>NC_133390.1:13803582-14483582 GCF_047511655.1 Castor canadensis | reverse complement strand
CCATGGCCCATTGGCAAAACCTGCTGAGCAATGCAGAAAACTCAAATTAATTACAAACACATCAAACTGGAAGAGTAAAGGCCATATTCAGAAACTTATAGCTTGTTAGGTGCGGTGCAAGAGTCTTGAGTTAGTAGCTACTGGGTTTCTTATTTCTACATTAAGCCCATTGGTTGGCTAGAATTGTACTCCTCAGATCTATGACTACTGAGTTCCTCTGGGTCTTTGTTCGCTTCTGCTTTACTAAACAACTAGATGGACTGAAAGGAAAGTTTCCCCCATCCCAAGTGTTCACCCCTACCAAGTAGCGATGAGAGGAACAAACTTGTTGCACAGCAACTACAGTGTCAAGATCCTGTGTTGCTAGGTTCTGTGGGAGGCATGAAGAAGAGGGGTGACTTGACTTTGAGGAATTTCTATGATTCCTGTGGGCAGATGCTTACAAGGAGTCTAAGTAGTTAGCAGTTACATAAGGCATCAAAGAGGCTTCAAGGATGAAAAAACCATCATGGAAACAAAGAAAGGCTGGAGTTGGGAGGTGTTATATATTTCTGGTACGGTATTTGAAAACATAAATCACAATCCTTCAAAGAAGAGCTTTGGCAGTATCATAGCCCAGGCAGAGGAGAACATTAGTATTAAGTGTGTACCAGAGTTGGCTGGAAAATTTTAAGCTCATAATTTCCTTTTGATTTATTTTTAATTGAATTGTTTTTAGAACTATGCCCTGCAGTCACTTAATCACCAACCCTGGTTAGGTAAGAAGTGTTTTCTACAGCATTATCACAGCTCTACCTGTAAGGTGGTAAGCTGCAGGCAGTAACAGTTTCTGGAAAGACAACTAATAGTCAAGGAAGTTGACTTGAGTAATTTAACTCAACCTCTTTGGCCTCAGTTTCCTTATGTGTAGAAAGGAAGGAATCCGGACATCTCTGGGGAATGGCACTTAAAATAAAAATTTGAGGGTATGGATATATGTTTGGTTCTTTATTTTCTAGCATCTGTCTGACCTGTGTAACCCAGAGGAGGTTTCTGCTCTGCAGTTATTTTTCAAAGGCTACCTTGCCAAACCGTGTTTATTTTTCTAAGGAGATATCATCAGATGCTCAGCAAAGTGATCTGGAAATGATTTAATTTATGCAATAATTCTTAGCACTGGAAGCTTTGCCATTTGCCACTGGGTCCTTTTAATGCAAGCAGGAGTGTTAAAGTAATGTTGAAATACCATAAAGCTGATGAGAACATAAGGAATGCTCTCCAAGCCATAAGGTTTCAGCAGTAAACAATAGCAGGTTGCTGACACATCAGGGAGAACCGGGCTTAAGATGAATATATTATCTATAGTGAAAAGCAGGGCACGCTGTGAATCATGTACAACGAACTGGGCAGAGAGTTCCTCTTAATGAAAAACCATTCTCTAAGCCCCTGGACACCTTCTGGAAAGTGTACAGAGTCTTCCTATCGAGTCTTAGGGGGACTATGATAACAGCTTGGTAGCTTATCTTGCCATAAAGATACCTGACTCATTCCTGTGGCTTTTCTACAGCTGCAGGGTACACTGTGGAAGTTCCTGTGAAGCTTATGAATATAGCTTTAATTGACAATAGCATGCCAATACATTTTAATTACTGTTTCAACAATACAATTAAGTTTTGAATTTATACACTCTTATAACCATAGTAGTTTGCTGAACTGAAGGAATGAATACCAATATTAATGAACCTACTAATTGAGATAGCATGCAGAATAAAGATGTTGTTATTTAAACAATATCATTGCCACTTGTACAATAATTTAACATATTAATTGCAATAAATTAGGAGGCTTAGGCATTTGAGAGAAGGGGTTTTTTCAAATTCAACATAAAACCTGGCAACTGTCAGCAACTGATAGTCTAGTTTTTATCCCCTTGATATGCTCTGATTCATGGGCTCACCTCTTTGGAATGCTGCTTAAAATTTTGTCTTTTTTTCAGTATTTCATACTTTGCACTTGTGAATAATTAATTGAATTTTCTATGGGGAGGGGAAACTTTCTAAGCAGCAACATGAGTCTGCCTGCTCTGCAGGAGATACTGTAGCTTCTTTTTCTCCAGGATTCGGAGTGATTATGGGAGCATGTGGACTGAGGAATATGAAACAATGACATGAGGCTGTGTTGTAAGCCACTGGCTTTTTATATACCTGTCATCTGGATGTAGATACTTCAACTGAAATTTCTAATGCCTGCTTAAATATAGGCAGTTTGACAGCATATTGGCATCAGGAGGACTGGGGCAGATATTAATACAGTCCTGTACCAATGATAATCTCAAACTGATTCCTCTAAAGAACCCTCACGAAATCAGTGCTGATCTTGAGAAAAATGATAGTCTGGGTCAAAACTAGTATATGAAAGAGTAGCCTTCTGTTGCAATGTGAAAGTTGATGCACTTGAATGGAAGATTTTTAAATGATCCTTACACTGAAATTCCTTAATTAAGGTACTTTCTTTTTAGGGATGAGTGTGGACCCTGGGCTGCCCTGAAGAGTCAAAGATCCATTCATTCATCAAAGGAGAAAGGTCTGTTTGAACTTGTAATATAACCATTGGGTTTGTATTATAATCTTAGAATCTACCTTCAAAGGTTGCATTTCTTTCTACATTTTTAAATGTTTTGTCAAATGCCAACTTAAAAGTGTTCATTTTTAAGAAGGCAAATGTAAATCATCAAACATAAGCAAACATTATATATGGATATTTGGTGTATTTAAATTGTGTGTTTATCATGGATGTTAATTCCTTGGGGTGAAAGATTTTTCAAAAATTAAAAAAAATTGTTGACCACAGGACAAAAAACATTGACATGAAAATTTGTTACAAGTCACAATTATAGGAATTTTTATATTCTTTTCCATATTTTTTTCCGTCGATGTCTATGACTTTGCAAATTCAACTGATTTCAGCCAATGATTTTTAAGCATCTATCTAGTGAGGGCATTAAAAGGCTGAGTTTTATTTTTCTCCTTTAAAAGAACATAAAAGGATGTACCTCACAGCAAATTCAAAAATCTCTCTAGAGCTAAAGATGATTATGAGATTTTTTTTCATCTCTACGTTACTACTCTGAAAGTAAACCACTAAGATCATAACTTAAATCACTTTACATCTTAACTTATTGGTGTGGGGTAACCAAGTTCGTGGCTCCAAATGATGGAGAGTAAAGGTAATTTGGCATACCTATTCAAGTAGGATTCACTTTGGGTAATCTCCTCCAAAACACATTTAGTGGGTTTATAAAGTAGGAGCAGGGGTAGACTCAAAGGTGTAGAGAAGGTGGAGTTAAGTGTAGAGTATCCTGACAGTCTGATTGTGCACTGCAGGAGTTATTTTCCATATTTTTATACTTTGTATATTTCCTCACTATGCTGTTTGCAAGTTTGCATTTGATGCATAGCATTCTACTTCCCCATGAACCAGAACAAGAGAAAGGGAGTGAAAGGGGCAGTAAGGAGAAGAAGCTCAATGAGGAAGGGCTGGTTTAAAAATGATACTGTCAATAAGTAGGCATAATGAGTGATGGATTGAGGGGGCTGAGTTTTCACAACAGCAATAGACTGTATGAAGTCACAAATAGAGGTGTTGGTCACCAAGAGCTTATGGAAGAACAGACAAAATAATAGGGGCAAATACTGGATATTACACTATTATTCTGACATATTCTGATGACAAAAATAAGGTGATTTAAAGTTACAGTTACAGTTAAGTATAAAAGGGTAGCATCAGCCTGTGTGCTGTGAGAACTTCCAGATACTGCTGAAATGTTTTTTTTTCTCCCATTAGCTTTGGTCTACTTTACTTTAATAAATGACTGACTTGCTCATCAACATTGTTTTGCTTGTTCTGCTCACTAGCATCACTGCTGAAACAGATCTCACTTTTTTATTGTTCTCTGTTCCTTGGATTGCACAACTAGGTGGAGGAGTAACAAGTAAATACAAGAGTGCTTCTGCATCATTGGAGGGGACTACATATTAGAGTGGTCATTTATTAATTGGATATTCTAGATAAGGAATTATTAATTCAAAGATCCATAATGAAAAATACATAATGAGAAATTACATCTCTAGAGGTGAATAAATTATTTTTAAAATTTTTATTTCTAAGACAATGTTTTCTTTGACTTGAGAATGGTTTCTCAGTCTTGGAATTGATAATTCTTTGTGTGTGTGTGTGTGTGTGTGTGTGTGTGTCTGTAGCTGTCTCACGTACTTGTTTGATGTCTAGAAGCTTTCCCATACTCTATCCATTTAATATGAAGAGCACTTCTCACCCCTGGGTGTGACAACCAAAAAATGTTTCCAGACATGGTCACATGTCCCTTGGGGAACAAAAATGTTTCTTGGCTGAGAGTCACTGACTTGAGTATTAAAGTATCAAAGAATAATATCACCATATATACTAACAATATTTTATTTTCTGGGGGAAGGTGCATGGAAAGAGAACTTTGATCACTATTTAAAAAGCATAAATCTGGGATTTGGTAATGGTACATTTTACAAGGCGTAGAGAACTTCAAAACTTTCACTTTGTATCAAATGTATAAATATTCACATGTGAGAGCACACTTTATTCAGTGTAACTATGCCTGCTTTGTGGATCTCTCACACTTTTCCAGCTTGGGTTGCTCTCTGAATTTTCTTTATAATTATGCCAGGGAAAGAGTTACCTGGAATTAATCAAAACTGTACAGTGGACAATGATAGAGAGCTAGCATGAAGAAATATTTTTTTTTAGAAATTCCTGGGGGAAAACAAATTGATTAGGGGAAAAGTTCCCTGAATTTTGTTGAAGGTGAAAAGATGGAAAACAAATAGGGCAACATACCAAAGCAATTATCTGTAACATGGTTTATCTAGGGATGCCAAAATTTAAGCCAGCAAAAAAGATAAAATGTAGTTATTTCAAGTTCAGCAACAAAGGTATTTCCTAAATATATGATCTACTGAGAAGTATAAAATCCTTGGATGAATTGTGTAGAGCAAAATGCTTAAAAAGGAGATAAATTTCAAAAATAAAACCTAAACTGAAGCATCTTAATGTAGCATAAAGATTTCATCCACTTTCTACATGTAAGTAATGTTTCTTTTCACTGTTTTTTCTATAATTCTCTTGTCTGTCTAATGTTTGGAAAAATACATGTCATCAAATTTTTGAAGTATTTTTCTTTACTACTGACAGTGATTTCACAATCATTTTATTCCACTGTTTCTTATTCATTATAAGTACTAGCTTTCTTTTCCTTTTCACTTATCCAAGTATTCCAGGAGTCAAATTCTTTGATGTCATCTTATTACTCTTATTAAAACATTTTAGATATATTAGTTGAGTCATTGCTTTTATTGTACTGTAACTCAGGGAAAAAGAATGAATAACCATTTCACACTGCTTGAAATATTGATAAAATTTAACTAATATAAAACACTATCTTCTTACTGCCTTTAAAAAAAGTATCTTTATGAATAATTACATGTTAATTTGTAGTGCAACTTTTATATAGAAAACCTGAGAGGACAGAACAATAAACAAAAATAAAAGTGTACTTTAAAGTTCTTAATTCCTGAGATTGGAGACTGAGACAGTTGTGAATTCAGTGTTCTCAAGCTTACCTTGCAATCACAAAGAGCACACAACTAACTCCCAGGCAGGCCAAGAGCACATACATCCAAATGTCTGGAGACAGGGGGTTGAGGAAGGAGAAGACGCCTGGATTGGTCCCATTGGGTTTTCGGTAGAGAATGCTGATGCCCAGGGTCATGAAAGGCTTGGAAAAGTCTATGACTTTCTCCCGCACATAAGTGATGGTAAGAGGAGCCACTGCTAGGTCAGCCCTCTGTCAAAGTAAGCCCAAAATTGTCAGTTTAGTTTACCCCATCTGTCCAAATGTTTAGACTTTTTTTTTGAGTGTCCCCAATCCCTATATTCAATTTCAAATGCTTCTCATGCAAGAAGTTTCTATGATAATTGGTTTTAATATTAAAACAATCATACAGTTATCATCAAAGCGATTATCAAAATTTGTTGATAATATTATCAATAAAGAGAAACCAGAAGGTATGAAATATATACATGTACACATAGACATTTATATGTATATATATATATATATATATATATATAAAATCATTCAGGAACTAGATAGAAGACAAAATGCAGAAGAATGTCTTTTAAAAAGGCAAGTAGGAAAGGGAAGGAATGAGAAATTTAGTCTTAATATTAGTTAACAAGATGAGACTTTGCTTTGAGTCTAAAATCTTAATTTAAATTCTGAATCTAACAATCACTGAAGCTTATTTTTTTTTTATTTTTTTATTTTTTAATTTTTTTTCATTTTTCTTTTATTATTCATATGTGCATACAAGGCTTGGTTCATTTCTCCCCCCTGCCCCCACCCCCTCCCTTACCACCCACTCCACCCCCTCCCTCTCCCCCCCCAATGCCCAGCAGAAACTATTTTGCCCTTATCTCTAATTTTGTTGTTGAGAGAGTATAAGCAATAATACGAAGGAACAAGGGGTTTTGCTGGTTGAGATAAGGATAGCTATACAGGGCATTGACTCACATTGATTTCCTGTGCATGGGTGTTACCTTCTAGGTTAATTCTTTTTGATCTAACTTTTTCTCTAGTTCCTGGTCCCCTTTTCCTATTGGCCTCAGTTGCTTTAAGGTATCTGCTTTAGTTTCTCTGCATTAAGGGCAACAAATGCTAGCTAGTTTTTTAGGTGTCTTACCTATCACTGAAGCTTATTTATTCTTTGGTATGGAGGATAGACTCACACATTTTTATTCTTATATTCCAAATAAGCAAACTTCATATCTGTGTTGTTTTACTCTACATTGTAGAAGGCAATTTTTATGATTTAAAAGAAAGCAAGTTTTTTCTGACACTGACTCAACTGTATTTTTCTTTTCTCTTCCTCGCACAACATCTTTTCAGACGATCAGATATATTTTTGCTTACATGATCGATGAGTTCTTTAACCATCCCATTCCACTCTCCTTTGTCATTCTGGGCTCCATACTTGCCATCAGGGACTAGCTTAACATCATAAAGGAAGCCCAGGATGTTTGACAATTCTTTCAGCAGATCCAGGCAATATCCTTCAAATCTGTCATTTCCATATAGAGGCTTGTCAGATTTCCTGTACATCACATAGGGCTCTTCCTAAGAGAAACAAGCCACATAAGAAAACTCCATTACCAACAAAGGAAGAGCTGCTCCATCAGCAGCCTGAAGACAGACAACACTGGAAAATGATTTCTAAGAGCTGAGAGTACTGAATTCAGTCATTTACCTTTCTATCTGCACTATTCCCTCTACAAATATAGAACACTTCATATGTTGTTGTTTCTTTCCTTTCTACCTCTTGAGATGCGAGCATTTTCTCCCACTACTGAAGAGGGTGTTGTGAGTTAATGGTATAACAGAGACACAGATGTGTTTAAACTCTGGGTCTGAGAACAGTGAAAGACTCAGAGGGCAATTGGGCCCAGATATCTGGCTTCTGGGCCTGTCCACACCATGACATCCTTTGCTGGACCTTACTCTTACTTGGTTTTGAACTTAGTGCCCTATCTACTTATGAAACAGAAATGGAAATCACATTTTGTCCTATTTTAAACTTTCTATTTACTAAATATTCTCATTTCCTTAAATAAATTTCACTATTACTTTACCTATCTATCTATCTATCTATCTATCTATCTATCTATCTATCATCAACCATCTATCTAGCTATGTTAGCCATCTTTATGTCTTCTTTTATCATCAGTTCCATAGTCTTATTTAAAATCATCTCAAATCTCAATTCTAGTCATTCCTGGCTTATATGCTT
Organism: Castor canadensis; assembly: GCF_047511655.1. Lineage (NCBI taxonomy): Eukaryota > Metazoa > Chordata > Mammalia > Rodentia > Castoridae > Castor > Castor canadensis. The sequence continues at coordinate 14,475,708 of NC_133390.1, read as the reverse complement.
CTATGATAAATCTTTCCTTCTACAAATAATGAACTTCTCCTCCATACCGGGTGTCTATAAACTTAGTTCTCATTTGACTAAATGAGAGTTCATTTTATTTTATAAAATTGTAACAAACACTATAGTTTTGATAATGGCATATGTGTTTAGGTTAATCATAAATAAACATAGTTGTGTCATAAGACTATAATGGAAAACCCTACATTTCCAGAAGCTGGTTGCAGAGAAAGTAGTGGCCAGAGGAATAAAATAGTTTTTTAAATTAACAATTCTTTTCAAGCTAACTGTTTCAAAAATAAGTATCTCTAATACCATGGACTGAATAAAATAAAGCAGGTATGCCTACAAGTGAAGAATTCAGAGAGAATTACTACTGTCCAGCTCCCTCAGGAAAGGGGGACAGAAAAGAACTGACATTTACAGTGGCTGGTGGGGTTAAGGTTTATGTTCCAATAGAACACAGGACTTTGGAAGAACAGTTAATAAAAGGCAATTCACAGATGTGTGAACAGAGACAGGGAGCCAAGGAAGGTGGGGGTGAATGAGACTAGAGGCATGATTTGGACACGCAGGGACCAATTCCATTAGGAAACTTGAAGAGTGAGAGCTGAGACAGAGAGATGGGGAAGAAGGCCCTGGAGTCTGGATGTGGGGCCACTGATAGGTTAGGAAATGTGGTTATGGAAGAACAGAGGTTCTGACAAAACCATTGGTTGGCAGTAGGCAAGGATGAGGGGAAGAACTTCTCTTGCCTCTTTCCTCCTACTTCCCTGGTCTTTTGCTAGAGTCTCCTCTTGGTTGAAACCAACCAACTATCTGGAAGCCAGAGAGCAAGAAAGATCAGCTAGATGGGGTAGGGAACAGGGCACAATAGGGCAAGAATTCTCTGGGGTGAGGGGTCTTCAGATGCATGTGGGAAGCTTGTAATTAAATCCTATTACAAATATGTACCAACACTTATTTTTAGCTCACCAATTAAAAAATAGACATATGCATACAGAATTGTCATCATGAGACAGACAGGTAAGGAATATCTTCAAGTCTACAGTAGGAGTCTAGATAAGATGCCCATAATTTCATTGTGACAACTTACCAGAATGGTGGTGACAATAAGAGTTCGGTTGGCCAGTGAATCTGTGATATTGTTGGACCTGTCTCTGTTGCCATCTGTCATGTTAAGCCCACTGTTGGAGTTCCAAATCCCAATCTACACAGAACACAGTACATCAGTGGCTGCTGGTTGTCTGTGACAGCATTTACACTAAAGAGATTCTATTTGCACCAGGAATGGACACAAAAACTTACAGTCTGGAGCACCAGAATATTATAATGGAATTACTCAGTGTGGGAAAATGAAACAATGGAAGAATGAGCACGTAGACACAGTAGAAGAAATTTGTGTTTGGGGTAGGACAAGGTCTTTCTTATTTTATTAAACTCATTGCTCTTATTGAAATTAAAAAGTTAAGATTTCTTAAATGATTGCCAGATTTTTCTCCAAACACATATTTATTTAGCACCTGCTTTTGTGTACAGTTCTAGGCACTGAAGGATATAGCAGTATAGTAACAAAAAATTTTCTGCCTTTATGGAGCTTACATTCTGCTGATACAAAATATTATGCTGCTGAAATGGTATCACCTAGTTCCTTTAAAGTTTATGAATAAAGGGATGGAGAGAGCAGGTGAGTAGTGGAGAGTTGGGCATCAATAAGAGAAAAAGATAGGAGAAATTATGCAGATGAGATGTAGACAGAGTTCTGGACCTATCTTCACTGAGGAGTCAATACTGGGCAGGGGTTCCTCTTATGGGGAAGACATCGCTCACACCTCTAAGTGGCTAGCATCTTTTGTTTATTGTCATCTGCTTACCTGTCTTCTGTGTCCACTTGATCATGAACTCCTCCAGAGAGGACACTCACTTTTATTGCTCCCTGATCTTTGTATCATAGAAGTCACATGACAGTTGGCATTCAGTGAAGCCCACTATCTTACAAAAAAAAAATGATCTCCTATTTTATTCAGTGGCCTAGTTACCACTGGGTTATTAGGCCTTGTAGAAATACAGGTTGAAATTCCCTATTTCCTAAATATGAAATTCTCCCAAATCACCCAAACTCACCTGATGGGTCACAGTCAAAATACAGATATGCTAAGATTACCATCAAGCTATATATCTAATGTGTACATAAAACATTAGCAAATTTATTATTTGTACTTAGGTTTCAACCCTAGAGATCTCATTATCTATTTTTTTAAAAAGTCCTGGGATCCAAAAAAATTTTTAATTCACATCTTTACTCATCTTAAGCATTTCAGATAAGGAATATTCAACCTGTCCATTAATTTGTTTAAGCTCTGGAGGAAACCAGAATAAGCCTTGAAGAATTGCTTGATTTGTTTGCATTCTATGGGCTTGAATTCTATGGGAATGTGTATGTAAAAGTCAGGTAAAAACAGACTGGCAGTTGCTATGTGACCTTGGACTAGAGGCTATCCTTTCTGCACTTTAGTTCTCTGACTATAAAGTACTTATAGGGATATATGTGGAAGTGTTTGTGCATGTTAAGGGGTACCCAAACCTTAATAATAAAGTGCAATTAAATAGGTATAGTAAAATAGGTACAGCATGTGGGTGGAGTACTAGCAGGAGGGGGGAGGGTGAAGGAGGGGATTAAGGTGAAGATATATGGTTGATGGACTTCATGTACCTATATGAAATAGAACTAGAACTAGAACCTCTTGCAATTGCTTAAAATGGGGTGGGGAGGGGACTGAGGGGGAGAGACAATAGGGGCAATGTAACTAATATACAATATAAGTCTAATCAGAATTGTCACTAACCCCCCATATAATAAATATATCCTAATAAAAATTTATTTAAAAAATAGGGCTTTTCTGATGATTAAACAAGTTATGACATGTGAGTCTGTTAGGCCCTTTCTACCTTTGTTTTTCTATCTCTTTGCTTTAATTTACTGCCTACATTTAGTAGCTGGAAATGCAATTGGCTTGACAAGTTTCCTTTTCAGAGGTATACATGCTATGAGGAACCTTTAAGAACTAATACACATTCACACATTAGTGAGAACTATTTCAGTTTCACTGTGTCTATTATTTTTCCAAACTTAGTTAGGGTTGATTGTTTGGAGAAATAAAAAGACAGGTAGAGGTAAATGGAGGTTTGGGAGTAGTACTCTGTATGTGAAAGTCCTATGGTATTATCTAAAAAGAGGCAATATTAGAAGTAGGAGTGGGGTATATAGTCCAGCACCCTAATAACCTTTCATTATTATTTTCAGGACTCCTGTAATGGCTGTCTGATAGAAGGTACATGATGTGTTGGTGGAAAACTCTTCAGTTTTCTTTGGCTAGCCTTAAAGCCAGAAGAGGGGACATTTTCTTTTCTTTCTTCTCAATCTTTGCCCCTCCTCCCACTTTTTAAGGCAGAGAACCTGGCTTCTAGGAAACATAATTCAGGCTAAATACATTTGTCCATTGGTTTTTAATCCATGATCAATTAACTTGTAACTCCATGAACACTGTATATAAATTGGGACCTCAGTATAAATATAATTAAACCTTAGGTTTAATTAGAGAATGGAACCCAGTTATTAACTAAGTATTGAAGGATGGAGAACATACGTGTGTTTGTAGCCACTTTTTAAAGTCATAGAATGTATTTTCTTTAATTCATACTATCATTAATGTAAGTGTGTGTAGAGGAACTGTTTTCTTACAGTGCTGGGGACTCAGCGCAGTACTTGCCTGGCAAATGCTCTGCCACTAGACTCATGCATCCAGCCCTTTTGTTTATATTTTGCTTTTGAGATAGGGTCTCACTAAGTTTGCCTGAGCTGGCTCAAACTCATGTTCCTCCTGCCTCACCTTTCTGAGTTTTCATATTTGGAAATTAAGGTGTTGGGTGGCATTACAATCATTTACTTTAAAATAAAACTTGAAGTTATAGACAAATATATGCCACAGCTTGACATCTAGCTTTTATTTCTTTTACCCTCTGCAGCAAAAGTGCAGAAGGTAAGAGATCATTGCTACTGCCTTTTCAATCAACTAAATCACAAGTATCAATAGCACACAGTTTCTTCCGTAAAATGAGAGAAGGGAGACCAGTTTTTCCTTTAACCTGAATAACAGAACAGCCTTTAAATATAAACTAGAAAAGTATCAAAATATCTAAAGGTCAGGCTATTCTTAGGATGTAAACAGAATACATATGTGATTTGAATGATCTCAGCCTTCTGTTTTTAAATGTACTAGTCAGCAAAACCAAAGTGTGTGTGTGTGTGTGTGTGTGTATTATAAATCTAACCAGTCAACTAGCTTTACCTGTTAATTGAAATAACTGATAACTGAACAGGGTGTCAGCAAATGAATGTCTCTGTTTGAAAAAGTGAGTGTGTGCGTGTGTGTGTGTGTGTGTGTTTTGGGTGGAATTCAACCAGATGCCTAAACATCGGCATTTTGGTCTTGTTCTATGACCTTAGAGGAGTTCCTCCAGGAAGCAGAACCTCAGTTTCAAACCACGGAGTGAAAGCAGACAGCAGTAATTTACCAGGGAGAGGTGGTGTTGGGTGGATCAATTTGTAGGAGGAACACTCAAAGGCTAAATTGTCTAGATGCCTTCATTCACTCAGTCTAAGCTGGCATGAGGAACAGCCATTTGTTATCTGGGACAACTGAGGGAAGCATTTGCCCGGAGGACATTTCACAAACTTTGAAAAAGTCACACAACCAAAGAGCATTCAGAGTCACTAATATCATCGCTTCTCAGCCTTTTGGCTAAGATCAAGTGCAGAGTCACTAATATCTATTTTCCAAACCTAGAGAGGGACTGCATAAACACAAAATCTAAAACTGCTGAGTAAAATCACCTAGTGTCATGGGGAAACACGAAAGGGAATCTGCATTTTGTATCATGAGTACACATTTTAGTGAGAGCCTTTGTAAAGATTGCTCCATCCCTCTTTTGAAAAGAATTACAGGTGAACTGTTCTGTACTTAAAAAGGCTGGGGTAATGAGGAGAGCTTTAGGAATTTAAATATCATGGGGTGAACCCTTCTCTTTGAAAACGGTGTCTTCTTTGGGAACGTGCATTGTGCTTGTTAGGTTTGAAAGGGTCTCTTGAGCTAGAGGGCAGGTTACTGTGATTTGTGAATTGTAGATGTATTGTTGTAACACAAACTGCATACTGTGGCTTATGTGGTTTACAGTGTGGCAATGATGAGTAATTGGGAAAGAAGAGGCATAAAGGCACATATAAACAAGAGCAAGAAGTTCCAGCTTTGGGTTGTGGGTGTACGTACTGTAATGTAGAGAAATGGAGGACAGTTCCTCTTTCCTGTGTCCAGCAGCAGAGCTTAGATTCCATTCCTTAGGATATTTGGTTTGAATTAATTCAACACTGCATAAAGTGCCTGCAGTCTCAAGCTGGATTAATGTAATAAGCTGCTTTCTGAGAGCCAGATAGGGTCGTCTATTTACTAGCAAAGAGGAAACTAGTTCACTTTGGATGAACCTTTTGTAGCCTAGTTTCTGGTTCACTGATGATTAAAACAAGGTTATTGAACCCATGTTTTTTGTTATTATTTTTTACTGTACTGAGGTTTGAACTCAGGATCTCCTGCTTGCTAGGCAGGCACTCTACCATTTGAGCCATGCTCCAGCTCTATACCCATGGTTTTTAAAACTTAATAAGAGTAAACTTTTGAGTTTACCTACAGAATGCCACCAAAAGGGAGATGAGCTTTTTGGCTACTAGGAAAAACTGTTTACACTTTCTGTGACTCAGCTGATAATTTCAAAGATGAAAGTGAAGCTGACAAACTGTTCAAAGTGAACACCCTGAAGTAATTTAAGGTCCATCTATCAATCAACAGACTTTTTAGCAAGTAGTTTTAGAGAGAGAGTGAGAGGGAGAGAGAATTGGGGGGAGAGAGAGAGAGGGGTGAGAAAGAGGAGAATGAAAGATGATGCAATGTTTGCCTATCACTGGGTCATTTTCATGATCCAAATGTTTTTAATGTTTAACATTTCTTTATGAAAATCTATGAACAGTTATTAGCAACATGATACCAATGAACTATGAAATTATGAGTGTTATAATTTACAAGATAATCTCTTTTCCCTTCCAAAGTTTATAATGTTTTTGTCCTCTGAAAACTGTAATTCTAAAATAAATTGTAAGACTGTATGCTTTGACAAAAATCTCTCACAAAATATAGTTCATAAGAAGGAAGAATTTCTAAAAGTGGCTTCTATTTTTTGGTGGTTACATTGAAGGAAATGTTCTAATCCTTATGAAAACTTAGCCTATCTGACTAGTCTGATGGATCAAATCCATTGTTTTCTTCTTCACTCCCTTAAGGGAAATATTTAGTGACTTGAGAACGAATATAAATGAGCCTGTGTCTGCTTCAGTTAGAAGTATCTGCTCTCAGGTCTGACAGCAACTGGTCTTGCCCAGAGGAAACAAAAATAATCTAAGGGGAAATATTTAATTTATCATTACTTAATCCATGGCAAGTCTGTTTTCACTTCGTGGGGAATGTTGAGAGAGAATATGTTCTATCCCCCCTTCTCCCTCTGTATAGAATCTCACCTCTAAACTGCAATTGGAGAGCTACTGGTCTGGCAAAACTGGAAGGATGCAGGCTTTTCCATGGCTATTCCCTGCCCCACCCCAAGTGTCCTGCGGTTGTTATCAGAGTACAAACCTTCTTCCACACTTCATACAAGTGCTTAGACACTTCACCAGCCGCCTTGGTTTTCAGAGGAAAAAATAAAAACAGCACTTAATTAAAATGGTGTATGGAACCCAAAAGGTACATGGGTGTGTCCAATATTCTTCATGTGTTGTTTGGAATTTTGCATCTTAATTCAATATAAAGTTAGACACAGATACAGTAAAGAGATGAATCAGAACTAGGATTTTTTTACAGAAGTTACTAGGTGGTAATACTTAATTGTTACTTTTCCTTTCAAACAACAAAAAAAATGACTTAAAGCCCTTTTGAATATATACAGTTATGCTGCAGCATTAAAGTGTCTTCATGATTCCTTAAAAGAACAAGTGAAGGTATTTGTATTTAAAATCAATCAGTCCATACACATAGCCACACCCACACACACACACACACACACACACACACACACACACACACACAACTAGACAAAGAAGCATGCTTGATGACTTATTCTTTCATTATGGGTTTCTAAGCAGTAGAAATTTGAATAAAAGTGAGAAATGGGCTTTTTTTTTTTTTTTTTTAATAATTCTCCCTTTGGGACCCCAAGAAAGCTGACATGAAAGGATTGGGCATATCTTTCCTTGGCTCCTGAGAGAGATGTGTTGGCTTCCCCCATTGCCTTAAGGCCCAATCAGCCTTCTCAGGAATTGAGCCCAAGTCACCTGAAGAAAGAAAAGTTATTGCAAACAATGAAGAGATAAGAAACAAATAGAAAACACTTTCATCTAATTCAATTTTGCCTTTGATGGAAAAACACCAATAGAGTGTGCATAATCTTGCAGTGTACAAGTAGCTGTGAAAACATAACAAGAGCTCCATGGATTTCATCATCCATCTGAGTCAAAAGATGTTTCCTTAACAGCTTTTTCCCCCCTTCTGTGCTGTACATTAAGAGGAGATGATAAGGGGAATAAGGCTGTGACTAGAGAAGCAAGCATTATCTTTAAAAACATTATGGACTTTTAGTTTATAATGGGTATTCTTCATTTTGATTCCCTCCAGCCCAAATCCCACACACACTGTGGAGGGGAGGTTGATGCCTTGTGTTCTGTTAAACCACCAAAAGAACAAATCAGAGTGAAGAAGCCAGAGAGAGAGGGAGAAAAAGCAGAACATCTAATGCATACTCTTAAAGCTGCAAACTAATTTTTTTTTCTTCAAACATTTCAACACCAGTAGTAACCTTCTATTCCATTCAGCCTAATTAATCTCCATTTTGATTAATGCTATTTGGGGGGAGGGGGTAGTTAGGGTCTGCCACAAAAAGGATCCCAGTTAACAAAAGCAGTGAAACAGAAATGAAAATCTTGCTTCATTTAAAAAAATCAACCCAACTATTTCAAATTAAATAAATTGATTGCTTCTGAAGCCAATCTTGCACATTGGACTCACTGTCTTATTCACCACTATAGGAAAAAATGTTACATTATGTAGTTTTGATTCTCAGATGATTTCGGGGAGTGGGGGAGTGGTCTAAAATATTTTCTTCTTTGAGATTGTAAAGGGCAAATCTTCATACTATACTTATTAATTCCAGTTTGAAGTCATGAATACTAAAATTGCTATAAAAATACAGTAAGAAATCAAGTATTTTATTATTATTCATTAAACAAGTTTGCATTTGTGTTATTCTAAATAGTAATAAAATCAAACTTTAAACTTTGAGGTTGAGAGTTAAAACTAAAATAATCCTAAAGTGAGAAGCCAACATTAAAATCACATTTTCCTAAAATTAAGCATGTGAAGTTAACTTGCCCCAGTGAGCCTCTTCTGTCCTACCTATCCCATCTCTCTGTCACCAGTCTCAAAATAAAAGTGCAGTTAAAATTAATTTCTGAGTAACCCTTGGATACCTTTCCATAGGTAAAGCTTTGACAGCTTCTGATTTTCCAAGTCTAAACTCAATTACTCAAAGTTTTCAGATGAGGTCCGCCTATAGGATTATGTAGGCAGTAATGTGCACATGTTTGCTATGTTAAAGAAGTGTTATAAATATTAGATGTCATTACTATTAATAGCAAGTCAATTTAAGAATCTAGCACATCAACATCTTGCTGATATAAGGGATAATGATCTAGAACACTGGAGATAAATAAAAATGCCAAGAGAATAACTTTTTTATTCCCCCTACATGTCAGTGCAATTTAACTAAAATGCTTGAACAATGCTCCTTAATTAATTTATTTACTTAATAATTTATTATAAGAGAAGTTACCTTTTCAGTTCCTTCCTCTTTAAGACTAATAATGTCCAGATCAAAATCCTTCCTTAAACCATCAGTCTTATTGAAGGTGATACGCCCAGTCAAGCCATCCCATCGAGCCTGTGGAAATAAGAATATGGTGTTACTGTTTAATACTTATCACAATCTAAGACCATCAAAATTGTAATACCTCAATCTCATCACAGTATCCAATTATTCAGTTTCATCATGCTGATACAAAACAAAATCAGAACACTTCACCATTTTATTTGCATTCCTTTATTTTGTCAGTCCTAACATCTTATCACTAGTCAAACCTGTGTTAGTGTCAACAAAAATGTGCAGGATGGAAAGAATGACTGAAAAACAGAACATAAGTTTTACATAGAATATATGAAGCAAATGAAGTTAGGAAGTCATAATATATTCCTAGATCAATTCAAATTCCTTTGAAGTCACTATCAAGAGGAAGTACCTCCCTCCTTTTTCTTTCTCTGTGAGAAAGATATACACCCATGATGTATTATTGAATCTTTAGGGTGGTTATGACTTAGGCCTTCTAGTGCCTTCTTAGTTTCCTATGGCTACCAAAGCAAATTTTCACAAATGTGTTGGCTTAAGACAACAGAACTATATTCTCCTGCAATTCTGAGTGAACTCAAAGTATCAGCAGGTCTCTGGTCTTTCTGGAAGCTGTAGAGCAGATTTCAGTCCTTGTCTCTTCCTGCTTGTGGTGCCTGCCAGTGCTCCTTGTCTTGTGGCCACATCACTCTAATCTCTATCACTGTGGTCACATTGCCTCCTCCTCTTCTATTTGTGTGAAATGTTCTTCTGCTTCTCTAAGGACCCTGTGATTGCATTTAGAGCCCATGTGGATAATATAGGATAATCCACGCATCTGAAAATCCTTTATTTAATCAATACGCAAATCCCTTTCTGCCATATAAGGTAACAAAGTAACATTTGCAAATTCCAAGGATTACAATGGATAATCAGAGGGAGCCACTGTTCCACTACTGACATGCATCAACATTGTTTTAGGAAATAAAAATCACAGCTATCTTTCATAGAGCTCACATTGTACATCTTTGGTGGGCCTATTAAATAAAACATAGAGGATCTTGGGGCACTTGAAGTTCAATTTTTGGTGATTTTGTTCATCTGAGTTTCACTTATACATGGAGACAAATGTGAACTTAGATCTTTGTATAAATGTCCATGTTTTCTCCCCATTGACTTCACCAAATTCATCAAACATGTATAAAACGTGAAGAGCCTAAAGAATTATGCTGTATTTGCAGTTGTTTACATCATGGGCACCTATTCACCACAGTCACTCATGTGGCCAAGAGTCACAGCAATGCAATGGAAAAAACATGTTTTCCACAGAAATTGGATTTGAATTTAAGAACTGTGACTTTGGGCAAGTTATTTGACCTGAACCTGGATTATCTCAGACTTTGGAGACGGATACAGAAATTTGGTGAAGATTAATTAAATGGCACCTAACACAACTATTATCCATTTATTTATTGGTGCTACTGGGTTTTGAATTTAAGGCCTAAAGACACTCTACTACTTGACCCATTCCACCAGTTCCTTTTTTTTTTTCTTTTAGTTGCTTTTAGTTATTTTTCAGGTAGGATCTTGAGTTTTTGCTCTGAGCTGGCCTCAGACCACAATCCTCCTACCTACCTACCTATTGTTTTTTTTGTAGGGATCACAGGTACACTCCACCATTCCTAGCTTACTGATTGTGATGAATTATTGCTAACTTTTTGTCTGAGTTGGTCTTAAGCCTTGATCCTCCCAATCTCTGCCTTCTGAGTAACTGGGATTGCAGCATAAGTCACTCTGCCTGGCCCCTAACAAAACTATTAACACATTCAGACTTTAACAATTGCTACTTTTGCAACTACCTCTTATTTTCCTTTTTCACTTTCATAACTTTAGAATTTGTATTTTATTATTCCACATAGTGATTCGAATATCTGCTCTTTACTGATGTCTACTATATTTCATTATAGAAGTCCTATCAGATTGATTGTTGGAAAATATAATTTTCATATTCATGTGATCTCCAGCATATTAAGTATATAATGGATTTCTGACACGTGCAAATTAATCTAAATCTTGACTTCTCATTGGAGGTGGGATGATTAATTTGATGCCAGGATGCTCAGCTATCTGGTTGAACATTATTTCTGGGTGGATCTGTGAGGGTGTTTGCAGAAGTGAATCACAGTGGAATTGCTAGGCTGAGTTTCTTCTCAGTGTGAGTGGGCATCACCCAGTCCACTGAGAGCCAGCGTGGAACAAAGCAGCAGGGGAAAGGAGAATCTTACTCTGCCTATTTGTGTGGAAGCATAAATCTTCCCCTTCTCTAAGATTGAGATTTACACCACTGGGCTCTAGGTTCTCAGATAGACTTGAACTGGAGCTGAACCAACAGCTCTTCTGGGTCTCCAGTGTGCAGGCAGCAGATGTTGGGACCTCTCAACCTCCATGATTGTGCTAGTCAATCCTTTTATTTACATTTATATATCCTATCGGGTTTTTCTCTGAAGAACTTCAAATAATAAAGTATCTTTTTCAATTAATATTTCAAACAATATTCAAATCTATTCAAATAGAGATCTTTCAAAATTTTGCCTAATCTATCTCTTCAGAATTTTCCACGCCATCCCCCTATGCACAGTTCCAACTGGGCAAGCCTGGCATCTCCAGCCTCTGCATTTGTTCATCACATCTTCTACCCATCTGGCCAGCTCCTGTCCATCCAGCAGCCTGTGCACACTGACCACCATTGCTTTGTGTCTTCACTTGGAGTTTTGTACTTATTGCCACTTCATTTCATATTTTTCATTCTGGAATTTTTAATATCCTCTTGACAACAAAATCCTACTCTCTTACTAAATTATATTTTCTTTAGTGTCTAAAAGATGACACAGCCCATGGGAAATTTATTTGCTTGCCCTGATTTGTTTCCAAACAAAGTTTTACTAATTAGCAAATTTTGCATTTCTGTCTTTCTCTTTAATTCTCTCTCTTACTCTCTTTCTCCAGTTCCTCAATTTACAATCCTATTGAAAAAATGATAAAAATATACCCCCCTTTTCTGGTGGTCCTGGGATTTGAACTCAGGGCCTTGTGTCCGTTATGTTAGTGCTCTACTATTTGAGCCACATTCCCAGTCCTTTATGCCTTAGTTTATTTTTCAAGTAGAATCTCATGTTTTTGCTTGGACCAGACTTAGACAGTGATCTTCCTACCTCTGCCTTCTATGTAGCAAGGATTATAGATGTGTGCTACCATGCCCAGCTTGTTCTTTAAGATAGGGTCTTGCTAACTTTTTGCCTTGGCAGGCCTTGAATCATGAGATTATAGGTGGCTGAGATTATAGGTATGAGCAACTGTGCCTGGCCTGAAATACTCTCGATTAGGAATCAAGAAACCAAATTTAGCTTTTAGGCAACTGTCAAATTATGTGAACTTGATTGACTATTTTTGTTGTCCTTTAGGCCATAAATAAATGTTATATTAAGTTGAAGGTTTGGATAAGAATTCTATAAAAGTAGATGAGAAACTATAGAAGGATTTCATGTAGTGCATAGTAATTTTTTGAGCATCTGTGATGCAAGCTAGGCTATATAAAGCATGAAGCACAGTGGTTTTCATGGAAAACATATTTCTATCTGGCTGTGTAGAAGGTAGTTTGGTTCATCTATTTCTTTCACTATTAATTCATTTGGAAAATGTTTATGTAATGAGCATCTCCTCTGTGTCAGAGACTTTGCTGGGTATATAGCATTCTAGTGATCTACAGGTTAGTAGGAATGAGTACATATGGATTAAGACAAAACACCATAAGTGTGAACATAAAGATTTGCAGAGTATTGAAGAAATAAGTACAGGGAGAAAGTGCTTATCCCAACCACGTGGAAGGAAAGAGTCAGCAAAAGATTTCTGGAGGCAAGAATGCCTGAGCTCTCAAAAGATGTGAAGCTGGCCAAGCAAAGACTCATAGCATGGGTAAAAGCATGAAATGAAAAATAAAATTATAAGATTGCCTGGGTCTATAATGCAGGGAAAGCAATGATGAGAAATGAGCCTGGGAGGGTAGATAGGCACCTGTTTATAAAGGCATTATGAATCTCACTAGACATCTGGGAATCGGAGTGTTTAAGCACCAGTGCCATGGTCAGATGTGCATTAGAGGGAGTTCACTTTAGCAGAATTAGGAAAGATAATTTGAAGAAGGTCAAGATCATAAGGCAGAGGACTAGTTAGCAGGTAGTTCTCATAGGACAAAATTCATGGAATCAAATTCATACACCCAAAGATGAACAGAGAAACAGTGTGGTTCTTCATCTCAATGTCCCATTCACTTACACACCATTAACTATTAAAGGAAATACTTCCACAGCAGGACGGACAGAGTTTTATGGGAAGAATGGCAAGAAATCAACTTAAATATCAGGAATGAATACAATTAGCCAATACCTTTTCTGGTTATCATTCAGACAGAAAAGATATCACAACAGAAATATACTTTAACACTTGAAAATGCTAGATGTTAAATCAAATTTCTGTCAAGAAATGAGATTAGACAAAGCAAGATGCCAACATTCATAGCCTAGCAGTCTTGATGATGAACTAGATGGCAGTTGCTCAAATGCCATGACATATAAGGAGAATTTCCTCTTTGGATCCTAGAAGTTAGTCTCAGAGTTTATTGCCAAGGAATCCACAACATCAAACACTAGTATAAGCTTTAAATAAAAAGATGGCATCTTTTTATGGTTAATAGAAACACCTGTTGTTGTGATGGCTGAAATAAGTGAGCAAGTCTCTTCAACAGAAAAAAATGATCAATTATAAATGCAAGTAGGGAGTGTCCTTTTCTGTATGTTTGGGTACCTTCTGAAACCACAGTCTCTTCTCTACCCCCTACCATATCCCCATCTTATTTTTTGTGTTCTGGTCACTACCTTCTTATTTTGCAAGCCAAAAGCTGACTTGTAGAAATAAAAACTGCAAAATAAGCTGCTGTGTTAGGGTTATATCAAATGCCCAAGAGCAATTTGTCTAAGGCTTTGGTTCAGTGGAAATCTCTACTGTGTCAGGGGTTTGGATTAAGTCAGTTTTCAAGTCCCTTCTTCATGCTTGTGAACAATGTATAGTTCTGGTAGTCCTTCTGATCTGTTTGGAAGGAGGTAGTTAACTACATTAAGTTATACAAGCAGTTCAGAAAGCTTTTTCCTAAAGGCTACTTTTCTTATATGGAAGTCATGTTGTGAATCAATTTGGTACATTGTCCAGAATTTATAGGCCTCTCTGAAAATGTATAGAACAGGTAGCATTTATCTCTTAATGTAGCATATAGCTCATAGTGGGGTCTTAAAACCTAGTTCAAAAATCCAATTTCATTTCCATGAAGTATGTCTATTGTGTCTCTTTGTTTGGATTCTGTTGTGTTGGTTTTATTCTTGAACTTGGTGTTCCAATCATTGGTACAGAATAATTCCCACTCTCTGCTTTCCTCTCTACTCATCCAGTGGTAAAAAGTTCTCCTTTCATGCTCTGACAATGCTTCTTTTCCTGCCTCAAATATCTACAAAGACTCCCTGCCTGGTTCTTTACAGAACTGTGTCTTTTGACCTTCAAAGTCAAGTTTCCTTATGGCTGCAATTACCCATGTCCTTCTGCCTCCCTTTCCTAGATAAGTTATAGTTCTACATATGTTCTTTGCTTTTTTGAAAACTAGTTTTTTTATAATAATTCATTAATCATCAACTAAACTATTGATTAGGGTGAATATTCAATAACTAATTTCTGTATATGGCAAATAAGATCCAAAAGGAATCCATTTTCTGGAATAGAACTGAGACATATACAATTTAGATAATGATATGTAATTGTATTATTCATAATTACAATTTGCTTGCCTTATGTAGAAGCATTTGCAGAGAGAACGATTATAGTATACTTGACTGAAAACAATACTTAAACAATTGTCCCTATTTTAGGAAATAACTTTAATATCTACCCTGCTATTCCTCTTCACAATTATTTGTTTAAAAGCAACTAAATCAAATGGTATGACTTATTTTCTTTTCTGATATTGGACACACCACCTAATGGACAGAAGACAGGAATCAAGAGGTGAAAGATGGAAACTGAGAGGTTTCAAAATCATTATGTCTTATTTGTACTCTTTTCCTCAACACGATATTTATTGCACAAATTAAAAACTATATACTTTAGTGTTAGGAAAGGAAATAGTTAGCACCTAACTATAGGCTCTTACAATAGATAATTTTTAAATTCAATTGGTTAAAATGATTGCTTTCATTCATTTTTTCCAAATAGGAATTTAAATATTTAAAGGAATCTAAATCCCCCTGTCTAAAAACTCTTTTTTAAATAAAATTTTTTATTAGGATATATTCATGATATGGGGAGGGAGGATTCAAACTGACAATTCCAATCAGAACTGTATCGTAAATTATTTATATCATAGTGAATATATGGCTTCCTACAGAAAGACAGAGATTTCTTGAGAGAGAGAATGAATGGCTTTTTCAAGTGGACATGAACTTTTAAGAACAATAGTTTCTAACATTTTTACATATCTATCTACTTATCTCCATCTATCTATCTATCTATCTATCTATCTATCTATCTATCTATCTATCTATTTACCTACCTACCTACCTATCTACCTATCTATATCACTTATCTGTTAGAAACGCTTTCTTCTCTAAGCATTATGAACAGAAGGATTATGGCAAAAACAAAAGTTAGCTTGTCTTATTAAATCAGTGAGGGGAAAGAAATAATTTTTAAGTAACTATTATGTGTATTAATAAAATTTATCAGAACTTGAAAATCAAGCAATGAGCCATTGTCCAATAGACTTAGTGAAGAATAGTTTTATTCTCTAGGTAAACACAGTTTACCTTTCAACCTGCTTTGTGTAAGATACAGTTGTATGGAATCACATATTGATTTGATTCTGGTAGAGATATAAATGATTTCTGATGAAGCAGATAACCACAAAGATTAGGATTTCACTGCCCTACTTATAGGACATTAACAAGCTTTATTTTTGCTGGTGGTCTATAGACAATACCTCTAGATCTCCTTGAAATGAATTTTATTATCCTAATGGTTCCCTCAGTGACATACCTATTCAACATGCACTTTATCTATATTTGTATAAGAGTCACATATATAACTGCTTTGGAGTAATAACAGGGGTGGGAAGGAAGGGATAAGACAGAGTAATGGAAGGTTTTGAAATGACCAAAATAAAGTATCCTCACAGTGGGGATACTTTGAGAAACTCCTTTGAACATTGACTTTGGAATTTATAATGAAAGACAGAACTGTAAAATGGTTATAACATGGGAGGTATTTGTGGGAGGAGGTAGGTGCATTGAGGAGATGAAAGTGAAAGAATATGGTTGATGAGCTTCATGTACATATATAAAACAGAACAATGAAACCTCTTGCAATTGCTTTAAGTGTGACAAGGAGGGAGTTGTGGGGTTGGGGAGGGTGGTGGGGGTGATCTAACCAATGTACAATGTAAGCCTATTCAGGATTGTCACAAAGAATCCCCCATCTATATAATGAGTATATCCTAATAAAAAATGCAAAAAAAATCTATATAAGGAATCGATATTTATAGCAATGATAACCTTGTAAAATGTAGTCAATTTTATAAAAGAATTGACTCAATAGGGGCCAGAAAGACTGAAGAAGGGCAGGAAGTGTGTGTGAGGGGGATAGAACGAAGTTAGTCAAGAGGCACTAAAATCAGTAGGAATAATTCTGGTTTTCTACAAAAGAGTAGGGCAACTCAGTTACAACAACCTATGATATATTTGAAAATAGGTAGGAGAGCACAATGATCAATGTTTGAAGACAGAGAAACACTTATTACACATTGCATATATGTATTATCATATTGTGTCCCACAAAGATGCACAAATTTTACCTCCCAATAAAAAATAATTCTGAAAAAAGCCCAAACACATTCCCTTCCCTCCCCTCCCCCCTACACTCCCCTGTCCCCCCTTCCCTTCCCTCCCTTCCCATCTGTTTTGATTCTAAATTTTGGCCAAGTTTGTCAGTTCAAAACTGCCTTTCCTAACTCATGGCTTGGATTACTTTTCCTGCACCCCCAGGGACCTGTGTCTGGTTTCCTATCACTGGCCAATTCCACTGACTGAAGAAGAGAGTACTTTGTGTCTCAGAAGCTCCTGATTTGGCCCATAACCAGGTATACAGATTAGTGGGTATGAGCAGGTGCTAGGTGTACATGCTAGCTGCTAGACCAGCCCAAAGAACACGGTCAAGAGGGCACTCTGTGTGTATGTAAATCTGATTTGCACATGTCTATAGAATTATTTGTGATTGATGACAGCAATGGTTGTGAATGTGGCATTTTGTTCTCATTAGGTGATGATATAACAGGTAAACGAAGGTAGTGTGATGCTTCATACAATGGGAGATGACTGAAAATCTGGTTTGTTAGCTGTTTTTCTTTTATCTGAACAGAGTTATGTCTCAGATTGGTTGCAAATGGAAACTACCCTTTGAATTCTGTCCACTTGAGTTCTTGTGTTCCATATTTATTTCTGAACTATAGGTAAGGTTTTAAAATTGGAGCTGAGACTCTAGATGGCTATCTATATCTGGACACGAAAGAAGCCATTCCAATTCACAGTGTGATGTAAAATATGTTCTTACTTCCAGAAGGCATTAATATATTGGACAATAAAAACTTGTAAATTAAAGGATTATCATTTTTATTATTAATATACTTGATTTCTTATGTCAGCATTTCCATAATTTAAACTGAAGTTTTAATAAATGAAATGTGCTATACTTGATGAAAAGCTCACAGAAGTTGCTACCTCCAAAGTATTTTTGTGTAAAAACACAAGTTCATGTAAATGAATTTTACATTAAATTGATTTTGAAAAACTAGTTTAAAATTTCAGAACATGCCTTTCTTCCAATTTTATGGATATGAATTATAGCTCAAGCGCACATTTTCTTTTACAGATTTGCTTTTTGTTTCATGGTGGACAGCACAGTCTGAATTTCCTAAATTTCTTTTTCTATTTTCTCACTTGTTCTTTTCTTTTTGGTGCTATCTGGGTTTGAACTCAGGGTCTTGGAGGACTTACTCTTCCATTTGAGCCATGCCTCCAGACCCTGAATTTCCTGAATTTCTTATAGTGGTTTACTGATTAGCCAAGCCAGCATTGCCTCATGATGCTGAAAATGCAGATGTAAAGTTATACAAGTAACTACATTGAGTTAGAATTCTGACCAAATTTTATATTAATAGTAATTTTCTTTTGTGGTGGATCAGTTGAAACATAATTGCCAAGTTTCTTAGTAAGTATTCTCTAGCTATTATTAGATCACGTTAATTTGTACATTATCTTTGGATATCTGGATAGTTTTTCAGTAAGAAATAATACTGACGTGTTGGTTATCACATGTGTACATATATTTATACAGGTGCTGAATATATACATATATGTTCCATATATATCTTATTTTTGTATGTTATAGATAGGATGCAAACTTGAGTCATGTTAATGAACAAGCATACTTTTTGTTACCTGGAGAAAGGTGTTCAAAGGATTATGTGCCTCTTGGGAGGTGAATTATGCATGCTCATGTATATAAAGTAATGAGCTATACTTTTGTTTATAAGGTGCAAAAATATTTCCAAATCATGAAAAAGTATGGCAAATGGAAAAGCATGAGTGTGCATAGTACACAAGATTTCAGGAAATGGAATCTCATTTGCACAGTATAATATCTATTCCTAATGCATTTGAATAAAAGCAACAAAAGGTATTGAAGTTTTAGAAAAGTTTACTTAGTTTTGGTGGGTTTATTAATGAGATATATATTTTAGGTTTTTTAAATCTTTTTCTCCCAAATATTACATTAATGTAAAATTATTTCTTTCTTTCAAGATGACAATTGGCTTTAGAGTTTTTTGTTGGCTCTTAACAAGAAGATATAAAAATTTATCATTTACCTTCTATGTAACCTACTCTGATAGACTTCCATTTCTGTCCTTTTCCCTTATGTTTGTCCAAAGGCTGTACTATAAGTTAGAGTCTGAAAACTAAGAAGAATCCTCACTAATACACTAGGCCTGTCATATTTGAGAAAAAAATTTTCATTTCACTGAGTATAGCAAACTCACCACAAAGGAATGGGTGTTCAAATGTGGAACCAAGATCCAGGAAACCTCAGGAAATTGGTCTTTTATTTGTTCTATTCTTTACATAATACTAGACTTATAAGTGAGAAAGAAGGTAATTTCCCAGCAGGCCAGGAAATCTACAAGATTTTGAGAACCCAACATTTGAGTGATAAATTCATCCAAATGTACAGGTATTTACCCTTGAGTAGTAGAATGAATAACATTATCCCCCTTCCAATATCCTTGTGAGATAGAATGTGGCAAAAAGGGACAATGAAGATTTGAACAAATTAAGGAGATTACAATGGGAAAATCACCCTGGATTATTAGACTGGACCTGATGTAATCACAAGGTTATTGTAAGAGGGGCTTGGGATGGGTTAGGCAGACATAAGGTATATTGGGGGCAGAGAAAAAGACTGAGAGAAAGTCTGGCTCTGAAGATAGAGAAAAGAAATACAGAAAGGATATGTGGAAAGGATACAGAATGCCTCTAAAAACTGGGAAAGGCAAAGGAATAGATGTTTCCTTACAGCTTCCAGATGGAGTCTGTACTGCTAAGACCATGATTTTGGCCCTGTGAGACCCCTGTCAGACTTCTGACCTCTAGAACTGTAAAAGAATAAATTTGTGTGTGTTAAACAATGGAATTTGTTATAATTTATTTAAGAAGCAACAGTAAATTAATACAATTAGGAGTAAATAAGAATAACAAAAATTGCAAAAAAAATTTTTGGGAAAAAAGAAGCTTTTGAAAATACAATTTTTTTGAAATTTCCATGTAGAAGTTAATTTTCTGACTTTAGTATCTGCTTAAAACAGTAGCTCTAAATTTTCTGTTCATATTCAAAGAGACTTACATAGTACGCCCTTATGTAAATGAATCAGGTTCACAAACAATGGCACCAGACTTACTGCAATGTGAAAAATCTTCAGAGATTATTTGTGATATAAGGGACTGTTGACAAAATTATTTAAAATTTGGAAACAAAACAAAAGGATGACTGTATATTCTTTCAAAGTCCTATGGGATCATTTTCTAATAGTCCCATCTAAGAATGATTTAATTCTCCAGAGGTTTATACTTTTATTTGTGTTACTATTTCCTATTGTTTAGAGTCAAGACTATGAAATTACATGTTAACTAATAGATTTATGTCCAACAGAGATGCAAGTAATTCATTTCTGGCACAAAAGATGACCTCAAAGGTTATGGCTTTACTGCCCTGTACAGCAGTGATCGGTTTTGTCTCTGACTCAGTCTATTTATTTCAGTTAGCCTTTCCTAGGACAGAGCCTATAGCCACCATTCCTCTAATTTTTTGAACCAGATTTAGTGTTCAGATAGTTCCATCATTAAGGAATTATATGTATTTGGGGCACATCTTATATTACTGTGTATTTGTGTGACAGTCATGTTGATAACATTTTAAAATTATATATTGACTAATGCAAAAGAATATACATGTATTATCTCATTTGATCCTGACAACAGCCAGATGAGGTAAGTAGAATTATCCCGTTTACCAAAGAGGAAAGATATCTTAAGTATGATGTTCTATTAGACTCACTGGAGATATTTGGAACCAGATCTTCTGGGGTCTTTCTCCTCCACCATGCTGCATTTCCATAGATTAGGTCATGAGAAAGAAACAAAGAGAACTGCCCTAATGTTTCCCATTTTACACTTTAACTTTGGCTTTGCATGGGTCATGAGGAGAGAACATTCTCAAGCCAAAAACAAAAAGAGAAATAAATTAAAAACTTTGAATCATCACTAAAATACTGACATTTCACTAGCTGAATGGTGTGTATGAAGCCTGAGTTGTCTAAATTGACCCATCTTAGATTTGACCCATCTTAGACTTGCTGTATTCAACCAAAAAGATAAAATGCTTCTACTCTTATTTCCAGTATCCCATTATTCAGCTTCTTTGCTTTAGCACAGAGCAGCTTGTTGTAAATGTCAGTGTCACCAAACTGGGCAGCACTGTTAGCATGAATAGAAAGAAAGGGCTCTCTTTTGTGAAGACCTCTCCATTAGGGGTCTGGGGACCCTTGACTCATTTGCACACAGTGTTCTAATTGCCATCAGGACTTAGAAATTTCTTGAAAAAATATATGAAGTCTTGGTCTTATGCTAGCTTTGTTGAGCCACTTCTAATTTTCCTGCTAGACTGTCTTTCAGTGCCTTTCATAATTCCCCTCTGTTTGTCAACTACCAGATAAAATGGGACTCAGGATGGTTCTACTTCCTGGGATTTCTTTTTTGAATTACTTATGTGTTGCTACTCAGAGACTTTTTATCACAAATGTTGGTGACTCTTGCTGACTTAAAGTTTAATTGTAAGGCTGCAAAGCATGATTTAAAGTCCTTTATCTCTAGTCACACAGTCTGTTCCCACTGAAACTTCTTCTTGTATATACCCCAGGGTTTCTTCCTTCCCTTCATTTTTACCAAGTTCAAAATAATCTGCTACTCTGAGATATCAATAATTCCTTGACTTTTATAAGGCGTATCACATCACATGACAATATATGCCAGAATCACATTAAAAAGCTGTATGGGAAAGATGAAATTTTGGGTAAAATAGGAACATTTATTGAAATGGTAAATTGATTCAGTGCCTAACCCCCATCTTCCCCAAGTTGCATTGAATTCAAAACTTTTAAAATACTACTAATGGGGAATTCACTCCATGCAAATTTTAGTTACAAACCTACCATTATAAATAAGACATCTTTCAATATAATGATAGTAAATTTTAATTGTTACAGAGATTTAAAGTCTCAGCAGGGTGTATCAGAATTTGACTTTAGAATCAACAGATGTGAGTTTGAAACTTGACTCTATATTTGATTAGTTTTGTGATTCTGAGCAAGTTATTTCATCAGTCTCTATTTGTAAAAATATTGCCTACACCTAGACATTGTAGAGATAAAAAGATACGATGCTTTCAAACATCTACCAAAGTTCTATTGAAGTAGAAGCCCAATAAAACTCAAGTTCCCTTATTTTCTTGTCCTACTTAAGATTTCTTTAACCTCCTCACCAATCTAGGATCACCTATAGACCAGTTTGCCATGAACTTTGCTCTATCTCCAAGCTTTTACAAATGCTGCTTGTTAGTGAAAAACCAACTGCCCATCTCCATCATCAATTATGTTAACACAGTGGTTCCCACATTTTAAATAAGCACAGAATCCTTGAACACTTGTTTGAGGTGGAAGTCAAGGATCTCTATTTATTTTTACAAGCATTTTAATCCAGTTTGATGAACAAGGTTATCACATGACACTCTAAAAATCACTGAAACAAGATTCAAGGCTCGTCATCTCCACAGACCTGTGTTTGCTGAACAATGCCACCAAACAATTATTAATCAGCTGTTAAAATAGGGAACTTAAGAAACTAAACTCTCCCCAAATCAATGAAC
The DNA here is from genome assembly GCF_047511655.1 of Castor canadensis. NCBI lineage: Eukaryota > Metazoa > Chordata > Mammalia > Rodentia > Castoridae > Castor > Castor canadensis. Next base: position 14,453,055 of record NC_133390.1, on the reverse strand, counting down.
CAATAAAGAAATGGGCAACTGAATTAAACAGAAATTTTTCAAAAGAAGAAATTTAAATGGCCAAAAAACACATGAAAAAATGCTCACCATCTCTGGCCATAAAGGAAATGAAAATCAAAACCACACTAAGATTCTACCTCACCCCTATTAGAATAGTCATCACCAAAACACCACCAACAGGTGTTTTCGAGGATGTGGGGAAAAAGGAACCCTCATACACTGCTGGTGGGAATGCAAGCTAGTGCAACCACTCTGGAAAAAAATTTGGAGGCTTCTTAAAAATCTAAACATAGATCTGCCGTATGATCCAGCAATCCCACTCCTGGGGATATACCCAAAGGAATAGGACACAGGTTACTCCAAAGGCACCTGCACACCCATGTTTACTGCAGCGCTATTCACAATAGCCAAGAAACCACCAATATGCCCCACTACTGACAAATGGATCAAGAAAATGTGGTACTTATACATAATGGAATTTTACTCAGCCATGAAAAAGAATGAAATCTTATCATTCTCAAGTGAATGGATGGGACTGGAGAACATCATCCTGAGTGAGGTTAGCCAGGCTCAGAAGACCAAAAATCATGTGTTCTCCCTCATATGTGGACTTTAGATCTAGGGCAAATACAGTAATGTGGTTGGACTTGGATCACATGACAAGGGGAGAGCACATATGGGTGGTATGGGGATAGGTAGAAAACCCAAAACATGAAAATGTTTGATGTCCCCACTCCAGAGGAACTAATACAGAAACATTAAAGTGACAGAGGTCAACATGAGAAGGGAATCAGGAACCAGTGTAAAGATCACTTAGAGATGAATCAACTTGGGTTGTAACACATGTGTACATGGAAGCAATGCTTCCTACACAGAATCTTCCTAGACAGAATCTGTCTGTGTAGCTATCCTTATCTCAATTAGCAAAAACACTTTGTGTTCCTTATTATGCTTATGTCTTCTCTTCAACAAAATTAGAGATAAGGGCAGAACAGTTTCTGCCTGGAAGTGAGGGGGAGTGGGGGGGAGAGAGTGGGGGCGGGGACGGGGGTGGGTAAGAAATGACCCAAACAATGTGTGCACATGTGAATAAATGAATAAAAAAAAAGAAATGAAAAAAATCAGCAATTAAGTGTAGGGTCTGGTTCCATATCCAAAGGTGTTTACACTCTGATAATTAAGGTATTTAACATCCATGTATGTATATAAGTATGTATGTATGTATATATGTATGTGTGTGTATATATATGTAATCTATAATCTGTTTATATATCTACAGGGAATATACAGTTGAGAAATGAGTAGTTGCACTGATAAAATTTTATGGAATTGGGAACATGAACTGTGGCTACTTTTGAAGGATGGAGATTGAACTGCTCATTAAAGATAAATGGGGTTTGAAAAATCTATAATCTTAAGTCTTAGTATAGCATTGGGTCTGCAAAACATTGTGATCTTATTACTGGGCATGTAGTTTTGAATCCCATACTCCTATAATGCAGGAGATTTTAGAAGCAACTCTGGGAGAATAGTTTTTGGTGTATTGCATGCAAGGGAGATCTATAGGGTCTTTTTACAGATTCTGCTGGCTATGAAAAAAAATGAGTTCACCCCCACAGCTCCTAGTGTTAAATCACCCTTGAATCACCATGTCCTCACAGGTTCTCTTCTGGGGATCTAAGTACCATCCTCTAGCATGCCCCCAAGCCTAGGGATCTTTTGTTGTCTGGTTTGCTTTGTTTTTTTGTTTTCTTCCCCCAGAGTTCTCTCACTGGAGCACTAGCTTGGTGATAGTCTAGATTGCAAGGCAAGGTCACACAACTCCAAAACTCACATTTAGTTTGGATCTGAAGGAGGCCTGGAGGTGGCAGAGCTATGTCTGTGGTACACGGACCCTTGTATCCTGCCATCTTTAGATACATTCACACTTACTCTAGGGGTATTACCTAATGCTGCTCCAAGACAACAATCACAGTAATGATAACAAAACTTACCCCGTTTCAGACTCTTCATGATGGTGCTTCCATGAAACGGTTTCAATAGCTTAGAAAACAAAAACCCATCCCTCTAACATACTGTTTAGGGTTGTTCTCTACTGCCCCTTCCCTCCCCATCTATTGCCATGCAGTACCCAAAGTCCATTTCCCAAGGACTTTGTGTTCTACCCTTGTGGATGCGTGCCAGACTGTGCACACTCATAATTTATGAGATTGCTCCAGATACTCTTTCTACTTGAAATTCCCTCTCCTCAACATGTTTTTAGAAGTCTTGTTTATTGACCAGAACGCAAGTGTTGCAAAAGAGCAGAAATGGGTATCTTTTTATATATTCATATATTTTAATCAACAAAGAGAGTTTCAGATAACTAAAACTACTTACTAAATACTTGCTTGAATTAACAAAAGAATCAATCAAGATCAATTCAAATGTCACTTCTTCTCTGATGCTGTCCTGGTTCATTTCATTCAGTATGTGCAGCTTTTCATTCTTGGTCTTAATTGTGTTTTATTTATCTCATTATAGTCCCCATCATAGCATTTTTGTATTACAGTTAATAGTGTATAATTTATATTGCCCTCCAAATATGGCTTAGTAAAGTGTTCAGGTAGTATTATTCAATATTTCTTTTCTGAGTCCACCATTCCTCTTGCGTCTAACAGTGTTCTAGGTATAGACTATACTGAGCACTTGCTTAAGTGAATTTCTAAGCAAGATATCTCAAAAAGTTATATGTGATACTATAACTTCAGAAGATGCAAATTTTTTGATAAGAAATTATTTAGACACAACATGGGCCCTTCTCTGTTAAAACTTCCGGTGTTACAGCCTTTTGTGACTCTACTTATACCACAGTATGACTGCATTTTCTCCTACCTTGGTCCCTTGTAACTTTGGATTTCTCCAAGTATCAAGACTTCTGTGACTGTGGGATAATTGGTTTACCCCACAGGATTTCTATATCTTTTTCTATAACATCTAGATGTTCAACGGGACAATTTCTGAGGGTTAACCATTTTGTTCCTTTCCCCATCTGGTTGGAGATTTGCTCAGATACCCAGAAAATTGTCCCACAAGCACTTGCTCCTTGAGCCCAGAGCCCCCCATGTTTGAAATCTACCCTGAACCTTTTTGAAAATTAACCTTGACTCTTTGAAAGCTAAGCCTGAAAAATGGTTGATCTAAAGAGGAATGTCCAGTTCTTTAATGAATCAGCTAGACTCAGTGCGTGCAGCAACTTCTAACATGGAACAAAGTCCTCCTTTACTTCTGTACTAGCTCTGCTTCTTTCAAGTCCAGGAGACTTTCTGACCTCATTCCTTGAGGGATATAGCACTCTCTTGTCCATCAAGTAAACTTAGTTTAAATTTTTTCTTTTAGTTCTAAGGGTCCTTTATCATATTTTGACAGGTTCTAATGGCTTGAATCCCAAATGCTTACCACCTCTCAACTTCAGTCGTGCCCATCCGAGCACAAAGAAAGGAAAAGGACTTGCTGAAAGCAATATCATGATATTTTGGCAGAACTGCTGAGCAAGCCCGTCAGTTTTGTTTTTCTAACATCACATTAAGCAATACTATTTCAACCCAAATACTTTTCAGCATTTATTTCCTCAGGACAAGGATTCCAGGGTTTAAATTCACTCAGTCTTTGAAGAATTTTCAGTCAAGTGAAGAAAAAAGGCAAATAAATAGCATGGCATTTCACAAAACCACCTCAAAACTACAAAAGACTTAATTAGACTATGGTTATTTAACTTAATGATGTTTTAAAACAATATTCACAAATCATGGGCAAGAAAAAAAATCACTTGGTATTTATATGTATCTCAAAGATGTGCTTTCAAAATTACTTTAAGTGGGAAGCAGCATATATCCCTCTGACTACTGTAGAATAATTAAGTTGGAATGGTAAAAGTCAATTGTTTTGAAATCATTACAGTCCAATCAAATCATGTTAATTAGAAAAGATTGGGCTTGCTCTCATTTGTTTTCATTCTCTTCCCTTTGGTGTGGAGTCAACTTTACTACCAGTTATCATTGAATAAAACTTTTTACACAAGAGAAAAAAAAATCATAAAAGATGAGCTTTCCAGATCTCTAATTAGTCAAGTACTTTGAAAGTATATTAATGAAAATACACCTCTGATTTCATTTTTAATAACGTTATTGCTTCAGCATTAAAAATCTGTAAACCACCTTCCTGAGAAGGGAATGCAACGTCTTGTCTTGGGAACAGTAGGAGTGTTGTTGCCACTTGGAACCAAGCACACAGCAAGTGAAGTTGGTTTTTTCATTGTGTTAACCTCCATCCTTCAATAACACAGGTAGGAAATGTCAGTTTCTTCGTCTTTTCCCAGATTTGCAACAAAATTGGTGCTCTTTAAAGTTTTGTCACTGATTGTTATCTAATTTAGCCAAGTTTGAGCAACTCGTCCTCAATCTGAACTTTTTTGGGGAGTGGTGTGGTTTTGAAGCTATGCACTCAAATAAGTAATAAAGGACATTCTTGAAAGATGCATACATTAATATTCTCCCCTCTAGTTGAAAAGACTTCCACTTCACCGCCATCTATCTCACAGTTACCTGATCCAATGGCCTTACCTGTGCTCCTGGAGAGAAGTGTCAGACATTGCTTGCATGGATGTCACAGGCTGCTTAGTTCTATTTAATGGTAAATTCATTGAGCATAGGGATAAAAAGATCATCGAGTATCTTCCATCAATATTTTGCTTAGTATTGAAAAATGCATATTGACAGATTCCTGGATTAAAGCATCAGATTCAAATACTTTCCTTTGCATCTTTAATACATTTCAGGCCAAAGTATAAGTAAATAGAGGAGCTTTGGGGGCTAGTTTTGTACAGCCCAGTGTTTGAAAATTTGCAACTGTTTGTGTTAGGATATGTGTGTTCAAAATCAGTTAATTCCTTATTGCCTCATGCCCATTTGCACTTTTCATTGTGCTCTGGCATTTGGCTTAAATCCACACATATTTATCAGTCTTAGTTCATTTATCACATTTACCCTGCCTGGAAGACTTGCAGGAAACTAGTGTTGCCTTGCTAATCTCTGCTCTTTAGATCTCATCTTTGATGTACCTTCCTTCAAGAACCTTACCTAAACCTCAGAGACAGGTTAGATCTTCTTGCTAGAATCCCCATAGCTACAATAATCCCTATGACTCTGTATGGGATTGATTGCTTACTTATCTGACTCTCTGATTTAACTAATTGATTCACTGAGGGCAGGGCATTAGTGCTTCATATAACTTGTACTCAGTGTTCTTCCTGTGCCAATTATTGGATCTTTCAATTAAATACAGTGAACAGAAATTTCTTTAATGGTGGTAGTGTGATCGAGCAAAAGAGGCATGGAGTTTGGTTTTACACAGCCCAGGTTCAAATCCTTCCTCTACATGTAGCAGCTAGGTAAGTATAATCAGCTGAGTTTCATTGTTTTACCTGTAAAGTGGAAGAGTAAAGAGATTTCCACTAGGTGCAAGTGATTGGATTTTAGTTCTATCCTTGGAGATGCTGTATTATCTAATACAGCATAAGGACATGCAGGTAGGAAGCTAGTGTAAAGCATATGAAATTAACAAGTTATATGCCAATTAATTTAGGATGTGTCCATCTGCGTGTGTATTGGTTTGGATGCTGACAGGGATGCTGATAGCATTAGTTGTTCAGATGCAAGCAAGCATCAGCTCTGCAGTTTTGAAATATTAAATATTAACTCAGACATAGCAGATATTTTTGTTCTGAGTAGATTTTTTCCCTTGGAACAAATCATGAGTTGATTTCATGCAAGGTTTGCAGCAGTTTTAACAGGACAAGGGACAGACGCTGCTTGTGAAACTATTACAAAGTTAAGAATAAAGTGGTAATTGGAATGCCATCAAGCAGCTTGTTGAAAGAAATGGCTTATTTCCACCATGGCCTTCTTTTAACTCCCTTGAAACAGAGGACATGCTCTACCTTCAGAGCATTTTGTTAGACTTACTTCCAGAGAGATTGCCATCTATTTTCATTTTTAGTAGATACCCTGTCCTTTTATAAACTTCAGTCTTGTTTGTGCTTTACTCTCAGGCTGGGATGCCAGTGGTTTGTCTTTGATCAGAAAAAAATTTGTGAAATAGGAGTCTCCAAGTATAGTCCAGGCATAAGGAAGGGATTGGAATTTGGAAACATTCTGGGGAAACACACCGAGGATGAAATAAAACAGCACGTTTTACCTTCTTTTCTAGTCTAAGCTTAAGTTACTCAAACAGTATTAAAGTTGAACATATATTCAGCCGACCTCACCCACTGTGCTAGCAAATCATTGGAAATCCTAATTCTTCTTTCTTGGCACCATGTGACTATAAGCTTTAGGGAATATTGACTAAATCCAACTGTAATTTAATTTAGCCAACAAAGTACCTACTGGATTTTGAAAAGTAGAATGTCACAAAGCTTTTAAATTGACAGGAGACAAAATTCTGCTCTTCTAGTCCCTAAAACCAGAAATTAACTACAGTAAATTAAAAATCACTTCTGAATTAAGAGAAGGGTTTGCTCACATATCTGCTGAGACAAGATAGGGATGATCCACAGAAACCAGTAAGAATTTTCATTCTCTCTAAGAACAATCAACTGTTGTACCCAACAGAAATCTTGTCATGTAGTGAGAAACTTCGTAGAAAAGCAACTTTTCAAGGATGGGGCATAGGAAGGGGGGCGGCAGAGGAGATCTAAAATCCATCACCCTTTGTTGCATTCTCAACTCAAAATGTGGAGGGAAAGATTGTTCATTTACATAATTCAAGCACTGAAAAGCCAACTTCACTAATTTCTTAATTTATACTGATCATTCCTGCTATACATTCCACATAAGGTAATTTCCTAGTCCTGATCAGGACTTTCTGGGGTTGAATACTGAAGTCCCAAATCTAAGGGACAACCTTGGTCTCAGGTAAACCAGGAGAGTAGCCCATCTTAATTTCAGGATAATTCCAATGTTGAATGGTCTTTTTCCCATCAGTAACCTTCAGGTTTTGTCAAAGTATACTCATTTTTGAATCAGTAAAATACAGTGTTCCACATACAATATATCTGAATGTTCACTATGTGCTCTGTGTATTTCCAAGGTCTTAGTCTAATTCCTAACATTTTTGGGTGAATGAAATATCTGTAAGTCAAATTTTATGTAAGGTGTTGTAAGAATGCTTCCTGCTAAAAGAATCTTGTAGTATACCTTTATAAAAGAGAATGATAATTTTTATACTTGGTTTTGAAAAAAAGTATTATTTTACTTATTTTGTTTAAACTGGAAGTATTATATATTGAAGTTCATTCTTCAGAATAAATGTTGCCTCACCAAGTTCCTTTCCCTTCTTCAACCTTTTGCACTGAGCACTAGCTACACAGAATGTTGGCTGCCCTTGGCCTACAAGAGCCTGGTAACTCTGCCATGCCTGGGACATTGTGCTCTAAACTTCCAGCAATGATGACCTATAGCCAGTGAGTGATGCTGGCAAGTCTTAGCCTGTAGGCTCTATGTACGTTTGGGTGAAACTTCATGTCTTAAAGATTCCCTTTGAGATTAGAGTGAGGTTTTATTTCTCTTGGGTTCTTCATCTACTTTACCTAACATCCCACACTTCATTATTGGTTTCTCCTGAGAGCACTGTCCACTAAATCACCTTCACAGAATTCTTTCTGTTAGGCGATATGAGATCAAAATTTTAAAAATTTTTATTCAAGGCTGGCATATTTCTTTATTTGTCCATTCTTAATAATCATTGTCATATCCTTAAGACAACATGAAAACTGTCCATAAGTTCATAGAAAAGGAAGAAGATGTGACAAACATACTGACTGCCTATCAGGTTATGAATCATCTCATTAAGTAATGAACCAAAGACTACAGGTAGATAATTGTTTTGCTCTTTTTTTTTGTTTTTTTGATAGGAAACTGGATCTCAGGTCAAAAAAATAGTATTAGTTAATGATATTTAAATTTGAATACATGATTAACTGATTTCCTCATTAAAAGATGTTATTTGTGTTTAGTTGCTTTTATGTTTGCTTATGTTTTTCTTCATTTCTTCCTTCTTTTTATATTCTATTCCTCAATGTATAATCCCAGTCCAGAAATGGCAAAGGCTCCCTGATTTCATCAATAACATCATTCAAAAGAAAAAAGGTTGAACAAACTTGTGTTTTTCATAAACTATAATTCATTTTTAAAAGTCACATCTCAAATAATTACATCAGGATGAGTAGGAGGCATTTATATAACACAATGGTTAAGTTTGATCCTATCTAACAGTAAATATCTTAAGCACTGAAGTCCAAAGTGTAAATTCTGCCAAGCTAACCATATGCAGAATAATTTTCTGATGCTGAGGTCAACACTCACAGAGAGAATTTCATTTATTGACTTTTTAAAATGTTTTGTTGGCAAGTTGCATTGATAAAGTGTGAGGGCTCTGTGGGTAATTGCACTTTGGCTTTGTGGTTTGTTTGGGTAATGAGGCTCTGACTCCATTTCTAATAATAGCCACATGAAAAGAAAACATGTGACTTATTAAATGGAGCAAACTTAGTCAAGGTTCAAAATTAGGTCAATAGTAACATTGACAAATTTTCATTATTTCTTTAAAACTGAATTGTTTGCAATTGTTGGAATTATTTTTTAAAATATGTGGTAGTGACTGCACTCATAATACATCAGTTCAGAAGAACACTTGTTTTCTCATTCCTCACTCAGAATAATTTTAACAACACATACTCTCACTCTTTGATTAGATCATAAATGATGACTAGGTTATTTATGTCTAGATTATTTGGATGGGTGGTTAGATAATGTTAGTTCTAGCTTGTTTGCCATTGACTCAGGATATTTGTATTTATTGGTGTAAGATATTGGAAAGGAAATAAAAAGAAAAAGGGCTCCTTTAAGAGACATAGCTTTAAATTGTCATGCCACATCAACTAAAGTTGCATTTGTCAAGGAATTAATAAAAGGCAGAAAAGAGTTGAAAATCTCTAACATTTGTATCTAAAAGGGTTAGCACAAAACCTAATTTCCAAGGCAAACTTTAGGATCATCTATTTATGTAAAGCCAACAATAGATTTTTTTTTGTTTCTTTGAGTGTTCTTTCTCATGCTGTACATAGAGGCAGTTAGTATTCAAATACTGTTTTCAAGTTGTAATTAGATTAAAGCTCAAATCTCTGGTTTGTAATTTCATTAATGCCTACAAATAAAACCCTGGCTGTGGGCTGAAGTTGTTTATCCTGAGTAGGGCTAAGAAGGAAAGATAGAACTGTGGTGATGGACCTTGCATTCCTCCTCAGGAATCAATGCTGGATCTATTGCCTTGCTCCTATCTCAGACTCTCCTGTTGTTAGGGAGACAGAACACTGTGATCCAGTTCTTTCTTCTTCCCCTCCTCCTACTTCTTGTTCCTAAGCATGAGATCCTGGTTGCTCTGTGTTATTATTAGATCTTCCTTGTCTGACATCTTGAGGGCAAGGGGCCCTATTTACTTTAGCTTAGGCCAATTGATGTCTTTTTGAGTGTCTTCCATATGGTCAATCCTTATGAAACTTTGCGTGTGAATAAGAATGCAATCTAATGCACTAGTAGACCCCACATTGCTCATCTTCATGGCTAAATTTCATGATTTGAAAAAAATGCGATCTTTTCCAAATTGTGTAAAAAATGATCTACGTCTCTCAGAGTTGAACGTGAGAGGTAATGGAGTTTTAGAGATTTTTGTCAGATGATTTTGGTATATGTTAAATTCTGAGCTTTCAGGCCTGCAGAGATACTCTGGATCCTTAGTACCACAGAAGAGATCCTTGATAATCTAGTCTTTGCTTTCATCCACCAATTTACCTCCTACTGTACTTTCTTAGCTACTTCACCACGGATCATTTTCCCCACCTTGCTGCCTGCCAGTCTCTAATTTATGCCCAAAGTTGAAGCCACTCTTCCTTTCATTTGAGAAAATTTTCAAAGCAACTCAGGTGGAAGAACACTATTGCTCTGGTACCTGATACCTTCTTGCCTATAGTGAAGCCCAGAGTAAGGCACTTGTTTGCTTTTCTCCCATCTTCATATTGGACTTACCATTCCTTGAAGTCAGGTATCATGTGTCACTTGTTTTATGAGAACAGCAAAATTGCCAGCACATAATGTATGTTCAATATTAACTGTAGAATAAATGTTTCAGAGCCATCTTGGTAAAAGGTATGAGTAGATATTTGTCACTTCACTAAATGGTTCTATTCTTAAGTTTCTGAATATGGGTGATGTTATGGACTGAGTTGTGTCCCTTTCAAATCTTTATGTTAAAGCTCTGTACTCCAACATAAAAGAATGTGACTTTTTTGGGGGAACAGGGACTTTGAAGACGTAATTGAGGTTAAATGAGAACAATACAAATAAGGCCATAATCTAGTATGACTGAGGATCTTTAGAAGAAGAATTAGAGATATCATGGAGGCTTTCACAAAGAGATAAGGCCATGTAAGGCACAGTAAGAAGGTGGCTGTGTTGAGCCAAAAACAGAAGCCTCAGGAGAAATCAATCTACTAATCCCTTGATGTGGGGTTTCTGGCCTCTAGGACTGTGAGAAAACAAGTTTCTGTTCTTTAATCCCCTGGTCGTTGGCATTTTATTTTTGCAGTTATAGAAAACTAATATAGGTGATATCGTTCACACTCGTTCTCCTACTTACTCCTTGTTATAAGGAATCCTGACTGTGTCTTCCTGAGAAAGTAGCAACAAATTTCCACACCACATTCATTGAGCTAAGTATTAGCACCATGCTTGTGTTCTCTGGCTTCTCTCCTGAATGAACTCTGCTATCCACAAGTGCACCAGGCTTCCACCTCTTGCCTACACAAGGACATTGCTCCAGCCATTTCCCTTTCCCTTTCATTACCAACTTATGTCTCTCTGATGACAAGCATTCTAAGGAGCATACAGACATATTTAATATGTCTCATCTTTGGAGAACATTTCCTTAATCCCATGTCAAATGTGCCAAACAAAATCTGTTTCTTCTCATTCTCATAACTGTGTGAAGAAGGAATTATCAGCCTTGTTCTATGAGCTGGGAATATGAGGTACACAGAGATAACAGAGCCGAGGCATGGATTCACACATTCTCTGACTCCAATCACAGTGCACAGTTGAGGTGACCAAGTATATTAGAATAACATTCAAAGAGCACATACCCTGAGCACTGGAATCCAAAAAGTTCTCTTCCATCTGCTCATTGATGTCCAGAGAATCTTAAGCCTTTTATCATTTAGGCTTTCTCCTTGATCTGATTCCAATGTTTGGGAATTGGAAAATTTACCACATTCCCATTAAACTTTAATTCTCTGCCATTCTGTGATGCTATTTAGGGAGTAAAAAGTAGCTCTGTCAGATAATTCAAGTTGCTAAATAATGACCAGAGAAGTCATGAGTTAATAAATTTTTAGTCTAAATCGTTTACATCCTTTTAATATTCTACAAGTACAAATAAGAATGATAGAACATAAAGTGGACACACTCATCAGAATGGCATAAGAAGTCTTAATATTCATTGAATAGAATGACCCAGATGCAATAAAACCCTTGACTACATCATTCTTTGGTAAGAATAAGACTATGGATTCCAGGCTACTGTGTCCTTTCAGGCTACCGTGTGGTTCCAGAGAGGATGCTGAGAAAATTTGATGAATAGATAAAATTCTGCCATAGTACTAGAAATATTTTTAAATAAACAAAAGCACATACACAAATAATGATATCAAATATTTGACTGGGTAGAGAATAAAGCTCTATTTCACCATCCAAAAATATTGGAATCTAAGATTAGAGAGGCAGTTGAGCAAAGAGATTGAAAACATTGGCTCTGAAGTGTAAAAGTTGCAGCTAGAACATGATTTAGCTTATAATCTTGTGCCAGTTACTCAACCTCACTAGGCCTGAGCTTCCACATATAAAATGGAGACAAGATTCATAGGCCTATTGTAAGGATCAAGCAAGCAAATGGATATGAAGCCCTCACTATAGACTGAACTGTGTCCTCTTCTAATGCATGTAGAGAAGGCCTACACCCTGCTATATCAGATTGTGACAATATATGAAGGTAGAGTATAAGAGTAATTAAATTAAGATGAGGGCATTAGGGTAGTCTCTAATTCAAAAGGACTGGTGTCCTTATAAAAAGAGGGAATTTGGAGACAACACATACATAACACGTAACAAAAAAGCCATGCTAAGGTGAGTAAAGGTTGGAGATGGGATCTACAAGTCAAGGAATGCAAATAATTGCCAGAAAACTACCATGTGTTAGTTGGCTCTCTGTTACTATAACAAAGTCTGAGCTAATTAACTTACAAGCAGGAAAGGTTTATTTTGGTTCACAGTTTTGCAGGTTTCAATTTATGATCAGGGAGATTCATTACTTTTAGGCTTCTGGTGGGAACATCACAATATGTCAGAAGTGATAGGGTTAACAAAATCCACTTACTTCTGGTTGGGAACTGAAAGAAGGAGGAAGAAGAAGAGGCCAGGGTCTTAACTATCCCCTTCACGTGCATGCTTCCATTAACCCTCTTGGCCTACTTTTTGATAGTTCTACTACATTCTAATAGCACCAAGCTGGGGATAAGTTTTTAACACATGGGCCTTTTGGGGCACTCCAGACCCACCCGAACTACAGTGTACCAGAGCTAGGGGAAAGACCAGAACAGATTCTTCCTCACCGGCCTTAGAAAGAACCAATCCTACTGACACCTTCATCTCATTTCATGAGAAAAAACATTGCTGTAGTTTAAGCTCTTCTCCCCTGTTTATGGCAAATTTTAATTGCAGCCCTAGGAAACAAGTAAAGCACTTTAAATATTGTCTTCTGTCAATTGTTCTTGTCCAGTAATTATTTCCCTGGTAAGCTTCTTCATGCTCTCAAATACTTGTCATACTTGAAGGCGGTATGGGAACACTAACCTCTGTCTCTTCCTCTCTCTTTATTTCTCACCTCAAAAAGCTGTGCACACTTACCCAGCACTGCGATTTGGCACTGGTTTCCCCTTTCTACTCAGTATGTGACTCTCTTAGAAAAGTCAGCTTTTGGCACCTGGGAAGATTAACCTTATCCCTGCCTGCCCTTTATGCAGGCAGTTAAGAGAGGAAGATCCTTCACCAGTGGACACTACAGAAATGCCTGGCTCATTTCAGGATTCAACTACCAGTCACTATTGATGTAAGAAGGATGAGGATCTTAGAGCCTACCCCTTCTTTTTCTTCATACTTCCTTTTAACTGCATGTCTTTGGTGTTTACTAATAGCTTCAATTTAACAGTGTTAAGGTAGACAAAGGGCTCCCTCATATCCTTATCTTCCCTCTCTCCTAGACCCTTATGAAACATTCAAAGTGGTACTCCTGGTCTGTGTGTCAAGAGTATCAGGGGTCACAGTCATTTTTTATTATATCACAAGGCAAGCATATGAAACTATTCTGTTAATAGAGCAGCATTCTAGTACTATAAACTATGAACTAAACAAATAGGGCAGTTTTTGCAATTGTGTAGGGAATTACACTGGGATAAATCTGACCACCAAGTTTACATAGACTTTACTACAGTAGATTCTGCATCTCGCTATATGTTTCTGGAGGGACAGAAGAAGGTACCTGGGAGTACCTTTAGAAAAGTCACATAACTCCTCAGTGATAAAACCAAGAAGAAACTGGACAATTTCTTGATTCCCAAGACTCAAGTAGAGGACTGAGTATGTAAAGGTGTGTGTGTGTGTGTGTGTGTGTGTGTGTATGTGTGTGTGCACACATACATGTGTACAAGAAGCACAGTACCTTAACAAATATTGTGAGAAATAGTTTATGGGATGTTGTACATCCATACCAATTCACACTATTAAGCTTTCCTTCTTTAAATGGATTGGTCTTCCCCTGGATTGTGGAAGGCAATTGACTTACTGTACCAAACTCACAAATCTAACAAAATAAAGTAGTGCTCCTGGCTTCTGTTTATGCATGCTAAAAAATCTGAATTTAAACCTTGTAGGGTGGTACACATCTGTAATCCCAGCATTTGTGAGGTAGAGGTAGGAAGATTGAGAGTTGGAGGTCAACCTGGCTATGCAATGAGGCTGTGTTTCAAAAAACAAAGCAAAATAAAGCAATAGAATTCCACAGATACAATCTGAATTTAATTTTATTTTCAGAACCTTCTATTTTTGAACCATGCAGCTGTAGGCTAACTGTTGAGCTGTAGGTGTCAATACACAGCAGGACTGAACACAGTTGAAAAGTTTCTCCTGTCTTTTTATTTGATTTCAAACAGGATTTTTATTATTAGGACAGTGTTTGACAATTCTCTCTCTAGTTTTTGCTAATTGATTCATGTACTCTAGTCAGAAATTTATTGATTGAAATAAGTGTTTAGCACTATAAATTTTTATGCATTGGTGATTACATTATTTCTAGTCTGAGATTTTAGAAGAATGATCAGTTACAGTAAATGAATCACCCAGCATCTTTTCAAATGCACCTCTATAAAGGAGTCTCGATTTTAAGCCTTGAGTGCCTGAAGAATGGATTCCTTCAGCAATGCAATATTTAAAAACAAATGCCAATGCCTTTTAAAAATTTTGCAAGGAAGCAAGATAAGAAAAGGTAATAGAGGCAGAAGAATATGATCAAAATACATTATGTGCATACAGGAAAATATCACAATTAAATACTTCACTTTGTGCAATTAATATATGCTAAAAATATATATTTTTTTGTGGTACTAGGGCTTGAATTCAAAGCCTACACCTCAAGCCACTCCACCAGCCCTTTTTGTGATGGGGTTTTTCAAGATAGGGTAGCTATTTGCCCAGGTTGTCTTTGACCCTCAATCCTCCTGATCTCTGCCTCCTGAATAGCTAGAATTACAGGTGTGAGCCACCAGTGCCCAGCAAATAATTTAAGAACAAAACAAAAAACTTACAACCGCCCTACAAGTGCTTCATATTGAAATGGCCATTAAATCACATTTTAGAAGAAATATACCCATAAGAAGGCTTATTCCTAAGCATTGTTCAAATTCAAATAAGTCTTCTGTGTTCTCAGAGGGGACTACCTGTCAACTTTCTGTCATACTTCATTAGGTCTTATGTTAACTATGTTAACTGTTATCTTAACTTCTGATTCTATCTACTTAACTCAAATTTTTCTCCTTTGAATTTGAACAGTAAGTTTAGAAATATTTATGGAAGGCATGATTAAATAAAACATTACTTCCTAAAGGCAGTGAGAGAAAAGTAGAGGAAAGGTACCAAGGCCTAGGAATTAGGATTTTCTTCCTATGGCCATTATACCTAAGAAAGGCCAAAAGACTACAATGAAGGAGAAACAAATATCTGCACCCTACTCCATTCCCCTAGCCTCTATCCTCTCCTCTTGGGAAGATCTGGACAAGCATACTCTATAATCTGCAGGTTAAAGAGGTGAACTTATGATCTGCCCAAAACCGTGTGGCCTATGATGGTGGGATCAGAGAGGCAATCAGATTTGGTTGACTTGCATTTCCAAATCATCTCTTACACTTTAATCTGACTCCAAGGAGATTTTTCTTGGGTTTTTGAAGGCTTTCCAAGTTTGGGAATTCCCTACTGCCTATGAAAGTGAATGAAATCAGTGACACAGTTAACAACTCACTGGCTCACTAGTAGTCATTCACTCAACTAACAAACTTTTTTTTTGTTAACATTTCAGTATAGAATTACTGAGAGTAAGATCAAGAGGCCAAAGTATCCTTAGGGGAAGTGGTACAGTGAAAAGAGAATAGAGAGGCATAGTATGGATTTCTAAAATTTGTCTACACTTGGCCCTCATTCCTGAATAGAAGACTTAAACAGGTACAGTTCATCATGGTGTTATTTAATTTGTTTCTAATTAAAGGAGAAACACTCTGTATCTATTATATAAACACAGCCTTGTTGGATTAACTGTATAATTTGTGTATTACTCAGATCCCCAGAGTATGATACAATGGCAAATATCTGAAATTCACCCTCCTTCTAAGCAATGTAATCTATGTTCAGTCACCCACAATTTCATGCCAGTTCTCAGAAAAGTCATTTGAAAACAAATTTGAAGTATATATAATAACAGTGATGAAAATAAACATTAAGCAAAGGAAGAAATGACAAACATAACCTTTAGACCACATATAACTTCCTAGGATGTCAGCTATTTCAGGAACTGAAATGATGCATTTATCATATTCTCATCTGTTCAATATATAATTATTTTAACTATTATGTGTGTTGTTTATAACCCATTATCTTGCAATAACAGCTTGCATGGATCACTGCATAATTTTAAAGTGTAATGGCTTTTTTTGCCAATATTTGATTCCCAAGTCTAAATCTGCCAACTTTAACTATATTTATGCCATGCACTCTGGGTAAATTGGTTCTTATTTTCTAAGGACTCATCTTAGAATATGCACCTGGATTTTCCTTTATATAAACTAGTTTCCTTTGGCTTTGATTCATGTGGTGGCTTGCTTCCCAAAATAGAATAAAGCAGCTTCTGTTACAGGAAAATTACCTAAATGAGTAGGATCTCAAATCTGAGACATTTGTATGGTAAAGAAGATGAGAATAGGGCATTTGTCTAATTATCTAGATGATATGATCAATAAAACCCAGAAATCAAATCATTCCCTTTTCAATTACTAAAATTACTTTGATAATTGTCTTTATGGTGTAGATACGTATTATTAGAGCTAATCAACATAATATTTTTATAGGAAGACGAGCATATGGTATCCTACATGGGTGGAATTCATATCTTACTCTAGTTATTTCACCTGGTTAGGTGAGATATTTTATTTAAAGAAACATTTATTTAGTCACTAAGATATTTTGAGCATCTACTAGATGCAAGAAAAAAGCTAGGCACTGGTTAATAAGATGAATTTGCTAGTCTTGTTTCTAAGAAATTTAATGTGTATTGGGGAGGTAGACACATAGGAACCTATTCATAATAAAATAATATTAATGCAATGAAAAAGTCTACTCAGAGCACTTAGGGAAAATGTGTGTATGTGTGTACAAGGGTGTTTGAGAAAGCTTTTTGGAAAATATGATGCCTGGGATGCTTGGGAAGGATGTTAAGTCACAAGAAGAGAGAGTGGCAAGAAGGGGAACCTAGTAGAGGGGATAAGATGAACAGTACCCAGGAACACACTGAGGAATGACATCATACCTCACTCAGTGATTCTGAAGAAAGGGAATGAGTGTTAAAAGTTTGCTGAAGGGTTTTGGAAATTGAGGGTGTTCACACCTACTCAATTCAATTTTCTCAAATGAGATAGAGGTAATCTGAAAATAAAAGTAGTGGATGTTGTGTTTGTGGCTTGGTGAAAGTGATAATGATGTAGGATAATTGCCAACAGGGACAGAAGAGATAAGTGGCCATAGGCAAGTAGAAGGATTGAGGGGTTTCCCTGAGAACCTAGCTACAGTTGGACATTGTGGATTCATCCTGTGGCCACACTCTGAGGACAGGTGATTATTCTTGATCTGAACTTTCCACCTAGCATTAGGAGAAGAGAAAGCAAACTGTAATATTGATCTAGCATTGGGCTTTTCTTGGGAAGGCATAGTACAGAAATGGGATAAAAGGAACTACAATATCAGTGAAAGAGTAATTAGGATAATAGGCAATGGATCTACATGGTTTTGGAATGAAAGAGAATCTGAGGATGGAATTGGGTATAACATGAGGCTGGGGATCTCTGTGCAACAAAAAGAAAGCAAAGTGAATAAGCAAGTGAGCATGCTGGAATGGTTGCAAAACTATAGTGTTATTTTGTGGAGCAATTTGACAATAGCTAGATGTGTTAAGTAGCATTCCTAGTAACTCATATCCTTTATAATACCTTTCTCTTGAGTGTAAGTGAGACTTGAGGATATAATAGGATTTAAGACATCCTATTGATTAGGCTATGTTATATGGCAAAGATGAAGAGATTTTGCAGCTATTAATAGGGGTTTCTAATCAGTTGACTTTGACTTAGTGAACAGAAAGGTTAGCTGGGTGTGGTGGCTCATGCTTGTAACTCTAGGAGTTGGGATAAGACTGTAGCAGCCCCAACCAACTTCTTTTTCAGCCTTCTGAAATCCTGAGCAGAGTGCCTAGCTAAGGCTTGTCCAGATTCTGAACTATAGAAACTGTGAGACAAAAAATGTGGAGGTTGTGTTAAGCCTTGCTGTTTGTGGATATTTTCTGTAACAAGAAACTATATTGTTAAAACTGAAGATGTACGTGAGCAGTTCTATTTCTAGATGAATTGTCTAGAGCTATGTGTTATTATGTTTGTGGCTCTCCAAAATTCATACATTGAACCCCTACCCTCTAAAATGAGTATATTAGGAGTCTCTGTGGTGCAATCAGTTAGTGCATTCAGCTGTTAAAATGAGTATATTAAAAAGTAAGGTCTTATGGATTTAAGAGAGATTAGATGAGATCATGAAGATGGAGCCCCTCTGATGGGGTTAGTGGCTTTATAAGAGGAAGAAGAAACATCAGAGATTCCTCTCTCTGTTATGTGAGTATGCAGTGAGAAGATAGCCATATGGAATCCAGGAATAAGATCTTCACCAGAACTTGACCAGGATGACACCTTGATCTTGAACTCCTCAGCCTCCAGAACTATGAGTGATTAGTATTTGTTGTTTAACCCACCCTTTCTATAGGATTCTGTTACAGCAGCCCAAGCCAGATATCTAATATGGTAGCCATATGTCAGATGTAGCTGCTGAATATTTGAAATGTGGCTGACCAGCACTTAGATGTGCTATAAATTTGAAATAAAAGTGAAATAACACATTTATATTTTATGCTGATGTCATCTTGAAATGATATTTTGTATATGTTGGGTTAAGTAAAATGCATTGTTAATTTTACATGCTTTTGACTTTTTAAATGTGGTTGCTAGAAATATAATATATATGTTATCCACATTTGTTTTTATTAGACAGTGTTGCTCTAGAGAAAATCTTGCATTTTTCATGAGACTATTAGATGTTCACTACAGCATTGTTTAGATGTGAAAAAAGGAGGCAGTCAAAATATCCATTCATAAGGCAATGGATGAGTACACTGGAGTATATTCAATGTACAAGTTGCTCCCTCAACTTGGATCCTTTATCCTGCTAATTTGCACTTCCTGCCCCCTCTTTCCTCTCAAAGGCTTATTTAATAGCAATTTTAATTTTTCTTCTTCAAGGAATCTTGCATGACCTACCTTCTTCTGAGCTTTATTTGCAATGATCCTTGTCATCAACAGATATAGTGTATTTCTTTTTCTATTTGTCTGATTCTCATAGATAAGATATAGTTCCACAAGAATTCACAATAGCCAAGTTATGGAAACAGCCAAGATGCCCCACCACTGACGAATGGATTAAGAAAATGTGGTATCTATACACAATGGAATTTTATGCAGCCATGAAGAAGAACGAAATGTTATCATTTGCTGGTAAATGGATGGAATTGGAGAACATCATTCTGAGTGAGGTTAGCCTGGCCCAAAAGACCAAAAATCGTTTGTTCTCCCTCATATGTGGACATTAGATCAAGGGCAAACACAACAATAGGATTGGACTATGAGCACATGATAAAAGTGAGAGCACACAAGGAAGGGGTGAGGATAGTTAAGACACCTAAAAAATTAGCTAGCATTTGTTGCTCTTAACGCAGAGAAACTAAAGCAGATACCTTAAAAGCAACTGAGGCCAATAGGAAAAGGGGAACAGGAACTAGAGAAAAGGTTAGATCAAAAAGAATTAACCTAGAAGGTAACACTCACACACAGGAAATCAATGTGAGTCAATGCCCTGTATAGTTATCCTTATCTCAACCAGCAAAAACCCTTGTTCCTTCCTATTATTGCTTATACTCTCTCTACAACAAAATTAGAAATAATTTTCTGCTAGGTATTGAGGGGGTTGGGGGGAGAGGGAGGGGGCGGAGTAGGTGGTAAGGGAGGGGGTGGGGGCAGGGGGGTGAAATGACCCAAGCCTTGTATGCACATATGAATAATAAAAGAAAAAAAAATAAATTAAAAAAAAAGAATTCACTATTTTATTCTGTTTGCTCACTGTTGTATTCTTTTCTCTGGAATAGTATTTAGTAAATATTTGTTGAATGAATGAATCAAAAAATACTAGATTCCAATGGGAATGAATGAACCAGATATATAAATAGCCATCAATGTAGACTTATTTCAAAACTTAAGATTGATTAGAAAAGCAAACTGATGAAACATGTACTGACACAAATATGTACACATATATATCCGCACACAAAACATCCATATCTATATATGTATATATATTTATATGTACATATGTATTAAAGAGAGGAAATTCTTTAATCAGTGTGGTCAGAACCAGGATATTAGTAGTTAGATAAGAGGAAAAGATTAACTGACATGAGTGCCTGATGCTATCTTATAAATGCAAATGCTTAGAATTGTATAAACTAAGAAGAGTTTGGCAGAACTTCTAATCCTGTGCTGATGACCCCCTTTCAATATTTCTAATAGGTGATTGCTCACCTGGCCACTGGTTGAATAACTATCTTACGGTATTAGTTATTGCTATAGTTTCAATGTTTATGTCCCTTCCAAATTTCACATTGAAACTTAATCCCCATTGTAACAGTATCAAGAGGTGTGGCTTCTAGGAGATGATTAGTCCCTTTATGACAGGGTTGGAGGGGACTGGGTAGGCCCTTTTTGCCCTTTTGCTCTTCTAGAATGTAAAAATGCAGCCAGAAAGCTCTCATCAGATACCTAAGGTCAATGCCTTGATGTTGAACTTCCCAGTCTCCAGAACTATAAGAAACACATTTTTATTTCTTTAAAATTACCCAATATCAGATAATTTGTCATAACAGCACCAATGAACTAAGACAGATGTATATAAAACAATGTATATAACTGGTAAAAACTATAAACTACAACTTTGCCTCCATCCAGAGTTACAAAGAAATTGAAGGACCCCCAAAATACAGTCTTTTTAAAGTCTAAATGTCCTAAATTTGAGAGGGTACTGGAAGAAATGGTTATCCTTAATAAAGTGCAGACTAAGTAGTGATGCTGAGAAATGAGAAAGTTAATGAAAGATTTCCCAAAGTGTAGACATTTGACTGAGTTGGCAGGCCAGAGCCTATGTCAGTTTACTAATCCATGGGACAGCTTGTCCTGGTAATGAAAATCAAATGGCATGCAAAAATGAGAAGTGCTCCTTGGTAGAGTCACAGTAGGACAAAAATATGTCAGAGCTTATGTTTCTCCAGTGACTTTAATTTTTTTTTCAGTAGTACAGATTTTAACCTAATTTTCATACAAAACAAACTACAAATAAACTACTCAACACTGACTTACTAAGTGAAGTCCAATGAAATATTAAGGTACATATAGATGTCACAGTGAATAGTTTTTTACTCTTAAACTTTCAAAAGTTTGGATTTAAATATTAGGTTTACATACTTAAACTTATAATCTTCATTTCATTATAATTGTACCAATAAATTACATTTTCATAGGAAAACAGTGGCAGAAAGCTGCCCATATTTTATACAGCTCTCAGTGATATCCCGTATATATTGGCATTTGGAAATAATTTTTCATTCCTATACAGTAAATTTACTTTAGAACAGATCAATTAGAAACTATTATGTAGTTTAAAATTAGGCATTAGTTCAGTAAAATTTATTAAGAGTTTGCTAGATTTTAAGTTCCTGGACCCAGTTCAGCAAACATTTTTTTAAATTCCTGCCATGTTTAGACATAGTGCTCTGAAAACACAAGGATAAAATGAGTTTGCCCTTGTCCTCAGGAAAGATCTTGCAATGCCTGAATGAAGCATGTTAAATGCTAATGTAGAGAGGACGGGAGTTACAGAATGGAGACCATTCTCAAATAGATGTTCAGGGGATTCGTGCTAGAGGAAATAAGTTCTAAATTTTAAGTTAGAAAAAATGGGAGGCAGGCTTTCCATGTTGAAAGGAATATTTTTTCTGTGTGTCCTTCTATACAGGAAAACAGAAAGAAATATCTGTCTCTTCTATATGTGGGACAACATGGTGGACATAGGAAACCACAAGCAGTTTTGTGTATCTAGAGGTTGGGATAACAGCTATGCATTCATGCTCATTGCTTTCTATATATATGCACAACAGTTATGAAATCTGAAACTCAAAACACAGAAGCTAGGTAGAGGCTCTTTTCCTATTGTAGTAGATAAATAATGAGGAAAGTGGGTAAGGAAGGGGATAAAGAATAAATTTGGCAAAACTTCATGAATCTGATAACTATGCTTAGGAGATGTTGAAGTCCTAGACAACCTGCAGAGGTCTGGTTTGAGTGGAGTAGTCCATCTTACTGCAATGTTTGACTCATGTACCAGTAGATTACCAGAGTAGATAGAGCAGTACACTCAAATTCCAATGCATAGGTTACAAAGGAAATATTCTCCAGAGATTGCTCTAGATCTTTTGGACCCAACATGAGATCAAGCATTTATATTAAAGGTCATTAAAGTGGCAGATGTGATTGCTGAAGATATTTATTTAGCTGTTGCCTCTCTGTTAGTCTGTATTTCTCTGCCTTCAGAATATCACTTTCTAATCCCATTCCTTGTGAGTAGGGCTTTCTCAGAGAAATCTGCAATAGGTTCACCTCAGTTAGAGATACTGACCACTGGTAAATCAAAATGTGAAAAAGCCAAGGTGGACTATGAACTGCTGTGTGACTCCAGTGTGACAAAAGTAGACTGAACCAGAGTTCCAGAGTTGAAACGTTGATTTGCTGGCTGGCTAGAAGTCAGATACATCATGACTACAGGCACTCCTATAATTTCCAGGGAAGGGATGAATGGGTATTTCCTACGTACCAGATGTGGCTCTAGAGCACGTTGGTGGGAATGTCCTGGGTTAGAGTCAATTGGACTGTCTGGAAGGGGCTTCAGCAGAAAGACCACAGGCTATCCTGATGAATGTCAAGAGGCTGAGGAAAGCTCTGTGAGCTTTCATTTGGTGTGGGTCAAAGAACCAGCGAATCATTGAGTGAAAGGAAGTACTTCAAGAAAAAGAGTTAGCTTTAAAACCTCCCTAACCCATAAGAGCGCAAGCTAAACTTGCCAACCAAGCCCCCAAACCACAGGGTAGTGTAGCCAAGTAATAACTGTCCTGTTCTTTTTGGACCTAGTAGGAGTTAAAATAATCAAAGGAGTGAGGAGGATATAAGCAGAGAAGGAATAAGAGAAAGGATGGGCCTCTGTGCCTGCTCTCATTAGTTAGCTATGGTCTTCCAGCAGGTTTGAGCTCCAAGTTAATACCTTCGACTTAGGTATTCTAATCACTTAGTTGAGAGAGAACTTCAACATAAAGAGACTCTAGGATTATCACTGACTTAAGGAAACAAAAATGCCATGGAATGTGTCCAGCTTTTTTTTTTCTTTCTTTTTTTTTTTTTTGTGGTACTGGGGTTTGAACTCAAGGCCTATACCTCAAGCCACACACCCTTTTTTGTGATGGGGTTTTTGAGATAGGGTCTCACAAACTACTTGCCTGGGCTTGATTTGATCCTCCTGATCTCTGTCTCCTGCGTACCTAGGATTACAGGTGTGAGTCACTGGTGCCTGGCTGTGTCCAGTTTTTTAATGAGCAATTTTAAATAAAGGACAAGAGCAAAAATAAATTGGTTTTGCTGTTGTGGTAGCTGTGTCTGTTTGATTTATTGGTGACATTGTTATTAATTGATAGTGGGCCTATTTTAGCAATTATAGAAGTAATAGATAATGTATTCTGTTGGGGCATAATTTGAATGGGAGTGGGAGCAGAACATCCATGTTGAAATTTCTGGAAAGAAGGTGACTCAATGGATTTAAGCCTGAAGTTGGAGTTGTACTCAAAGAAACCTTGTGTATTTCTCTTGAACAAATCCCTTTCCCTTCCAGCTCTTTATGAAAGATGATCACTTCTAAACCAAGGTGTCTACAATAGTTTCCTAAATAATCTTTGTGAGTTTATCTGTTTCAGTAAAGCCTATCCATAACTATCAAAGTAAGTTATCTGAAACATCATTTTGTCTCTGGCTCAAGGACAGTGGTTCCTATCAATTATCAATTAAATTTGATAATTGAACTCAGCAGGCAAGTTCCAATTGTTCCTCCATATATATTTGAATGTATTTCTCACCTCTTCTACATGAGATTACTCCATCCAGGCCCCACAGGACCCCTTATGCTTCAGTTATCTTTTTGCTGTTCACCACACTAGAATGCCTTTTCAAGTTCTACTTTAAAACTCAACTCAGGCACTCTTAATGTGGAACTTAGAGAACTCAAAGTGTTTGTCATGTCCCTGAGATTTCAGACAAATCTGTATGTATTGGGGGAAGGAGATGATAGATTAATGTTTTTACTCAGTTATGGTAAGGGACTGGCACCCAGAAAATAATTAATAACCACTGATTTGTCCTAAAATCCCTGATTTGTCCTAAAATCCCTGATTCTTTGTTCTGTACACAATCCACTACTCTTCCCAGAACCTGTGATTAGAGATCTTCTTCATTCCTGGATGCCCCGATGTGCTTGCTCCCACTGTGGGTGTTCCATTAATTGTTCTACAACCAGCTTTTATGGCACCCAGCTTATTTGTTACAGCAGCCTGAGAAGACTAAGACACTTAATCTGGTTCCTTACTGCCTGATATCCTTTCTGAAAGAAACATGTGTATGGTCTGAGATTGAAAGTTCCCTTAGTGCCTGGCATTGTTGCACCAGTGTGCTAAAGGCTGCATGCCTATATCTATAGCATTCCTAATTTCCCGCTGCTACGTCTTCCTCTTTTTTATGCAAACAACTGCAAGATCATTTTAGATTCCAGTAATAAAGACACCAATACCACTGATAGCAAAGATGCAGGGCTTACAATCTGCTTGGCAAGACACTTAATGTTTTCTGTGCTCTGCCTTGTTCCTCCTAACAACTGCCTTAGTTGGTGTACAATTTAACAGAAACTCCATTTGTTGGTAGACTTTACACACAGTGTATGAAATTCACTCAAATATATGGAGTGGACATTTTTATCCTCTTGTTATATAAAAAGGAAGTGAGAAACACATAAGTTAAATGAGTAAGTTCACACAGACAGTAAAATGCAATGAAATCTGAGGTCTGTGTTCCCAGTGGCAGACTAAATAGGTTGTTATATTCCTAAAATCCCTGTCTCACATCCCATCAGAATTCATGGCTCTGGTGAACACGTTGGTCTAATGCCTTGACTCTGGAATATTGAATTGTTTCTGGATATGATATTCATGAACTGAGTGTGTCCTGTAACACTTGCACTTGCTTATAGGATATAAATGTGTGTTCCTCAATTTCTTTGTTCCTTGATTTATTAATTAATTCACTTGTCATTGGCTACTTATTCTGTGTCTGGCATGGTGCAAAAACTAGGGCATCAAAACTGGAAAGTGATAGGTAGTTGTTAGACATGCAAATAAATATGACAGGGTGATTATAGCTGGAAGGGATGTAAAGAGCCTGCATTTGAGTCAGGGTTGGCAGAGAGAATAGTGCTTGTGTCAAGACACAAAGGATGACCCAGAGGATTTTCAATCAGAGGCCAGAGAATTCAGCAGGATTATATGTCATGTTCAGGGAGCCACTCCAGGTGCAGTAAGGACTGGAGGTTTTATCCTGTGGCACAGGAAAGTTTCTAATGAAACACGTAATTTCTCAACCAGGTAAAATCTATGTTTCTTCTACTTTGGGGGGCAGGAGGGATATCCCTTGGGATGACAAGTTAATATTACTTACACAGGGGACTGACAATGTAGCTTGGTAGTAGCATACTTGCCTGGCATACGTGAGGTCCTGGGTTTGAGCTCCAGGAACACAAAATATTAACTACATAATGGAGTCTCAGTAATTCTTGTCAAGTGGGAATTTATAATCTAGTACTCATTTGTTTAGCAAATGCTGAGAAAGCTAACACTATAGCAAATTCTATCATGTCTCAAATGCTCCCCGTTCAGTCAGCCTCAAACACTGGAAGGTAGTCAACTTGAGATACACAACTGAAAACTTCCTGATTGTTAATATGGTACTACAGTTCTTAGGGATGACTTACTGCACACGCCACTACCTCTGCTTGGGAAGTTTACCTCCTGTGACGAATTTGATCTTTGTCCCCAAAATTCAATGTGCTGGATTGCTCTTTTACATTTTTCTGATTTTAGTTTTGTAATTCCTTTAGAAAGAGAATTACTAAAAGAAAGGACTAGAGGAAGATTTAGGATCAAGTGCCTTATTTTATGTGGTTCTTAATAAAACTCTATACTTGCAAAGTTTTGTTGTTATGTACTCAGCTAACAAAACACCTGAGTTTTCTATTCTGTGTGTTTTGGTTCAGGGTAGAATTCCTTTCATGCCAGTCCTCCAACAGGCTGGGTGTTGCTCTTGGTTGCCCTTTCCGCACCCCATCTTCCCTGCAGGTTCCTATACCCAGACAAAGGTAGCATATGGCATAGTGACTCAGGAGACAAAAGAGAGGATGAGAACAATTGTGACACAGATTTCTGATGTATTCTCTGTGCATCCTTCCTTTCACTCCCAACTGTGGAGCCTGAGAATGGGGAATTTGCTCCTCAGAGTGAATGCATATAAAATACTTTCTTGCTTTCAATGTGGTCCATTATCTTGGCATTCATTATTTCTTTAAACATTTCTAAATGTGGCTTGGTAATTTCACCGTCTTATGCAACTTCAGTATAAGCAAAAAGGTGCTTGGAGTGCTCTGAATGTTTGATCTCAAGCTTTCATACAGCTTCTGCCTCTCTGCACTGGTTTGAGATAAAAGGGAACCAGCTGTTTTCTTGTTAAAGATCGAGGTAATCAGAATGGCGATTCAGGACATAACCATGATCACTACAGGGAGAAGAAACTGCCATGTGATGTTTTTCTATTAGTCACAGTATGTCAGATTTATGTAGCTGTCAAGAGGGCATTTCATTTCATGCCAATTTGTGATTTCTTTGTTGTTGTTGCCAGTTTTAAGTTCCTGGCACCATCTTCCATAAACTGAATGAGGCTGTTAGAATGGGACATTCCCATGGTAAGAGATTAGCTAATATTTCAAATTCTTAGTAGCACCTTTACTCTTTATCTACACAGTAATACTGTGAGGCACATGGTGTTAATGCCATTTTATAGATGAAAAAACTGAGGCACAGATCTTAAAGCAGGTACTTTTCCTTAGTACATGGTGTACATTCTTCTCTTGTACTGTATTCTCTCTCATTCTTATGACTTGTGGCTTTGCCTCACTCCTGCCTTCTCTGGTAGGAAGAGAGAAGAAGATATTCTTTACTTGAGAGGCAAACCTAGGCATCCCACAGAGAAAATCCCATAGAACATGTCATGGAATATATTTGCAGCCATGCTGGCTGCTCCCAAGAGCCTTAGTTCATATTTTTCAGCCCAAAAACACCTTGAGATGCATGTTGGGCACAAAGATAATTCAGGGGAACATATTTATAAAGTGACTTGGGGTCTCACAGCAGGGTCTTAGGCATTCAATCTGCCTCAGATAACAGAACAATATGGTGACAGTTCAGGATCTCAGGGAGTTAATGGACAACTCCCTTCACCCAAATACCCTGTCTTCTTGAAGTTTCTTTAGTAGGTTTTGAATGGGACTAGACTTTTATTGGTTGATAAAGGGGAAAAATAATCACTATATGATTAAGTCAAGAGGTTCTTTGTTCAGTTCTGGACAGCCCAAGCATTAGGGTGCCATGGGGATCAAGGAACTGACAATGTGGGGACTTCAGTGGTGGACTAACCCTCATCTTGACTTAATGTGCCACAGAATGGAATAAGAGTCCATGACTCTTGTGGGTGGAGGGCTAACAGTAACAGGTCATGGCTAGAATAAAGGAGAGTTAAGGTTCTGATCTGGTAGCTTCTCTGAACTTACTGACTTCACATTAGAAAATTCTTGGTAAACATTAGAAAGTTCTAGACAAACTTTTGATCCCAAGATCCAAGAAAACTGGTTGACAATAGCTTCTCCTCCCCGAGAGACATCACACCAACAAAGGGGGAAGGCCACATCAAATGGCAAAGTCATGCAGTGACCAGCTGAAGGGAGAACTGGACTTAGAGGGAGAAGCACTTGCCTCTTTGATCAGGTTCATAAATCTAGGTCCAAGGCGCCATGGCTTATGACGATGGCATTGTAGGGAGCTGACCGTCAGCTGTGAGGCCCGATGGGAGGCAATGGCCACCATATACACAGCGTCGTACATCAGAGCTGCTTCAGTCTGTGGAGGAAAACACACTATATTTTCAATCCGCCCCTTGCATACCTTATTTCACTTGCATCATCATTGTCCTTGCTTGCTTTGATCCTATTTTTCTGAGCTCAAAGTTCATTTATTCTGCAGGTGAGCAGTTTTCACTCACCAATAACCATTTTTCTCCAAAATAATACTTTACACTCCAGAATAAACTAGAATCAAATTTATGTTTTTTCTCTGTGTGTGTTCTTGAGAAAAAGAGCAACTCAGATCAGCCACAAAAGACTTGATTTATGAAACAAATGTTTGGAGTGTCTTATATATGTTAACCATGGTGTTAATATCAACTATATTGGCCAGGTGTGGTGATGCACACCTGTGATCCCAGTTACTCAGAAGGTGGAGGTCAGGAGAATCACAGTTCAAGGCCATCCCAGGCAAAATTTAGTAAGACCCCCATCTGAATCAATAAGCTATGTGTGTACACCTGTAATCCCAGGTACTCAGAGGTATAGGTAGGAGAATTGTAGCTCTCCAAGGCTGGTCTTGAGCAAAAATATCACACCATATCTAAAAAATAACTAAAGCAGAAAAGGGCTGTGGTATGATTCGAGTAGTAGAGTACCTTCCTAGCAAGCATGACATCCTGAGTACAAATACTAGCATTGCCATAAAAAAAAAAATGGGAAAAGACCAACTATATTGAAGTAGAAATTATGAAAGCTCAGTGTTTCAACATCTGACTTTTCTCTCAGCATTTCCCTATATTTGTTTGTCACTAACTATTTCATATGTAGTAGGAAAAAACCTACAAGTAAAACTAAAGAGGAGATTTCCAGATAAAGATACATGTGTTAGGCAGGTCCATTTACAAGAATCAAAGAGGTTGTAGAATCAAATTCAGCAGAAAGTTTGGGGATCCTCTGAAGAACAGACATGAGGGTCAGAATTTTCTTGTTCATGAAGGTAGGCATTTCTCTTTGGGGCTGGACATCTCTTCTCTTCCTCGTGAAATTCCTCTCATTTGCAAAATTTTACATTACACTCACTGAATTTTATAAAATATACTGCCCCGTGGTTTTCTTTGGGGATAAAAATCTCATAATACCCTCAGATTTTACTGGAGGGCTTTCATTGCTACTTCAAATACATTAGCTCATTTGAAATTCTCAATAACTCCCTAAAATAAGCAGAACACATAGATAAAGCTGTTTACTATATGGGAAAACTATCCTCTAGGGAGGGTATTGATTTCTAGAGGGCTATATGTGCATAGCTGATAATTGGCAGCATTAAACCTCAAATCCAGATTACAGAATGAGAATTATCATGTAGTTTTCTGCAATTAGCTGATTCATTCACCATTAACTATGCATTGATTATGTACTGATGGAGGCATTATTACATTGTGCATTCTATCAGTTGGAATACCTATATTTCAAATCCTCATAATTCTATCCAATCTCTTCCATATAGTCATTTGGTTTTATACATGTTTATTGATAAAAATGTGGGCTTCTTAAAGGCAGAAACTATTTAAATTCAGCTTTTCCTACCTAGCACATTTTTTCAGTTCTGGGGTTTGAATTCAGGGCCTCAAGCTTGCTAGACAGGCGCTTTGCCACTTGAACCATGCAACCCCAGCCCCTAGCACAATTCTTGATGCATAAAAGTTGTTTAATAAATGTTCACTGAAGGAACTAACATGCTTCATGGCTTAAAATGCATTTTTGTGAGAACTGTATAATCTTAAAGTTTTAGATAGTTCACTCTTACAATTGATATAGAGAAGTTACATCAGTGTATAGGGCAGGGAGGATAGCAATTGCCAATGGTTAAAAATGTTCAGATCACTTTAAGATTGACATAATCCATTTTGTAGATAACAAAACAGAGGCTCCAGGAAACTTAGTGATTAGTACAAATCTACCCAGCTAATCAGCTAAATGACCAGGGCTTGACTCCATCCCTGTCTTGTTCCCGAACCCGTGTTCATCATCATTCTGCTATATTAACTTGGATTAATTGACGGAGAATAAGCATTGGAAGATTCAGACTTTGGAAAATGTGTTTATTAAGCACTTATTAAATGTCATGTTATGAATTCTTTCAAACATTGAATTTTTACCATCACCCCTACTCCTTTATGGAAAAGAAACAGATTAAATTGTCTTCAAAGTAGTGGTGGGAAAGCTGATATTCACACCAGTTGTTGGTGCTAGTGTTTATGCTTTTAACCAGGATGCTGTGCTGCCTTTAAACCAAGTTACTTATCACAATAATAGCTCAATAATGGCTTATATTGAGAATTTACTGCATTTCAGGTATTATAAGCATCTTATGTATGTTATCTCTAATTATTAAAATTAATCTTTTGAAACAGATATTGTTCCAGTTTTATAGATGGGAAATTAAGGCTTGGGGAAGTAGAATAATTTGTCTAGAGTTATGTAGTCAGTAAGAGGAGGAGTGAGAATCACAACTCAGGATGCAAAGTCAGATTTCAGAGCTCTTCCCCATAGTCATTAATGCTATTCCACTGTGGACCTTTTTATCAGTAGAATATATATACATATATTTTTTTTTTCAGAAGACCTGGAGTTGTAACTCAGGACCTTGAACTTTCTAGGAAGATGTTCTACCACTTGAGCTATAGCCCAGATCTTCTGCTTTGGTTATTTTGAGATAGGATTTTGCTGGACCACAGTCCTCCCACTTATGTGCTTCCACTGTAGCTGGGATGATAGTCACGTGCCACCATTGCCCACCTTTTCTTTGGTTGATATGGATCTCATGAACTTTTTGCCTTGAACCATGCTCCTCCTGATCTCAGCCTGAGTAGCTAGGATTATAGGTGTGAGCTACAGCATCTGGCAGTATATTATACTTCTTTACATATTTGTGTGTGTGTGGTGTTCCATTGCTATCTATGTGGAATTGGTTCCAGGGCCTCCCTTGGATATCAAGTCCCTTATATAATATGGCTTTGTGTTGGCATGCAACTTAAGCACACTCTCCCAAATACTTTATAAATCTAGATTACTTGTAATGCCTAATATAATGTAAATGCTATTAAATCATTGATATACTATATTGTTTAAGGAATAATGACAAGAAAAAAGTCAATATATATTCAGTACAGGTGCAGTTTTTCTGGAATATTTTTGATAACCACTGCCTAAATCTACAGAGTTGGACATCTGAAGAAACAGAGGGTTAACTGTATTAATTCACTGAACAACTGGTTTAATAGAGAAGTAGGAAGAGTGGGGTTCCAATGGCCTGAATTTTCCATTAACTTGGTTTAGAAGGGAATTTGACTTTCCTTACCAAGCTTGTCTCCACACTGGTAAGGAATAAAATAGTTCAAAACTATAGAACTGATCAGTGCCTTTCAAATCCAAAGAAGAAAA
This sequence comes from Castor canadensis, assembly GCF_047511655.1. NCBI lineage: Eukaryota > Metazoa > Chordata > Mammalia > Rodentia > Castoridae > Castor > Castor canadensis. The sequence continues at coordinate 14,421,256 of NC_133390.1, read as the reverse complement.
CCATTTACTCTAAAAATATGCTCCCCCTTGACATAAAATGTTTTCTTAGATGGGGAAATGCTCATTCTAACTTATTTTTTAGCACTAATAAATTACCACTGCATTTTCTCCCTCTTTCAGTTTTGTGCTGGAGGGCTGCATACTGAACAGCAAGTCTCAAGTCATTTTTGGTAATATGTAATGCAATAGAAATTGGCCTAGATTTCAAATATTCTTCTTCCAAATGTGTTTATGTTCACATTTTATATGTATTGAAAGCTGGGTTTGGGAAAGTGATGGAGAAATCAGCACGTTCTTAATCTAGAAAATCAGTTATCAGGACAGCAATCTCAGCAGGTCCAATAAGACTTGGCAGAGTCTTGGTTGCATAATTTGAGTTTCAATGAACATTTACTAGCTTTTGAGAGACAATGGAAAACAGGGAAAGAGGATTACATGAACAGTTGGAGAATAGGCCTGGATGGTTCCATTTACACAAGTTCAGGAAAGGGCCATTTTGTACTACTGGAACAATTCAAGGAATGTGCCTCTTATAAATAAATAATAATATAAATAATAAAATAATCCTTAGTTTTCCTTGTTTTCTCAAATAAGGCATAGTAAGAATTCTGCCTTGGTGTTTCAAAATGTCTTGTTCTTTTATTGACTAAAAATTCAAAAGTCAGCAAGCATCAGCAAGTAAATTCATTCCTATGCCCTAGAAGTTTTGCCTGTATCATGTAATTTGATCCTAGAATGGTATCATATAGATTTATGGATCAGCAAACAGGCTCAGATAAGTAAATAACTTGCTTGGGTCACTTGGTTAGTCAAGAGACATGACCAGGAACCAAATCCAGACATTCCTTATCTGGAAAGACCTTGCTTTTTTACTAATCCAGCTTCCTGTTGTTTTTCATCACAAGAGTAGCAGTGGAGACTTGATGTCTTTCCATAGACCATGATAAAAGAAAATAGTATATGTAGGAGAGCAGGAAAAAACTACTGGCTGACTTCACACTGTGAAGGCATTTGAGCATCTGAGAAGGAAGATGACAGACCAATGTTCTGCTGTTTCTGGGACTCCTGGGTTGTACTGAATCATATATAACTTTGTCCTCAATCAGAGGAGAATCTATCTAAGAATGGGTTTTTCCATTAGCCCAGTCTGTCCCGAAGCTAAGATACTGAATCAAATGCTGAGAATAATTTAAACATAGTGAAAAGAAACAAAGTAGATTTTACAAAAATCACTCCAAATTTCTGATGTGTTAATTAACACTCCAGTTGATAAAACATTATTTCTTTTTTAACCCCAAGATGTTTTTTAGCAGTAAATTTTACTGTTTATGAACTATATTGACTCAGTTTTTTTAATCAACTCAACTCTATTTTTAAAGTTAATTTTTTTTCTTCAATTAAATCTAGAATCAAGATGGTTTTTGAACTTTGGCATGACTGAATTTTCTATTTTCAGATTTGGATATGTTTTGACATATAATAATACTCTTTGAAGATTTTATAGAGTATGAAATTTTAGGGAATTTTTAATAATTAAAAGTATTGAAAAAAATAGACAAGTAGGTAGGAAGTCAAAACATATGAGTTTTTCCTATGTAAGTTTCTGATTCCTATGTTGTATGTTTATATCCTAAATCTATAAACGTATGGTGGCAAATGAAAAAAGTATGACTGTATAGAGCTACAGGGAAATTCATCTTGGAGAATAGTGAGATAATACACGATTTTAGGGAATGCAATTCAATTATAGTAAAGGCCTTACTTACAATTATTTATAATAGTAAATAGTGGTTATGATGAAATTTTTCAATAACCTTATTACTTTAGAATAAATCATGCATATTTCTTTTTTTCTTTTTTCTTTTTTGGTAATACTGGAGTTTGGACTCAAGGTCTTAGCCATGCCTCCAGACTCTTTGTGCTTTTTAATTATTTTTCAGGTAGGGTCTTATATTTTTGCTTAGGCCGGCCTCAGACCATGATCTTCCTAGCTATAGCCTCCTATGTAGCTGAGATCATAGGCATATATTTCTTATTTGTAGGAAGTTGCCTGGACATTAATAAGAATATTTCAGTTCTATACAAATAGTTTTCATATAGCATCTTGTGTTTCAGTAGATTAACTCATATTTGTTGACTGCGTTAATGCTTTCATAAAATACCTATTTATGGAGACTTACTTTGGACCAGAACTTTTCTAGCTCTGAGGATAGAGCACAGTGAAAAAAGACAAAGAACGTATCCTCATGCTGTTTGTATTCTTGTAGAGGAAGATACTAAAAAAAGCAGTAAGTCAAAGTATATCATAGGAGGTTATGAGGGCAAACACGTTGGGCAGAGAGAATAACAGAGAGGAAGCCACCACAGTGTGTATGGATTCCTGGAATGCCTCTCTGGGGAAGTGGTGTCTGAGCAGTCTGGATGGTAGTGGGAAAGCAAGTGCTTGATGTGCAACAATGAATAAAAGCTCAGGATCTTATACATAGACCTGATGGAATTGAAACTTGGCATTATTTCTTTATGGCTTTTTTTCCTTTTCTCTCTTTTTAAAATTAGCATATATTATTTGTACAAAAGGAATGAAATGAGACTTCTTATCTTTAGAGTACAGCAGAAAGAGTTTGGATAGAGGCAACTTGAGAGCAAAGATGTCTTAGCATTGGACCTGGATTTAGGGCCAGGGGGTGTGTTATCTTGACTTGATGAAAATACTTCCTATCTGTGCCCTTTCCTCTTAATGAAAATACAGTTTCTGTGTCCTTAAATCAGACAGATTCAGGTGAAACAGAAAAGAATGAAGTGTGATGCAAGCTCTGGACAATAATGATGATGGTGTGCCTTATGTGATCAATTTCAGAGCTACATCTGCATGGCTGTTGGAGCCAATGTTTAGTGGGTGCTGCATTCTACCACTGTTTTGGACTAGTATTGACATGACCTTTTATAGTTATGCTGTGCATTAACAACACTTTAGTAAACCAATCTCTTCTGGTTTGGTTTCATAATAATAACAACTATAAGAACTCAGCCTTGAAATCCCTTTCTTAGACTGGATACCTCTGGACAGAACAGGGTATCTTCTAGTCCCTGGGACTTGGCTGTACTACATTTCCTGCTCATGGGGTTGGCATTAGCGCAGGCCACTGGCAGCAGCCCCAGGAAGCACCATCACCATGTTCCCAGCCTGTTTCTGTGAAAATTCCACAGATTTGTTGCCCTTTTTCTGTGTTCTTCCTCATCTTGGTCAAGATGTGCGAACTATTCTGTCAGCTCAGTATAATTGAGCTCATACACTGTTGGATGTTTTTGTAAATTAAGCTATATTGTTATGTATATTTTAACATTTGGAATAAATTTATAGTCTCTGTAAAAACAGCTTCAAAATCTAACTCCTCAGTCATACACACCAAGTACAGGTAAAAATGATTCGGAAGCGAATCTTGTAATAGAAATCTTGATGGAAGACAAGGAGGTACTATTCCGCTTCCCTTTGGAAGCCAGTATTTCCCTGAAAATTCTCTCCTTGTTTTTATTCAAAGCAACATTTTAATGAAAAGCTGCTATTTTCACCCCAAGGCTAATTTGTATCAAAATGCTTTCCATCAGTATCTCTCAGATCACTGTGTGTTTTAAGAGTTATTTCAGGTTTGCAAAACAGTCAGGGACTCTGAACATGGAATCATCCAGAACCACTTAATTCATTCATTTATTTCTTTTCTTCATTTGTTTGTCATAGGAGAAAGAAAAAAGAAGTCCCTAGTTCATTTCTCAGTGAGATGGTACCTTTCAGTTATCAGCAAATTGCATCTTAAAAGTAAGAGTGCTTCTCTGGATGATGGGAACAGAGAATGAAATGCTATGCCAATTTAAAATGCTATTTCCTGTTAGCTTTCCCAATCTCTTTCCCCTTAGGTGCCACTGTTCATACATAGGAAGCATTTTTTTTGTAGTTCTTTCCTGCTATTTTCTTTTTCACCCAAGGAGCCTCATTAGAGAAATAAAAGGGGGGTAGGTACATTTGACAACAAGGGACAAATGATGCTAGAGAGATGCTCTCTGATGGGGCAGTTAGGCGATTTTTCTGATTGGGAGAGTACCTCTGACTCGCAAGGAGACAGGCTTGGCATCTGCTTCAAGAGCGACATATGGCTAGTGTTAAGCACTATCAATGTCTACAGAAGGTTGCCTAAACCTGTCCAGGACTGGAAGAACAGGAACACACAGTTTGTAGGTAAATCTGGCATTTTTCCACATCCGCTTCTGCTTGCTGAGCTGTGGCAGAAGCACACAGGTAAACTGGCACTGCCTAACATTCATAAGCAGGTTGTTCCTCCTCTTTCACCCCTCCCCAAGGCCACCTTCCCAGGGGAAACACTCTTCGTTTGCCTTTGCCTTGGTTCCTGCTTTGTCTTCATTTGACTGATGGTGGTGGCTACTGTCATAAACTTTTTTTTTTAAATCTGAGACAAGTGCAGCTAGGAATCTAAAAATAGCAGCTTTTCATAGTTGGCTCAACCTTTCAAAATATCTAAAAAGCCTCCTCTTCCTCTTTCTCATTGAAGTCAGGGCACACATTATAATAGCATTTCTTCAAAGTATAGAAAGATCTGAAATTATTATTTTTTTTGGCAGTTCTGGGTTTTGAACTCAGGGCTTCATGTTTGCGAAGCAGGTGCTCTCTACCACTTGGACCACTTCTCTAACTATTCGTTTTTGCTCTGGTTGTTTTGAGATAAGGACGCACTTTTTGTGCAGGCCAGCCCAGACTACAATCCTCCCAATCTCAGCCTTCTATGTAGCTGGGATGATAGGCATAAACCACTACACCTAACTATTGGTTAAGATGGGCTCTCACAAACTCTTTACCTTGCTGGCCTGGAACCATGATCCTCCTTCTCTCAGTTTCCCACGTAGCTAAGATTATAGGCATAAGTCGCTGGTGCCAAGTTTGGCATATGAAAGTCTTAATCTAGCCCTAAGCAATTCAACCATGATCTCAAATGATCTCATTTTAAAGCTACTTACTGTCATCATGCCATCCAAAAGGCCAGTCTCAGGCCTGGGTGGGGCCTGCAGCCTCTCCATGGACCACTTCTCGATGATGGATGACACATGAGGGCTGTCAATGTTAAGCAGCCGGAACCCAGTCATATTTACACCACTGTACCTATAGAGTTCCAGATCTAAAGCAAATAAGTCCTGTACAGTATTAAAAATAACAAAGGTAAAAACAAATTAACATTTCAAAGCAAAAGAAAATGAATGATTACAGAAGCAACAAATAGATTAAAATAAAAATAGTAAACCACTTTCATAGCACGTTTATAAAAAAAAGTGTGTTTTTCATTCACAATTCACATACAATCTAAGTCACTCTAAGGCAGGAGTGGTTTTCATTTTTACCCATTTTTTGCAATACTGTTAGAGTTTGAATAAATCAAGAAGAGAAATTTGACTGCCAATAATTTGTATACCCTTGAGCACAGCATACTGTATTCTGACAGCTAAGGATTCTCTTCCTAGCCTATAGTCTTTGAGGAGTTGTAAGGGATATTTGTGTCCATTTAGTTCAATGCTTTTATTTTATAGATGAAGAAACTGAAGTTCTCAGTGGTGACATGACCAGGCTATAAAAGAATCTCTGGTCAATGGCAGTAATCATACTTCTCTATCACATCTTGTTGCTTCAAGCTGTCTGGGTGTTACCCTAGAGGAGAAGTTTGGAAATTTCGTATGTATTTGTCAGGAAGATCATTCTTGGCAGGAAAAAAAAATGCAATCCCTTGACTTACTGATAATAACTCATATTCCATGCAAAGAGGGCATAAAGATTGAGCTCAGACTAAGACCCAAAGGTTCTCTTCAGAGAACATAGGGACTGTGCAGTTGGGTGGACATGCGTCCACTCCCTTTCAGACAATGCTCCAGGAAAGACATTTTACCCATGCCAGTCTTTTCCATGATGGAAAAAGCTGGGTGTAAATCAGAAGTTTCTAAGTTGATTCATTAAAAAAAAGCAATAAAAAAGAACTAACATGATCATTTCATCTTTTTTTCTTATACAAAAAGTTTAGACACAATTTGGGAATAAAACTTTCAAAATAGCATTTGACAGGAAAAAAAAAAAAAAAACAACTTCCATAGAAATTCCTAACCATGCAAGTACTTTCTGAAAGAGCAGCACCAGGTGGGATATGTCGGGAAGTCTGTTTTCACTGAAAGGCAGCAGCCCCAGAAGCCTTCCATGATATCCACATGCAGCAGATACACACAGGTTTACTCTTTTGAAGAACTCCTCAGCATTGCCACCCTTTCCCAAGGCAATGTCAGAGTAGGTGGCAGAACTATCAGAATGCAGCTCGGTGCTGCTGCGTCCATATCAGAAAAAGTAAAGTATCATCTATTTTTTCCTTTGCACAAATTAACTAACTTTTAAAAAAAGTTATGCTAATATCCATGGGAAAAAATGTTGACAATATAGGACAGAATATAGATAAAACTCTAGAAAAATGCTTACAGAAACAAATTTAAAGAATAAGACCTGGAAAAGAGTGATTCTTTTAGTATACTCAATGAATCAAAGAAAAATTGCTCAAGTTACAGGATATTTCATAGAAACTTCTGGCATGCATACTGAATCCCATAGTATATAAGTTTGATATGCTATAATGACTATGTCAAAAATGTGCAAAATTAGTTTGCCCTACAATTTGGGGTTCCTATGCAGTGTAGAATAAGGAACGTCCAAGGTAGGGTTTGTGACATCTCCTTGTAAGTGCAGAAAGAGGAAAACAGGAGAGTGAGGGATGGACAGGAATAAAACTGTGCAATGTCTTTACCCTGAAAAGCCTCCACTGAGGACCAGCCTTCCTAGGTTCTAGTGGATGGTTTCTAGTTGGATGACAAATCGTCCAACACCACCTCTTCACAGTGTGTAACGGTGGGCATATCACCTTGAGTAACATCAGGTGTTCCTGATGATGGGGAAAGGGTGAGCAAAGTAAGACACTTATCCGTCCCCAAGATCACCCTCAACTGTTCTAAAAGAGGAACTGACAAGGACAGCAGGAAGACTGGGGCATAATATCAAAGAAACCTTACTTTAGGAACTTCCAGGCTTTGCCCTCCTTCCCCACCCCGAGCTCAGTAGCAGTAATGATTTTGACAGCTATCCCAAAGTAATCTCATGATGCCCTCCACACCCCTTCATGCTCTCAGGGATACTTGAATCAGGAATGGAATTTGCTACTGTGAATATTATGAGTGTGACAACTCCTTGGTCCTTCTACTAAAGCCTTCAATTCTCCAAATCTGGGTAGATTTTACTTGATACTCCCTGACAGATTAGGAAAGAAGGCTGATTCTTGATTTTCCTCTCACATAAGAAAGTGGAGTGTGTGGTGCTGGGAGGAGTGGTATATGCGTGTGTATGAGTTTGATCTCTGAGGGTCATTGAATGAGAGCTATCACATCATTCTGGTATGTTTAAAAGCCCTATGTCATTCTACCTTGAACTGAGAATCTCTCAGAATTTAAGGCATCAGAATTTCTAAACCTTAGAATCATAATTTTTTCTAGGTGGTCCAAAATGTTCAATGTTCAGCGTGTCTCTCAAACTCCTACTTCTTAACAGTTTCCCCAACACCTGCCAGGTGATTATGGCTTACCTCCACTATTTCCTAGACACAACTAGGAAAGCCACATGAAATTAAAGAATGCCACGGCACACTTCAGTGGAATTGCTAATGGATATAGAAATTGTGCATGATGCTTGTATGAATTTGCACTTTGATGGTTTTTATTTAATGGAATTTCATCCCTTTTTGGTTGCAGATGCATTGATACTCATTAAAAAAGAAAGAAAGAAATCTGGTGTTCAGCATTACTGGATTTAGAAGAGTCTTAAGAAAGTAAAGCAAGTCTCCATGACAATATCCTTCCTGTCTTTAACAATGGAGGGGCTGGCTTTGAAATAATGTGTAGAAATGCTTGCTATCCCATGGAAGACATTTCTACTGGGAGCACTTACCAGGGTTGTGAAAAAGTAGTGATAGTACTCAGTCATCATGCCCATGAACAAAATCTGCAAAAGAGAAATAAGGGGAAAGAATCAGAAGCAGAATCATAATAAGAAATCATTAGTAAGGTGGCTGCCAAAGCTTGGGAAAGAGGACCTAGTAGATGAGAAATCCGAGGCCATTTAGTGGCTGATGTGATACAAGGCCCCTGACCTCCTTATCATTTTTATTACATTATACTGTGTTTGACTTACAGAGAAGTAATTGGTTTCATGATCAAATTTAAAAACAGTTTATGCTCCACAAATTTTAGGCTTGAAGTTCCCCATGAGAGCACAGGGTTTTGTCTTTCTAAGTTTCTGAGTAATTAAATTCATGTTTAGACATGTTACTTATTGTTTCTTAGTCTTGGTATTTCATATGACATTTATTTCAGCATAGAATTCATTAAATGTTGAAATGACAATGCTATTATATAGATACATTTAAATGAGTATTTGTAAATGAGTGTATCTCTGAAAACTGTCTCTCTACTCCTTTTGGTCTAACAGAAATGAGTTGGGGAGAGAAGACTAGTTTGTAGTAGAAGAATGGAGACTATCCTTATATCAATTTCATACTTTCTCTTTTTTTGGTGGTATTGGGATTTTGAATTCAGGCCCTCAAACTTGCTAGTCCCGTCACTTAACACTTAAACTACACCCTCAGTCCTCTTTGTTTAAATTATTCTTTATATGCTTTTGCCTGGTCAACCTTGGACTCTGATCCTCCTACCTCTGCTTCTCTTATCTGGGATTATAGGCATGTACCATTACACCCAGCTTTTTCTTTAAGATAGATTTCTCTAACTTTTTGCCCTGGCTGGCCTTGAGCCATGATCCTCTGTCTCAGCCTTCCAAGTAGCTGGGATTGCAGGTGAGCCACTGCTCCCAGCTTGTTACACTGTCCCTTGATTCTTATTCTCAGTTACCTAATTGGGATCTTGATAGACCCAGAAATTCTGTGAATGTATACACTTTTTTACTTTGTGAGGGAGAGGAGATAAAGGAGATGACTAGAGAGTTCTAGGGAGGTAGTTTATTAACTGTGATCTAACTTTCAAACTCCTGGAAATGGTGTCAACACATCTGAAAAAGTTACCAATGGTTTCCTTCATCTTCTAAATAAGTGTATCACCTTCCTTGGGGCAGGTCTCCAAAAAGACTACTTTGGAGTTACCTCTTGGTTCTGCATAGAAATATATAAGACTCACAAGTTAAATTTCTCAAAGTAGCTTTTCCTACAGAATGGGTCAATTCTGGACATGTGAGACTGCTCTATAGAAGTTTTTAAATTAGAGAGTCTTAGGTTGTGTAATAAAGTCATCCTGAACTAAAAGTCCAGAGAGTGGAGCCTACAGCGGTGGAGAGTTACTGTTCTATGAAAAACATAGACATTGGCATGCACACTTTCCAAGTTCTTTGAAGAGATGGATTATAAAGATCTGCGGAAATGCAATTCAAGTTGTCATTGGTCCTGGAAAGTACCTAAAATATGCAAACTGGAACGATTTTACATAAAAGGGAATGAAAAATGAAGAAGTCATTCAGCCACAGCACAAAACATAGCATGAAACTAATCAGACAATTAATGTTGTCTCTGCTAACATGGAAATCAGAGGATATTTAGTGAAACTGTAATGTGATGAAGGTAAGACAAATGATGGGGAACTCTATGAATCATGAGCCACTGGCATAGAAGCCACTCCTATGGTAATAACAAGACCAGGTACACACAGGGGTTTTTAAAAGGTAGGCTTGCTGTAGGGCCATCAGTGACATTTACAGCCCTGCAATGGGAGGTCTTGTTAGTTGGTCTTTTATATCATTCGAGCTTAAAGAACTGGCCAGCCAGGGTCAGTCAGGAATCCAATTTTTCACTTTGGTTATTAGATAGTGTAATTGTAGCCAAGACAAGTTTTATGTGAAGTGGTAGAGCTGGGCAATGAGGTTTAAAATATTGTTTCTGGAATTGAAAATGAAACACAGATATTTAAGTTTACAGCATTCATTTGGGTAAAATTTCCTTTTTAAACATTTTTACAGAAGATTTTCATTCCCTGTAGAGGTCATAAACACTTATTTTTTTTAAATATCACTTAATTTATAATTAAATTATAGTTTATAATTATAATTTATAATTCCTGGAGACAAATATCCATTTGATTTGCCTGTTACTCAGTGTTAGTAATGAGATGTGAAAATGCCATGAGTAAGCAGTCAACAGGCCTGTTTTTATTACAAAAGGAACACTTGGATCTTTCAGGTATGCTTGTTATTTGCCATTCCAAGAAAATCTCTGTTATCTTTCCTAGCTAGTTGCTTCGGTCAGTGCCTCTTGGTTCTTCCTGTGAATTTCCTAAAGTAGAAATTAAGAAATAAGTGCGCATTGATCATTGGTTTGTCAACTTTGTGACTACTCTAGGACCAGGTGAATGAAAACTTTCTAGATAAGAATGATAAAGGTAGTAGCCCCAAAGGTGATGCTTTTAAGACAATTGTCCTGTACTGTTCTGTAGGCTGACTAGGACCTTCAGTCCTACCTTCTAATGTAGCATACTTTATAAATGAAAGTATTGAATTCACATTATCACTTTCTTTCTGCCTGTTGGTATTTCAACTAAAAGTCATTAAGGGATTAAGAAAATGTCACATCAGGATAAATGTCAGTTTTGAAAATAAAAAGTATAATCAAGTTCTTGAGAGTTTTCTAATCATACTTTGCAAAACTGACTTTTTCTTAGGACTACCTTCTTTGAATTCTGATACTCTATTTGTCTGCTGAACTGACCAAATGGTGCTCACTGGCTGAGGCTGTGTGTATACTTTACTAGGGAAGTATTGGTGGGCACTAGTTCTGGCTCTATTTAAATCCTTTTGAGTCCACAAAACATATCATGTCACTGACACTGCTGTGTAATAAATGTGCTACCAATTCTGCTCATATTGATGGCATCATCCCCTTAACTGAGTTCACTAATTTGTTCTCTTAATGCTTGTTTCTCATAGAACTATTATTGTTAAATAACTTTTGATATAATATCATTGACTCAGATTGGTTGAAGTTAAAAACCCAGCCTGGCATGGTGATTCACACCTATAATCTCAGTACTCAAGAGACTGTGGTAGTCTCTTGATCAGGAGTTCAAGGACAGCTGGGTTACTCAGTGAAACCCTGCCTTCAAAAATGAAAAGAGAAAAAGAAGAAATAAAAAACTCAGCCCTTTGGATAGCATTATGTATCTAAATTAGAGATGATTTTTTAATTATTGTTGTGCTGCAAGTACATTGTGATATTTACAAAAGTTTTAACAATTCACCCTCTCTAGAGATGATATTGAATACCTATTACTCTTGATTTTGGAAGATCTCTAGTTTGGATGCTATTAGCACTGTTTGTCAATTTTCTAACTCAAAGGAGTTGGAGCAGGATCATATTTCCTGTCCCTTGTGCTTACAAGGGTTCAAATGCTAGTTGTAGCCAACAAAATGGGAAGAATACTGACATTTGCCACTTTGCTTTCCCTAGCAAATGTATGCTAGGGTTATCAGTACCAGGACAAACTGTTCTTCTTCTAAATAAATACTTTTTTTTCTGTTTCATAGATGCCATAAGTCATGTAAGTGATCCTGTTAACAAGATTGTTTTGATTGCAAAGAAGATTAAGTTCAAAATTCTGGGTTTTGCATTAGTAGTTAATCAGTAACATAATTTAAATGTTCTGTGTGGACTTCTGTCATCCAGTGTGTTTTCTAACTTTCCCCTAAGTGCCAACTCTCTTCTCCTTTAAGAAGATACTTACCTCTTTGTTTCAAATTCGGTTTTCTAGGCTGCTCTAATTGTTTGTAGAATAAATATATGGTAAGTAAATAAGTACATACATAAATAAATAGGTATTGTTGTGCCAAGCTGAATACTCTTTTTGCTACAATATAGAAAGGGAAACTCTTCAGATCTGATTTAGCTGAGTTAGGTTAGTATAGCAATAAAAAAGGCTTCCAGCCAAACAGTGCACCCCTCAACTCCAAGAAGCACCATTTATAGTAAATCATACTCTATATTACTTCAGAATTAATTATAAGAACTAAAAAGAGACCAGTACTAAAAGTTCTGCACACTTATGACATTCCATTCTATCTGGATGATATAATTCTTAAATCAATAAGGGTTAACATGGCAGGAACTCTTCTAAGATTTTCTCTGTATTATGCTACTAAGTTGGGAAATGCTGCATGACCATTCCTTTTTTCCAGTGGCTAGAAAAAAACTAATGACTTCTTTTATTTGTAGTTATAATGGATCTGCAGTTGGCAGAATTGAAACTCAATGTCACTTGGCTCTTAAAAGGAAAATTATAATGATTCAACTGACAAAGCATATTCCTGGGATGCAGTTATTGCTTATTGCTAACAATGGTGATATCACATTGGTTCAGCTGCTTTCTGAAGTTTTTTGCAATCCTCATGAACCATGTTCAAGGTAGGTAGCATTGATGCTTCTTTAGACCTGCTGTTCTTGATGAAAATGATTTTTTTTTGTACTAGAGTTTTAAACTCAGGGCCTCATGCTTGCTAGGCAGGCACTCTACCAATTAAGATACTCCTCCAGCCCTTTTTTGTGTTGTAATTGTTGAGATAGAGTTTCACAAACTATTTGCCATGGGCTGGGTTTGAACCACAATCCTCCTGATCTCTGCCTCCAGAGTAGCTAAGTTTATAAGCGTGAGCCACCGGCGCCTAGTAAAACTCTTGGATTTTGATGGATGTTATCAATATAGCATGATCAGTGTCAAGGTCATATTTTAGATTGTCTTGTAAGTCTTCATTGAAGTTCAGATGAAGATAACCAAGATAGCTGTGAGATCTAATAACTGTGGTGTCTACAGAGTCATCCTATGAAATAGCTGGAGAGTCTTTTGATCAATAACATATTTGAGAATCTGAAGAAGCCTGTACTATATTTCAATCCAATCATTTCTCAGAAAGCAAAGCAATGCTATGGAGGAGATAGCAACAAAAATTATTATCTGCAAATTCTCAGTATCCATCATTAAGGGCAATCCAATCCATATGTCACAAATAACTGGCATTATGCTGCTGTTGTAGAAGAATAACTTAAAATGGAGCCTGGAGTTCTCCTAGTCAATTCTGAAGTGTTCTTGTAATATTTATATAGGTTTTTATTACTGCTTCTTTCCATTGAAAAATAGGTGTCCTGGAAGTTTATATCGACTAACCTGAAGTATAGTGGTCCTTTTATAGCCTTCTCAATATCAGGATAAATTTAAAACCATCAGACATGGTTTCTAATCAATAATTTCAAGTGAATAACTTCCAGATGTGTAACATGCAATGTGACTAAAATAATAGTTTTACCTCACGATAGAAAGATGTTCCTTCAGCTTAAGAATCTTTAGAAAACCAGTTGAGTGATATCAAGCCTCAGAACAGCAATTTAGGATGAAATTTTGAGCTCCAGGGTGTGTGGCTCTTTTTCATTTGTCAGCTTCATGATGATTTCAGCTGTATTATCCCCTGAATGGGATGCTCCTTTGGCCACTCAGTTTTTAATTTTGATCACCAGTAGAAGAAGCTAGGTATAAGTATGCTTTTAGGTAAGTTTTTATTGTTACAAGAAAATTATGCCACATGGAATGAACTTATGTCTCCAAAAACACAGTAGATAGCATACAAAAGATTGGATCCCAGAAAGTGCTGAAGCATAGACATTAGCTCAAGGGCAAACACAACAAGGGGATTGGACTTTGAGCACATGATAAAGCGAGAGCACACAAGGGAGGGGTGAGGATAGGTAAGACACCTAAAAAACTAGCTAGCATTTGTTGCCCTTAATGCAGAGAAACTAAAGCAGATACCTTAAAGCAACTGAGGCCAATAGGAAAAGGGGACCAGGAACTAGAGAAAAGGTGAGATCAAAAAGAATTAACCTAGAAGGTAACACCCACGCACAGGAAATCAATGTGAGTCAATGCCCTGTATAGCTATCCTTATCTCAACCAGCAAAACCCCTTGTTCCTTCCTATTATTGCTTATACTCTCTCTACAACAAAATTAGAGATAAGGGCAAAATAGTTTCTGCTGGGTATTGAGGGGGGGGGAGCGGGAGGGGGTGGAGTGGGTGGTAAGGGAGGGGGTGGGGGCAGGGGGGAGAAATGAACCAAGCCTTGTATGCACATATGAATAATAAAAGAAAAATGAAAAAAAAAAAAAAAAAGAAAAAGATCCATTTCCTTCTGAAGCAGACTGAATAATGGTTCCCTCAAGATTTCCATATCCTCATTCCAGAACCTAGTAATATTTTACTTCATATGGAAAAAAAGATCTTGCAGATGTGATTACATGAAGGATTGAGATGGGGAAATTGCATTGAATTATCTGAACGGGCCCAGTGGAACCGCAAGGATCCTCACAAGAAGGAAACAGAAGCACCCGAAACAGAGAAAGTATGTGAAAACTGAAGCAGGGGGAAGACGCAACGTGATGTGGGAACACAGCCCCAGAAAGGAGGACAGCCTCTAGAAGCTGGAAAGTACAGGGGACTGGACTCTTTTCCCAGAGCCACCAGCAGAAAAGCAGCCTGGCCAATAGCTTCATTTCAGACTTCCCACCTCCAAAACTGTAAAAGCAGACACTGCTATTGTTTTAAGCCACTAACTTTGTTACAATAACAGTAGAAAGCCAATGCACCTCATTTTCACAGCTTTCCGTGTGTATGCTGCAAGAGAACGGACAACTTTGGTGTATTAACGTCAAATGAATGTAACAAGAAGAAAAATAATTTTTTTGCTTGAGGTTGGCAAATTTTTTAATTTATCTGCCCTCTGCACATACACATACTAACAGGATGTATGTGCACAGACACAAGAGAAACTCAGTCTAGAGCTGGTACCATTTAGAAACCCAGCCCTGTTCCTCCCTATTCAACTTAACAAAGAAAAGCGAAGGATATTCAATGAAAAGTCAGTAAATAGAGTGCCTGTACTATTTGGCAGTGTCTCTCAGTCTTGACTTTTTTTTTAATAAAATTCCTTTTCCAGAGGTATATTCAGAGGGGAGAGGAAGTTGATATTGACCATCGATGTCAATAGATGTTGTGGAAGCCAGAGGACCTTAATTGAGCTTCAGAAGACGATCCTACTAGAAGAGCCAGGTTGCCCCATCCAGGTGCATGACAGATGAGATTGTGCTATTTAAGGACTGTAGCTTGTTGAGAACAGAGCAGGAGGAAAAAGATTTTCCATAGCAGATGAAACAGACAGTCTGGCAAATAGGAAAGAATGGAGTTTTTGGAGGATTTCATGAACCTAAAAAATAAATACTCTGCAATGTCCAGGGGAAACTGGCAGAAAAGATGATATACAAAAAAGAATACTGTGAAAGGAAAGTTTTAATAGCAAAGTATTGAACAAAATCTAGAAGCTGGAAGGCAAACAGAATATGTTTATTAAGTATAGAATTATTGTAGATGTGTAGATTATTGTGTGTAGAATAATCTTTTTGTAATAAGCTAATTTCATAATAGTGGTAATAAAAATTATACTTCAAATTTGTCTCTGGGTAAGCTTTCAGTGGAGATGGGGTGCAGTTACTCTGTGGTGGTCTCAAGAAATAGCTATGGTCCAGGGAAGTCCTCATAAGTCTGCAAACTGATTCTTAACTTTTTGAGTGATTCATTTTGTTAATTTGCTGGAAATTATCAGGCTTAGAAAAAATTATCTATACCAGTATTTCTCTGTGTATTAGAATCACCGAGGAACGTTTTAAAATTACCAGTGATTGAAGTCCTATCTCTAAATATTCTGATTTATCTGGGATGTGTTCTAGGTGTGAATATTTTGTAAATGCACCAGGGTTGAGAAAAACTGATTTTTGTTAACCAAAGATAACGTAAGCCATCATTGTTGTTTTAAGCCAGAGCAATGACAATTGCAGCTACTAATTACCTGGTATAGTCCACTACACTACAAGTTCTTTCTATGCAGTTGGAGGGGAAGTGTTTTCATCATGCACAGATCTGAGGGACAAAGCATCATTACAGTGTTCAAATCCAGGCTGGATTTCAATCCTGGGACCTTACTATGATAGTAATCTGTTAATTGATAGTGGGACATGTAGATGGTACAAACATCAGCAATTCCTTATAGACTACCCAAATAAATAAGAGCATAAGGTTGTCTGATGAAGCCAAAGTTGGAATCACAGGGGTTGAAGATATACTTTAAGAGCTGTACCCATCAAGTCAAGTTGAGTGAGTTCTGTAAGATGCCCAGTGATTTATTTATTTATTTATTTTTGGCTATACTGGGATTTTAACTTAAGGCTTCACACTTCCCAGGCAATTAGTCTACACTTGAGCAATGCCCTCAGTCCTTTTTGCTTTAGTTATATTTTTAGATAGGGTCTTACACTTTTGGCCTGGGGTGGCCTTGGACTGCAATCTTCCTGCCTATGCCTCCAGAGTAGCTAGGATTGTATTTTGTACAACTACACCTATTTAATTTGTTGAGATAAGGTCTTGCTAACTTTTTTTCCTGCTGGACTTGAACTATAGTCCTTTTGATCTCTACCTCCAGAGTAGCTGGGATTATAGGCATAAGCTACTGTGCCTGGTTCTCCATCTATGTTTAAGAGAGCCTCCCAACTATGAAAGATTATCTTTTGGACATACTTTAGATCTGGCAAGAGGTGCTTCATTTACTGTTCTCCTTTTGTAGGAATTCAAACCTACATGTGTTTCTGCTACACATCTCTTTAGATGTTAGAATTAATTAGATCCAGGTTCCTCACGATTTTGAATATGTTCCATGATATTTGGGAAGAACGTTAATCTCCTTAATGGATTCATGTTTTGTTATGAAAGAATAGTTAAAGGCTTACTGTTCAGTTCAGTGGTAGAGCACTTGTTTACCATGTGTGATTTCCTAAGTTCTGTCTCTAGCATCCCAAATAAAAAAAATAGAAAAGAAAGATAGTTTATAAAATTTGTCACGTATTTCTTTCCCAGGTGAAATTATATAATAGACTAATAGCTCTTTCTGAGTGCATGATTTTGTCATGGTAGCAGGTGAAAGGTGTGCATGGGATGCTAAGCACTGTTCCTTTTATTTTTAGGATAGTGCTTCCTGGGGAGCAGAATGTAGGGATTTCAAATATAGAAGGATAAAGGCAGATATTTTATTTAAAATGAAGAGTTTTGGGACAATATGGAGACTGGATGGGGAAAATCAGAAGAAGGGTACATATGGCAGAAAGAACAATTGTATAAGTTCAGAAGAAGTTGGAGAGAGAGCTACAGAAAGAGAGGGTGAGTTAGAGACTTATTCAGAAGGCAAATCCCCAACATTTGGTAACTCATAAATGGGACCAATAAGAGACAGTCAAGTGGGTTTCCAGCTTGTGTAATTGGATGATATTTCTAGTCACCAAGAGAAGGGTCAGAGGAGGAGAGACTTGTTTAGGGAGGGGTGAAGCAGAAGAGACGAGGAGTTAAGTCTGGCACAGAGATGTGACATCACCCTGCTAGACCTTCCTCACATGTGAAGACCTGGCATGCCAGACTGAGAGGAGCTTTTCAACCCATTGCTGCGACACATGTAAGAGGCAATGCAGTGATACAGTTAGGGTCAGGAAACACTGATTCACTCTTGCACTAATGGTAATGGTGACATAATCTTTAGCATGCGGAGTGTTTGTGCACCAGGGTTGGCTTAGTGCCTTGCCCACATTGTCACATCTCACGTTTCTCAAGAGGATGTGAGGTAGGTACTAGTGTCCTCTCATGGAAAGCAAGTGGAAAATAACAAGTCTCCAGGTCCTCTACTAAGTGATGATCCCATCCAGTGCATTGAAGTTTTTAATTGTATTAAAGCCTCTGTCTACCCAAGCACAGAATTAAACACACAGAAAACCCCTCATAAAGAGACCAAGCATGGTGGCACATACCTGTAATCTCAACCTTAGGGAGGCAGAGGTAGGAAGATCATGAGTTTGAGGCCAGACTGGGTTACATGGTGTGTTTGAGGTCAGCTATCTTGGGTCGCCTACCAAGAAGCAGTCTCAAAAAAAAAAAAAAAAAACACTCCAAAAATGCTAGCTGCTTCATTTTTCATAAGATAACCCTTAGGACAGAGAAAGAGTTTAGCTAAATCATGGGGAAAGTTGGGATGAAGGATGCTTTAGGTAAAATGTTGCATCTACAAAGGGTTGAAGAAGCAGATGTGGTTGACACAGCAGAGGGATGTTTTTACCTTTAGTCTGCAGGCTTTTTTTGAAAATCTACTGGATGCTGTGGACCTTCTCAGCAAAAATGCACATTTTGGGCCAGGCACACCTCACAACTTTAAATAAAGCTAGAGTCTACTGTACCTAAGGATTAAGATGTGCCCAATGTATACAACCTCAAATTCCTTTCATGAATCTTTCTGAAGTACTCCTGCTTCCATTACCAAAATAACTTTTGTTATCCTCTACTAAAGCCAAGTTTTATGTGCCTAGAATTATCCATTAGAGTATTTTTGAGGTATATATTTGTATACACATGCATATATAATTTGATTTATATTTCATCATAAATCAAATTGAAACACATCTTAGTCCTTTTCCAAATCTACTCTTTGGAGACTTCTGAGAATCCTCAAGTGGGTCCTGCACACTAAGAATGTGGACAAATTGCATACATTTCAGCAAATTGTTGTTGTCGTCCATAAAGGTCAATTGACTTTTGTACATAATTAAGTAAAATACTCAGAGATCTATGAACATCTCCTTGTAACTAAAAGTAACTATATGCTCGAGAGCTGTAAATAGACTTTAATATCAGCCTGAGAGAAACATAATTCGGATGAGAATGTTCTGCCAAATAACTGTATAATATACTACAAATTATCATCCAGTTAGTGTAAATTGAGATCCATCATTATTACATAGTCAGATTTTTCCAAAGTAATGAACTTATCAATTAGCAGGCTCAAAGACTATCAAAGGACTTGAGGAATTTTAAAAGAGAATGTACTGCTTAATTAGTTCTCCATTTCTTTGATAGCCTACCAGGCAATGCACACTTTACTTTTATGCCTGGATACTAGTAGGAGGCTCCTTGACCATGTGTATGCATGGAGCTCAGAGCTGAAAAGCTGCCTAGTCAGATTTGAATCCAGGAATGCTACTTACAGCTGAGGGGATGGAGTTGAAGAGGAATCAAAGGTGCATGCTTAGAAAATCTGAGCAACTCAAGTAATGAGGGCGTCAGACCCTGATCTGAAGTCACTGCTTTGGCAGTGAGTGTGTGACCTGAACCCTAATGTTCTGCTCTGTAACATGGGATATTCTGAAGGAGAAAAAGAGATCATTCCAACCAAGTACATGTCATATTCCAGTATATAGTAAGCACCAAATAAATGGTAGTCATTTTATTCTACTAGGGAAAGAGCAGAATTTGCAACTGGATATCGCAAACTTTGATCTAAGATTCTACTTACAGTCCCTTACAGTTTAGAAAATAACTTCATGGCTTCAGACCAGTTTTAAGGTATTGGATAGCTATATTTTGGTGACATTCATTTTCAGGATCTCTTTTTGCCTCTGGGGTAAAGATTTGGGTTTTTGTTGTTATTGTTTTCACTGTTGTATCTTTATCACCTTCAGTCAATGCTCAGCAAAAAATGTGCTGAATGAAAGAATGAAATTCTCTGCTGTGTGTGTACCACACTATCTACACGGCCATGGGACTTTTGATATCACAGCATTTACTCAGGCCTTAAACAAAGGTAGACATGGTTGGATGTTAGAGAATAAAATGAAACAACTGCATGCACGAAGTATAGGCTTAATTAAAATGTGTTCTAGGTTTATTAGTTCAAGAAACAGTTGTTGGATATAACATCAGCACAGCAGAATAGAATATTTTCCCTTCAAATTCTGAGATAAGTTTCAAATCCCAGTCTTGCCACTTCCTGACTGTGTGATGTTGGACAAATTACAAAATCTGAGCTCTGTCAGCTTCTTCTATAGAGAGTTTCCTATTATAATTAAATGATTGGCTGGGTATGATGGCTTATGCTGTAATCTTAACTACTTGGGGGCAGAGATTGGTAGGACTGCAGTTAAAGGCCAGACTGGGAAAAAGTTCACAGACTTCATTTCAACCAATAAAAAAAATGAGCATGGTGGCACATGCCTGACATCCCAGCTATGTGGGAAGTGTAAATAAGAGGATTGCAGTCCAAGCCAGCTGAGTATAAATGAAAATAACCCTATTTAGAAACTAGCTAAAGCAAAAAAGGCTCAGGGTTGGGGTATGGGTGACTCAAGTGGTAGAGCACCTGCCTAGCAAGTGCAAAGGCTTTGCTTTTAAGCCCCACTACTGATCCCCCCCACCCCCCAAAAATAAAATGATAGTTGCATTAAACCTGTTTAGCACTATGCCTGGGATACAATGTGCTCAGTAAAAAGTAGCCCCTAAGGTATTAGTCCTATTCTATATGTTTATAATTAGAAATGATGGATGTAAAAGCAGTCTGATTTAGTGGACACAGGCTTGCAACCTTCTAGCATAACATGGTTGTGCTTAATTCATGTTTTCTGTCTGAGAGATGAAGACTGGTGGTTGCTTCTGAAGTGCAGAAACATGTAGTGAAACTTACCTAATAACCTGTTTGCCCTCATCACAGTCAGTGGGCACAACATATATGAGGGAAGAATCAATGCAGAAAATTATTTGATTAATCAGAATTGCCATTGCACTTCCTAGCAGAGAAGCCAGGCATAAAAAAAATGCACTTTCTTCCTAGCCTTACTTTATGTTAATTGAAAGAGAACAAAAGGAAAGAAAAAAATGCATGAGCATGCAAATGTTGAGGGAGGAAATGCAATAAAATTTTACAAAATATTTTCATACTAAATGTTTTATGAGACTAATGGCTCAATTCCAACTTAATCCTCATTGCCACAAGGGCTGTGTAGGGAAAAGACCCTCTTCTGTCATTTGTTCATGTAAAAGATGGCGCAGGTTTTCTGAGTTGGAAACTGTGTTCAAGCTCACCCACTGGCAGCTCTCCAGCTCAGGAAATTGGCCAAGCCCCATGCAGCGTCCCTGCTGGATGGCGTGCCCCAGTGCCCCTCACTCTTCTTCTTCTTCAGAGGACAATTAGCACACAGGCTGTTGTGCTAGAAAGCCCTCTTGCTTGCTCAGTCTTGAAAGCAACTGTGCAGTCCTCCAAAGAGTCAAATTTACTTTCAGGTAGTAGAGTCATAGGCTCAAATTCATTCTAATTTCTTAATAATGTAGGATTTCCAGATGGAATGAAGCTTTTCTTTTGAGGAAACTGAGGCAGTGAGGAGTGATTTGTCCAAATGTGTTTGACAGAGTTGGGAAGATAATATTCTGAGTGGGAAGGAAGGTGACTTTGAAGATTTCTTATTAAAAGCCTCTAACACAGTTCCTGGGTCATTCATTTGTTTATTCAACAGAAATATATGGGACACTCATTATGTATCACATAATTTAGGGGGGACTGGGCACTTAGAGGAAAAGACAAAGAAAGCTCTGTCCTCTGGAATGTATTGTCCAGTAAGGACCATACATGACTCATAAGTAAATGACTTAATTAATTACAGACTTTTACTGCAGCTATGGAGCAGACTAAGTAGAATGTAGGGATGTAGGAAATGACAAAGGCACTGCTCTTTATCAAGAGATAATCATGAGGACCTAGTTGAACCCGACTTTAGGGAAGGTTGAATGTTCTAGCCTTTGGCAACTGCAAGTACCAAGGCTGTGATGTGGGAACAGAAGGGTGTGTTATGTGACTAGGCAGGTACCTCTGAAGTGGAACACTGGAGGCTGCAGCCTCCTGCAGGTCCTGCAGACTTTAGTGTTGTGTATTAAGAGCACGCCAGTACATATTAGATGAAATTAGTGTGATCTCTGAGCTTTAATTTTAATTGTAAAAGAGGAATAATATCAAGTATGTCAAGGGTTACTGTGTCAGCTAAATGAGATGGTTGTTTATGTCCAGAAGCTAGCTAGACACAAGTGGAGAGTTTCATGTGTAGTCTTCCTTCATTCTCTAAGTTCATCTGCTATCATCACTTCCATGGTGGAGTCACTCAGTGTGAATGACAGTGGATGTGTGACAGGTAACTAAGAGTCAGCAGGAGAAGAATGGGACCTGCAGGAAGTAGAAGTGAGAAGGAGACAGGTTTTCACACCTCAGGCAGGTGAAGCAGAAGGCAGCATCTTCTCAAATACCAGGACACATTTGGGGAGGTAGTTTTGGGATAAGGGAGGAAGAGGACACCATGTAACCTGCTGGTTGGTAGGTCAACTCTCTGATTACCGAAACTTCTGAAGACAGTTCGTTCATATGAAAGCTGTACTCCTCTGTAGCCTAATCAAGTCTTGACATTTGAATTTCGAACTAATTTTTGAGAAATAACTTTTCAGATTCTCATCATATAGTACTTGTTCAATATGAATAGGAATAATTACTTTGTTACGTGATTAGCATGCCTAAGAATAACTGTAGACTTTTCTCCATTTTTTTGCTTTTAGATAAATGTCAAATACCTTCTTTAAAGTGCATTTAATTCATGTTTTTCTTAAGAATCATTAAAAAGTGGGAAAAGGTGATGAAGGTGCAAGGAAGCACAGGAAGTGCATGTGAGGAGACAGCCAAGTTGACCAGGCACAGAAAATGTTCTCAGCAGTGATTTTCATACCAAAAAGTAAAAGCTGTGAATTCCAATTTTGTTTAAAGGAGCCCCACACCAAGTGGTAGAGTTTTTCCCAGACATTTCTGGCAGGCTGTTTCAGAATGGTTGTCCATTCTGATGGAGAGACCTTCTTGGTAAAATCAACACACAGGATCTGAGGAGGGTGGTTCCTCAGAGAGTGACCTTGGATCAAACTTACTGGGAGGATTGTTTGAGCTCACATGCCGTGATGGCAGACCACGGTGAGGCCCTTGGTAAAACAGATAAGACTCCTTCCTTCCTTTCTTTTCCTCAGTAGAAAGATTCATTGAGTAATGAACAGAGTCAGGACCCAGAACTCCTGAGTCCTCTGCCTCCTAGAGACAGCTAGAGGCAGAATCTCTGTCTTTGTTTCTATAGGTTGTTGCCCAGGGTTAATGGAATGACTTAAACTGAATCACATAGTGGTTAAGTCACATTTTGAACAGAATAGGAAGTTTTAAGGTATCTAATATAATTTTTCAAGTATAAGAGGCTCTGTAGGTCCAAATGTAACCCTATTAATCCAATGTGGGTTCTCTATAGTGACTGCAAAATGAGCAATGGATTTTCACATGCAATATGGTAGTGGTTTCATGACGGAACCTTTCAAAAAGCATTCTTCCCTCCAAAGTGCTTGCAGTTCATCAGTCTGGAACAAAAACTAGATAAGGGGTCTCTTTTGTCCCTTCCACCAAGTCTTATACTAATCTTACCACTGAAATGATTAGGAAAAATAAGGATGAAAGATAAGACCAAGGATGGAGGGAAAAGTGTTTGTGTCAATAACCAATGAAAAGCTGAACTAATCTCACTTCCTCTTGTCCTCACCAGATAGTTCTTGGGATCACTTTTCTTCAAGGTTTCGTTTTTGCCTTATTGTCTTTTGGATGATGTACTCTCTAGAAGTCTAGGGGAGAGCTACTTCTATCAAAGGGACACTGTGTTTACAATTATGAAAATGAAGGAAAAGCCTTTCCCCAGGCCCACCACACAACTCTCTTGCGTATTTCAGGCCTATTTTTGGGGACAGAGGTGGACAGTTATATATGAGCCAAATGGTATATTACAAAGAAAAGTCTCATTAGCAAATGATTCTCTTAAATGTAACAAAAGCCCCCAACCCATTATAACAGCCTCTTGGGAAGGAATGTTTATTTACATTTTTACGGCTTCACATAAAATCTGGGTGTTTTTCTTGGTTCGGATTCACACTCCATTACATCCTGTAATGAATTGCATTAAAATTCTCAAATGGGAAAAACTCTCAAATGAAGCCTTAAGATAAAGGACTAATGATTATATTTATTTACCTTTAAAGTTATTTAGTTATTGACATGATTGCAACATGCGTGTTTCCTTACTACTAAGAGAGAATTATAATATCTAATGATTTGGTAATGCAATTATTGGGTAGAAATGAGTGACAGAAACTCTCATCTAATCAGAGAGGCAACTTCTCATGGTGGAGAAAGCACTGGATGTGTTTGCCTCTTGCCTCTTGCTGCATGAGAGGATTAGATGTATTGATGTTTGTGATTATTTCAATTGTAACATTAAATATGTTCTATGACTCTATATTAGTCTGTTTTCTGTTTCTATAACAAAATACCCAAGACTGGCAGTTTAAAAGGAAAGAGACTTATTTATTGTGCAATTTTGGAGACTGAACATCTAAAATTGGGAGGCTCCTTCTGTTTGGCCTCTAGTGAAAGCCACATGGTCGGTGGCATCACAATACTTAAGGCATGTGTAGAAGAGTTTGCATGGTGAGACAGAAAAGAAGCCAGAGAAAGTCAGAGGTCAGGTGTGCTCTTTTTTAAACAATTCACTCTTCTGGGAACTAACCAGGGCCCCATGAAAATTATAGTCATTGTTTCTGGGGTCAGCACCCCAATGGCCTGACTACCTTCACTAAACCCTACCTCTTAAAGTTTCTTCTACCTCAGCACCACCACACCAAGGATCAAGTTCCAACATATAACACTTTGAGAGACACACTCAAACCATATCTGAACTATAATAGATTCTAAATAGAATTTTTTAATGTAATCATTCAGTGAATAACACAAACATCTGGTTGACTTTCTTGACTGTGTGCTTCCAGGGCAAGTAACTTTTAATTCTGAACTCAATGACTACAGAAAGTTGCTCTTGCAAGTATGAAGATAGAGTAATAGAGTCAGGACAGATGACCATTCAAAGATGGCTCTTGCTAGTGGTTCAGAGATTGACAGTTCTCATTTGAATGGAGTGACTTGTACTTAACGAAATTACTGCCCATTAACACCATAGCAACCTCAGAGTTTTTAAACTAAAGAGTACAATAACAGCTTACATTATTTTAGATAAGAATAGTAGCTTATGTGACAATAACTAAGTACAAAGAATTACCCATGAAGTCATATAAATATAACTTGGCAATTTTTTTGACTTTCCTCAAAATTTAACCCCTTGACCTTTAATTACTGCTTCTGTTTGAAACTTCTGTGCTTTCCAGATGTACATTATAAGTTGTTTAGCAGTATCCCTGGCCACTACCCTCAAATTGTCAATACAGTGCCCTAGTCTCAACTATGAGAATCAAAATTGTCTCCAGATATTGCCATAAATCTTTGGGGAGCACAGTCACTCTAGAGTGAAAACCAATAGTCTATGCTTTATTTTTTTTCTAATTCTGAATTTTGTTTCTTGAGCATTAGAGTAAGTGTTCAGAAACTGCTACTCAATTATTGGTGTTATTTTTATTCTGCACATTACTAACATTTTTCATTTGTATAGGATTTCAAAGTTGACTAGGTGGTGCCACCCACATTATCTGTGAAGATGAAGGCTTAGCAGCTCATTGTCTATGGCAAAACAGGAAAGAGAAGCATCTTTTCTATTACTGTGCCTGTCCCCTTTCTATTGTGCTTGGAATCCTGCATGTTTGACCAAAAAGGTCTTGCCATGAAGAATGTATTTAGGATGAGCCAGGCATTGTGTAAATGATACCTGGCTCAGTTTTTTTTCAAGAGATATAAAGAAAAGAAAGACACGTTTAAATCATTTTAAAATGCTACCATATCCTGTCATCTTCTGCTGGCAGGATGCACATATCACCCAGCATATACAGAAGACCATTCCTTTACAACTAGAACTGGACTTCCTAACCCCTTAGCTCTTTAAAGAGTTCTGAAAATAGCAATCTTTAGGGTCCTTCCGAAGTGCTGTGGCTTTATCAAACTGCACTAAGTGAAAACCAGATGGCATTTTTGCAAAAGAGAAAATAACATTTTCCCCCGTTCTTCTACTTCCTGCTCAGCCCTCTTACCTGCTTAAGGATTTCAGCGGCTGTTTCGTGTGAACAATCAAATATCACATAGAACTCTTTGCCCTTCTTCATCTCCTTGAGTAGAGGCTTGGCATCTTTATTCCCAGAGGGCAGCTGGCGGATTTTGATTTTAATGTTATATCTGGAGGGAGCTTTGATGAGCTCTTGCAGACGAATTAGACCTGGAAAATGACATCCAATCATGCACCAGAGACTGATCTGTATTGTTTATTGCCATTTGCAGTCAAATGCAGATCATTCCCCAAATGTATCAAGCGGTCACCTACCTAAAGGTTACACTATTGACTTCCTATTTGTCATTCCTCTTTCTGTGGAAGATTGCTCTGATATTTTCCCTTTATGGGTATGTGTGGCTTGGAAACATAATTTTCCCAAGTGCATTTTGAATTTATTTAGAATGCAGTTGTTCTCTGCAGCTTCCAGCCAACACTTCAAACCTTTAGCAAATCACATCTGTGACTGTAAAACTTTTGTAAACAGAAAGTCGTTTAAAGTCTCTAAAGGTGCCCAATGAAATAGATAGCACCTGCTGACTAAAAAGCCAGAAGAATACAAGGATTTCTTGGAGTTGTTAACTTTTGTGAACTTTTGTAAGCTTATCATTCAATATTTATACATAACATACTGTTTACCAGCTAATTAGTTGGGCTGTTTTAAATAACCTTTCAGTGTTGTCCAAATAAGCTGTTTATAAATGGCTTATTATATTTTGTGCTAATATGTTTAAACGTTGACTTGGAAAATCCTTCCTTGATTAAAAAGACCATAAAATATTTAGAGATTATGATAATAAATGCAGAAAATTCTTTGAAATTTGACTATCGGTAGTTGTAGCAAAATGTCTACAGCTGACTAAATTGACAGATGCTTGTTTCACCACAGGTGTGGATCTACTGAGCTGCACCATACTCTGGTGGAAGAGTGTAACTAGAGCAAAGCAAACGGTCATGTAACAGCTCCGTCTTACTTCCCCTAATGTTGACTGGTGTTTGCTACACTGAGTGATCTTTTCTCTCAGTCAAGGATTCTGCCACGTTGGAAAATTGACACTTTAAAAAAAAAGTACGCAGTCCAGTGCTTTCAGGATTTGTCAACTACAAGAAATCAACAGGGAATATAAAAGTTTACAAGTATTCAGGTGGAAATTGTGGAATATATTGTGTAAGATATTACTTGAACCAGCTATCTCCAGATTTGATACATATTTCTTTCTCTTGTTTTGTTTATTTAGTTATTTTTCCCCAGAAATCACATTTATTGGAACAGTTTCTCTACCATGATAGATAGGTTTGATTCTGAAGTATAGTAAATTTCCAATGATACTGCTTTTACTAAAAATGAGGAGAGGGTAAGGGGGTGATATGAGCACTTGGATCCATGTAGTTATTATTTGTTTTATTGGTTAATCCTTATAATAATCCAATAGCACAAGTGTTATTACCTCTATTGTTTTAAATGCTGAAACCGAGGCCCAGAGCAATTAAGTAACTCACTCAGAATGGCAGAGATAGCTAGCAGGAGCCATAGATTAAAATTGTTATTTATGAGTCCAGTGCTTAATCTTTCCACTTCACTATCCCACCTTATAAATAAGTGTTATTGGTGCTGAGGGAGCAGATACAGTTTAGGACTGTTTGATGAGATGGGGAAGAAATAGAATCGGGACCCATTTTCCTTTCTTCCTTTCCCTAGGCTTCTTGCTTTGTGATTACATACTTCTTTTTCTTTTTTCTTTAACTTAAGCATGACCACAAAGGAGAGCTCAATGTGGCCTTTAAATAAAATGGGAAAAACATTTTAAAAAGTGCATTTCATATGCTGCAAAGAACTGCTCTTTTGTTCTTTGCTGAGTAGAATGTCAATCTTGAAGTGCCTCTTCCCATTCAGATGACTTACACACACTCTCATGGCATTTAAAGTTGGCACACACTTTTTTACTTCACTCATTCATTTGTAGGGGAAAATAGTTCCTGAATGCTCATTAGATGACAAGCCCCATGCTAAGCCCGAAAAATAAGTACATCCTATTTCAAGGTCCTTGGAGGCCATAGGAGGTTTTCATACCAAAAACTCACATGAGATGGATGAGTTATCAATTACCACTTAATGTCATAGGTTCTGAACTGAGACTGCTGGAGGCTGGAGTAATGTGCTCAAGGTGAGGCAGTTATTAATGGCAGATTCAGCACTTAAAACCAAGTCTACCTTCTGACTCTAAACTAGGTCTCCTTCCACTAAATCAGTGGCCCTGTATCACTTTTGGATTTCAGATAAAAAAAATGAATGAATGAATAACTGACTAATTATAGAAATAAATAGTATTCAGATAAAGAACATTTTGGACCAACAAAAAGCACTAAACATTTGACACATGAGGACATTCATATACACAACCTCCCTCCCAGGTAAAAGTGATCATCCACTTTCACAATTGTTTCATAAAGGAATGTATGTATTAATACAAAGAAAGGAAAAAGGAGAGTAACTCAATACAAAAGACCAGTTTCAAATTGGAATAAATTTATCTTTATGAAAAAACTCAGCAAGATACCCTTCTTTTTTTCATTTTGCCAGTAAACAGGTAAATTGGTCTCAAGTAGATAGAGAATCAACAGATTTTAAGATTATAGACTCCAGTTGTGAGAAAAACAATGAGCAAGGAACAGTGATTTTACAGCTGTCTTCTTGGAGGAATTGTTTGCTTAAGAAAAGTCTTTCTGCTTTCACTAGCAAAAGGATATGTGACTTACAATTCAGTAAATTTTAGTTTACAGGAGACAAAATTTAGAGATAGCTTTCCCTTATATTTGTATTTTGCAGCAATCCATCAGTCATTTACATTTCACTGTAATGAATAGTTAAACTTATTTGCTAAACAAATAACTACTTCAGGGAAAGGACACTGACTTAGTGCAATACCCAGCTTTGCTGGCCATGCATGCTCCTGTGTTCGAATGTTCCCTGACCAAGTGACCAAACCCTCCCAGAACTTCAGTTGTAATGAATTGTAATGGTGCATGCAAAACTGGTTATGTGACAGTTTTCTAGCCCACTGAAGTTAGAGAGACTTTAAAAATGAAATTCAGATAAAGGGGAAACCAGAAAAATCTAAGTGAGTGATATTATAAAAAACCTGATCTCACTTTGACTTAAAAATATCAGTGTCATGGGTGATAAAGGAAGGCTGAACTGCTCTGGATCAAAGAGATTTACAACTAAATGCTAAATGCAGTAAGTGATCCTGAGAACAGACTTTATACATATGCATATATGTTATGTAAATAATATATAGCACATATGATTACACATAAGTATATATGTAAATAATGTGTATATAAATCCATATGCAATTAAATAATAGTATTATTAAATTTTGCATTTTGTAATCTGTGATTAGATAGCAAAGAAAGCCCTTATTCTTAGGAAATTCGCACTACTGTTCTTATAACTTTTCTCTCAGAATCCTTCTGAATAAAAATACAAAACATGCAGATATATAATACCAACAACAGCTTCCTTCTCCCACACCCACCCCACTGCCAGGAACGCAACTGAAATTGCATCTTTGGTTTAAAAGTGCTTTAGAGAAAGGCCTGTTTATTTCACATGAGTATGAGCTTGGCTCTGCATATAGAGATAACTTTTAAAAATGTTCACATGGCCAATTCTAAACACTTGCTTTGGCCACTTATCTTCTCTGTGTGCTCAGATATGACATAGAAGAATGCTGATTTGCATGCATATTGAGTGACTCAGGCAAAAGGTGGAGCATGTAGAAGAGAAAAAAAAAAACAAAACCCTGCTATTTCCAATAGGTGTTTAAAATTTCCATGCCTTCTCCTTAAATAATAATAAATCTTGTTATTTACATTGTTCCTTTTTATGAAGTATGCCCTATGCCTTATAAATAGCTCAATAAACCCAGAATATACTTCTGAAGTGGATATGTGCCAGTGCTATTTCACAGTGAGGAAAGTGAGGCACAGTGAGGTTAATTGTCTGAATCAGCCCTGAAAATGAGTCACAGACACCAGAAATTCGACGGGACCTTAAAGATCAACCCCTTATTTGACACATTAGTCCCCTCCACACAGCTGCTGCTGAGCACTTCTCATTTTGAGAAACTGTCTCCTTTACAATCCATTCCTTGGTAGCTTTAGTTATATTTAATGAGTCTCAGTTCCAAGGCAATGTACACAGGCTTTCTTGAGTCTTAATTCAATCCCCTGGTCATTAAACCACATGAGTGGGTTTGATGCTGTAAAAATGAATGTAATAAACCATTGGGACCCAAAGATCGTACCATACCTTTTCAATGTTAATTTCTTTTTCATTTGAACTTAGAAACATGCAAAATGGCATTTCGCAAACTTGTGGGTTTATTAATATACCCAAATCTAATAGGATTCTGAAGGGGATCTATGCATAAAGCATGAATCCTCCAGAGGGGAGGAAAAATCAGACCTGAGAAATGCAAATGGGTAAAGGAGTGAATTATCAGGGAAACATAGCACTTTTAAATAGAGATCTTTGCGCATATGAGTTTTCAAAATCACAACAAAAAGTCTAATTGGTGACATCCCAAAAGAAAAATTGGGTCTCTTGCTCACAAAGGACCTTGTAAAAGAGTTGAATATTTGAGATTAAATGTGTTGCAGTTAGCATATTTTTGGTCCTGGATTCTGAATGATATCAATGGTAGCTAAAAGTAATAAACCTGGGATGCAATAGGTAAACAATGGGTTCCTGAGCAGAATTTCAAAATTTTAAGTGGACTCTTGTCAGAGGATAGGGATTGGCATGTGAAAGTTAGAAAGGGTGAAGGAAGAGAAAAGACAGAATTGTAACTTTCTTGTCTTATCAGGACTGAATATCAGGGACTTTCCATGCCTTAGTTAGTTCAGGTGGAATTGTGGGAAGGCAGATAGTGGAGGGTTTCAGCCGGCTCAGTAGTTATAGCAACACAGTGGGGTGAGATGTGACTGCTGAAAGTGAAATGATTGACTAATTCTTTTATTCAGCACCCTATACGGAATATCTTCCATTTTGGCTGTGCAACCCATGCTAAAACATTTCTTATTTTAATTCCAAGTTTTAGGCTTCTGTCAAGATTCTTTATTCATCATCTTCTTTCCTTTTTCTTTGGGGGCAATGGAAAGAAAGATATTAGGCATGAAAAACTGAAGTCACTATTTAAATACAGCCATAAGAGCAGCTATTTTACTTATTCACAGGTGGCTGGACATATTAAATGAGTTAATTATCTGAAGGATGTAGAATAGTGCAAGACACAAAATCAGTACTCAAGAATGCAGTTATTGTTACTTTTTTGTGGTTGTCATTTCTTTCGTGGTTTCTCCCAGGATTTATTTCTTTCAATCACTGACATTTTTTATGTATGTTAATCTCATTTCAAATCAATCTTTGCTATAAAGTTTTAGTACTATGTTTGGTTAATGACAAATAACTCCATATGTAGACTGCATTGTAGAAATCTCATACAACTATGACATGCTAAAAATGATTTAAGGAAATTATTAAAATGAAACAATAAACAAGCAAACAAACAGATTGTCTCTCAAGGGCCATGTGCCATGAATCCAGTACTGAGATACCTGTCTGGAACTCATTTTCCTGGTGGATCTTATCCAGTCCTATCTATAAGCTGAGCACTTTCAAATTTGTATCACTAGCCCTGATCACTTCCCTGAAATTCAGACTTGTATATTAACTGCCTACTCATAACTCTAATTAGGATTTCCATAGACATCCAAAACTCAAACTTAACATATTCATGACTGAAGTTTTGATATCATCCTTATTCCTCCAATTAAGTCCATCTAGAACCTTCTTCATCTCATATAATGACAACTGCATCCTTTGACTCAGGACAAAAATATTAGAGTGATGTAATCTTTCTCTTCTCCCCAACTTCCTGTGCCTCAGGATGTTATTATTGTCATTATTTATTATTGTTATTACTATATTATTTATTATTTGGGGTTCATTTTTAATTTTTTATTCTATAGGTATGAATTAAGTCATAACTGGCCTTACTGCCACCACAGCAATGCAATTTTTATAAGACTGGAAAACAGTCTCCTTGTTCTTACCCACTATTTAAAAAATAAACTTAACATATGGCACTTGTCTTATGTCAAAGGAATGCAGTGTGTTTTTCTTGACTTATGACTCAATTGCAACACTGAACAAAAGTTTGCTATTTCAGGGGAATTGGAGGGAATTTACTTCCTACCTTCCCTGTTAAACAAATTAATCACTTGAAGTAAATGTCTGCAATCTGAAATGTTTTAAGGTTCTTAAATAAATGAGTTTTTTAATTTAAAATCTGTGTCATATAAGATACAAAGGTTGTACTGATGGGTACTCAGTAAGTTATTTTTAAATAGAAGTCAAACTTGGAGATAAAAATTCTGCACGTTCGGAACATTCAGGATGTTATTTATGCACTTTCTTCAATGACTGTGCAATGCTTCACCCATTACTCAAACATATCCAATGCCACCACACTATTGGAGGCAAAGGAAAGAGGACCAGAGGCATATAGAAAAAAGCTTGCAAATGAGGACCACATTTAACATCCCTCAGGATATTATGCCAGTTCTGCATTCAAAGTGTTTCCAACTTTGATGATCTCTTACTCTTCCACTGCCATCACCTCTGTCTCTTGCCTTTGTTTCTTCAGTAGCCACCTGATGTTGCACTCTTTAAGAAAACTGCATATTTCTACCTTTGCCTTTGTAGAGTGTCTTCTTAATGCAACAACCAAGGATAAAAATCACATGACAATTGAAATTGATGTAGAAAAAGCCTTTGACAAAATTTAACATCGTTTTATGATAAAAGCTCTGAAGAACTTAGAAATAGAAGGAATGTACCTCAACATAACAAAGACTATATATGACAAACCTACAGCTATACTAAATGGAGAACAACTGAAATCATTTCCTCTAAAATCAGGAGAGACAAGTGTGTTCATTCTCCCCACTCTTATTTAATATAGTACTGAAAGTCTTAGCCAGAGCAATAAGACAAGAGGAAGAAATAAAAGGGATTAAAATAGGGAAGGAAGAGTCAAATTATCCCTATTTGCAGATGATATGATTCTATACTTAAGACCCCAAAGATTCTAGTAGAAAAATTCTTAGATCTGGTAAACATTTTCAGCAACATAGCAGGATATAAAATCAACATACAAAAATCAGTAGTATTTGTATATACCAATAATAAACAAGATGATAAAACAGAAAAACAATTCCATAAAAAGAGCCTCAATAAAATAAAATACATAGATGTAAACTTAAATAGGGAAGTAAAAAGCCTCAAGAATAAAAACTATAAAACTCTGAAGAAAAAAATTGAAGAGGACACCAGGAGATGGAAAGATCTCTTATGTTCATGGATTGGCAAAATTAATATTATGAAAATGGCTATACTAGTGAAAATAATGCATGGATTCAATGCAATGCCTATTAAAATCCCAATGTCATTCTTGGCAGAAATATAAAAATCAATTCTAAAATTCAGATGGAAGAATAAAAGACCCTAAATAACAAAATCAGTCCTGAGCAAAAGGAGCTGTACTTGCAGGTATCACAATACCAGATTTCAAATTGTACTACAGAGCCATAGTAACAAAAACAGCATGGTACTGGCACAAGACAAATACAATGACCACTGGAATAGAATAGAGCACCACACAACTACAGCCATCTTTTCTTTGACAAAGGAGCCAAAGACATACACTGAAGAATAGGCAGCCTCTTCAACAAATGGTGCTAGGGAAACTGGCTATCTGCACGTAGAAGACTGAAATTAGGTTCCTATCTCTCACCTTGTATACAAATCAGATCCAAATAGATCAAAGATCTTAATGTAAGGTCTGAAATATGGAAATTACTATAGGAAAAAGTAGAGAAAACTTTGAAAGATATAGGTATAGGTAATTACTTTCTTAATAGGACCCCAACTGCCCAGGAGATAAGAGCAAGAATTACAAACTTTCTGTACAGCAAGAGAAACAGTTACCATAATCAAGAGACAGTCCAGGGTATGGGAGAAAAATTCATCAGTTATTCAATAGATAAGGGATTAATATCCATAATATACAAATAGCTTAAAAAACTAAAGAGCAAAAGAACAAATAACACAATGAATAAACAGGCAAATGAATTGGACAGACTTCTCAGAAGAAGAAATATGAATGGCTAATAAATAAAGAAGAAATGTTCAACATCCTTAACCATCAGGGAAATGCAAATCAAAGCTACACTACAATTGCACATCATCTCAGTCAGATTGGCTGTCATCAAGAAAACAAACAATAATGCAGGAAAAAGGCACCAGCATACAGTGTTCTGGGCAAATTTGTACAACTACTATGGAAATCAGTATGGAAATTCCTCAAAAAAGTAAAGATAGACTTACCTTATGATACTGTTATACCACTCTTGAGTGAATATCTGGAGTGTAAATCAATATATAAGAGAGATTCTTGCATGCCCACATTTATTGCAGCTGTTTCCACAATAGACAAACTATGAAAACAATCAACGTGCCCATCAACCAATGAATGGATAAAGAAAACATATGTATGTATGTGTGTGTGTGTGTGTGTGTGTATTACATGAAATAAATGGCTCAGCCATAAAGAGAAATGAAATTATGTGATTTATAGGAAAATGGACGGAACTGGACATTATCATGCTGAGTGTGACAAGTGAGATTCAAAAGACCAAATATCAAATGTTCTTACTCATTTGTGGAACCTAGACCTAAAATGATTATCATAATAGTAGTAATAATGGGACTTAAATGTATATGGGGGACTGTCTGGGGGAATCAGTGGGAGGAGGGAAAGGAAGAGATACATATTAAGGGGTAAATAGAATTGAAGTATGGTGTGTATATACATATAAAGACAGCATTATGAAACTCACCAAAAAAAAAAAAAAAAGGAAAAAGGGAGGTGTTGAAATGTAATGGAGGGTGAACTTGTTCAAGACAAGAGTGTATGCTTGTATGAAATTCTTACAATGTAATCCCTTTATATTACTAATGTATGATAATTCAAAAATAAAATTTAAGAAAATAAATAAGATTAAGGTTCCCCCTAAAATAAATAAAATACAAAAATTCCAACAACAACCAAAGTGATCTGCTAATAATAAGAATCTGATCCTGTGAAAAACTGTCATCAATGGCTTTTCATTTCAGAAAGTGTAGAAGCTCTTCTAGTGGCCTTTGAAACCCTCCAGGTTCCACAGGTTCTCTCCTCTTACCTCTTCTCCCATTCCTCTTCCCCTTTCATTCTGTTCCAATCATACTGGCTTCTTTGCTATCTCCATATAATATACCAGACACACTTGCACCTAGAATACTAGTTCTGGTCCTTTCCCAGAACCTTCTTTTCCCAGGTGGCTCACCTCCTCGGCTTTTTCAAATCTTTGCTCAAACCTCATCTTTGCAAAGTGACATTATCTTAAATTCTGCAAACTACACTTCAGGCTTCCAAATTCCCTTCCTCCCGTTCTACTTGATGTTCTTTCCATACAACTTTTCAAGTTTAAAAAATAGAATTCACTTGATATGGGAATAAACCGTTGATTCTTTAGGTTCCTATAGAACCTAAGTTATTTGAGGCCTTGACTTTTTGTCTGTTTTGTTCACCGATGCATTCCAAGTGCCTAGAACATGGCCTGGTTCATGGTAAAAGCTCAGTGAGAAAGAATTTGAGCACATAATTAAGTATAGAGAACACATGTGAAAGACAGTGGCATCAAGATGGTACAGTGACATTAGAGTTTGGGTTTTCAAGAGAGGCATGTATTTAGAATTGGAAATTAATTCAGGTTTTGTCCAGGGCAACCTCTCTGATACTCCAAGATTCTGAAGTAGGACCTTTTTGTGACAGAGAGTCCTACAACCTGGACTTGAACATTCCCTGGGCCAGGAGTTAACACGTTTTTTCCCTCTTTCCTTTGCAAGACCTATAGACTAGAAGTTCATCCTTATAGTAATATCATCTTCTCCCTAGATCCTATACCAACTGTCATCTGAAGGATTTAGCTAAAGCTTCCTCCATTCCATGGGCCTCCTAAGTGTGTTTTTTCCTTTGTAGCCTAAAGATTTTAGTTATTTCAACTTCTCTCCCATATTCTGCATATGAACATTTTCAATCTACATTTGTACACAAATATGCAATGAAGTAAGGTCTGGGGTAATTGGGAGCTTTGGGAGGCAGGGCTATCCTCAAAATAGATTGTAATTTTTAGTTTTTGGTAGTACTAGGGTTTGAACTCAGTGCCTCACACTTGCTAGGCAGGCACTCTACCAATTGAGCCATGCTCTAGTCTAAAGGCAGATTATTGGACAGGAAAAGTTTCTACTTGAGATTCCCTTCTTTGCTTACAAAATTTTTTACCTAAATTTATAGCTTAAAGGAGTCTACAATAATGAGTCAAGATTTATTCATATGTCTATTCCTTCAAGATATGGAAGATTTTTAATGATGGAGTTCAACACAGTGTTGCTAAAGAGGGTTATTTTATCTTTTCATGTGCTGTTACCTCTGCGTGAAATCTGGAACACTCTCCCTTAGGTAACCATGTAGCTTGGTTTGTTCTTTATATTCTTTAATGTTTGACTCCCAATAATTACTTTCTACTGAGGACTTCCCTGGTATTCTTACATGAAATTACACACCCTATCTTTTCTCTTTAGTCTCCCAAATGTCATTTGCTGCTTTATTTTTCTTTATTACATTAATACCATCTATTATATTAAATTTTTACTTATATAATGTGTCCATTAGATGAACAGACTGTGAAATTCATGAGGTCAGAGATATTTCTGCGTGGTTTAGAACAGTGCTTACAGTAGCGCCCAGTAGTAAATGTTCACTAAACAAGGACATCTATTTGTGTGTCTGCCTTTCTGTCTGCCATTCTGCCTACCTAATGTCTAGAAGAGTATACTCTAGAATGTTAACTCTGATGGCTTTCCTGGATGTTTTATGTACTTCCATATTTCTTCATTTTAAGTATAATATGTAGAAAATAATATTCTTTTTATAACCACATAAACATAAAACTTTTCAAAAAGCATGCTGGAGAAGGAATCCATTTAGATCTTAGGGAAGGGCAACCATAACAAAGAATATGCATGTTGGTGTGGTATTCTTTGTTTTCCCCAGTATCTCAAAAAATATCACCTGATCCAACTGTACATGAACATTGGGTTAATTTATTGAAGGACAGAAAGATAGAGTAGGAAGGAGGAATAGACAAAACTGTAAGGTGTGTTTTCTTAGTCATTCACAAAATAGAAACTAGGCTCAAGTATATTTTTTTTCACATTTTGCCCATGAAATTTGGGTTAGCATTTGCTTATTGAGATCTAGCTCTCTATGCTGGTCATGTTGGTGGACATCTAACCAAGTAGAACAGAACACTTTAAATCCCACCTTCTCAGGCATGCCATGTTCATGTTTTCATTGCTTTTTAAAGAAACCAAGCTTAGAATCCACTGTGATCCATTTCAAATAAACATTTTAAGTCATTATTACCCATTAACACTGTTTGGGCTCAGAACATGTCTCAAAGTATGACACCTTGGAGTGCTGAGTACTTTGATCTGAAAGAGATTGGAAAAGCTCAGAAGCAAAGTCTTTCTGAATTTCTCCTGCCATCCTGTCTCCATCATTTTTTCTCAACCCAAGGGAGTCACAGAAACTTAGAACTCTTCTCTCCCAAAGAAAGCTATCACACTCTCCTTTTTCTCTTAAAGGTTCTCATTCCACAGGAACCTGCCACACACCCAGTGGAAAGCAATGCTACCCGGATAGTCCAGGAAGAATCAGATGGGTCTTCCTGGGTTTCCCTCTTCTGTCTGTTACCATTAAATCATTCCTTGTGTCCAATCATATTTCTACATAGCTGTCTATTCTTCATCCAAATAAATTAAGTATAAAAATGGCTTTAGAGACTGGGGTTATAATCCAGCAGTAGAGCACTTGCCTAGCATGTGCAGAGCCCTGGGTTCCATCCCCAGCACTAAAAAAAAGAGTTTTGCGCCTTTGAGTCATCATTTCTAAAGACTCCTGGGTCACTTAAAACTTTGATTAAATAAATTTGTTATGCTTTTCTCTTATTAATTTGCCTTTTATATGATTGTCACCCTATAAGACGTCTCTGAAAATTTGTCAAAAGAACCTGGCAAATCCTAGAAATAATGAGACAGAAGACTATTGATGAAGAAGGGTGAGGGACCTAGAAGGAGGAGCTATGAGTCTTTTCATATGTGTGCGTAAGCTTCAAAAATTTATAAATATTAGATTTATTTCTTTTTTAATAGCAGTGCTGAACTAGAGCCCTGGGCCCTAGTCTAGTTGAGCATATATTTTTGTAAATAAAGTTTTATTGGAACACACTGTGTCCACTTATTTGCATATTGCCTATAGCTGGCTGTTTTCTGGCTGAGTGAAGTAGTGGTGACCAAGACCAGATAGCCACAAAGCTATATACTTTTTGGCTTCTTTACATAAAAATTTTGCTGGCCAGTGTTATGTGGAACTGTCTGAGGCTACATTTTGCTAAGTTTGGCCTTGAGAAAGCAGAAGCTGCTGAATCTACTCCACAGTGCATTTGGTGCTCAGCGCCTCAGCTCTTTTTGAAACGTGTGAAGGG
The DNA here is from genome assembly GCF_047511655.1 of Castor canadensis. Taxonomy (NCBI): domain Eukaryota; kingdom Metazoa; phylum Chordata; class Mammalia; order Rodentia; family Castoridae; genus Castor; species Castor canadensis. The sequence continues at coordinate 14,382,408 of NC_133390.1, read as the reverse complement.
ACGGAAGCCAGGCTTCCACCAGGGGTCTAATGAAGCAGAGGGATGTCCAATGGGCAGCAAGTTCTCAATACCTCTCAGGGTCACCTCCTAATGAAAGACTCAGAGCCAGTAGGTTACTGATGGGGAGAATATCCAAGAAAGAGACAGAGGAGATGAGGCGAGTCAAAACCTCGCTGGTCCAAAGTGTTCTCTGGAGTCTTTTTACATTTTAACTTCTAGAGGACACAAATCTGCCTGCTAGTATTTCCTGAATTGAATTTTGTCCTTAGAGACATGCACACTGCTCCCATTGACTTCAATGGGAGTAATGGGCCATTTGGTCCCACAACAGCTGTGCTGGCTTCAGGCTATTTAACAAACTCCTAAACAAATCCCAGTAAAGTGCTCTTTAATGGGTACATAATTCTGTGTGGGAGGCTGGTACTGAGCACACCTAAGTCCTTTTTTTTCCTTCAGGTTTGCTAAGTTTACTCCTTTTTATGGCTCGATAATTACTGCAACCAAGAACCCTGAGTCAAGCAGTATTAAACTCACTCAAAGTCTCAGGATGTCTGCTTTTATTGATCTCAATTGATCTGTTTACTCTCTGGGTTCCAATTTAATGACTCAATTGATTATTCATTTGCATTTTAATAATGTGGACAAAATCATTTTAACATGAATCATCTCTCACTTAATGGGTGATACACAAAATTATTTGGTTTTTCAGTTTCAACAAGTATTTATTGAGCATCTGAGCTCAGGTGAATTTAAAAGGGATATAAAAAGATCATTGCAACCTATGTAAAAGAAACAACAGCTTGATTTTCTGCTATATAAAGTACCCATCATATAGGAGTGGCCCACCTAATGTCAGAGGGTGGATAGGGCATCAATTTTTATGTCATCCAGTTACTCATTACATTTTGCTACATACAATATAAAATCTACAATGCTCACACCTTTGTTTGAACTTTTTAAAAAATCCCAATGTTTCATTGATTTGTGTTCCTTTTGGATGGTTTTGCTTTGCTGGAGATGTAGAAGTAGAGAGAGATTGTACGATAAAGAGTTCATCATAATGAAACTGAGTATGACTTTATTATCTCATGAAACTCTAACAAAGGTAGGCCACATGGAAGATCTAACTACACTTATGTTTACTGTATAATATTCTACCTGAAGACTCTTTAAATATGTTTGTGGAGTTCATTTGATAATATGTTTTCTTCCCGTACATCAAGCAGGTGAAGCTATAAAAATATGACTGCCTATGGCTAAAGCTTCCCAGTAGGACTGATTTCAATGTAATATTTATGAATTATATATCCAATCACACACTATCTTCACTTCTTTTTAAAATGAGATGAGACATAAGAAAATACATAAATGCATATTTTCACTGTAATAGTCACTTTTCTCTGACACTATAAGATGCAACTAGATTTTCTACCAAATAAAGGAGGCACACCATTCATTCTCTGGGGAATAATAAGTGCTAATGGTTGGTGAAAGGGCAAGGAAAAATGAAATAGTATTAAAAAGTTTGAAAGTGCTCCCTTTTACTAATTTTCACTGATAATTTTATTATGCATAATACTCAATATGTAGCTCAAAGAACAGAGCTAATCTGAATTCTTGAACGACAAATTCAGACAATAGTGTTATTTTTTTCTACATGGAATTAATGAATTCTTTTCTATGTCAGGTCTGTGGTAGGTGGCATATAATAAACATAAATGAGATAAAATTCAGGAATTTCCAATCACATAGACATGTAAATATAACATAAAATAGGACATGTGAGATATGCTTCTATTTCCAAAGTGTTATGGAACCCTCTGGTGGTCTCTGGCAACTCAAGGAACTCATGGAGAATGAAGTAGTCCATCAAAGAGTGAGTTGTGTAGAGAAGCATTCATGGAGCAGCCTCAGGAAGAGGAGTTAGGGGAACGTGGGGGTATTTAAGAAATGATGGACTTTTCATCACAGCTGACATGAGTGTATTGGTGGGGAGGAAAGCTGGTGCCTAGATTAGTAAAGACGAAAAATGGCTCAATGGTGAAAAGCTTTGATTTAAAAAAGGCTTTGGACTTTATTGTGTGGACACTGGAGAGTCACTGGGTGACTGTAAACTAAACAAAATACAGTCAGAAGTCTGATAAATCCTGACATGTAAGCAGAAGTCAGAGGGGAAGTTACTAATAAAATTAAAAAAAAATCCTTCAAATGGTGCAGGGTCAGAGAAAATATCTACTGAGATTGGATCCTGAAAAGCCACATTTCCATCCTTCATCCTAGAACAAGTGATAGAACAACTCAAACCTTGTTATGGGGCTCAATGCCAGGATTCCTAGTCCCTTTCAGAGGAAAATGGTCCACTTTGATGGTACAATCTCTCACTGAATTCTTGTTTGTCTACCTACTTTGGAAACTTTTCCAGACATTTGTATAATTACTTAATAACTTAGAATCTTATTCTAATGTCATTTTAATTGTGTTTACAGTCTTTTTCTTTTTTTAGGGGGGTTTTAACTCTGGGCTTCTGCTTGGTAGGCAGCCACCCTACCACTTGAGCCATGCCTCCAGCCTTTTTTGCTTTAGCTAATTTTTCAGGTAGGGTCTTGTGCCTTTTGGCCAGGGTTGGCTTTTACTGTGATCCTCCTACCTCCATCTAGCTAGAATATAGTTATGCACCCCCACACCCTGCTGTTCTTACAGTCTTAATAGAGTTGCACAAATGAAATAACATCTTTAATCTTGTAATTGGATTGTAACATATATCAGCCAGGTGATATTTAAAAGAAAACAAATTTGATAGTGAAAAGATCATCAGAAAAAAATCAATAAACCAAAAGTTATTTGCATACACTACCCATGGAATCCTAAATTACTTTAGAATTCTCAACCAGCTGCATATTGGACGACATTTTCATGCACTCCACTCTACTAATTGAGTCTCATGTCTATAGAACTCTTTGCTTCCCCTTGTTCAGAGCAGGCATGGGCAGGGGAGGTCTTGCATGAGTCCCATACCTGTGCTGTCTTCATATACCACAGTAACTGTTTTCCAGTTGTAATAGAGGACCAGATCCAGGACCGCCCTGCTGATAGCTGCATAATCTGGATAGAGGTTGATGTAAAATAAGTCTCTGTTGTCCACTGAGGGGTGTTTCCAGCGGGTCTGTATGTGTGGAACTTCTAGAGCATTGCAAATGGATTGGACGGCACTGACCGAGGAACTGTGGGAAGGGCCAAAGAGGGCAGCCACACCAAGAGCCAACTGGTCACATGCTGATAAGGTTCAAAGATAGGAAAGGGAGGGAGAAGGAGGGCAGGAAAAGGGGAGAGAAAAAGAGAGTTCTATGAGTTTGGTTTTTCCCTTAATAATTCTTGTATTTAACAATTGAAAAATATCCTACATTCCCCATCTCTATGGGAGGGAGAATATGCTCCTTTCAACTTCTAATATGCTTGAAAGACTAAGATACTGATAGATGTAAATGTAGAACTGATTAGTAATACATCATAGGGCCAACTCCCTGCAAATAAAAATGAATTACTGGTCTCGCTTCATTACTTTCAATCAGATGGAGTCTAAATCCCTTTCTTGATGTGGTGTTACCCAAAAGCACTTCGTGGGCTAAGTAGCCAACCATTTATCAAATGTATGTCATATGAATGAAGTTCTCTCATATGGCATGGTGGAAATGAAGACATCACTGTGGTCACAGAACTCAGAAAAAAGACCCTGTGGCTGACTGCAAAGGGCTTTAGCTCCTGTCTTCCCAAATCTCAGACAAGAGTTCGAGGTTATTTGAAATACTGCTGAAGTGTTCATAGGATGACTAATTAATTACAGAATAATGGAATAGCACAGCTTACAGGAATCTGCAGAAGACATTTGATTCAGCCCAGTCATTTCATAGACAATGGGTTTAGTCATGGCCTCTGAATAGTGACAGAGCTGAATTAGGGCTCAATGACCCCAGCTCAAGGTCAGGTCCCAATCTTCAGTCAACAAGTAGCCTAACAAAATGAAGTAATCACACACTTAAGCTTTTACTTACAAAGCAGATTTTTTTTCACTATAAGAGTATATGCATTCATTGAGAGAATTTAAAATATTTAAAGTAGGTAGAAAACCTAAAGACTTTGTACTTAGTTCATCATCTTGGGAAAATAACCTCTGGTTTTTTCTACAATTAGGAACATTATATAAATGCAGTTTGATCCATTGTTTTCTTCATTGAACACAATAGCATACCTTTTCTCCAAGTTAGTACAAATTCTTCAAGAGGATGTATTTTTCTGTGTGTAGAATAGACCATTTCATGGGAATGTCATTTACTTAAAATCACTCTTTTAATTCTAAACATTTAAGAGCTCCTTTTAATTTTTGACTGTGATAAATAATATTAGAGTACTTATATTTTCTTTCTGTATCTTAGTCTACTTCCTGAGAGCAAGTTTGCAGGAGTTGAGTTAGCAGCTATTATTAAAGGGTTTTGATATTTTTTAATTGTTTGTTACCAAAGTCTCCTCCAGAAAGGTTGGAGCAGTTTGTCCTTGACAACCATGTAAAATAGTGCTACTACTCTCATGCTAGGAGGCATAAAATATGAGTTTAAATGCATTTTTAAATTTACATTGTAATTCTATTTTAGAGGAATTTAGAACTGCCAAGAGATAATTATTAAGTACTAGAATTAAACAATAGCTAAATTTGAGTGAAATTGTGTTGGGCCTTATAATAATGTCATTTTACAAATAAAAATAAGTAGAAAAGCTACATGGCTCTGTTACATTTCTCTGACTTAATTTAAAGAGAATAATGAATAAAATTCTGATGGCCACATTGCAGACCTGTAAGGGAAGCCAAATGTAGAGTCATTTACAAGGTTTCTGACACTGTGTTGCTGGGTGTTGAATTATTTACCACCTGAGCTATGAAGATGTGTGGTTGTCTGCATTAAGTGCTGTAGGTGTAAATTGTCATTGTCCTCAGAAGCTTATGTCTGGATGTGTGTTCATTACTTAGCCAGGTAAAATGTGGCCAAGGGAGGGTGTGAGCTGTTGTTCTCTGCAGCATGAGCAATGGATTGAGATTCCTTCTAATACATAGCTCTGGGAAGCTAATATTACTTGACAGAAAATCAATCCTTTTGGATTCTGTTTGCCAGCAAATTACCAGTTTTAAGAAGCTTTCGGGTGTTTAATTTATAAGCATGGCAGGTACTTCAGATGACAAGAAAGATTTCAATTTTTTTGTGGGTTGAAGTAGCCTTGCTAAATGTGGTTGCCTGTCTATGGCATTTGCTCAGTTGTATGTGTGTATGTGTGTGTGTGTGTGTGTGTTTGTGTGTGTGTGTGTGTGTGAGAGAGAGAGAGAGAGAGAGAGAGAGAGAGAGAGAGAGAGAGAGACAGAGAAAGAGAGAGAAAGAGGGAGAGAGAGAGATTGAAAAAGACAAACTGAGAAAGAGGAGATAGATGTGACTCAGATACATAATGCATATGAAGATATCTTATAAACTTTAGAGCACTGTATAAAGTTTTACTATTTTTCACAGACAACTCTGATTTATAATGTATCTCCAACTCCACCTATCATTTGTTTCCCTTTTTTATTTTTGGCTATACTGGGTTTGAGCTCAGGGTCTTGTACTACTACTTAAGCCATGCATCCAGCCCTTCTTGCTTTTTAGATTGTCAGATAGGATCTCTTGATATTCCCCTGTGTCAGCCTGAGGAGGATACTTTCCTATCTATGCCTCCTCAATAGCTGGCATTATAAATGTATCCCACCAAGCTCAGTTTATTTCTTGAGACAGGGTCTTGCTAAGTTTTTGTCTAGACTGACCTCAAATCTTGATCTTCCTGCTCTTCACACCTCACGAGTAGTTTGAGTTATAAGAGTGAGCCACCATGCCTAGCCTCTTTCTTTTTCTTTTCTTTCTGTTTTTGAGACAAGTTCTCACTATGTAGGTCAGGCATTCTTAAACTTGCCTCAGCCTCCATGTGCTGGGATTACAGGCATGTACTCCATGCCTGGCTTTTACACCTTAGAAAAGAAAGTAATCTTATACTAAGGTCATTCTATAGGTAGAAAAGTTGTAAATAGTGCTATAATTCCTGCAGAACAGTGTATGAAGCAAACACATCCTATGAAAGAACTAGGTTAATTCAGTTAGCAACCAGCATTCAGTTACTTGGAAATTCAGTTATGGGGTGAACATGAGTTCACTGTCTTCTCTTTATTAATGTATCTACAGTGGGCATGGCACAGTCTGTGAGGAAAAGATCCCCTCCTATTAAGGGGTGATCAGCAAATGTTTCCACACAAACTCCTTTATCTGGTAACTTGATGGCGCCCTTGTCAGAAGCCATGATTCAGGTATATTGAGTGTGATCTTGCTTCAAAGAAATGTTCTAGAAGTGCTCAGGGTATGTCTAAACCAGCCCCTCACCACCGCATGAATCTTTCCATGAGAGAAAGCTTGAAGCCTCCCTATAAATTAGACTACTTTCTGGGCACTTGTCTTTTATTCAGAAGAAAAAAGAGAATGAAATTCAGATTTGTTCTTACAGATTTAATCGTCATATTTTTATAATTTTGTGGAAAGGAGCAAAAAGAAAGAAAAACAGTTAGGAAGATCCTAGGTATTCCAGCAGCTGGCAACCTGTTAAAATTCAAGGTGTGAGTTAAGTGTGTGCTGGGCATTTCCACATGCTCGATGGATGACCTTCCACAAAGTTTTATTTAACCGCATGGTACAATTTCATGGTGATATCTCAGCTTCAGGAAGGAAAAACAGATCAAGCTTGACATTTTCCATTCACAGCTGCACCAGTTAATCATAGAGTGGAGGGCACTGAAGGGTGAGCTAATCAGAAAGACCCAGAAAACAGTGTTTGGCAGTGCCCGTTAGGTCAGTTCAGACTGCATTGATCAGTGATATCGAGGACCGAGATTTCCTGTGACCCACTTGCACTAAGATGTCCTGTTTGAGAAAGGGCAGGTAGAGAAAAGGAGGTGACCTGTGGATCAGACATACCACCCAAAGAAGCTTTTAAAAGTAGAAAAATAGTTACCTCTCCGTGAGGCTTCAAAACTGTCAAATAGATTAATTCTTTGGATGTCATAGGTTAATGTAGTATTAGGCATCAGTGTTCGGTTTCTGTTAATGCTGGTGACTGCAAACTTGAAAGCTAATTCTTCAACATTAACAGGTTCGTTTTCCACGGTTTCAAAAATCCCTCCTGTAGAAGCAAAAGAGATGCATGAGATGTATTAGTTACATGATTCACAGTTTTTTTTAAAAAAGGAAGAATGCAAACTAAAAATAAAATATGCAAAATGATAATTGAAAGGATCAATGCAGATCCCCAATTCAGAGCTGAAAGTTAAGTTTATCAGCATGTGCCACATGAAGACAAATAATACTAACTACTAATGTATGCTCAAATCCAATGCTGAATAATATGATACCTCTCAGGTGTCAACTGTGTTCCAAATATTTTGTGCCATGGAAGGGTAGTTAATAATAGCGCAGAGAACAATTTTCTATGGTTTGGATAAGAATTGCACTGTACTTGACCTAATCATGATTTGAGTTCTATTCTGGTAGGGCCACCTTCCTTAGAATGAAGACCTTTGTATCCAGAAGCAGACATCCCCTATACTAAAGGGATCGTGCAAATAGTTCAGTAAGGTCCAAATGGAATATACATATCTTGCAGTTTTTAGAATGCAAACATCTTTTCTATGCTTCATGGCTCAGAATTCTGGGGTCATATTCCAGTACATTCTAGAGTACATGGGCAGATTTAAAGAACTGTCATTTTCTTTTTCCTTTTTTATAAATTGTTTGGTCATGTTCCTCCCACCCACTGGTTCTGCTTTCCCCCCAAAATTTCCTATTTTATATTCTTGTCGTATTATTTATTTCAGGTCTACATTCTACATATCAGCTAAAACATACGGTATTTGTCTTTCTGAGGTTGAGTTATTTCACTTAATGTGATGATCTCCAGTTTCATCCACTTTCCTGTGAATCACATAGTTACAATCTTCTTTACACCGAACAATACTCCATTATTTCTGTGTACACACACATCACATTTTCTTTATCCAATCATCCGTTGTTGAGCACCTAGGTTGGTTCCATATCTTGGCTGTTGAAAATTCTTAATGGTCTTTAAGAGTTGCTGTGGTATTTTCACTAGACTCAGAGCATCTGATAGAAGCTCTATTAGCTGACCTGCATTTAGCTCAATAACCGATTTACCCGAACTCCTCATTTCTTTTGAAAATATACACATATAACCCGATGCTTGTGGAGTGTTGAACACTGATACTTATCAGGCTGCTGCTTTTCTACTCTTACCATTGAGTGATTCCTTACTGAAATTCAGTTGTTGGATTTTTTCCAAACATCTTTGCTTGATTGACTTGTAAGTGCTTTGTTCTTTCTTAACTCAAGAAGGAAAGAGAAGAATATTAAAAATCTGAACTGAAAGTCACAAATAACCATGAAGAATATGATTTATGTACATTCTTTCTTAGAGAACTCCAATTGCTAGACTTTAATTAAAACTAATTACCCTGATTCTACTTTGAAATAGTAGCAAATGCACATCTATAATATTTGTTTTTGCTAAACTGACTTATTCTATTAAATTATCAACAAAAAAAATAACCAACTAAAGTGTCAGACTATGAAAGAAAAGAAGGTTCATATTGGGCTAATTTGGCTCCTTTTTGGTATATTTCTGGAATTTATAGGCTGATAGTATGAATCATTCATTCATAGATGCTTTCCCTACTCTCTGAGAAACCATAGTTGAAAACTGTATGACAAGTTTTGTGATCATGTTAACTTTCACCTAATGACCCATGTTGGACATTTATTCCAAAGCCACTATTAGAGAGCTCTCCATTTTTTTTTCCTTTTTAGGGACTGGGGTTTGAACTTAGGGTCTTGAACTTGTTAGGCAGGTACTCTTCCACTTGAGCCACATCCCCAGATCTTTTTGCTTAGTTACCTTTCAGGTAGGGTCTCAATTTCTTTCAACCCTGGCCAGCCTGAACTATGATCCTCGTATTTATGCCACCCATGTAGCTGGGTACACTCACATGACAAAATTTGATGAAGCTTCATTAACTTCTTGCCTATGCTGGTCTTGAATCACAATCCTCCCAATCAATACCTCCAATGTAGCTAGGATTTACAGGTGTGAGCCATTACATCCAGCCCTAAAATTTTCTATTTAAGGGAATGACTGGGTCAGACAATTATAAGCAGGGATTTGGGGATGGATTTCCAGTATCTTCTCTCAGAGCTATTAGTGGTTGCTGGACAGGAAGATGAGAAGCTCAGATGATAGACACTAAATCACCAAGGAAGATGGATGTAAGGTGAGTTACTGCCATGGTCAAGATGACCCCCCACACGGGCTCTTTGGTATTAAGACTTTCACAATAATAATTAGACAATAATTATTATTGTCTGTCTCTAATCCCAGTGAAAGCCTTCATGAAGAAATACGATTCTTATGCAGAATCGCCATCCCCATGGAGACGAAGGCATCTTAAGACATTGTGGCTGCAATTATTTAAGAAAAAAGTCAACTGCGGGCTCAAATATGAGCAGCGTTAGCACTGCAGAGTAGGCTGGTGAGAGGACACAAACATCTGGTTGGGAATAAAAGTCCTGAGTTTTGGACCTTGGTTTACCTAACTCCTCTTTGAGGAGGGTGTTTAAGTATTGGGAAGAAAGTCACCATTGTATGTACTGTATTTAAATTTTATACCATTCATTAAGGTAGCAAATATTGTTCCTGATTTTTTATGTATAAAAAGGGATTAGAGAGGATATCATTTTACCCAGCTAATTCAGTCACAAAGTTTTATCTTGTACATACTCATATGTCTAATTGTCTAATATCTATCTATCTATCTATCATCTATCTACCTGTCTGTCTGTCTGTCTTCACATTCTCTTCTTCATCTCATAATATGGCTTTGTAACTTTTGTCTGTAAAGTGAATATAATGTAGTCAAAGCACTCTGTAAACACAATTCTTCCCCAGAAAGATTTCAGTATTATTACCATGGGTATTGGGGATAAAACTGAGTTGGCACCAATTGTAGAACTTCTTGCTAAGCTAAAAATTATTCCTTTGGTGTATAGTTTTCTTTTACATAAAGCTGAATGTGCCTGAGTCTATGAGAATTTTAAGTGTTTTTATTACATGGTTAGAGTGTGTGTGTAGGTGAACTCTGTTTTGTCATTTTGAAAGAAATTTCTTTCATTTCTTCACCAAATGAGAATTATTTTATGGTATCATTAGCTCTGCACCCTATCAAATTCTTCTTTTCTCCTAGAAATGGCATCAGATAAATACCAAAATTGGTGGAGAAGTACTAAGAAAGTAAAATCTGGAAAAAACAGGAGAAGGTGACCAAGAGGAGCCAGACTACTGCCTCCCAGGGAGTAGTTTAAGAATTGGATATTTACTCTCTTTTCCTTATCCCCTTAGCTTCATATTCAAAATGTGAAATCTTTGATAAGACAAGTAGAAGGACATATATCTTGCTAGGGACAATTGTGTGATCTGTTCCTCCTTCTATCCCTCCCTTTCTTCTTTTTCTTACTTTTTTTTTAATTTGAGATTTGTGACTGTGGACTATTAATGAGGTACTTGAAACCTTCTATTGTGTCTGTATAGAGGGAACTTCTGGCCCCAGCCATTTGGAAGTCAAGGGTCTCCTTGGTTGGAGAGGAAGAATCCCTACCTCATTCATTCCTCTTCCTCCTGTGATCTGGTACCTTCCTGTTCCCTCATCCTTCCCTCTCTTCCTTCTAACACTGTTTCTTTTACTGCCCCTCCCCTCATTTGAACTGAGCTAAGAGACCTCTACTGTTAAAAATTCACTGGGTGTTAGAGAACACATTGGGAAAAGTGAAAATAGGAAGCCAGTGTAGGCTCAAGGGGGAAAGAAGTCAAGCAGCTCCCCTCACCCCCCTTATTTTCCCTAAATTTCTGGAGACATGTCAGTGGATGAGGAAAGAAGACTAGACTTAGAGAGCTCAGGATGATGAACAAGCTTTTATGTTCTGCTGTAACTCTTGAGAAGTAGAGTATAGCAGATGGAGAACAGGAGGGTAGGAAACCTCAAAACTACAGGCCTGGTGTTCCACATACTTCCATCATTTACACCTGATGTGTGGGAAGTAGTGAGAAACCACATTTGTCTTTATTATAATGTGGACAGGCCTAGTGAGTCCTTGTAGATTAGAAGCAGTTGGGTGGCAAAACCCTCTGCTAGCACCATTTGAAATGATGAGCAACAGTCAAAGGGCATCATTAACACACACCCTAGCCTCTTTCCCCACTCCCTCCCCTCAAACCACTTTCAGCCTGATGTCACAGTATAGGATGATTTTTCAAGTAAAGGGTTAAAAAAGTAGAAAAGATCATTTTTTGAGTCATGTCCTGACTTTCCATGTGAATATGTGTGCCATTTGAAATGAAAAGGGTAAAATCATATTTCTTGTAAATACCAAAATAGATATAAGTTCTAAAAAAATGAATGTTTTTCTGTTCTTAATAAATGTGTGCATTTAGGCTTTATTTTTGAGGACTGTGGGTTTCTTTTCTTGATTTTCCCCATTGTACTCTGCTGGGAAGAGGAGATGTTGTATCTAAGACTGATGCTAAAAGGCTTCATCCTTTATACTGTGTTCCCTCACTTGGGCAAAGCTGCCACACATAATCACTAAACAAAGGACATGAAACAAATAAGTAGTGTGCCCATGGTTTTGAAACTAAGACACTTGTGTGTTTGTGTGTATGTTATTGTTTGGGCTCTATTCCACATTCTATCCCCAACACCTAGTACCTCACTAGGTAGCTGCATTTGGTAATAGTGTCTTTAAAAAGTGATTAGGTTAAAAAGAATCACCTTGGGTGGCCACTCACCTAGTCTGTCCTTATAAGTAAAAGAAATGTGGGCACACAGATGTACACTATGGTATGAGCACACAGAGGAAAGTCAATGTGAGGATAGAGACAAAAGGTGGCCATTTACAAGCCAAGGAAAGAGGACTCAGGAGAAACCAAACCTCCTGATACTCTGATTTTAGTCTTCCAGTCTCTACATCTGCAAGAAATAAATTTCTGTCATTTCAAGACCCAGTTTCTAGTATTTTATTAGTAGCCTTAGGAAACTAATATTTATTTTCTCTTTCTACTTTAAGGGCTTTCAAAATGGGAAATTTTAATGGAAATAATATCTATGCAAGTAGAATCTTCTAATAAGATTCTGATTTTATGGCATAGCAATGTAAGATAAACAAAGGGGAATTCACTATAAATCTCAGTTTAGATGGTAGAGTTCCAACATTGCAACGGTGTCTCTGTTGGGAGACTTCTGCACCAATGAGGAAAGTTATGACCCAGATAGTTGTGTTTTTGAGACCACAAAGACACAGACAGAAGCCACATATAATAATACCTTATACATAGAACAGGTTGCATTTGAAGGGAGATGGTGGGAAGGATGAAGAGTGGTTATGTGAAGGCTTGTTGTTTGCACCAAATAATTTCATCTACGCTTACAAGAAAATTGTTCATAATCATAAATTCTGCTATTGCTGAGTTAACAACATGGTCATTGCAGGCAAAGGGTAACACTTAGAGAAGGCTAAGGCTAATGGTATACTTCAAGATTAGTCCTAATTTAAGCCCAAAGCAATGGTGTACTTGTGAGCATTCCATCATGATAGTGAAATGACTAAGATAATTCATTTATAAAGAGAAAAGGGGTACTTGTGCCCACCAATTGGCAGATTCCTGTCTATGACCAATTTCTGCTATATCTTTGGGCTTGTGATGAGGCAACAGACCAGAAAGCAAAGAGGGGAAGGTGGGGGAAGGGACTCACAGTCCTTTGGAAGGCATGTCCTTGTTGACCAAAGAACCTCCCACAAGCTGCACTTCATGAAGGTCCACAGTGTCTCCTAACCACACGATGCTGAAAACCATACCTTTAACACATGGACTTTTAGGGGGGAACATGTTTCATCCAAATTATAACAGATGGTTTCCAAACTTTTCCTAACTCTGGGGCCATATTATAGGATCATAATGTAAGAGATGGAGCCCAGTGATTAATATGGAAAAGCCAGTCTGGCTCAAAGTTCCACTGTCTGAATTTTTTCTTTTGACTCCTGAGGATACTAAATATCCTGCTTTATAACCTGTTTTCCAATCACTGTTTCCGCAGAACATGAGAAGTATAAGCATAATGCAGCAGAAATTGAAGCCCTTGATATGGCCACATACCTTAAAGAGAAGCAATTATACCACTGACTATCACTTTCATCTAGATGGGTCCTGAGCTGGATGATGAGTGGGAAATACGAAAAATACTCCCTTTCACCCTCCTCCAAAATCAAGTCAAACAATGTTCCATTGTGCCAAGGAATTCACTTCATTTAATAAAGATAAAAATATGGGAAAGTCATGACAGTAGATTTTGTTCCTGTAAAGGGAATATTAATCTGACTAACTCATAATGTGAAGATACTCCAATAATAGCCAGTTGAGGAACACAATAGGTTTGCACACACACACAAATATGTATTGCTGCTGTTGTCTGTTTTGACTTGTGGTTACATAAGTAAATGATCCATGGCTCTAATGAAAAATTTCTTCATTTGATTATTTATTTACTCATTTATTCATGTATTTATAAAATGCTTTGCCTACTATGAGGAGTCAGTACTATAGAAGACATTGAGAATACACCAGTGAACAAGAGACCAAAAAAATGACTCTGGGAGCTTCGCTCTACCAGGGTAGCTGATCATAGGCAGGAAGAAGGGCATTGAAATATCAAGGTGATAAGCCTATTGCTTCTAAGAAACAACTTGGAGGAAACTGCTCTGAAGATACTGGGAAAAGAGAATTGTAAGCAGAGGGAGGAACATGCTTGAAGGTGGGAATTGCTTAGTGTCATTTTTGCGGATTCAAGTGGCTGAAGTTGAGTGTGACAGGCTTGGACTGGTAGAAGATGTACTCAAAAAAGTGATAAAGGTAGACTGGAATAGATCATAAAGACCCTCACCAGCAATAATAGGACTGTGAGTTTTATTCTGAATGACATAGAAAGCCAGTGGTGGAATTTGAGCGAAATAGTGAAGATGACATAATTCAAGAGAATCATTCTATCTTCTGTATGAAGAATGAGCTGAAGAGCAGAGAGGGGCAAGAACAAAACAGAGAGAGATTTGCCCTTGAACCTGTTGCGATAAAAGATTATTTGAATGAAATGCTACTTTTATAATCCAGGTAAGAGATGATGGAAGCTTGGTTCACATTAGTGACATTGAGTGTGGCAAAAAGTGGTTGAATTCTAGATTAAATCTAAAGGTAGAGCTGGCAGAATTTGCTGACAAACTGTTAGTGAGAGGAAGAGAGTCAAACATAGTATCAGGTTTTGGGTCTGAAGTTGCCATTGGCCATAATGAGGAAGAGTGCAGAAGGTACTTGTTTTGGGGTGTGATTATTCTGTAATACCTATTAGAAATCCAAGTGGAGATGTCAACTAGAAAGTTTAATATACTGATCCAGATTTTATGGGAGAGATCAAGCCTGGGCATAGAAATTTTGGAGTCATCACCAAAGAGGTGACGCAAATGTAGATTGAGAAAGCAGAGATTGAGTGATTCAGCACAGACCTAGGAACGCCTGGAGCCACCAACAGCTGAAAGAAGCAAGGAAGTGAATCTCCTCTACTGCTTTAGGAGAAAATAGGGCAGTGTCAATACCATGATTTTGGATTTCTGACCTATAACTCTGAGCTTCAAACTTCCATTGTTTGAAGTAACCAAGTTTCTGGTAATTTGTTATGGAAACCACAGAAAACCAATACAGTATCCAGGCTGACTTAAGAAAGTTTCAAGATTGACTACTTTTTAAATGTTTTTATTTCATTTTACTTTTAAATGACATTTGGGAGTATAGTGTGATACTATGATTTATATATGCACATATATATAATGTGTAATGATCAAATAATGGTCATTAGCACACCTGTCACCTCCAACATTTATCATTTCTTTTTAGTGAGAACATTCAAAATCTCTTCTAGCTCTTTTGAAATATACAATAAATTATTATCTATAGTCACCCCACTATACTTTGAACACTAGAACTTATTCCTCACTATCCATAGTTTTATAATTATCAAACATTTCCTCTCAATATTTACCCATACTGGCTGCTTTTAATTACTCTATTTCTTTCCTTGCTGTAAAAAGTTATTGAGAACTTCTACTAGCTAGCAATTTCTAGCTGTCTAACTTGACTTGTAAATATAGCACTTAACCGTATCATACAATACATTGGTATTTTTGATTTATCACATTTTTTCTACTTTATTCAGAATATGGCAGGATAAAGCCAGGATGTTATTGTGTATATTTTAGTAAATCTATTTCTTAACTAGCTGCTGTGCGCCCACTGTAATGAGTTGTGATATCACTCAAGAAGGAAGGGTAATCCATTAAGTGACAATGAAGGAAAGGAAAGTTCCCATTTTGCATTCATGTTGTATAATAGCCATTCCTGAAGCTGTCAGCACAGCACAAGATGGCAATTTGATCTATTCCTTTGCTGATAGCTGATCCTTCAATATACAGCATTATATTGCCTCTCTTTATTGTCACATCCATAATTCTAGTTTATTACATCATAAGCAATTTACTTTAGGCATATATTTACTGCACCTTTAATTTCAAGGTTACACATTTAATTTCTAAGATTCCCTTAGATTAATGTTGTCTTCCTCATTCAGCTTTCCTCTTCTTGCCTTTCTTTTGGACACCAACACAGTCTTGTTAAATGTTTCCTGTTGCATGAATTTGGATGAGAAGCAGGGGTTCCACAACCTAATGTAAAATGAATGGACAAAGAGATTTTTATCTTTCAAGAAGTCCTAAGTAGGGACAGAACTGTGGATAAGGATGAGGATCACCTCAGTGGTCTGGCAATGACCAACTCTGCTATGAGTATCTTCAGATATCATTGACCTTTGAAGAAGAACAATGGGGTTGATGTCATGCCTCAGTTGGTAACCACATTCAAGCTCTCTCTGATAACTCAAAAGAATATGCATAAATTCAGTAGGCATGGCCCTTGAGGAAGAGAAAAACATGTCTATGGAGCAAGAGTAATTGCTGTGCTTCAGACAGTAGCCAATAAGGGAAAGGATGTGGCTTGTGTGTAGTTCAGCAGAAACTATTCGTAATTTTTCTTAACAAAACAGTATTGCACATTAAAACAAAAATGGCTATTCAAAGTCAAAGTTACTCTTATGATACTTAGTGTTACTCAATATTCAGTTTAATTCTTGAAACACTATTAGCCATCTATTGATAAGGCAATGCTAGCAGCAGTGGAGGATATACAGATGAAGGACACATAGTTCTTACCCTCACCAGAGTTTCTTGTTCATCAGGACAGGTTGCATTTCTGTTGACAGATTTCAGAAAAGGAAGGTATGCACAACAATCAGTCATTCTATCAATAAGGCAAGAAACCCTCTCTTTGTTCTCTCCTGTGTGGAATTTTTATTAATTCCTTCAGCTAGAGGTGAATGCTTTCTCTGTTTTGACAATATAAAAACTGCTGTATATTTCAGGGATTTTATTTGGCATAGCCATTATGGAAAACAGTATGGAAGCGTCTTACAAAACTAAAAGTAGAACTGCCATACGATCCACTACTGGGAAATGAAATCGATGTGGTGGACAGAAGCTTGTACCCCTGTGTTTATTACAGCATTATTCATAATAACTAGGATATGGAACTAAAATGTCCTTCACTGAATGAATAGATAAAGGAAATGTGGTTTATATACACAATACAATACGATTCAGCCATATACCAAAAGTATAAGTTGGGAAAAAGAAAGCTTCTCAAACAAGTAGTGCTGGGAAAACTGTACATCCCCACGAGGGGACCGAAACTAGATCCCCACCTCTCAGGCAGTACAAGCATCTACTCAAAGTAGATCAAAGACAGTAACATAAAACCTGAAGCTGTAAAATTATTAGAGGAAAACTTAGGGGAAAAAAACTTCAAGATATAGGTATACGTAAGTGTTTTCTTAATAGGACTTTAATATCTCAGAAAATAAGAGTAAGAATTGATAAATGGGATTACATCAAATTAAAAAGCTTCTGTATATCAAAAGAACCAACCAACAGAGTGAAGAAACAGCCTACAGAATGGGAGAAAATATTTGCCAGATAACCATCTGATAGGGGATTAAAATCCAGAATATATAAAGAACTAAAAAAATTAAATACCAAGGTAACTAGTATAATTAATAAATGGACATATGAAGAGTAACTTCTCAAATGAAGAAATACAAATGGCCAATAAATACATGAAAAGTGCTCAACACCTTTAGACATCAGGAAATGCAGGAAAGCTACATAGAGATTCCATCTCACCTTGATTGGAATGGCTGTCATCAGAATAAAAAAATAACAAATGCTGATGAGGATGGTAGAGGAAGGGACTCTTACTCACTGCTGGTGGGAATGTAAATTAGTCCAGCTACTATGGAAACCTGTATGGAGTTTTCCCCAAAATAAAAAACAGAACTTTCATATGCTCTAGCTATACCACTTCTGGAAATCAGATAGTAATACCTGTGATACAGATA
Source organism: Castor canadensis (assembly GCF_047511655.1). Classification (NCBI taxonomy): domain Eukaryota; kingdom Metazoa; phylum Chordata; class Mammalia; order Rodentia; family Castoridae; genus Castor; species Castor canadensis. Next base: position 14,364,686 of record NC_133390.1, on the reverse strand, counting down.
GTAATATACCTGTGTTTATAATAGCACTATTCATAATAGCTAAACTAAGGAATTAGCTTAGGTACCTATCAATGGATGAATAGATTTAAAAAGTGTGCTATTCATCCACAATGGAGTTTTACTCAGCTATTCAGAAGAATGAAATTATCTCATTTGCTGTAAAATGGATGGAACTGGTGATAATCCTGTTGAATGAAATATGCTAGTTCCAGAAAGACAAGTATCTCATTTCTCTCCTTTGTTGGGGAGAAACAAAAACCAAAACAAAAAGCTAGGGGAATAGCTCAATGGTAGAGTCCCTGCCTAGTGAGCCTGAGACTCTGAATTCAACTTCCAATACCACAGAAAAATAAGCAAAAGCAAAAACAAAACAAAAACAAGGTAATGAAAATAGAGGGGAGACTACTTAGAAGGCTAAAAGGAAGGGGAGGGGGAAGAAAATAACAAAGAGCAGGGGGTGAAATGATTACTTTACATCGTATGCATGTACTGAAATGTCATAATGAAACTCCTTACTATGCACAATTAATAAACACCAATAAAAATACTAATGATATTATTCAGCCATAAGAAAGCATGAAATCCTGTCATTTGTGGACAACATAGATGGGTCTGGAGGGCATCATGTTAAGTGAAATAAGTCAGGCACAGAAAGACAAATACCACATGGTCTCTTGCCTAAGTGGAATACTGAAGAGTTGGTCTCATAGAAGTTGAGAGTAAAATAGTGGCTACCAGAGTTTCCCCAGACTGATCACCCCCAGGTGATGAGGAAGGGTTGATCACCAGACTCAGTAGTAGCAGTCTGTATATAATTAATAATAATATATTATACACCTCAAAATAGTTAGGAAGAGGATTTTAAATGTATGCACCATAAAGAATGAATAAAAACCTGTAGTGATAGATATGATCATTATTCCAACTTGATCGCTACCTAGTATATACATGAATCAAAACATTTATAGTGTACTTCACGAATATGTACAAATATTATGTGCTAGTTAAAAAATATTTTAATCTCAGCCTGCCTGTTCCCCAAGGGTACAGACAGTGTTGATTGAATTGTGCCCTCTTTGTCAGGACTCAATGTAATGGCTTGGACATAGTGAATGGTCTCCGGTACATGATTGTGCAGTTGGATTGTTTCTGTTCCTCATGCCTTAACACTATGCCCCATAAAGTACTTTATTCTGCCTTGAGAGAAGCCTATGAGAGAGGGAGGGAGGGAGGAGACTGGTTGTGGAGGTATGGAGAGAGACCTTCTGACATTCTCCATCACTGCTTTTTTAGCAGTGATTGTTCTCTCTCTCTCAACTATTATGACCCATTGTCTCCAAGCACTGTCAAAGCTCTGAGCCTCCTGAAATGCTCACATTTCATCAGCTGCCAGCACCTTCAGATCATGGAGGAATGGCTTATCTCCTATTCAATGGTAGATTTCAGGCAAGAACCAGGAATATTGCCAAAGAATTCATGCCAGACTTTTATGCTTATGAAAGTCTGGGATAGTTTTAATGTCTCTTGAGAGCAGTTACATTTTAAGCTTTTAACATCTCATTTAAATGACATATCCACACTAAAAGGCTCACAATTCCATTTATCTACTTATTAATTAAATGAATGGAATATGCCAAGTTCACAACCTTCAGATCCAAGGAAGTTATGTTATGTGTTTCATCCCAATTTTCTAGTTTGCTTCCTCTGTTTCTGCTATTTCTCAAGCTGAAATTTTCTGTTGCTGAGAAGGAAATGTTAAAATGATAACTGATGTCTGAAGCCAGAACAAATGGAAGTTCACAGCTCCAGCAGAGCAGTATTTACCAGTGTGTACACAGACGTCATCCATGAGATGCACACACAAAGGGAGGTTAGTGGTCAAACATGTTTGGAAAACTCTGCTTAGTGTCTTCCCACTTGGAAATTCACATTAGACAATAATACATAAATCTTTTCATAAGTCATGCAATAAAGAAAGCAATTTGACTCTGTTTAGCCCAGGATGTTTGTCAAACTCATTTGACTAGAGAACAGTTTTCTTTGTAACCATGGCCTACAAGAGAATATTTGTCCTGATAATTGTATTTTGAAAAAAATTTGTCCAGAGATCTGCTTGTGCTGGGACTAAAATAATTTTCTGTCTTAATTATTATTTTTACAAAAAGTTAGACAAGTTCTTGGTCAGAAATATAAACCCTCTAATTATGACACCATTTTTAGAGAAATTAATATTAGATACATACCATCAACTTTTACCTTCTTTTTCCATTTATATAAATAACCTAAGCAAGAACCTGATATGTCTCTCTATGAAGAAGAGCACCTTTTAGTCAATCATATCTCAAAGATATGTTGTGGGCAGGATGCAAGTCTTTGATTTTTGATAGCAACTTGCTATCTTCTTGTTTTTCTTCTTAATATTTTCTATTTTTAAAATATCTCTGCATATTTATACACACTCCAGTATTTATCAATTAATAAAACATCCTTTTAATACAATTTTATATTTACTGATATTACAAATTGTGAACAAAGATTTTCAAGGCAACGTTGTTTTAGACAATCTAAGATGGTCACGGAGTCTTAGATGTGAACACTTTCTTTAAAGTCTCTGATCGAAACTCTGCATTTATTATTTTTCATCAAGCTATTCTGGAGTCTAGAAGGTGGAAACACCTTGAGCATACCCTTCTGCGTTGCTCACTAACACTCTAACATTCAGATCCAACACTGTAAAATGAAATGAGAGCTTACATTGACATAGACAATGAATAAACTTAATGGAATTATTTGTCTTACTTGTCAGAGAAAAAACTCTTTGTGAAGTAGTGAGGTCACAGACAAAGAGAATAAAGCTTAATCCACCCATCTTGGAAAGCTACAAGTTGATCAACAATAAAGCAGAATGAAAAAAACATCTTGTCACAGAGGGCTCTGTATTTGGAATGCTGCAAAGAGCAGCCATTTGTTTTCAAGGTTCTAAGATCTCCAAGTTTACTGCTCAATTACAAATCTTTAAAAATGTGCTGCACATTGAACTCCAGAGTGGACACTGTCATCTGGTGTAGGAACAAATATTTTTTATTTGAAATAATTTTATTTTAAAAACACATGCACACATAAAGAGTTGAAAGGAATCAAGAGCAAGATACAACCATATCTCTGTAAAACGTTAACTGTTAAGTCTGGCGAATTTCTTTTCAATCTTTTCTCATACCTACCTAAGTTTTCTTTAAAAACAAAGTAGTTAAGATGCTATTGTTCTATTATCTCCATTCATTCTCAGTTGCATTATTGTATGGGCTTGCCTTCTGAAAACAACCCAGGTTCTTAATGGCTAATATTACATTGTCTGTATATTTCATGATTTACTTAATCCACTCCATTGTTTTTAGAAAGTTACTAGTTTTTCACTGCCATAAATTCTATTATGATGGTCATTTGGTACTTTCTCTGGTTTCACTGGGGAAAAAAAAAGTGCCTCGAAATGTAATCAAAGGTCATAGGGTATAAAATGTGCAGGCTTTTGTTACATATTGCTAAACCAAAGTATAAAGACAAAAGCTGAACAATCCACTTTTCCATCCACTGTGTAGAAATGCCCTACTAATTTGCAACCTTGCCCAGAATCTCTATGGCTTAAAGTCAACTTGTGGCACATAGCATTTCTTATTGCCTTAATGTTTATCCCTCTGAATACTGGTGAGTTTAAATTTTAAAGCTTGTTTATTACTTATTTTTACTTTTTGCTTTTTTTTAATACCTCAAGATACCATTGTTTTTGTTACTGAAATGTAACTTTCTTATTCATAAGGATATAAAACTTTGCCAGTGTTTATTGCCAGTGTTTTCTCAGCTCATTATTTAGCTCTTAATACTAAGGACATTTTTAGGCAGATTGTTTACATTTTTATATTGTCAAACATTGATTTTCTTCCCTTGAAACATGGTACATTTGTAGTCATTGCTAATATTCTGGTCCTTTCCCTTCTGAATGGGTGGGTGGACGCACCTAACTTGTGTTGGATGTGGTTGGATCACTAATTCTGTTCAATAACTTGTGAGCAGAAGTCACCTTTGTCACTTACTGGCCAGAAGACTTAACTGCCAATGAGGGAGTCCCCAGAGTTCTGTTTCCTTCTGTCCAGTGACTGGTCCAATGCACAGATAACAGCTGCTCCATCAGCTTGGGGTCCAGAGGGATGACACATTCAATAGAGCCTGCAACAGACTCGCTACAGCCATTTCAGTCAGAACACATTGCTGGTTATTTTAAGCCTTTATTTTTTAGGAGCAGAAGTTGTATTTGTTGCAGAAATAGATTCTAGCCTATGTGGTAGTACTGGACTATTTATAATTAAAATTTTCTCCTCTGCTCACAGAACAGATAGATATTCCCTTACATAATTGGTGTTAGGAATTTTTATGACATTTTGTAATTTAGTTATTTATTCTATTTGAAATTTCTTCTAGTGTATGGTATTAGGGGAAAAGCTAATACAATTATTTATGCTATTTATAATTATATGCATTGATGTTATTTAAAATTACATATATATGAATATACATGTATTTTTCCCACTGGTGTTTATAGCATCTTTTTCATGTATTGAATCATTATATAATTTAATTTCTGGACTTTTCTATTTCATTGACCATTCTACCTACGTATACGTAGTATTGCATTGTGTGAATTACTAGTTCTCATATTTTCTGGGTAAATCACCCTTTTATGGTTCAATTACTCCTCTTACACAAGCTTATCTTGAAAATATTAGCCTATTTATTAATTGAAATTTTGTCAAGAATATCATCAAGCCTATTTTTTTAATATTAAAAGGTGTTCCTTCTCCCTAAGACCATGGGACATTTATATCAACACAATCATACTTACCAGTCTTTTTTTATAGTTTTCAGAAATAAGTCACTTAATATTTTCCATAGGTATTTTAGAAGTGTATTTCACAGTCTTGACTTTTTATAACATTTTCTTTTTGTTACTATAGATTTTTATGTGGATATATATATATATATTTATATCTACTTGCCTTTATGTGCTATTGTTAAATACTTTAAGTTCCTGTCTTTTTTATATTTTTGTATAATGTAATCATCTTCAAATATTTATTGCTACTGTTTTAGTTAATGCATTCATGAGTGAGAAAATGAGAGTGAAACTTTCTAATTTAAATTGAAATTCCTCTATTAAACTATTACCTACTATTTGGAGGTTAGATTAAAATAGATGCTGTATTATGAAGTTAATATAGTATAAGAAATGCAAATTAAAATAGATATAATTTATATTCATACCTCAAACAATATGCATCGAATTTTATTAAATGTTTTCCAGAGTTCAATTTGCCCTTCTAATGAGATATTTTGCATGAATACATTTCTTTACATTAACTCATCCATGCAATTTTGAGATAAATTATATTTGATCATCTAGAGTTTTTTCAGTATGCTGCCAAATTTGATTTATTGCCAGCATTTTATTAATAAATGATAGTGGTTTACAAATCTTTTAGTGTGCATTAGCCTTGTCAATTTTGTTTTTAGAGTTAGCCATTTAACAAGATGTAAACAATGGCCTTTTATTGATTCTATATCCCGGAAAAATATAAAATTTTCTTTAAACTTTTAAATAACTCATCAATAAAATTATGTACCTCAGCATGTTTCTATTAATACTTTCTTAATAAATTCTTTAAACTTTTTCCTTAGTTATTGATACTCTTGAGAATATCACAATAACTTGTTCTAGGCTATTTCAATAAGAGATATTTCATATATTTGATATTTAATCTGCATCAGTAAGATTTTAATTATTTTTCACATAACTGTTTGAAAAATATGAAATAATTATTATTGAGATCAAAATTGTTATTCTCACATTGTTATATTGCTCTCATTTCAACTTTTTTGGCCTTTTCTTTCCTGTTTTCAAATCAGTACTTTTTAATTGATGTAATATTTGTGTGTATTTCATAGGTGTATGTGGTGGTTTAAGACATAATCAACACAATGATCAAATCAGGATAATTTAATATTTCTAACTGCTTAAACAGTTATTGCCTTGTTTGGAAAAGTTTCAAATTCTTCTCTTCTAGTTCTTCATAAAATACATAATTTAGTATTATGAACTGTAGTCATCTTACTGTGCTCTAGAACACTAGTACATATTTCTCTTATATAACTATATTTTGGCACTCATCTAATTTCCTTCTATTCCCCCTCAACCCGTCCGAGCTTCTAGTGAACACTGTTCTTCCTACTTTTATGAAATCAACTTTTTTAGCTTCAATGTGTGAATAACATATGGTATTTGTCTGTATGTGGTTGGTTTATTTCAATCAATATAAGGTCCTCCAGTTCCATTCAAGTTTTCACAAATGGTAACGTTTAATTCATTTTTAGGATCAAATACTATTTCATCATATACATATATATATATATATATATATATATATATATATATATATATATATATATATATATATTTCTTTTTTATTGTGGCAGTATTGAGGTTTGAACTCAGGGTACAACTTGAGCCTCTAGCCCAAATTGTTTCACTCAGTTCTTTACTAATGACACTTGGGTTGATTCTATATCTTGGCTATTGTAAATAACGCTAACAATAAATATGGGATTAGTGTTACCTACTCAACATGCTGATTTCATTTCCTTTGGATGTATACTCAGTAATGGTATAGCTTGGTTATATGATAGTTTTATTTTTAGTTTTTTGAGGAACTGCAATATTGCTTTCCAAAATATTTCTACTAATTAACATTCCCACCCACAGTGTGTATGAGTTCCCTTTTCTCTGCATTTTTGCCAGCATATATTATTTTTGTCTTTTTGATTATAGCCATTTTAACTGGGGTGAGATGATATCTATCTTACTGTACTTGTGAATTGTATCTCCTTGGTGACCAGTGAAATTGAGCATTTTTCATATACTTGATGGCCGTTCCATATATCTTTTTTTGAGAAAGTTTTTTCAGATCATCTGCCTATATTCATTGAATTATATTTTGATGATTTTTTTGAATTCCTTGGATATTTTCAATATCAACCCCTTGTTGCAAATAGTGTGAAAATATATTCTCCCATTCTGTAAGTTGCTCTTTACTGTGTTGATTGTCTCCTTTGCTATATAGAGTCTCTTAGTTACAATCCCATTTGCTTATTTTTGCTTTTGTTCCTTGTATATTTGGGGTGTTGTCCAAAAATGTTTTGAGGTGATTCTCTATTTTCTTTCTTTTTTTGGTGGGACTGGGGTTTGAACTTAGGGCTTTGCATTTGCAAAACCCTGAGCTCCCTGCCTCTAGTTCATTTTACTATGGTTGTTTTTGGAGATGTGGGGGGTCTTGTGAATCATTTGCCTGGGCTGGTCTCGAACCATGATCCTCTGGATCTCAACCTCCCCTGTAGCTAGTATTACAGGTGTGAGCCACCTCAGTTTTCAACAGTTTCAAGTTTCACATCTTAAATTTAGGGTTTAAGTCTACTTTGAGTAGATTTTGTACATGGTTAGAAGTAGGTGTGTAGTTTCTTTTTTCTGCATAAAGTGTTCAGTTTTCTCAGCACCACTAATTGAAGAGACTGTTCCCTCTCCAACATAGCCAATGCTTTTGGGCACCTTTGCCAAAGACCAGTTGACTGCACTTGTGCGAGTTTATTTCTATATTCTCTATTCTGTTCCCCTGGTCTATGCAAATAGGTCCTTCTTCTCACCCTCCTTCCCTGCTTCCCTCTTCTACTTCCTCCCTCCCTCCCTCCCTTTCTCTCTCTTTCCTTCCTTCTTTCTCTCTTTCCCTCCTTCCTTCCTTCCTTCCTTCTCTTTCCTTCCTTTGTTCCTTCCTTGCTTCCTACCTTCCCACTATAGGTTTTATCTACTTGAAAGTTGAAAGAATACCCTATTTTTGGACTGATACATCCTTACCCTGCTTTATTTTATTTTCAATTTTTCCTTGTTTAATCTTATTTAATATTTCTTGACATAATTCTAACTGAATGAATTAAATGCTTAGCTTGTATATAATTATTTCAGTGTTCATTTTAGCTCAAAAGTTCTTAAAACATGAGCTAGAACAACAACCACATTAATTTTCTATGTTTTACTAGGTTAAAATCTTTTTTCTTTTTTTTTTTTTAGGGGAAATCGCAGGGGTCAGCACATCTGGAGTACAAGCCATACCCTGGGAAAACCATCTTCGTGATCATGGTATCTCCCCTGTCAGGTCAGTATACCAGGCAAAATCTTGATGAATATTTTATGAAAAGAAGCAGTTACCCCTCCCCTCCCCTCGTAGCAAACGCCAAAGAATCATTTCTTTTTTGAGACGTTACAGAAAATATTATCAGCGTGATTTTTGTGGCTCTCTCCTTATATCCAGTCTTTCTGTTGGTTTAACTGTTGAAATTTATAAATGTGTTTATATTTTTAAAATTTATTAAACCAGTAGGTTGGCATATTTACTTCTCTATATAGCTTTGGCTGTGTTTCAGATATTTTGACAAATGTATTTGTGTTCTCATTATTTTAGAAATATTTTATTTTATTATTATTTTTTTTTTTTTTTTGGTGGCTCTGGGGTTTGATCTCAGGGCCTCATGCTTGTTAGGCAGTTGCTCTAACACTTGAACTACTCTGCTAACCCTCATAATTTTGTAAATATTTTAAATGAACATGTTATTCTCTCATTTACTCAAAAGTTAGAAAAATATTTTTAAATTTTGAGAAGTTTCAAGAGTCTTTAAAAAATAAAAGAACATACTCATTTACATTTCTGTCATCCAGACAGTCAGGCATATTTTCTTACAATGTTTCTTTCTATATACATAGATACTGGAATTATATTGCATATAGAATGGGTTTTTTTTTAACTCGGATTTGAACTCAGGGCTTCATGCTTACTAGGCAGGCACTCTACCACTTGAGCCATGCCCTTACCATAGCCCTTTTTCCTGTGGCTATTTCTTAGGTAGGGTTTTGCTTTTCTTTCCTGGGCTGGACTGTACTGTAATCTTCCTACTTTGTAGCTGGGATGACAGGAATGTTCCACCACACCCAGCTTTTTACATTGAAATGGGCGGGGGGTCTCACTAACTTTTGTGCCCAGACTGGCCTCATATCTCAATCTCTACCTCCCAAATAGCCTAACTAAGCTGACAAGTCTAATTTTTTGTTTGTTTGCCTTTTGAGGCAGAGTTTCAATAGGTAGCCTAGGCTGGTCTGAAACTTGCTGTGTAGGCCAGTCAGGCTTCTCAGTCCCCATCCTACTGCTTCAGCATCCCTAGTGCTGGGATTACAGATTTAAGCCACCATGCCCAGCTTGCTTTTTCTTAGTAGCATTTTTTCATGTTATTTAATATTTACTAAAAATATCATTATAATATTCTATATCACAAAACACAAAAGTTTGTTTAGATAATTATTGTTAGGCATTATTTTATTTTGCTATAGAAATAATGTTTCAATAAATATATGCTTATAAATAAAATAGCATTGGCATTTGGCTTTGTTTCCTTAATTCTTTTACATGATTTTGGGGATGAAAGATTATGTTCATTTTTAAAGAGCTTGATCTGCATTGTCAACTTTTTAAAGAAAAATTGTATCAGCTTACATTCTTACCATAAGTGTATGAAAGTGCACATTTCTCTGAATTAACAGATATTATAAATAAAAAGGTATCAATTCCATAGGCAAAAACTTTGTAATTGATGGCTATTTAAATTCACATTTCATTGATTATGAATGAAGCTCAGTGTTCTCCCACAGTGTTTTGTTATGTTTAATTGTATTTCTTTTTTTTGCTAGATTTTAATCCTTATTTTACCCATTTTGAGTGGGATGTCCATATTTAACTATGCATTTATATACTCAGCAAAGAAACTATCTTCCCACAATAGTTTCAGATGTATTTCCTAGTTTTCTGTGCCTCTGAATTTCATTTGGCCTTTTTATTCTGGTCAGGAAAGTTTTATAGTTTATGTTACTCACTATGCTTTTCATAGGGAAGAGATCAACTCCATCACTCTTTGGAAAATGCTTCCCACTCAGGCTGCTTTACCACCCTTGATGTGGCAGAAAGAGTGGTCGCGTTGTGCTGTGGTGTCGTCGAGTGTTTCAACATGTGCTGTTGTCTCTTTTGGCTGGATGTTTGTATTGGACAAGCAGAAGGTCAGCCCATCTCTCTTCTGGCACCTGAGCCATACATTGATGGTCAGCAGCTGTCAGCACGCTGCTTTTCCCAGTATTCATTAGAGAATTGGAGGGAGGAGCTATGCTCAAAGACGAAAATTAAGGCAATACACAGACAGGAGCAGAGATTTGCACCTGTAGTCTTAATGGGATTAAGGCTCCTACTTGGGGTTATTTCTGGGGTGCAATCACATCCTAGATTTTGCATCTCAATTTACATGCAACAACCCTGGTTATCTTAAACAAACAAATTTGATTTGGACTTTTGTTAAACGAAACTATAGTTCTAACTAGTATTTTATTTTTGTAATTTTCCCATTGCTGTAATGCTACAAAATTCTTTTCCATTCTAAAATCAAACAATCCCTAATATTTTTCTTAGTGATTTTTAAATGATTAGTGTTGAATTAATTTAGAATTTATTTTGGGGTATAATGTGAGGTAGACATCTTTTTTTAAAAAAAAGTACCAATAATAAATACATTAATAGATATGCTGTGATAAAATAAATTCCAATTGCATAATTTTTGAGAAATGAGCACTAAGTCTTGATTGGGAAGCTAAGATGTACTTCCTAATTATTTTGCAAATCATAATGTAAAATTTTCTTTTTGCATGTAACTTCTTTCTATTTCCTAAATTTTAAGCAAGGTTTTGAAGGAGTTGTGGGATTTTGAGACATACAGAAATCGACTATATTCTAGAAGTGCATAAGAAAAGACTTTGAAATTTGGAACATACTGGTCAATTTAGGACAGATATTCCTGGCAGTGAAGCTAAATTTCCCTCTGCTTCTTTTTTTTTTTTTTGCTCCAGCTGTACAGATTTCAGCCTAGCATCCCTTAATCTGCATCACACTAATTTATTTATATCAGTCTCCATTTCTGAGCTACAAAGCTGAACTGTCTCTATTTATAGTCTTGACAACTATACTACCATTGCACATAAAAGGTGGTCAATTAATGCTTATGAAAGGAATGAATAAGTGAGTATAAGGTTTAATTTACAAGAGGCCATTGGGGATATAGCACAGAGGTTCACCTAGACTATTAACATAATCTAATGTATTTTAAGTAGGTATTTGTTATATATATAATATATTAATTAATTAATATAATGTATTATATATATGTTGATAACATATTTAAAATATCTCTAACTTTTTACTCTGTCATTTTTATAGGTTTTTTCAGACAAGGGAGGTATAATTTTTCCCATTGTTAGCTGTCTTTGGTATATCAAAAGTCTGTGTTTTAACATAACTTTAAAATGTTAACTAAGTAATAATGGATCTTAATATCAAATGCTGAAATTAAATAAGCATGATTTCTGGAAAATCACAAAAAATGCAAACTAAACAGGAAGAATAACCAGTGTATATTTGCAATGTCAAACACATTCCTGGTTAACAAGTAGGGTGACAGGCCTAATCCAATGCCTAATCTTCTCAGAGGACAAAATCTTGATTGATAGTTCATTATTCTCATTAGAATTCCAGATCCAGTTCCTCATAGGACAAAGCATGATGAATTGTAAGTTTGATATTGCATGAATTCCTAAATGTTCTAGGTCCCTGAAGAGCATTGACTATCTTATCTCTCATAAGTGTCATATAGGGTTGAATAGGAGTCCCTTTTATTACTCAAAGCTCAGTTCAGGGATGTTCAAGAATGTGAGTGTGGGTAGATAGACTGGTTCATACTAAGGGCCATAATTGTTCTCAATTTCATAGCGTAAGATGATTCACCAGTGACTGCAGATAGTGGTCTGATGAGTTAGCAATGAATCTTGGGACTGTCATAATCAGCTATTATAAACAAGTTGAAAATAGAAAAGCTCACACCATTCAAAATGTGTGAGCACAAGGATAGAGAAGACCATATAACTCAGAAGTCAGGGCTGGAGCTAGGCTTAGTTAGGTAAGGCATTCATTCACCTTGGATGCATAGTTTAAGGGCATGCCAAAAAATATGAATAATCAAGGCAAATATTATCTTGATATAACATTCAAAATCAAAAGTAATGCAAAAAGGATGATGAACAAAATATCTAACTTATGATCAAAGTCAAGATTCAGTGCTACACTTGTATGACTCATCTCACTGTCTTCCTGTATCCCTGACTCTATCCATAGAGAGTTGTAGATCATAGTGACATCACATGATAGCCTTCTTTCCAATGTATTTTGTAAAGTCAATAATTTAGAATGTAGTGTTTCTATGTCCATGGTGAGGTAGATAGGTTAATTCTACTGCCCAAAGCTCCCCCTTTTTATTGAATATTAGCTTAAACACTAAAAGTGTGTTTAAACATAAGTTTGACTACTTGCCAAGTATTAAGCACAAAGCTAAGTTCTTATATTTATTATCCTATTATAATCCCTCCAATTAAACACATCATGAGGTAGATGTTATTATCTTCACTTTCTAGAAGAGCAGTTTTCCCACCATCACACAGCTGGTAAATATAAGAATCTGGATCAGAATTGCATCAGTATGGTTACAAAGCCCTGGCTTTCAGTCTTATTTATCCATTGACATTCCTCTAAAAGTGCCAGTTAAGCAAAGTAACTAAAGGCCTATGAACAAGTGTCCACTTTTGTCTAAAACACAAACAACAGAATAAAAATAATATATTATCTTAAACACACATAAACATGGTTTCCTGAGAACAAATATCCTGGGAATGTATCAAAAGTCAAGAACCAGAATTACATGCTTACTGCCATTGTTAATAAAGTCATGATAAGAGACAGGGTGAATCAGATAGGATCTCAGCTTAACATCCAGGTTCCAACTGTGATTTATAAAGATGCCATGGACCTAGTGTCCTGCAAAAATTTTACTTAACCAATACCATTATTATGTACAGCACACAGCTTGGAAGATGTCAAGCAATACTTGACAATGGCAAAACATGAGCATGAGTTTATTGCTGCTACATGGAGCCAATGAGAGTGGCATGCCCTTCTGTCTTAAGGATAAGTAACAGAGCCGACGTGAGTGATCAGAACTATTTCTGTTATGGGCATTCTAGTGCTTATGGACTATTGGATTTTTGGACTCCTTGACTCTACTCTTCTCACAGACATCCTTTAAAGTTCTGCAGGGAGAAACACAGCCTTTTCTCTAAAAATTATAGCATACAAAAATTGCAGTGAATAGTATCTCTATTGCTTTTGTGCTTTGCTCCAACTTCTGTTCAAGTCCAAATAGATTTGGCTTTGGAGGTACAGAAATGGACAGAATTCATGCCTTTGGGGGAGTAGTTATAGAGGAAACATGTATGAAAACTAGTGTTTACCCAGATAAAATGATTTTTCCTAATAAGTGTGTATTTTGTAAAGTCTTTCATCTTTAGCTATCATTCACCCAAGATTTAAAGAATTGTACCCCTATTCTATTGTAAGAGCCAATTGACAAGATAAAATCCTAAAACTTCTAGGATTTTCCATCAGAGCTACATAGTGCACAGTTTGTACCTTTAGCCTCATCAGTTTTTACATTTATTTGTCAGAAACATAACTTAATGAAATTAGGAATGTATTTCTTCAGATGAACTTCAAATATATGGGTTTCACATATTTAATTAAACCTCAAAGACAAAAGATAGCACTTTAGGTTCTCAGAGATTTATTTGCCAGACCATGGAGCCATCATTCTCTGCCAGAAGGTTTAGCGTTGAAACCTCCACAGCATGTCTGTATCCTTTTTGACAATAGCTTCTATTCAATATGAACATTCCCTATGCATATTAAGCAATGAGATTCACTGTTTCCCAAGGGGATCTATTTGAATTAAGCTTTCTAATAGGGAGATATTTCCCAAAGGACCAATTGGCCCAATTCACATTTTAAGACTTCTAAGCAATTTGCTCCTCTCCTTTTATTAAAGAAAAAAAGATTATTTATCTTGATTCACTTACATAATGTATTACACAGACCCAAGTCCATCTCAGAAATACAGGTTAAAAGCTAATCATTAGAAAGTCATCTCTGAATTTTCTCCTCTTTCATTTTTAAAATACTTTTAAGTAAAAAGAGACCCAAGCAGCTCAAGACTTCATTAAAACCTGGACACTCTGATTTCTAGTTAGATTTCTTTTGATCATGTCTTTACATTTAAAAGAAGAAAATTACTTATCCAGATAATAAATGGAGCCACTGATATAGCTCTGGCCCCAATCCCCACCTACCTTAGCCACCATCGTCATACCATTAAATATAGCTTGCATATTTTGAAACAGTGTTTACATATTATTTTACTCTGTATATAAAATAGGGCCTAATTTACTCTGAGCTATTTTAAGTCTATGAACATATTTTCTTTCCATTCTTTTTGTTTTGTAGTACTAGAGTTTGAACTCAGGGCCTTGCACTTGCTAGACAAGCTCTCTACCCCTTGAGCCACACCCCAGTCCTTTTTTTTTTACTATAGCTATTTTTCAGACAGGGTCTCATGCTTTTTTCCAGGCCAGCCTCAGACCATGATCCTCCTACTTATGCCTCCCCAGTAGTTGGAGTTGCAGGTATGGTGGTGCTAACATCTTTGGAATAGGGTCTCACTAGCTTTTTTCCCAGTGGCCTTGAACCATCATCCTCCTAGCTGCTCCTTCCATGTAGCTGGGATAACAAGTGTGGACCACTGTGCCTGATACTATGGATATATTTTCTGATTTGCAAATCAGAGTCAGTAATATCAGCCTATTTCTAATTCAGAAAAACTCTACTACACCTTAGTTCCTATGTTAATTTCAATATTCTTGAGCTATTATTATTGTCTCTCTACTAGACACTGGATTTGAATTGTTCATTTAAACTTGATAGGGGGTAGAAAACTGTATAAATGGCATATGGAATTCAAGTACTAAGAACAGACTGAAACTTTCAACAAGTCTCTAGAAATACAGCAGACTTTTTGGATTTCACTATAGTACCCACCTGCAGAGCACAATTCCTTGACAGTAGCCATATCCATTACTCACTTCTAGATTATTCTTATTTAGTTCATGAAAGATTACTGAGCAGCTCCTAAATATACACATAAGATTCCAGAACTACCATTAGAATTTGCACTTTAGTAACACTATCATATTTCCATCATTCTAATTAAGCATCAGGCCTTTACTTTATATAAATTGGTATTTCACCCCAAAATATGGTCCTTTGACAGATCCCCCAAAGGTAATGTCATTGTGTTGGATGCACTCCCTAGGAATCTCATCAACCAGGGACTATGAAATTCACATCAAGGGAGAGGCAACTGGATGGTCAACATGACATCCTAACAGCTTTGTCATGAACTACATGTTCTACTGAGGGCCCATTCATCCCTTCCCCAAATCATTTACTCAACTCTAAGTTGCCTACATCCCCTCCACTCTCCCCTATGAAGAGGATACACAAGCTTCTAGATCTTGCAGGGTTATTAGGTGTTTACTTTTCTTTCCTGTGATGTCTTAAAATATATAATAAATTAGCATGCCTTTTCTTTTGTTCTTTTGCCTGTTGTCAGTTTGGTTCACAGACTCAGTTATTAAAACTCTCAGTGGACAGAGAGAAAGTCTTCTCTTCCTTATAAAATTTTTCAGATATTTACTAGACAGGACTTTTGATTAAAGTCAAGGCTGCAGGGAGTCCTGTTGATATAAAAGTAGAGAAAGACAAGATGGTAGAGAAAGATGTGACATTTTCTCTTAATATGTTCACAGTGGGCACCCAGATGGCTTGGGAAGATGCGGACAAGGTGAGCTTAGCGGTACTGTGGTACTCCCACAGACAACCCTGGGTCAGAGCAGCATAGCCCCCTGGACAGACCGACCTCCACCTAGGGAAAAAAGAGAAACTGAGTAATAAGCAATAAGAACAATAAAGACACACGGGAAAGATGGTGGGGCACACTGAGCTCTGAAGATTGGGGGAAGGGAATCCTTCCTGGGACTGTAAATAAACAAGCCAGGCAGGCAGGAGAGGCTCCAGCGGGAGTGGGGGAGTGCCCAGCAACCAGGAGCAGGAAAGGTTGTGAGAGTGGTGGAGGGAGGAAAACTCCATAGGAGAGAAGGGAAGACCCACTTTCCACATGAGCTGTAAACAAACATGGCGGCTGGCAGGAGCAGAAAAGCTTGTAAAAGTGGCAGTGGGAGGAAGACTCCACAGGAGAGGGGAGAAGACCCACTTCCCATGTGAGCTGTAAACAAACACAAGGGCCTGAGAAAGCAGGTGCAGTGTCACCTCCCCCAGTGCGCTTGGAAAGGGGAAAGCTTGTAGCAGAGGCTCGCACACAGGAGAACTCTGAGTAAACAAAGCCTGCAGGGCCAGGTGAGTGCTAAGCTCACCCCTGAGATCTGCATAAATAATGCCTCCAGCAACAGCAGGCTGACAGCAGCAGGCAGGCAAACCACAGCTGCAGATACCATTCACAGACCTGTCTCCAGACTCTTTTTTTTTTTCTCTCTCCCTACCTTTGATGAGAAAACAAACTACACCTGCATGCTGAAAAACTTACTGAAACTGTATTGCATTTGAACTTGGGACACTTTGTGGGTTTTTTTTTTTTGTACAGTTTTGTTCTACTTTATGCATCCCCTTTGATGAGACAACTATAGCACAACATCTGAGACATCATCTCCAGGATTGGAGACTGAGATGGACACCAAAATTATTAAGACTGAAACTTCATTGCATTTGAACTTGGAGGATTTTTTTTATTATTGCTTTTATTTTTTATTTTCTATTTTTCATTTTGTTTTATTTATATATATATATATATTACTTTCATTTACTTATTTTTTATTTTTATTCTTATCTTTTTTTTTTTATTTTCAATCCTCTCTGTGTCTCTTTAAGGCTTGCTCAGCTTACTGTCGATTAGTACACTAACATTCCCTGTTTATACCTTTGAAACTTTCTTGTTTTGTTTTTTCCTACCTGTCTGTTTTTCCCTTTTCTTTAACTTCTTGCTTTCCATCTCCTCTCACCCTTCCATTCTAAATATTACCATTGTTATTATTACAAGCTAGAAAATACTTGATTGCACACAGTATAGGGACAGTAACAACACCAAGGGCAATGATGGGAAGACAGAAAAAACAGGGAAACCAGTTTCCCCACAGCAACAAATTAGTACAGAAACCAGAGGGAAATGAAGAAAACAGATACTCAGATCCATACTCCAACAAAATGAAGATAAACTATGCCCAAGAACCCAATGAAGCCCACAAGAATAATTTAAAAGAAGACATACTACAGGTACTCAGTGAGAATTTTATAGAGATGATACTGGATATGGTCAACCAAAATGTACAGGAAACACTCAAGAAATTCCAAGACAACAAAAATAGAGAATTTGAAAAAGCAAAAGAAGAAATAAAGGAAACCATAAAAGCACTGTATAAACACCAAAGTGAAACAGAGAACACGATTAATAAACAGATGAATGAACTCAGGACAAAAATAGACAACATTAATGAGGAAATCACACAAGATATTGAAAACCTCAGAAAAAAGAACGAAACAGAAATGCAAAATAAAACAGAAGGCCAATCCAGCAGAATAGAACAAACAGAAGACAGAATCTCAGAACTTGAAGATGAAATGGTAATTAAAGGAAAACCAAAGAAGAATTAATTAAACAACTCAAGACCTGTGAAAAGAAAATGCAAGAACTCACTGACTCCATCAAAAGACCAAATGTGAGAATCATGGGCATTGAAGAAGGAGAAGAGGTGCAAGCTAAGGGAATGTGTAATATATTCAACAAAATAATAACGGAAAATTTCCCAAATCTAGAGAAAGATATTCCCATACAGATGCAAGAGGCCTCCAGGACACCAAACAGACCAGATCAAAATAGAACTACCCCACGACATATCATCATTAAAACAACAAGTTCAGAAGCTAGGGAAAGAATATTGAAGGCTGTAAGAGAAAAAACAAATAACATACAAAGGTAAACCCATCAAAATCACAGCAGACTTCTCAACAGAAACATTAAAAGCAAGAAGAGTGCGGGGTGAGATCTTCCAGGCACTGAATGAAAATAACTTCAACCCTAGGATACTCTACCCAGCAAAACTATCATTCAAAATAGATGGAGCAATAAAAGTCTTCCATGATAAGCAGAAACTAAAACAATATGTGACCACAAAGCCACCACTACAAAAGATTCTGCAAGGGATTCTGCACACAGAAAGTGAAACCCACTTAACCATGAAAAGACAGGCAGCACCAAACTACAGGAAAAGAAAAAGCAAGAAAGTAGAGAGTAACCTTGACTTAGGTACACACAATCAAACCTTCAAACAACTAAGACAACTAGATGACAGGAATCACCACATACTTATCAGTACTAACGCTTAATGTTAACGGACTTAATTCACCCATCAAAAGGCACCGCTTGATGAAATGGATTAAAAGGGAAGATCCAACAATTTGTTGCTTACAGGAGACCCATCTCACCAACAGAAATAAGCATAGGCTTAGGATGAAAGACTGGAAGAAGATTTACCAAGCCAAGGGCCCCTGAAAACAAGCAGGAGTAGCAGTACTTATCTCTGACAAAGTAGACTTCAAACCTACATTGATCAAATGAGATAAAGAAGGACATTCTATACTAATAAAAGAGGTAATAGACTAAAAGGAAATAATAATCATCAATCTGTATGCACCCAATGTCAACGCACCCAATTTCATCAAACATACCCTGAAAGACCTAAAAGCATATATTAATGCCAACACAGTGGTTTTGGGACACTTTAACACCCCATTATCATCAATAGATAGGTCATCCAAACAAAAAAATCAGTAAAGATATACGAGATCTAAAATATACAATAGATCAAATGGACCTACTTGATGTCTATAGAACATTTCATCCAACTTCTACACAATATACATTCTTCTCAGCAGCCCATGGAACCTTCTCCAAAATAGATCGTATCCTAGGGCACAAAGCAAGCCTCAGCAAATATAAGAAAATAGAAATTATACCGTGCAGACTATCTGATCACAATGCAGTAAAAGTAGAACTCAACAACAAAAGTAAATACAAAAAACATGCAAACAGCTGGAAACTAAATAACTCACTACTTAATGAACAATGGATCATCGATGACATAAAAGAGGAAATTAAAAAGTTCCTGGAAGTCAATGAAAATGAAAACACAACCTACCGAACCCTATGGGACACAGCAAAGGCAGTCCTGAGAGGAAAGTTTATAGCCATGAGTGCATATATTAAAAAGACTGAAAGATCCCAAATCAATGACCTAATGATACATCTCAAACGTGTAGAAAAACAAGAACAAGCAAATCCCAAAACAAATAGAAGGAGAGAAATAATAAAAATAAGAGCTGAAATCAATGAAATAGAAACTAAAAAAACATACAAAGAATTAATGAAACAAAAAGTTGGTTCTTTGAAAAAATAAACAAGATCAATAGACCCCTGGCAAACCTGACTAAAATGAGGAGAGAAAAAACCCAAATTAGTAGAATCAGGAATGCAAAAGGGGAGATGACAACAAACACCAGGGAATTCCAGGAAATCATCAGAGACTACTTCGAGAACCTATATTCAAATAAATTTGAAAATCTTAAAGAAATGGACAGATTTCTAGATACATATGATCATCCAAAACTGAACCAAGAGGAAATTAATCACCTGAATAGATCTATAGCACAAAATGAAATTGAAGCAGTAATCAAGAGTCTCCCCAAAAAGAAAAGTCAAGAACCTGATGGATTCTCTGCTGAATTCTATCAGACCTTTAAAGAAGAACTGATACCAACCCTCCTTAAACTGTTCCATGAAATAGAAAGGGAAGGAAAACTGCCAAACACATTTTATGAAACCAGTATTACACTTATCCCAAAACCAGGCAAAGACACCTCTAAAAAGGAGAACTATAGGCCAATCTCCTTAATGAACATTGATGCAAAAATCCTCAACAAAATAATGGCAAACTGAATTCAACAACACATCAAAAAGATTATTCACCACGACCAAGTAGGCTTCATCCCAGGGATGCAGGGGTGGTTCAACATACGAAAATCAATAAATGTAATAAACCACATTAACAGAAGCAAAGACAAAAACCACTTGATCATCTCAATAGATGCAGAAAAAGCCTTTGATAAGATCCAACACCATTTCATGATAAAAGCTCTAAGAAAACTAGGAATAGAAGGAAAGTACCTCAACATTATAAAAGCTATATATGACAAACCTATAGCCAGCATTATACTTAATGGAGAAAAACTGAAACCATTCCCTCTAAAATCAGGAACCAGACAAGGATGCCCACTATCTCCACTCCTATTCAACATAGTACTGGAATTCCTAGCCAGAGCAATTAGGCAAGAAGAAGGAATAAAAGAATACAAATAGGTAAAGAAACTGTCAAAATATCCCTATTTGCAGATGACATGATCCTATACCTTAAAGACCCAAAAAACTCTACTCAGAAGCTTCTAGACATCATCAATAGCTACAGCAAGGTAACAGGATATAAAATCAACATAGAAAAATCATTAGCATTTCTGTACACTAATAATGAACAAACTGAGAAAGAACATATGAAAACAATTCCATTTACAATAGCCTCAAAAAAAATCAAATACCTAGGTGCAAACCTAACAAAAGATGTGAATGACCTCTACAAGGAAAACTATACACTTCTGAAGAAAGAGATTGAGGAAGACTATAGAAAGTGGAGAGATCTCCCATGCTCATGGATTGGTAGAATCAACATAGTAAAAATGTCGATAGTTCCAAAAGCAATCTACATGTTTAATGCAATTCCCATCAAAATTCCAATGACATTCATTAAAGAGATTGAAAAATCTACTGTGAAATTTATATGGAAACACAAGAGGCCACGAATAGCCAAGGCAATACTCAGTCAAAAGAACAATGCTGGAGGTATCACGATACCTGACTTCAAACTATATTACAAAGCAATAATGATAAAAACAGCATGGTACTGGCACAAAAACAGACATGAAGACCAGTGGAACAGAATAGAGGACCCAGATATGAAGCCACACAACTATAACCAACTTGTCTTTGATAAAGGAGCTAAAAAGATACAATGGAGAAGTAGCAGCCTCTTCAACAAAAACTGCTGGGAAAACTGGTTAGCAGTCTGCAAAAAACTGAAACTAGATCCATGAATATCACCCTATACCAATATTAACTCAAAATGTATCCAGGATCTTAATATCAGACCACACTCTAAAGTTGATACAGGAAAGAGTAGGAACTACTCTGGAGTTAGTAAGTATAGGTAAGAACTTTCTCAACAGAATCCCAGCAGCACAGCAACTAAGAGATAGCATAGATAAATGGGACCTCATAAAATTAAAAAGCTTCTGTTCATCAAAAGAAATGGTCTCTAAACTGAAGAGACCACCCACAGACTGGGAGAAAATATTTGCCAGCTACACATCAGACAAAGGACTGATAACCAGAATATATAGGGAACTTAAAAAACTAAATTCTCCCAAAACTAATGAACCAATAAAGAAATGGGCAAGTGAACTAAACAGAACTTTCTCAAAAGAAGAAATTCAAATGGCCAAAAAAACGCATGAAAAAATGCTCACCATCTCTAGCACTAAAGGAAATGCAAATTAAAACCACGCTAAGATTCACCTCACCCCTGTTAGAATAGCCATCATTAGCAACACCACCGACAACAGGTGTTGGCGAGGATGCGGGGAAAAAGGAACCCTCTTACACTGTTGGTGGGAATGTAAACTAGTACAACCACTCTGGATAAAAATTTGGAGGCTACTTAAAAAGCTAGACATCGATCTACCATTTGATCCAGCAATAACACTCTTGGGGATATACCCAAAAGACTGTGACACAGGTTACTCCAGAGGTACCTGCACACCCATGTTTATTGCAGCACTATTCACAATAGCCAAGTTATGGAAACAGCCAAGATGCCCCACTACTGACGAATGGATTAAGAAAATGTGGTATCTATACACAATGGAATTCTATGCAGCTATGAAGAAGAACGAAATGTTATCATTTGTCGGTAAATGGATGGAATTGGAGAACGTCATTCTGAGTGAGGTTAGCCTGGCCCAAAAGACCAAAAATCGTATGTTCTCCCTCATATGCGGACATTAGATCAAGGGCAAACACAACAAGTGGATTGGACTTTGAGCACATGATAAAAGCGAGAGCACACAAGGGAGGGGTGAGGATAGGTAAGACACCTAAAAAATTAGCTAGCATTTGTTGCCCTTAACGCAGAGAAACTAAAAGCAGATACCTTAAAAGCAACTGAGGCCAATAGGAAAAGGGGACCAGGAACTACAGAAAAGGTTATATTAAAAAGAATTAACCTAGAAGGTAACACACACGCACAGGAAATTAATGTGAGTCAACTCTCTGTATAGCTATCCTTATCTCAACCAGGAAAAACACTTGTTTCTTCCTATTATTGCTTATACTCTCTCTTCAACAAAATTAGAGATAAGGGCAAAATAGTTTCTGCTGGGTATTGAGGGGGTGGGGGGGAGAGGGAGGGGGCGGAGTGGGTAGTAAGGGAGAGGGTGGGGGCATGGGGGAGAAATGACCCAAGCCTTGTATGCACATATGAATAATAAAACAATAAAAAAAAATTAAAAAAAAAAAAAAGATTTTCACAGTGGGTCACCTGCACAGAGTTCCAGGGCTGAAGGTAGAGATCTGTCTCTAAGTCCTTTCCAAGAAAACAACCTGAGGAAGTTGAATTGACACCATGCAAGAAAAAAAAATGTAAGTGACTACTACATAAAAGTCCATTCAAAATAGAAAGAGAAAAAAATGAGAATAGGAAAATCAAAGGAAAACAAGCGAAAGCAGTGCTAAAAAAGCCAAGGACTAATATGCAAACAAAGAAAAAGGCAAGTAAACAGATTTCTAGAATCTCCCAAGAAAGGTCCTCAAAATTTCCTTTTTCTTTGCTTTGATATACTCCCAAGTTGATTCTTATTAGAGAAGCTGAGAACTATTTTAGTGAAAGTTTCCTATCATGAGAGAATTCTGTAAGTGTACTCACAATTAAAGCACAAAGAACAATGGAATAGGCCTTATAAGTGTTCCTGGTAATAGAGAGCAGAATTAGTGTATTTCTGATACTTTTATACCTTTCTTTTTTCTTAACTCCAATAATGTTTTTACAGTCTTTATTTCCTAAGGTTAATGCAAGCAACTGTGAGCACAGAAACTGCCCTTTCTTCCTTAGCATTAAGTTGCTAATTTCATCAGCATTTAAATTCAAGTAGACATTAGAATAGCAGAATTTGATTCATTGGTCTTTTCCTTCACTTTCCACTCATGAACCAACATAATCAATGAGAATAACAGCCCAGAAATATTATGCCTAATTGGTTTGAAATGCTGTGTCTTCTTTTAGAGATGTACATAAGTAATTTTTATACAATTCAGTAGGGCTGCATGTATGGCAGAAGTTTGCTTTAATACAAAATCCATGCTTATGGCCAGGAACTTAACCAGATAATCTCTTTAGCACAAAGTCAGGCAAAATGGTTGTTTTGATGTTCCAAATTTTGCAACAGATTCATTTTATGACATGGACGATTACTATCCAATAATTCCCTATAGAAAAAACTTGCATCATTTGTGCTTTCTGTGTTGTAGAAGAAAGTTAGGTCAGGTATCTGCGATTTCATTCTTGTTGGGCAAGGAGTCAATCAATCTGGCAGGATTCATTTCCTCATCCACCGAGGGCTGTTTATATGTTTGGATTTCCACATTCTTATCTTCATTAGTGGATCCTGAAGCATTGAGTGAAAACAGCCTGCAATCCTCACTATTTACAACTTTATGGAAGTATTAAAATATGCAAGAACTGGGAGTCCTAAGGAAGGAAGCCAAATGGACTCTAATATGGGAGAGATGCTTTATGATATTGCTGACTTCTTTATGATATTGCTGACTTCTTTTTAAAGAATATATCATATATTTTTTAAGAATGCTACATTTTGGACTAGTGGTGTGGCTCAAGCAGTTGAGTACTTGCCTAGCAAGCACAAGGTCCTAAGTTCAATTTCCGGTCTGCCAAAAAATATCCCAAACAAAGAATGTTGCATTTTTACACTAATGATTTAAAACACTGAGCTCACCTGAGGAAACAGGACTTTCCCACGCTGTGGTTCTAATTCCTAAGCGTGACAGTAACTGAATTACGAGGCATCAGGAGCCCTAAGTAAACCTGCTTCTCACATTCTTGCTTTGTGGGAGCACATACTGTTTTTTTTAATGTATTTTCTTTCTTCATTAGATTTTCTTTATTTTTCTTGAAAGTCTGACACTTACTACTTCATTACATTTTCCTATTTTATGTGGCTCCTCATTGATTTCAATGTAATTCCTTTACAAAGCTACTAAAACCTTGGCCACTTTGTCACCTATAACAAAACTACTGCTACTTGGAATGTTTAAAATTATTAATTACACCTTATCTAAGAGTCTACTCAGCCAATGTTCCAGCTAGTAAACTGTTTCTTCATTGAATGCTGAGCTGCAAGAGAATATGGTCAACCTCTCCAGAAACCTTTGAATAAGAAACCAGGAAAGAAAAACATAGGAAATATCATAAACACTGCAGAAAATATAGCTTGGCATGCTAACACATCATTTACATTACGTAAACATCCAAGAATGAGCAACAACCTGCCATTGCTGTTCTTCAAGTGAAAAGGGCAAGTGACTCATTGTGTTTTATGTTTTCAAACTTTCAGTTGTCTTTCTTGGCAAAAAGAATATGCAATCACCACTGATTTTTCTCTCTGATGACTTTGTGGCTCAGTGAGGCAAAAAGCATATAAGTTATTTAAATACAAATGGATTGATAAATCTACCTGGCCTACTGGAGCTCAGTGTGAGGCCAGCAGCTGAGGTTTTTAAATCCCACCTTCTTCCCAGTGGTTTATAACAGAAAAAACGGAGAGACTGCATTTCACCAGGTGTAGCCATAATGTAGTACTATTAAAGCCATAGCTTCATTGTCAGAAACTTCATTTAAATGCCCATAAAACCATCCTGATACAAAGAATGAACTGTAATAGCTTATAATTATGACAGTGCATAAAGTATGCCTCACAACCTATTACAAAGCCATAATTTTAGCATAAAACCATAAACCAAAAGAACAAAACTTGAGAACTTCAAAATAAAATTACAGCTTTTGTGACGGCCCAATAGAGCATACCTTTTTTCTCCACAATAAATGATTGTCTCATCTGCCTCCCACATGCAAAACAAGGGTGGATTTCTGATTTTTTCAGACTTTACGCTATAGCACTTTCCCAAAGGCATCTTACAACTGGAGCATTAATACATTTTCAAAAGGGATTTTAATACCCATTAGAATGAGATCTGGTTCGGGGTGAAAAGATGGTTATTATTCACTCATGTCAAAATGGAGAAATTAGAAAGAAAGGCTTTGTGCTTGGCAGGCTTAAAAAGCCCCCTCCTGTCAGGAGAAAGAGTCATAACCAATGCAGTTATGACTGGATGATGAGATTTATCAGTCTTTGTGTGAACAGATGAAAGCGAACAGTTAAGAATTGTATTTTATGAAAATAAGCATAGTCTCAATGCCAGAACATTGAACTGCTTGTCAGTTTTCTTGATCTATTTTTTTGGTTTCACACACACACACACACACACACACACACACACACACACATCCCTAGTCTAAAATCAGAGACAAAATGTACACAATTCAAAACATGTCATCGGTTATGATTATTGAAATAATATAGAATATAAAAAAGAAAATTAAAATCACCTATAATACTATTGCCAAGAGATAACTCTGTTAAATATTTGAAGTATTTCTTTTAGGTGTATATTTTCAAAACATTTTTAAATTCTATAGTTTTATATGATTTATTTTATAAACAGTACATTGTGATAATTGTCATGCTATTAAAAATCTTCAAATATACCATATAATAATTGCATAAGACCCTGTTATATGAGCTGATTAAAATGTATTTAATGCCCTTTGTGAGCTTAGATTGTAATTTTCTAATATTAGAAGTATGCTTTTATATATATGCACATACACATATATTCTTAGATATGTATGTGTTCATATAAGCCGAATGTGTGTACTGTATTATTTTGTGATAAATTTTTAGAAGTGTGCAAAGGATAGAAACATATTTGTAGGTATTCATATAGAGTAATTGATTAAATTGAAAATTTGAGGGTTTGTGCACTGCATTGCTGTTTTGAAGATGACCATTCAGACAATAAGAAATGCAATTTTCTCTAAATCTACAACTTGATATAATGGTAACATATGTTGACAATTACTTTAGAACTGTGTCCATTCTGTGCTGTCTAGTGCAGAAGCTACTGTTCGTTCTCCAATCCTGTGCTACCCAATGACTGCTGGGGCAGACAGACCACCCAAGGTGGGAATGGGGAGAAGGACATGGGTGTGGAGATAAGCATTTGTAAGTGAGGGCAAGTGGAACTGAAGGAAATTTATAAACTCAATAGTTCGGATTTCTTCTTGGGCTTGTGAGATTAGGCTTTTTACTAATCATAGTGAGGAGGACCAAAAAAAGGTGGGAGGCATAAAGTGTAAATGTCTGGATATGGTTGGAGAGTTGTAACATAATGGCTCATGGAGAATGAAATGTTTCAATTTGATTAGCCAGTTCTTTAGTCAACAATTATAGAATTATAGTACCAGCTATAATTCTAGGTCCTGGTATACAGAAGTGAGCAATGAAAGTGAATTCCTCGCCTTCTTGAAACTATGGTCTAGGGGAGATAGACAATAAACAGAGTAAATGCATAGAATATGCATCAGACATAAAAAAGGGTAGATGGTGATAAAGCAAGGGAGGAGACTGGGGAATATTGAGTACAAGGCTGATTGTAGTTTTAAGGAGTATGATGAGGGAAGAACAGGAAAACTCAATCAGAATGATTGATAAAAAACCCAGGGTTGGGTAAGCAGACTCCCACATGTGACTTTCCGAACCATCCCCTGGATTTTGATTAGTCAGAACTCAGAGCACCTTTTCCCAGGGAAATCTGATGATAGATTGTGATTGGGGTCTGAAGTGATTTTCTCCTCCTCCCAAAACTTGACTCAATAGATGTCAAAAATATTACCCTTTGTATCCCTGTTAAGTGTCTCTAACCCCCATGTCCAGATGTTTCACTGAGTGCTAAGGAAAGTAGTTTGGTATATGATAGATTTCTCATTATATTATAGCTGGGGAAAATGATGGTGGGTAGAAAAATCAAGAGATGAGGTGGGAGGTGAGGACCTTAGTAGCTGTGGCTTTCTTTGGAGGACTGGTGCTGACAAGGAAGAATGCCTTGCTTCCCTATAGCTCACAGCTGAGGGCTTTCCAAGACAACCAATCATGCCTTTGTGTTTGTCATATCTAGTATCATCTATGCAACAATTATGAAAACCTACAGGCACTTCTTGGGGTAATCAGTGAACAAAAGACAAATGCCCAGTCTTATGACTATATTCCAGCAAATATTCAAGCAAATAGTAAATAAATCACAATATAGGTTGTGATGTGAGAAGTATGGGGTAGATGGTAATAAGACAGTGAAAGACCTCGTCCCCCAAACTTTGTTTATGGAATAAGAGACTTAGGTTTCTTCAGTTTTTACTACTTGGAGGCATTTTTTATGTCTGCTACTGTAGTAAAGAGATAAGATTTTTTTTTTAAGCATTACCTATATATGAAACATTGGTTCTGTGTATTTTGGATTGAGTTTTTTGTCACAGGTTTGAAAAGTGATTTTTAGCTAAAGACTTCTGGAGAACAGTTTGGACTGGTTTTAAATGTTTATTATGTCTATGAAAAAGTCAAGATGTTTTATTAGCTCATTTTCAATCTTTAATTACCTGCTAAAATGGGAGAAAAAGGTAAATACCAAGATACATAGCTTTGAAATGATTATAATGAACATGTATTATAATAGCTACATTTCCCCAATGGCTTTATTACTTTAATTATGGTCTCTTTTTCCAAGAAAGCAGAATTTATAAGAGTTATAGTAGTACACTCAGCAATTTGTAAACACTGCCTAAGTTCCTAGTTAGCCAGTCTACATATGCAGGAGCGGTTCAATTCTATGAAGTACATAATTGGGGTATAAATTTATTTTTCCACTTTCCACAGCACAAGCAAACTACTTACCATAATTATTGTGTTTTCCCACCACTATTCTGAAGGAACTTTTATCCTGTTGTGCTCTTTCAGGAATTGGAAGATTTTAAAATATGCATGTGACACAGTGCAAGCAGAAAGAGCATATTCTCAACATCACCTAAAAATATCTCAGGAAGAACACAGGGAGTTTTTGTGAACAAAATGTATTTGTGAACATCAATATTCTAAGAAATATTTTCCAGTGGAAATGAGCCTTTCCAAGTGAAAATTTCTTAGAAGCTGCCTCTACAATTTCAAATAGCTGATTATACCAATCCAAGAGGGATTTCATCTCACCTTTGAATTGCCATTTGGACGGTAGGATTTAGCTAAACTTGTGAATATCTCTTCCCTAGCTATTTCTTACCTTTCTAGCTCCTTCTAGTTTATTGTATTAGCTTCTTTTCCTCAGCATACTCCATACTATTGTTATTTTCTGTTTTCTTTTTGCCTACTTGCTTCTTTGTTTTCTTTCCTGTTCACAATTCTTAGATGCTGTCATTTACTTCCATAGCCACTGTCATTTACTTTCTAGCCTCTGCCTTTCTCCTCTGTGATCTGTTACTCAAATTGCATTTTGGTTTTCTACCTAAAGTATGCCACACCTGGATTTCCAGTTTTAGCACTAAAAGATCTGTATCCTAGGAAAGTCTCCTTCCCAGATCTGAGGAGTCCATGATTTGGAGGATGGGCATAGAAAGTGGAGAGAAAGGTACAAAACATTCAGCACTCCCCCAAATACTAGTTGAAGGCAAAACTGTTTTGGGGTCAAATATACAACTGCATAGACTTTCTTCCTTCCATTGCTCCTGTCACTTTTTTCCCCAGGCACTGGGGCTGAATCTTTGATCTAGTTCACAATAATGGGTCATTAACTCTTGTTTCTGTTTAAATGCTACATCTTAGGTGACCAATTTATGTGAGTTGCAATCATGGATATTATCATGGATATTAAGTAGTATATGGTATTGAACTTAATTTATATGACCAAGATGATTGAAGTTTGTGATCTTCTCCTATAGAAGATTATATTTGACTAGTGAAAACACTTTCTCAGTGCTGTTTCTTGACTGGTTACTACTACTAAGTGAATATTTGCTGCACATTTTGAGATTTCCTTGAATTTTGATTTAGTAACATAGTATGTGTAGATTATTTTCAAATTCTACATAACAACATAGAACAGCCTAATTCAAAGGTGTCCTGGTAAAGATTTAACTATCAGCTTTCAAAAATGTATGTATTTATACAAAAATTATAAATTTTATAGACACTAGAATGTGCAGGAAAAATACAAATAATGAAATATTCAATAGTATTTACTGTAAATGTCTTATAGACAATTCTTGCAATGCATGTTTGATGATTTTTACTACACTCTTATTTTTATATCCAATCTGTCATTGGAATTTAGTACAAATGGAGTTTTATCCAAATTCACTAATTATCTTCTCAAAAAATTATAATTAAATTTGTCTAACTACTTCTCACTCTCACACAAATTATTTTGGTTAAATTGAAGCCTCTTTCAGCTTTAGTGTTTGAAATCGCACGTTTTTAGGTTAAATATAAATTATCAACAATTTTAACATCACTGTCTTAAGTTTAGATAATCAATGAACAATATGTAAACCTCTGTTAGTGTGTATAGATGTAGAAAACATCAGATGTAGACTGCTCCCACAAAGACCAATTTTAATCTGCTGACATGACATCACTCAGAACTTTTGCAAAGAGACACAAAGTAGCATTTTTCATAATGACCGTGTTTCACAGTAGGCTTGCAACATTACTGAAAAATGAATATTTGGTTCTTGGGAGCCAGTCCAAACCAGCCCTAGTACATCTTTGACCTAATCCAAAGAGGTTTAATTAGATGAAAGAAGCATTTCCATCTCCAAGCACTTCCATCATGGCCACTCTCTTCCAGCTTCTGCCATTCTTGCCAATACGACTATGAAGGTTCCACTCCATTCTTGCTACTTCCTTTTGCCCTATCAGTCCATTTTCCACTCTATATCATCATGATCTTCTAATTTCACAGTAAACCTATTTATCCAATTCTTGTGGGGAGAAGTGGTATATGGATATGTGTAAGCAACTAGAATATTGTACATTTGAGAGTAAGTCTATAGATAATTAAAAATTTGAAACATTTTGGAAAAGAGTGACATATTGCATAACCAAAGGAAAGGGACTAAATGAAAAGAGTTGAAGAAGGCCAAAATTACTTACAGTGTTTCAGTAATGTTAAATTAAGTATAAAAAGAAATTAAGCCAAAAATTTTCCTTATTATGACCTAGAAGTGAAATTAGGTCTATGAACATAGAAAGCAGTTAAAATTCATTGTGGGGATTTCACTCATAGAATATTTATAAACAGCTTACTCAGATATTTACTGTTCATCATCTAAATTTTATCAAAGAGAAATTATTGTCAACATGATCTCAGTTTTTTAACATGACCTTATTTTATGTGTGGCCAGGAAATCAAACAGAAGGATAAACAAAGAACAAGAAAAGAGCTATCTCATTCTCAATTTATTATATGATAATATATGGCCACAATGTCAAGGAGGAGTTTTAACCAAAATTTAAACTCTACATTATTGATTATAAATATTTCCTTCGATCTTAGTATTTTATCTGTTAAGTGGGCATTATAGTATTCATCTCTTCAGTTAAAAAAATTTAAGAGTCAGTTACTATCTGAAAATTAGTATTATTAGCCTTAAGAAAATGTTTAAAAAGTGAGTTTAAATATTCATTAAATGGGAAATTTTTACAAAAGGGAAAGTTTTATTGAGATTTTGACAATGCTTGTATAGGTTTCAAAATATCCATTATGTATAGGCCCAATACAAGTACAGCAATATTATGAAAAATAAGTCATGGTAAGGGGAGGTCACAGACAAGAGAAGGAGGGTAAAGAAGTAAGTTAAGAAGATGATATGGTTGATGTGCTTCCTACACAAGAATGGACATACAGTTTTTAAACCTGTTGAAATCATCATAAGAAGGATACTGAGGTAGAAAGGAGAAAAATGGAGGAGATGAACCAATTCAGGTTAAAATACATATATACGTGGAAATGTCACAAGGAAATTTGTTTAAGATAGCTATACAGCTATCTCAAACAAAAAAAATGACATTTGTTTTTCTTTTATAAAATTGGAGACCAGGAGGGCAGAATAGGTTCTGTATGGGATGTTGGGTCAGTGGGAGGGGGAGGAGCTGGGGGAAGGGATTGGGTGGGGTCATACAGTGCAAATACTGTATACACATGTGTGTAAATGGATAAGTGAGACCTGTTGAAACTACTCCAGGGGGATAAAGAGATTGATTGATGGAGGAGTGAGTGGGTTCAACTATGATATATTTGATATATTACAAGAACTTTTGTAAATGTCACAATATACCCCAGCACAACAACAATAATAATAAAAGACTGTTAACTCTTTAAAAGTATGCATTATCATTTACTTAAGGACATGTCACTTCTTTCAAAAAATATGTGTGTTCACACGTTCAGATGTACTCCCATTCCTGCTTCATGAAAAGTTATCTAGAAGTCATCTATGCTTAACAATTTTAAGAAACATTTGGTATCTCCAAGACATCTCCTTTTACATGTGGCCTGTTGCAAGACCTCACCCAGGTGGCTCAGCTGATGGTCTTGGCAAGTCTCTAGCCTGTGCCGTAATTCTGGCTCCCACATTTCTGCCTGAAACACAGAGAAACTGAAGATTCCTTTCCCAGAGGATGGGGGAAGTTGTAGCACTAACTGTTTAAAATTGGATTTTATTGGGTAATGCTTCAAAGCACTCACTTTGCGTTTCTGCTAACAAAGCTGAAAATTCAGCCAAAATATTGGAAAGGAAATACTCAGGCATAAAATGACAGAGAAAGCTTGGAAAGTGGGGAGCCAAGCCAAGAATGACAAAATAAAAGGGCACATTCTAGAAGGAGAAGTAAAAGAGAAAACTGTTTTTAGCACATCAGTTAGAGCTTTTTTTGTCCCATAGCCATATCCAAATCTTGGAAATAACTAATATTTTAGTTGGGTGTTAGCTATTTCTCTCACATGCTCACTTAAAATTCTATGCTAACACATTAAGAAATACTTTGCTACTTCTTGTGGGGCAGCTTAAACCTTCCATACAGATTGGCACTTAGCATTTCATGGTCGGTGCTCAGGATGGGGGGGGTCATATGAAGATTTTTCTCCCCCTAACTCTGGACACCTGAAATAAAATTACCTCAGTGTTTATGCAATGAACAAATTAGATATTCTGAGCAAATATTCCTATCAGACACAGTCTGGTGAGTATTTTAAGTTCTATAACATGACTTTGAGGGTGAACACATCTATTTATCTTTTACAAAGTTTATGCCCTACTAGGACAACTTTATTTATGCTGTATTGATTTTGTTGTGAACTCTTCTGCTCTTTGAAAAATTCAGCTTATTTCATTTTGGGAAGCCAATCCCCTCCAACCAGCCTGAATGAATTATATGGAAATGGCTGAGAGTAATCACAGAGACAACCATGCTTTGAAGCTGCTCTACAAAGGCAACTAAGAGTACAGGTCAGAGCTGAGTGGAAGGTGATTGTAGTGGGCAGATATGGAGGCTTAAATGAACTGATTTCAGTGAGGTTCCAACATTGCTGATCTATTGTGTTTCAAATTCCTCCACTGCATGCATTTGGGATTTGGGGTGTGTGTGTGTGTGTGTGTGTGTGTGTGTGTGTGTGTGTGTGTGTGTGTGTGTAGGAACACTAATGTATGTATATGCAGCTGTTTCTCTTATAAAACTGTCTTCACTAATTATAGTCATCTTTCCATGTTTGAGAAGATTTCAAGTTATACATTCAGAATATACAAATACATTTTTGAGGTGTTATCTCCTACATTCCTAGATGATGGCTGTCAAGTTTTTTCTTTTCTTTTGACAGTACTGGGGTTTGAACTGAGGCCTTGCACTTGCTAGGAAGGCCCTTGACCACTTGAGCAATGCCTCTAGCCATATTTGCTTTTAGTTATTTTTTAGATAGGGTCTTGTGTTTTGGTCCAGCTAGCTTTGGACCATGATCCTCCTACCTCTGCCTCTTGAGTAGCTGGGATATAGGCATGTACCATCATGTCCTGCTTGTTTTTTAGATACTGTCTCACTAACTTTTTTGGGGGGGGGTATGAGCTGGCCTTGAACTGAGATTATCCTATTTCTACCTCTCAAGTATCTGGAATTCTAAATATGAGTGACAGCACCTAGCTCCCAAAACTTTTTTGTAGCCACTTGAAGACAGTTTACTTTTTTACAAGTATCTTCTTTTGCTAAATGACCCAACGAGATGAAACTTCAGCTAGTAAAAAGCACATAGTGATACTTTGTACTTAAGGGACTAACACAAATTCTGTATAAATAATAAATGACAAATTTGAAAAACTTTGCAATGACTTTACAAAAATTTTAGATTTGGCAACATATCTATATTTCAGAAGATACGAGCTCATAGATTGTACAAAGTGTTTTTAATACATGCATTCATCTAGAATTCTAATAAAATGATAGAATTTAAAAGAAACTCAATCATCTATTATTGTTCTTATTCTTTGTTTCTTTTGCAGTACAACCAGCTATCATTTATTAAAATATCTGCAAATATTTCCTCTCTTGGAAACAATAACATGACCTGTTATAATATCTCTAAATCAATGTGCTTGTACTAGGAAATTAAACTGTGTTGTGAGATCTAAAACTAAATGACACTTTCTCATTCATGCATGCATTCATATAAAATATTTGGTAAGTATATGCAATATGTCAGGACTGTTTTTAAGGCTATAAGACTACAAGACTGAGAAAGTTCAACCATGCTGTTGTCTTCATAGAAAATATAACCCACTGGACAAAGTATATATTTAAAAAATATACTTATAGGATAGCAGGCAATGAAAGGTACTGTGATTACAAATAAAGTAGGATGAAGGATTATGAGTGATAGAGATAATGGTGCAATTTTAAACAGCATTATTTAGGTAGACCTTTCTGCCAAGGTGACATTTAAACGGAGACTTGAACATGGTGAAAATGAGAAGGAAGGCATCCAGGCAGAGGAACCACAGCAAGGGAAGAGGCAAATTGAGGGCTGTTCCCATGGCAGTGGTTCTGTGTGAATAGGGCTTTGAAGCAAGACAAAATTCTCAGTTATAGCAAAGGGATGTAGGGACAATATTTGAAGGAATTATATGTGGTGTTTAAGATTTTGGATTTTTGTTGAAGGCACTGTGGGACTGAGGAAGTTAAAGAAGATGTCAGAAAAATCCAGAGCCCTTAGTCAGTTACTCTGGCAGTGGTATGGAGATGAGAAAGAAAGAGAAGATCCTGCATTCATTTTAGAAGTGTAAATGAGATGTCTTCAAACATTTTTGGTCCCTCCTCCTCCCACACTAAAAATGTAAATTTGAAAAGCATTTTTAAAAATTAATAATGGGTTCAATACTTGACAAAAATATAATTTGAAATATCCACAAATATCAGCATTTAAACATGATTATTTCATTCCACTAAAACTACCCAATAAAATAAAAATCCCAAGGTGATTTGACTTTTACCATCATCATTTAAAACTGTGCTAGCTGTTTATCACAGATTTTACATTGTTATCTTTTCTCTTTGAACTCCTTTCATAGACTTTTATCTTAAGGTAATATATTTGCATGACTTGGAAATGTTTTATGGATAATTTTTATTACATTTTTGATAGCAAATACATGTATATCTATAAAATGCTTATAACATACTAGTTTTCTGTGACTGAAATGTTTTAAGTGTTGGAACATTTCTTCTGAATTAAACAACCATTACATTTTTATTAGTGTACAGATCATCAAGACCACTCAGACAAGTTATAAGAGTAAAACTATTAGCAATCACTCATACAGAACTTATATGCCTTCCCTGTTCCTTGTGTCCTTATTTTCATAATTAATTTAATCATCGCAACCATAATATAAGGGAGTTCAGAAGTCTTGTTCAAGGAGGTTGGAATAGAAGATTTTTGTTATCGCAATGCCATTTAATTCTTCCTTGACACTGCTTGCGAATATAAAATAGTGAACCATCATCCTTAGCTGCTGGGCAGGAACCTTTATAGTCACTCATGCACCTGTGCTTGCAGGGGAAAGAGCTTCTGCCTCCCCTGACTGTGAACATTCCTTCAGTGGTTTCTTTGATTCAGTTAAGTTCCTCCAGACAAAACCACAAGGAACCACTTTAAACCAGTCAAAGCTCCCCAGATCCTCTTCTAGGTGACCTAGAGTAAACCTTACTAATTAAAATCTTATTATAATGCTAAGAAATTCTCTGTCCAGAAGTGTTTCCATCTGCATTCTTATTTTGGTAATACTGGGTTTTGAACTCAGGGCCTCACACTTGCTAGGTAGGCACTCTATTACTTGAGCCATGCCCCTAGCCCTTTTTGCTTGAGTTTTTTTTTTCAGATAGAATCTTTGGTTTTTGCCTGGACCTGGCCTCAGATCCTGATCCTCTTACCTCTGCTTCCCATGTAGCTGGGACAACACATGCATGCCACCAGGCTAGCTTATTTGTTGAGGTGAAGGTCTCACTAACTTTTTTGTGGTGGCTGTTCTTTAACTGCAATTTTTCTGATCTCCACTTCCCAGAGTACCTAGGATTACCATTGTGAGCCACCATGCCTGGCCCATCTGCTATTCTTAAACATGCGATGTATGAAGAAGCACCATCTTGAACTGCACATGCATGACACCTGCCTCTACATCTAAGAAGTCTCTCCAGGATGAAGATGTATTTAAGTCTCTCCAGTGAAATATCCAGGCTTCTTTGGTTTTTTATTTTTATTTATTTATTTATTTATTTATTTTTAAAATTTTATTCATATGTGCATACGTTTGGGTCATTTCTTCCCTCTTCCCCTGCCCCTTTCCTTACCCCCCTCTCCGCTCCCTCCCTCTTCCCCCACCCCCTCACTACCAGGCAGAAACTATTTTGCCCTTATCTCTAATTTTGTTGAAGAGAGAGTATAAGCAGTAATAGGAAGGACCAAGGGTATTTGCTAGTTGAGATAAGGATAGCTATACAGGGAGTTGACTCGCATTGCTTTCCTGTACATGTGTGTTACTTTCTAAGTTAATTCTTCTTGAACTAACCATTTCTCTAGTTTCTGGTCCCCTTCTCCTATTGGCCTCAGCTGCTTTAAAGTATCTGCTTTAGTTTCTCTGAGTTTAGGGCAACAAATGCTATCTAGTTTTTTGGGTGTCTTACGTATCCTCATATCTCCATTGTGTGCTCTCACTTTATCATGTGATCAAAGTCCAATCCCCTTGTTATGTTTGCCCTTGATCTAATGTCCGCATATGAGGGAGAACATACAATTTTTGGTCTTTTGGGCCAGGCTAGCCTCACTCAGAATAATGTTCTCCAGTTCCATCCATTTACCTGAGAATGATAACATTTCATTCTTCTTCATGGGTGCATAAAATTCCATTGTGTATAAATACCACATTTTCTTAGTCTATTCGTCAGTAGTGGGGCATCTTGGCTGTTTCCATAACTTGGCTATTGTGAATAGTGTTGCAATAAACATGGATGTGCAGGTGCCTCTGGAGTAACCTGAGTCACAGTCTTTTGGGTATATCCCCAAGAGTGGCATTGCTGGATCATATGGTAGACCTTTTGTTGACAGAGACATTACTTTGGGAGTTCTATTCTTTACTCTGTGAGTAATAAACCTTTCTTCACTCTTTTGTCTTTACTCCTAATTGACTTTGCACTTACCAAGGAGTGAACACACTGTGTTTGGTTACATCCTCAAAGAGTGTGTATAACTATCTGTAGCTAACTCAAATAAAGTCTTCCTTTAATATATTGATGGTAAAATATAGACATTCTCTGACTTATGATGGTTCGAGTAGGATTTTCAGCCTTTAAATGGTGCTGAAGAATAAATATTCAACAGAAACAACACTTTTGATTTCATCTTTTCCCCAGGCTCACAATCTTTGACACTGGGCAGTGGCAGCCCTTGCAGCTCTGAGTAAGCCCTTGTGAAGGAGCAACCAAGACTCTACAAGACAGTTTGTGGCTCAGCCAGGATGTTTGTAGGTTAGGAGTATTAAATTAATTTCTGACTTGATGTATGTAACTGTAAGATAGGTTTATCAGAAAGTAACCTCATGGTAAGCTGAGGAGCATCTGTGTTTTGAAATCACTGATTCTGGTTAGGGATTTGTTACCAAGTCATTGGAGTGATGGCTACTATTTATATGAGAGCCAGTTCACCATGACAAGGTATCAGAAAGAGTCTGGGTTGTTGGGAAATTGGCTTTTCTTTCACCAACGGAGAAAAAGGCAGTCCACCAAGGAGATATCTGGACTATACTACTTTCTCAGGAAGATAGATTTTTAGGAAAGATTATTATGAAAGTTGAATATCTAGAAACCAATTCACTGAAAAAAAAACTTAATGGCTCTGCTCTTGTTTCCCTTGGAACATTTTTCTATACTTCCATGGCTACATGCTCTCCAATTCTTAAACAACCGTCCAATCCCAATCCCCCCAGTAGTTCTTGGAGGCCATATTCCATACTCTGTGTTCCTCTAAGCTATCCTTTCAAGGGCTTTTCTTGACCTTAAAATACTTCTTGTTCTTTTAAAACTTTTCACAATTTAGAAACTGGTTCCTGAGTTATTATTGAATGAGTATCTCTTTAAGAAGAATGAAATGTTATCATTCGCTGGTAAATGGATGGAATTGGAGAACATCATTCTGAGTGAGGTTAGCCTGGCCCAAAAGACCAAAAATCGTATGTTCTCCCTCATAAGCAGACATTAGATCAAGGGCAAACACAACAAGGGGATTGGACTTTGAGCACATGATAAAAGCGAGAGCACACAAGGGAGGGGTGAGGATAGGTAAGACACCTAAAAAACTAGCTAGCATTTGTTGCCCTTAACGCAGAGAAACTAAAGCAGATACCTTAAAAGCAACTGAGGCCAATAGGAAAAGGGGAACAGGAACTAGAGAAAAGGTTAGATCAAAAAGAATTAACCTAGAAGGTAACACCCATGCACAGGAAATCAATGTGAGTCAATGCCCTGTATAGCTATCCTTATCTCAACCAGCAAAAACCCTTGTTCCTTCCTATTATAGCTTATACTCTCTCTACAACAAAATTAGAAATAAGGGCAAAATAATTTCTGCTGGGTATTGAGGGGGTGGGGGGGAGAGGGAGGGGGCGGAGTGGATGGTAAGGGAGGGGGTGGGGGCAGGTGGGAGAAATGAACCAAGCCTTGTATGCACATATGAATAATAAAAGAAAAAAAATAGAAACCTGATTGTTGATTGGCTCACTTCGTAGTGCCCAGCCTTTAGCAGGTTAATAGATGTTTTATTAGAGTATTGATCTATTTTTCATTCTTGTTAAACATCAATAGGAACCTTTTAAAATTACACAAGCTGTGAGCACAAGTGGATAATGGTGGGGAGTAGTCCTAAAATCATTATGTATGAAGCTGCTGTTAAGTATTATATCAGGCAAGAAATATATATTTTAAAATTACAATAAGGAAAAAAGCCTTTCCTATTTCCACCCTTGGAATCCTTGGACCATTTTAAATCATATTGGTTAAAAATAAGATGTTTAAAATTTATAAAGGCTAAAGTGTTCCTCAAAGACATTTATTTCTTGAAGAATATGAAAACATACGATATATTAATTTTATATCTAGAAGATTGGAGCTTGCTATATGTATTGATCTATTGGAACATGACAATTTTTATTAAACTGTCATATTTTAACTTATCTGGAAAGGTTTTTTATGTAAAATTTCATTAGGGATCTTAACATGTTTATATAGGTAGAGCAAAGGAAAATTGGTTGTTGTTTCATTTGACAAATTCTTGGTTCCTCCATTGTGAGGAAATAGACTGTTATCACTTCTTAGGCTTTTGCTGTGGGAAGGAAACAGTCTTTTTGAAAGCTGTGGGTGATGTTTGTGAATATTTAATTGTGGAGGTAGAACAATGGTCTCATTTATAGTGATATATCAAAATTAATTTCATGGTGTTCTGTCATGGAAAGAGTCTTAACCATATGCTCTCAAATAAAAATAAATGAGATAGGAAAACTCTGACAAAGAATTCACCTAATTCTGCAAAATCTTTGGATGCAAGAGTCCCTTAAATGAAAGTAGAATCATTCATGAAGCCATGATTGATTTTATTTCTATTGTTAAAAAGGAATTAGAAATAAGTGTTTTCATAATCTTATGCTTCCAAATTCATACTGACTATCTTTGTACAGTCTCATGTTTTTGTTAGAAATGCATTAAATGCACAATTAAGCCTAAAGAGAGAGAAGGAGTGAGAATCAGATAGATATACATAGAACCATAAGTAGTTGCCTTGGAGATGCAGTGAACAGATTCTCCAAATACAACATCCATTTCCTGGGACCAGCACATCATTTTAGATCATTGAATCACTCAACACCACTGAATAATAACCCCAACTACTTGGTTTAGTAAACATATGAACCCAAAATGGTTTTGTGGATGAATTTCTTATATGGATTCTACTTTTTCCATGTGACATTTCAATAATGTTTTGTGCAATCAAATGCAGTATTTGGTATTGTAGAGATATTTTTATATGTTTACATTATAAAGAAATATACTCATGTCTTCTTCTAGTACTTGTATGATTTCAATGTTTTACCCAATGGAGTTTATTTTTACATATACAGAGAATCAATGTTTATGTTTACCCAGTTATCCAGTTTTTCCCTACACCATTTATTAAAAAGTCTATCTTTTCCAAAATGGTAAAATTAAGATGGCAGCTGAAAAAAATCCCTCTGGCATCATATCCCACAGACACAACTATGTGAACAACTGTTCATGCACCCAAGTACATTCACAAGAGCTAAGGAATCTAGGTGAAAGACCATAGTGCATCATTCTAGTACAAGAAGAAAAGATGCTTTGAAAGAATCAAGTGTGTCATCCCTCCCCAACTCCAGGCAGTATGGAAAGATGCCTCCTGCTTGGGGCAAACTACTGACTGCCTCCACCATCCCTTCCCTCAATTTCAGACAGCACAGAGGACAATAAGACTTTATTTTCTGGGGAACTAGCACAAAACTTTGTCCTACAGCTCAGTGCCAGACCTGTTGTGGTGAGCTAGAAACCCAAGCAAACAACAACCAAATATCCTTATACCCAGTCCAGAGTTTATAACAAAGCCTGTCTTCCTGCCTCCACATCAGGTAGAAACTTGCAAATCAGTGGGATAGACTCAAGTTTTGACTGGCCCCATTGCCAGCCTTGGAGTATGTCTGGGTCAGCCCTTTCAAACTATGTAATTCCCTCTGACTGTGAGACTCAGGCATGATACAGCTTAGTCTTAGCCTCAACACAGGTTAGTGTTAGCCTTAGCATCTAAGGGACTGTCTCCATTATGTCTACTCCAACCTTGGCCAGCATAATATGGAGTAGCACTGCATTTGCTGGGAGTAGAAGAGAGTACTAAGGACAAGACTTTCACTTGGAATGCAGTGTTAGGTTGGTGAAACTGAAACTTGGACAGACCCTAAAAACCCCTATGTCCAGCTCAGTGCCCATGGACAGACAGAGACTTTTGAATAGCTCCAGTGTCAGGTGGAGACAGGAAGTCTCTAGTGACTTCTTTTCTAGCCAGTATCACCTGTAGCTAGTTGCAATGGTAGTGGGTTGCAACCTGAGTCTGGTTATAGTGGTCTTGGGTTGAAATATCCGCAGTAGGTAGCTAACATGGGTGTTGGAATTATCCAGTGATGTGATGGTCTTGATGAGCTTTGGACTCAGGGTATAACAGCACTGCAGCATTAGTGGCTACAGATATGGTATAGGAGACACTGGTCTCTCTATGGTGAATCTACCTAGAACTGGCAGATATCACAATAGTTGACCATAGGCTGTGGATGAGGTATCCCAGAACTAACATAGCGGCAGGCCTACCTAAACCACAGAAAGAGGTTGTAGAGACAGACTACCCTTTTAAAATATTACCCTACTTCATGCTGGTACATATCTACATCAACTGCAGATTTAGTAAAACCCAGGCTTGGATCACCCTTCAGTGCTGCAACAGTGACAATATACCAACAGTGGATTCATGCAAACCTGGACTTAGGCACCATCCAATGTGGAAATAAGAGACACAATTACAGGCACAGAGAAAATTAGTCTTTCACTTTTTGAGTGATCTATAGATTAAGGGAAAAAAATCAAGAAGAAAAATTAAAGATTTCTTGAAACAAATACAAAAGAAAACATGAGGAGTGAAGAGGACTGGTGGAGGATAAACCAAATGGAGTTGTAATACATATATGCATGGAAACAACACAAGGAAACTCCCTGTGCAGCTATCTTTATCTCAAACCAGCAAAACACTATGTTTCTCTTTTTTATCTTTTATGTTTTTCTTCTACAAAATTGGAGAACAGGAGGGTGGGGCAGGTTCTGCAGGGGTGGTGGTGGGATGGGGTTGATACCAGTGGGAGGTGGCCGGGAAAGGGGTAGGAGGATGAATACAATGCAAATGTGTATGTAAATGCAAAAATGATGCCTGTTGAAACTTTCAGGAATCGGAGTGGGGAGACGGATGAAAGAGATAAGTCGAGGGGGTGAATTCAAGTATGACATATTTGATACATTGCAAAAACCTTGGTAAATACTACAATGTGCCCCTACTCAGTACAACAATGAAAAAAAAAATAGCAGGGCACCCGTGGTTCATGTCTGTAATCCTAGCTTACTTAGGAGGCAGTGATCAGGAGGATTGCAGTTCAAAGCCAGCCCGGGGAAATAGTTTAATGAGACCCTATCTCAAAAAAACCCTACATAAAAAGGGCTGGGGAAGTGGCTCAAGGTGTAAACCCTGAGTTCAAGCCCCAGTACCGCAAAAATAAATAAATAAAAATGAAAAAATGAAAAAGAAAACACAATATTCCCAAATACATGAGATGTAGCAAAAGCAGTACTAGGTAAGAGAAGTTATAGCAACCAATACCTACATTTAAAAGGCAGAAAGACTTAAAGTAAACAGCCCATCATAGCGTATCAATGAACTAAAAGGACAAGAGGAAACCAAACCCCAAATCAGTAGAAGAAAATAAATAATGAAGAACAGAAGAGAAATAAGTATCTATAAACTAAAATAAGTACATGAATAAAACAAAAATGGCACACAAAACTTCAATATCACTGCAGAGATAAACAAAATTGGTAAATCCTTAGCTATATTAAGAAAAAGAGAAAGGCTCAAACAAAGTCAAAATGGAAAGGGAGACATTACACTGATATAGCAGAAATACAAAGGATCATTAAAGTTTATTATTATAAGTATATAGGCCAAAAATCTTATAACTGAAAAGAAATGGACAAATTCCTTAATGCATACTCCATTACTTAGTAAATCATCTTCATCTTTTACTAAGGTTAAATCATGAAGAAATAGAAAACCTAAGTAGACCAGTAACACATAATAAGATTGAATCAGTAATAAAAACTTTCCATCAGAGAAAAATCTACACAGCTTCACTGCTGACTTATACCAAACATTTAAAGAAGAAAAAAGAGCTAATATTAATTCTTAAATTATTCTAAAAAATTGAAGAGGAGAGAAGTCTCCATACTCATTCTATAAGCCAACAATTCCCTGATATCAAGGCAAGACAATGATGTGACAAAAAAAGGAAAAGTGCAGGTTAATAGCTTCAACTATCATAGATGCAAAAATCCTCAACAAAATATTAGCATTCTAAATCCAGCAACTTATTAAAAAGTTTATTTGCCATCATTAGGTAGGTTTCATCCCTTGGATGCAAAGATGGCTCAACAGATGTGTGCAAGTCAGGTTTATCACTGTGACAAATATCTGAGGAAAAACAAGTTAAGGGAGAGAAGTTTTGGCTCGTGGTTTCAGTTCCCAGTCATGGAGCCCTGTTGCTCCTGGGATCATGAGTAGTGAGGCAAAGCATCATGGTGGGGTGCATGTGGAGGGAATATATGGCATATGGCATGATGGACAGAATGCTTATACTAGTGACTTCCTCTTTCA
Organism: Castor canadensis; assembly: GCF_047511655.1. Taxonomy (NCBI): domain Eukaryota; kingdom Metazoa; phylum Chordata; class Mammalia; order Rodentia; family Castoridae; genus Castor; species Castor canadensis. The sequence goes on along the minus strand of NC_133390.1, from coordinate 14,321,102 downwards.
CTTTTATTCCATCCAGGTTCTCAACCTAGTAGATGGTGCCACTCACATTCAAGGTGGGCTTTCCCCCTTAGTTAATCCTCTCTGGAAACACCTTCACAGATGCACCCAGACATGTGCTTTACTAAACTTCTAGGCATCTTTCAATTCAATAAAATTGACAATAAAGATTAACCATCACAATACACATATCAATTAACCTGATACAGCATATCAACAGAATAAAGGACAAAAACCATATGGCATTCTCAATAGGTGCAGAAAAGACACTTGATAGAATTCAACATCCTTACTGATAAACTCCATATTACACATGAAGGGAATGTATTTTAACTTTAAAGGTCATGGGCTACGTTAAAAGCAAGCATCATCCTGAATGGGGTAAAACTGAAAGCTTTCTCCTGAAAATCTAGAACAAAAGCTATTCACTTTTACCACTTTTGTTCAACACAACACTGGAAATCCTAGCCAGACCAATTGGGCATGGCAAATAAATAAAAGTTGTCCAAATTGGAGAAGAAAAGCTGAATTTTCCCTATCTAAGGTGACATATCTTGTATATGGAAAATGCTAAGTACTCTACAAAGACCCGTCAGAACCGACCTAGACAGACTCGAAATCAACGTCCATAAAATGATAGTGAATCATCTGAAATAGAAATCCAGAAAGCAACATCATTTACAATAGCCACAAAAAAAAGAATACCCAGGCATAAACTTAACCACAGAGGTGAAAGTTCTCTGCAGTAGAAACGGTAAAACACGATGAAAGATACTGAAGAATGCTTGCCTGTAGTCCTAGCACTTCAGAAGCTTAGGCAAGATGATCATGAGTTGGAAGTCAGCCTGGGCTACAGAGTGAAACCCTGACTCAAAATCCCAAAACAAAACAAAACCAAGGAAAAAACCCACAAAACATCAGCCTGGTATGGGTATAAAAACATGGACCCAAGACATCATAGAGAACCTAGAAGTAAACCTACACATTTATAGCCAACTGAGTTTTGACCAGAAATCAGAGAGCATGCAGTAGAGAAAAGTAGTCTTTTTAATGAATGGTACTGGGAAAATTGGAGGCCCACATGCAGAAGAATAGCACTAGTCCCCTATCTCTCACTAGTTATGAAATTGAACTTAAAGTGGATTCAAAACTAAAATATCAGATCTGAAATTGTGAATCTATTAGAAAAAATAGAAGAAAAATAAGGACATAAGGATGGAAACAAATTTTAAACCTCAAAAACACAGGAAACTAATGCAAAAATAAACAAATAGGATTATATCAAAAGAAAAGCTTCTACGCAGCAAAGATAACAATTTGCAGAGGAAATAGACAGCCTTTGTAGTGGGAGAAATATTTGCAATCTGATGAAGGGACAATGTAAGGAATGTATAAGGAACTCCAAAAGCATGATAACAAAAAAATCATAATCTGATTAAAAACAGGCAATAAACATTTCACAGAATATATACAAATAGTTAATAAATATATATAAAAACTCAACATAACTAATCCTAAGGGAAACAGAAATCAAAACTACATGAATTATCACCTCACTTTGATAAGAGTGGTTATTATCAAAAGGACACAAAGATAATAATAAGTGCTGGCAGGTAGGTAGAGAAAATGGAATCCTTGTACACAGTTGGTAGGAATGTAACTTAATATAGCCATTCTGAAGAGCAGCATAGAATTTCCTCAAAAGTTAAAAGTAGAATGCAGTTAATATGATTGAAGCTTGTATGAAAATAGAATAATGAAACTTATTAAAATTATAAAAAAAGAGCAGAGGGTAGAAAGAGTAATAGATGGGGTGAATTTGATCCAAGTATATTATATGCATGTAAGGAAATATCACAATGAAACCCCCTTTGTGCAATTAACATACATTATTAAAAAGAAAGAAAAATTAAAAATAGAATCACCATATGATCTAGTAATCTCATCTCTGTATATAAATGAAATCAGTATGTTAAAGAGACTTCTGTACACCCTTGTCCATGCATTACTATTCACAATACTCAATAAACAGCAACAACCTACTTGTCCAGAATCTGATGAATGGGTGATGGACATGTGGTACATCCAAACAAGCTCTTCAACAATTTACCCATACAAAAGATGAAAATCCTGTTATTTGCAGGAACAAGGATGGAACTGGGGATCATTTTGTTAAATCAAGTGAGGCAGGCAGGGAAGGTCTAGTACCATATGATCTCTTCTTGTTTGGAATCCAAAAACATGATCTCATGGAAGTTGAGAGTAAAATGGTAGCTACTAGAAGTTGAGGAAAGTAGGAAGGAAGAGAGGTAGTAATGGTGAAAGTTACAGCTAGACCAAAAAAAGAATTCTGTGATGTTATTTCACAGTAGGCTGACTATAGGTAATCAAAATGTTTTGTGTATTTTTAAAAGCATGGAGATAGGATTATGTTTCATCATAAAGAAATGTTAAAATTAAGGATGGGGTATGGTTCAAGTGGTAGAGTGCCTGCCTAGCAAACATGAGGTCCTGAGTTCAAACCCCAGTACTAGCCCCCAAATGTTTGAAGAAATAGGTCTGCTTAACCTGACTTAAATATTACACAATGTATACAGGTAATGAACCATCATAATGTAGCCCATAAATATGTATAGGGTTTAGGTTTTAATCAGTCAGTTAAATGTAAATTTAACTTAAAATTTTAAAATATATATGTTTTCCCATTTGTTTGAGACTTCACTGCTTTAAAATTTCCACTAACAGACTTGACTTTCCTTTGGTAGTCTCTCTCTCTTATTCTAACTCTGTTTCCACACAATGAACACATACACACGATTTTTTCTAATCTAGAAAATCATGATGTTCACTCCAATGAGTTAAGATTTTACTCAATGATGTTGAGAAGAAATTCATGGGAAAAAAGTTGGCTGATCTGAATTAAGGAGTTACAAACTTTAGAAATCAGTGAGCAGCAAAGGTTAGAGACTGGACAATAGAGGAGACAACATACCAATAAAAACCAGCTGAAGGTGAACAACCAGAAAAGCAGTTTAAAGTGTTCTTTTGACGTATAAATAACTTTCAGTGATTTTTATGCACACAACACACACACACACACACACAGATCCTTTTTCTCTACATCAGATACCACATAGGTCAATCAAGAAAAGTATTATTCTCAGTCATTTCTTGCACTCCAATCACATTGAAAAATCAAGTTTTATAGGTTTACTCAGTGAATTTGCATTGCTATACCTCAATAAACTATTATATACTGTGACTTTTTGTCATTCTATGTGGGACACCATAAGTTATCTCCCAAGAACTTAAAAATAATGGAAATAAAATTACTCTCTTTGAGTTAAACTATGAACCAAATAAATATCAATAAAAACAAAAAAATCACCTTAAAGAAACATAAGAACTCCCAAGACTGCTAGACTTGATTATAACCTGCCAGAATGTATCAGTGCCCTGAGAACTACAGGTTTTCAGCACGTGTCAGCATAGCCAGAGGAAGATAAGGGAAAAGAATCCCAGAAGCAAGATGAGCCATGGAATTTAGGTACTATTCTAGCCAATGGACAAGGATGTCCTTTGGAAAAGAATGTGTTTAGTCTCCACACATTGGACTAACCTCCCAAATTCTTGTTATGACCTCTCTTCATGATCAGTAAGGATATCTCCAGGTTTGATCTGACTTCCTGTATGGGTCAAGATTAGAGAGGCAGCCTCTGAAGAAGTGAGGGAGGAAAGGCAAGGTCAGTTGAAGAGGGAGTGGAAAACATGAACAGTGATCACAGCCATCAATTTCAGTAGCTCACAGATGAAACATTCTAATATTTATTCCTAGTCTTTTTAGTTTCACAATTTTATCAACTCTTCTCTATTCGAATTTCAAAGTGCTTAATCTTTTCTCATCATAAATAATAAAATAAAATAAATACAATTTACACTTTTCCAACCCTCTTTTCCTGAGCTCTAGTTAATTGATTAAACTAAAAACTTTCTGCACAGAGGAAAAAGACAACTTACAGAATGAGATAAAAATTTGCAAACTACACATCTGACAAAGAGTTAATGTCCAAAATGTATAAGGAACTCCAAAAGCTATATGCTTCTTAATTCTAGTTATTTAATTTCTTGGGTTCAGTTACCCATTGTTTACCCTAGCACAGAGAAAAGTCTTGTCTGCAGTTTTCAGCAGGATTTCAGTTCTACAATGAAGACAGAAGAAGTCTGTTTGTCCAAGTTTGCCGAAGTCAGTTTCAAGAAGATCAGCCCTTCAAAGAGCACATCAAAGATCAAAATCCATAAGTAAAATTTCAGAGTAGTAGTGGTACAACATGGCTCTGCTATCCTTATTTTCAGGAAAGTCTTCTTTTTTGGACACCTTTGTCTGTGTGCATGTTCTTCTCAGATTTTGGCTCAAAATCCAAATTTCAAAAATCAGAGGATATTGTGTGTTCTGGCATTACCAAAATACTCACATGCATAAGATTTCAAAAAGTCACTGAAACTGACAGCTACCTGGAATAGGCAGGGAAGAAAAATGTTGATAAGAAAATTAAAACCAAAACCTGCTGGGGGCCAACAAAAGCCTTCTGATCCTAAATTGATTTGCAGTTAAGGATGCAGGGTGGTTCTTTAATAGTTTATTCTGCACGGCAGTGCTCTGACTTTTCTGGCAACAGAGTCTCCCTGGAAGCTACACAAAGTCCCCTTTGATTGCCTGTGATCAAAGCCTTGTAGAAGACGCTCCTGAAATATCTTAGTTTCAGAAAGCCAGGAAACTCAGAATGCAGGGAGTATATTAATAATTCCTGAGCACATTTTTAAGGTGAGTGGTACTTCTGACAATTTTTTGTGATTACTAAAAGTTATTTGTTTATATCTTTCTTGTTGCAAAAAAAGTAATCCTTAATTCTGATTAGTAAGTTTTATGCCATAGTGGTTATTGGACAGTAAGTTCAGTTGCTTTATATACAATTTAGGGACCTGATCACCTAGAGACAGGACTAGGTGATGGAAGGCTTTCTAGAATAGAGGACAGCTCTGTCACTGATTGGATATAGCACAGTGGACATGTCTAATAGTTTTGACCTCAGTGTCTCTGTCTGTGAAATGGGCTGAGGAATTTGTACTTTTGGTGACTTCTTTGGGATGTATTAGTTAACAAGGCTCTCCTTGAGCCTCACACATTCTTATCTACAGCCAAGACTGCCCCATTACAAGGCTGCCAAGTCTGGAGCTTTTTCCTTGGATTATTTTGCCTCCTCTTTCATGACCTTCCCGTCACATTTGGCTTCTTCACCAGCAGGAGAGGTATAGACATCTTACTACGAGTCAGTTTGAAACATTTGATCAAGGAATGTTTACATTTTTAAAGGATGGCAAAAAAAACAAACCCATGAACTTTGATGTATTTGAGAGTCAACTACATGTGCCTATTTTTGAACAATGTTTAAACTATCTAACCTGAATATTGTTTTATTTTAAAGTCAGAATACCTACTTATGCATTTCAACTGTCAGATTTATAACTTGTGAAAATTTCATTAAATTATTCAATTTTTCAGCACCTCAATGGTTTATCTTTATAATAAAACCTAGTTTGTAAAGTTGAAATGAAGTTAAAAAGACATCTAAATTAAAAGTCTTCATTAATTTTAATATTTACATATTTGATGAATATTAATAGCACTTGTAGTAGAGGAGTATTAGTAGTAATAATTGTAGCAATATGAACTACAAAATTATTTTGTGATGATGACCTTTCATATACCATAAAGAATCAGGGCAGAAGAATTATTTGGGGAGAAGGAAGGGTCTTTCTAGTGCAATTAAACATATATGATCATTTTTGGTAAAATGATTAAACTAGCTACATATTGTTTTCCTTTTCTTCCATCCTTCCTTCTCTTTCTTTCCATCTTCTTTCTTTCTTTTACTCTCTTTTGATTTTTCCTCCTCCCTCCCTTCTCTTTTCATCCCTCTCTTTTGCTTTTTCATTTCCTCCCTCTTTCTTCCCCTCCTTCCTTATTGAAGATTCATTCGCTTTTCATTTATAAATTCCAACTGCTGATGCATTCTAAAGGCAAGGCAAACCAAACACTGGGTAGAAACTTCACCTTGCGTCATCTCTGGGTCAACTAAGACTATAGGAGGCTTCTGGTGGGGATTAAAGGAGCGGCTGTTCCACTTGGAATTACAAAGATCTGAGATCCAGAACCATAGCTGACATTTGGAGATCTCAAAGGGGTGTGTAGACCTTCTGTGGTTTTTCCTGAAGTAATGGTTGCCAAGGCTGATTTCTAAATGTAAGATCCTAGGCATTCTATTCCAAAATCTCACTGAGTTTCTGATGAAAGTTAGTAGTGAGAGAGAATGAGAGAAGCAAAAGTTGGAGACTATTAGAGTCAGGCTTTCTTATAGATTCTCAGAAAGCAAAAGGAAACTGTGAATGACACAGATTTCAATTAAGGTCAGATGGCAAGGAAAATTCCATCCTAATCTTAGCTTCTTGCATATTCTCAGTTCTTAGCTACTATGCTTTCACCTGGTAACAGACACCAGGGTATAATGGAACTTGACATGTTTTGTAGCTCACCTCTCTCTAACAGCCTCTTGGTGCCATCTTTCTCCTTCAAGGTTGCTCTTGATGTCAAATGTTTACTATGGCTTTATCTCTATGGACTGGAATGAGGACTGAGCATTAAGTCATTATAAGCCATTTCCCAGACAAGGAGAACTCTTAACTGCATGCTTTATAAGCTTCTTTTCATTCTTTCCAGACACAGCAGCTTTGTTAATGACTCTCAGACTAAGGCACCCAAACTGTTACATGTAAGAGGGTTTACTACAGTGGTGAGGAGTTTTCATATATTTGAGTGGTTATTGGTGCATCCAATTTTTATGTTGGTGGCACTCAATCCAACCAATTTATTCAAATGATTTTTAACGAGCATTTACGTTATGATTGGTCCCATTGTTCCCATTTCATAAGGAAATTTTCTCTCCGGGAGTTAGCTGCCTTCCCCAACTGCCTGGAGCACATTCACAAAGTTAATGAGCATATGTGCACATGGCCATGAGTGCTACTCTTTCTAAATTTGGCTGGCATTAATTGTCACAGTATAGAAAACCTGAACTAAAATGGTTAATTACCTTAGTACTGGAATGTGATCATAGTCCCTGAGCTGGTGATGCCTTGAGAAATCCATAGTGTCTGCAACATCTCTTTAGAATTCAAGTAGATGCTAGATTTTCTAAATCTCAGCACTTTGTTACATGGTTCCGATTTGCCCCAACACAGATCAAGTTCTTATTGAATGATATTTTTCTCCACTCAAATATTGATGTGCCTTGCTTCTTAAAGACCCCTTTCTGAATTTATTTTGAAAAAAATTTAAACTATTTTAACTTGATGCTTTTATTGAACCTCAATGGTAACTTCTAGAATTGCTCAGTTATTTCTTAATAAACTAAGTGATGTCATTGTGGCAGAACTTCCCTTGCAGGGATATTTGGTTCTATTATTTTCTTGATTTCCTTGGACTTTCACTAGTCCAGTGCAGGTGACCTAATTTCATGAGATGCAGTGAGGCAAGTGCAGGCTGTGACTTTGCTTTCATTAGCATGTGTACAAATCTTGACCTGAGCATTATTCTTTACATTAGGCTCTCCTTTGTAGTCATATTCGCCCTAAGTTAATTCTTTATAAGAACAGGAACTTTCAGGAATTAGTTAACTAATTAATTAATTTAGAGACAGGCTTTCTCTATGTAGCCAAAACTGGCCTTGAATTCTGTGTACCCCAGACTTATCTTAAACTCTTGATCCTCTGCCTCAGCGTACCGAGTGCTGGGGTCACAGGTGTGTCTATCCTGCCTGCTAAGAAACGTTATTTTGATGAGGTGAATGAACAAAAACTTGTACTTATTCTTTGGTTCTATACTGTGAGCCTGAAGGATGTGTGAAAGTTTTCAGAAAAGAAAGTCAGTTCCTTGCCTTCGAGAAGCTTACTGTTTCTTGGAGGAAATCCAATACTCAGAAGTCAGGAGTTTAAAAACACTGTGTTAAGCAAATTCAGGGACAAAGATTGTATGTAACTCATCTGTTGCTGAGCTCTACCAAGGGAGGAGGATACTTAAAAGACTGCAGAAGTCAGGAGCAGAGACTCTGCATAGAAATGCCAGAGTTACAACAGGTGACTTCAGTTCCTCTTTGGAGGACCTGAAAAATGATGTGTACAACATACTAAGCTCTTGTCAGAAGATAACATACAGGAGGCAAGAGCTCTTTCTCTGACTTGTGCACGTGTCTGTGTGTTTGTGTGTGCATGTGTTTTGTGAGTTTGCAGGCTATCTTATTTCATCTAGTCTTAGTGGATGATGACATTGGCCTAGTATGTGAGATAATAACAATTTTGTAAGTAAATCATCTAGTGTAATATATAAAATAGATATCCTTTGCTAAATAAATGATAAAATATGCTTTGATTAAAAGCAAATAAATCCTTCATCTGCATGACATAAATAGAGGTAATAAACGTAAGAATTTTTTCTCTCCTAGCAAATTGAATCAAAGACTTGACTCACTTGGCTGCCTGTGAAGAAAATATATAACTGCCTAGGCACAGTGCACTCCTGACATGAAACCTGCCAGCACCAGACCCTCCACAGAGAGCACAGCTAAGTTTCTAGTATTGACAGGATTCTTATTACTGCCATTTACCATAAAATTGTCCCAGCAAAACTGCAGAGTATTTTTTACCAACACCCAAGTAGCTTTAGGGCAAGAAATAGAAGTGGGAATAGAAAACAGAAAACAAATAACTTGCTATGCTCTAGAATTATAAAACTATATACTGGAAAGCTGTTTTTTACTTAACAAGTGCCTTTAAAATAACTTTTATGCTTTACTGAACAGGAGAATCTTTGATTTCATATGTAAGTGTACAGGATGTTTTTAGGTGAATAGTATAGAGATCTAGGGAAAGTCTCTGAACTGGAGAGAGGTTTCAGGGTCCTTCTTGAGTAGAAAACTCCTTCAATGTTTTATTTCAGTTTGTTGGGTTGGCTGACTCATTACCTATAGATAGGTCTTAGGTATTCAGAGCCAGGCCTTGATAGGTGATAACTCCATTTGTAAATTAGTCTGCATAGTAAAATATTCCAGTATTTCCTGCATATTTCAAATACAATCAAGCTACACAGACAAATTACAGCTTAAACAAATGGACTTTGTTGACTTGAATTGGTCAATACTAATGTACTCAAACAGAAATGGTTGTTAAAGCCACGGAAAAATCCAAAATAACAAATGTGGGTCTGTATTATGTTCTTTGAGAGATGTTCTCATACATATGCATCATGTCCACTGACAAAAGCTTGAAGTGCAAGGTAGGAGGCCAAGAAAATGAAAGGAAAAGCTACATTTCCTCTGGAAAATGTATGGAGTTTTCAAAGCCAAATACACAAGGGTTCATATCCTGGTTTCTATCATTCTCTCTGGTGAATAACATTTCAGGTCACAAAACCATAGTTTACTCACTTATAAAGTGGGAACAATTCCTACTCTGAGGGGTTCTAGTGAGAGATAAATACAGAACTGTGTGTCCCACACAGAATGGTGTGAAAGTCAGTTTGATGTGTCAACTTGGTCATTTATAGAACCTAGTAATTCAATTAAGCACAGATCTAGGTATTTCAGGAAGGTATTTCGTAGACCTTTCAGCATCTATAATCAGTTGACATTCAGAAAAACATATTATCCTCCATTGTGTGGATGAGCCTGATCTAACCAACTGAAAGGATTTCAAGGCAGAACTAAGGTTTCCCCGAGAGAAGTAAATTCCCCTGTGGAAAGAAGAATAAATTGCAGCTGGAGAGTTTAGTTCTGTCCTTCCTGAGGGCCTGCCCTATAGATTTTAGACATGCCTTGCCTTCATTATCTATCATCTATCATCTGTCTATCTATCTATCTATCTATCTATCTATCTATCTATCTATCTATCTAGATAATGGTTATGTTTCTTAAATGAAACCCTGACTGATACAAATAGGAACCCTGAAATATTTCTTTCCATAGAATCTAAATATCAAGGTACCTATTTAAATACAAAACTTCTATGTTTCAATTATACTGTAATGGTTAATAAAATAAATATTTGCTTTTGGTTTATCTCCCTATATTAAACTAAAGAATAATAGAAGTGTGCCTGAGGTTCTTCTCAAGTCTTTTTCTATTAGTCTATTAGTATGCACTCATTGTTTTAAAGAGAAGTTATTTATACTAGTCTGACCTTGAGGTGATCTGGCACACATGGGTGAGATCTGGCTGAGAAGGAGAAGGGAGAATTTGAATGGTAAGGATGTCAGCATCAACATCAGCATGAAACGCTATTTATTATACGCCAAATACTGTCCTTAATAGTTAACTAGGAGGTATGCACTTTTTAAATCTTTATAATAAGCATAAGAAGCAGCTTCCACTATCATTCTCACATTCCAACTGGGGAATCCGAGACACAGCGTTTAAATAGTTGATTCTGGAAAGTGATACAGCATGGGCACTGCTCTACCTAGCAATGTGGCCATAGAATGGAAGCTCCACATTGAAAGTCTCTTTAGTCGGAAAGATGAGAGAGGTTGATCACTGAGGCAGACAGGTGCAAACACTAGAGCATGGGCATCCTCAGTACACCGCTGTTATGAGACAAGAGGTGAGGGAGACGAATCCTGGAAAGCAGAAAGAGGAGTTAAATTATGTGTCATTGTAAGGATAGTTCTGGTCTCTGGAACCCAGTTCAGTGCCTGGAAGGTAGTATATGCACAAAGTCCTTGTCATGAGTTGAATTACAGAATCAAGGCAACATTTTACCAAGAACTGGCCTCAATACAATCACTAGAGAAAATGCAAAACATATCTTCAACAACTGTCTCATGGAGGCTATAGTTACAAAGGTCATCTGATATATAAAAGTCTCTTAAAAAGCTTGAAGAACATTTTATAAAAAAATTCTTCTAGGGGATGCCTTAGAGAATGGTTAAGGCAACTAGAAATAAGATTTGATCACATTTTTACTTTTCAGTTTGTCACCTGAAACCCAATTTAATGCCCTCAACACATACATACCACCCAAGGACACTCACACATCACATTTGGAAAGCATGGTGGTCTCAGTTCAATTCCTATCATGCAAATTGTTCTAACTGGCAAATCTCTGTAGTGAAAGAAGGCACTCAAAATTCAGAGTCTCCACCTTTATCTTTTCAGCCTAACTGTTTTAATAAACAGCATAAACTTTTATCACATGGTGTTAATATTATAATGGTTAAACTTAGGGTTTAAAAGTGCCGATTAACCAAAATTCCCTACTTATGTGAATAAAAGATGTTTGCTCTCCTAAATCTGACCATGTAATTAGCAATTACAAGTTTCTAAATATAGATAATTTGAAACATGAACTGTGACTCTATGACACAGAATTGTTCCCTGCTGTATTCTTGTGAGATCATTGTTAGCATGAGTACAGCAATATTATTCACTTTTCATTTGTTGCTGAAATCAATATGAGCCTGGGTATCTAGCAGGAAATCTTCTTTCTTTAAAAATATTTAATTTTAACTAGAATTTTTCAACTTCAGTATTAGTGACATTTTGGGCTGAGTAATACTTTGTTTTAGGAGATAGTGCTATATATTTGGATGTTTAGCAAAATTTCTGGTCCTGTTATTGGTAATACTATTCCTTCTCCAGTTATAACTAGAAAAAATTGTTCAGACATATCCACCTATTTCTAAAAGGGCAAAATCACTCCCAATTGAAAAATAAAACTTTAAATTCATGAATTAGAGTATATTACACAATATAAGGTATATAGGACAAAAATCTATCAGATCTCAGTGGTTTGAAACAATATACTTTTTGTTTTGCTCATATCAGAAAAAAGTGAGGGCCATCATAGTGGGAACAGGAATCATGTCCCATGTTAGGGATGGTTCTATCTTCCATATGATGGGGCCACATCCCATTGGCCTGAGTCAATCACATGGAGCCACCCAAATGCAAGGATGAAAGGAGAGTTGGGAAATAATCTAACTTCATGCCAAGAGTGAAAAAAGTTTAGTGAACACTAGCAAATTTCTGCCACAGGGATAACTAAATAAAGTCAAATCATGACCAACAGATTAATTCAATGACTTTGGATTGAACTCTCACAAAATACCATCAGAGGATTTATTTCTAACCAAGGGAACCAATATTTGCTTATGTGGTCCTTAAACACTCGTACAAGTGTGAATTGGTAATCCCCAAACCTCTGCTCAGGCCATTGATGTACATTTGGTGGGATACTGGAGCTTCTTCTAGTCCAACACTATCTTAATGTATAAACAAGATTCTCTTCATTATAAACAAGATGTGTCTCTCAAGTACATCTCTGCTCTCTTGGTGTTACAACAAAGTGGGTGATATCTTCAGAGTCTGCTATGTCTGGATTCTGCTATTTCTGGATTTTTAGGAAGCTCAGGAAAAAGAAAAAACAGTATAGAGCTAAATAGATTTACAACTAATTTAGAGATGTCCACTAGCATCATTTACCACCAGTATTGGAAGCGAAGTAGATATCCTTGATCGATTTCTGGCTTCAGAAGCCCCTTGCTATGAGACTTCCAGGAACATACTTTGAATGCTTTTTTTCCTTGGCAGTACTGGGGTTTGAACTCAGGGCCTCATACTTGCTAGGCAGGTGCTCTACCACTTGAGCCACTCTACTTCAGGAACCTTCTTAACTTAAAAACAGCGTCAGTTTCATTGTACCAGAGGATGCTGTGTTTTCAAAGTCATGATTAAGACCTTGTTAAACTAATGCATATACTGAATATAGTGCCTGCACATGGGTACTTATTTACTTTTTAGGAATCTGGAATCATAGATTGTAGTACCTGCAAGTGGGGTGAAAGAGGCATAGACATGATTAGCAAGAGAATAGAAAGAAGAGGTGAAAAAGAGAGAGACAGAGAGAGAGAGAGAGAGAGAGAGAGAGAGAGAGAGAATATGAGGGAAGAGAATTGAAACAGTCATGTAGAACTCAGTACACTTTCACTAGCATGTTCAGAATATCAGGCTTAATTATAAACAGATGCATTCTTCAAGCTGAATAAAGAATAATTTCATCAGCTCCAACAGATTGTCTTTGGGTTGTTCATTCTCTAATGCTGTCTTCTCTTCCCTATGCTATCCATGTTTATCTTCCCTGGAAGATAGGCAGTGGCTTATGTGAAGACTGGTTTGTCCTAGATGATGTGATAAGCACATTTTTGCTACAAAGCTTCCTAATTTTGAGTAGCCTAAAACTATAAATTTTAGCATTTGTTCAAAACTTTGCATAATGATAGAGACAAAGACTGAGACCATTTACTGGGTGTCCATATGATCTTTTAATGTGTCTGTTCCAGTTCTTATAAGTTTCCTTGATGAGAGAAATTTGTCCTGTTTACAGGTAAGGAATCTGAGATTTAAGGATTAAGTGGTTGGCCTGTGGCCAAGGTCCTGTGCATTAAATCCAGGTTTTCTACTTCTCAAGCCTGCCAGTTCACACTCTAATGTGTTTAATTCCTGTTCCAGGCACGTGCCAAGTTACTAATGTCTGACATTGTTCTGGTGCCTCTTCCTCTTTTCACCTCTACCATACTTCCATTCCTGGACTGATTGCCAGATTGCATGCCCTGGAAAGCCCTCACTGGGGAGACAAGGTAACAGGTGAGTAAAAGAAGCAATTTCATGGGTGGCTTAATTGCACATCAGCCACGAAGTATGACCCAAGGTTGTCCTGAAAAGTATAAGTCAAGGCAGTGTCAGGATCTTAAATAAGCAATACTGGGTGTTTTCTGCAACTTAAATACAAGTAAGCTTGGAGGGTATGGAGGGAAATTGTTTCATTTGAGTCTGACAGTGTTTTGAAACTTTCCCATTTCCCCATTAATGGTGGCATATAGTCACATTAACCTTTAAGAGCAATCAGTGCTCTGTAGGGTGACACCATGGTATACTGAGATGCCTCAGAGGTTTTAATTCTCTGTAACAGCTTCCCACCATAAAACAGTTACTGAATCTGAAAGTCATTGGAAGTAATTTTGGTAGGTCTTATTTATACCCTGCCTTGCAGAGGCTTCTTAAGAACCAGTGGCTGTAGACTGAATTATTTTCTTCCTTTAAGCTGTGACCATAAGCGCATAGAACATTGTAGACCTATAAATATCTGTCAGTCATTCACAGTTCATACAATCTCAAGGTTCAAATTTCTCTTGAAAGGGCTGTTGGTAATTAGGATAGGGAAACATCCCAGATAGGACATGTCTGCTTTTGTAGTTAAACACAATACCCCTCTCTATATAGCTGCTGTGGGATATTTGGTGACAACAAGTCATATATCCTACAGTATGGGCTAGGTGTTGGTGATGATCAACCAGTTGTCCATAGCTTCCCATTCCCTGGGAAACACTTTGCCAAGCTGGTCTATGTCCCTTGGAGCTGCATTTGCTCATAATTACACACCATTTGGCCTTTTCATTAGCTTCTTACCATTCCTCTGGCACTTACTTTGTGTTCTTATCAACTAAGAACACAGCCAAGAACACGGGTTTGTGGACTTATGAGAGCATTCATCATCCTTCATCATCACAACCAGCTTCATAGAAAGACCATAGCTGAAGTGTGGCAGAGTTCCAGAAAGTACAGTGAATGTAGCAAAATATTCTTTACCTCTTTACAGTTTAGTAAGGTAGGCCCGCCATTTAGTTTTACTAGAGGTCTAGTTAGTATATTGAAGAAGTAGATTAAATACTGTATTTTATAACATTAAATTAAAAAATAAATCATGAAAAGGACTATGCAAAACATCAATTTTTTTCTTATTTTTAAGAGGTTTTACTACAAGAACCCTTAAATTAAATATTCAAAGTCAGATTCTATCATGCCCTCATAATTGCAGTTAGAACTTAAAAATGTTTTTTACATAAAATGAAGGTAAACTCTGCAATCCAATATTTTTCCACATGATGATTTTTGGAACACGATATTTTTCACCAGTTTATAGCTTTTTCCATGTAATGCTGTATCATAGCTCAAAAGACATGTTTTCTCTAGTGAGCACATATTTTGTCTTTAGAAATAGCTAATCTAAATACTCATCTTCACATCTCTTCAGAGCCCATCATCACTGTAAGGTGCTTTTTTGAAAAATTGTGAGATCACTTGAAAAGTTAATATAAGAAAAAAATCAGAGTTAATAGATGAAGTCCACAATTTTTCTTTCATTTTTCATTTATTAGCTTATAAAAGAAACAATGAGTCCACTATTTCATTCTGAAAATTATTGGGAATTAGTTTTGAAGGTAAGTAGGTAACTTGCAAGTTATCCATCCCAGTCTTCAATTATTAGAGCCATTTAAGTGATAATTGTTATCCCAATTCCACTAGAATTCTAACGATGATAGGAGAAGAGGTAAATAACTTTTCAAGGGCACATAGTTGCATGACTTTGATTATATAAGAGAAAAAAAGACCATATGTGTGTCTCCATTTAGTTACTTTGTCTATTTCTGCCTGTGCATCAAAATTCCATAGCAATAGGACCAGGCAAGTAGCAAGGACCACCCTACATTTAAATTTGGAACCTCTACAAAATCACCTTTAGACTGTAGAGTCAGGTTTTACTCATCAAACCAGCCAGCCTCAATTTTCTTTCTGTGTCATTTGTTTTTCTTTCAAGTGAGTACTAAATGTGCCACATGGGTAGCTGAGATTGTCTTCTCAAGCTTTAAGATTCTGATTAGCAAGAAAAATCTATAAGGCCGGATTCTTTTCTGAACGCCCTAAGTTTCTAGCTTGAACTTGCACTCTTGAAGATAGGTCAGATTTCCTCTTACAAAGTAACATCAGGTTATTATCTGCTAAGGGCATCGAACATCAGCTGAGGGAGTAAAGCCATCATGGTATTGGAACTCTCTGTCCAACAGTTGTCAAATTTGGGGAAGTGGGTTGGGGGGGGATATTATTAGAGCTCATTCATGGTTCTGTCATTGTACTTTTATCCTCCCTTTTCTCTCCAAAGAGTGTCAGCATCAGAGGGGTAGGGTTAGACTAATGATAGAACCAAATCTACTTGGTCTGCTTCAAGAACAGCTTTTATGTGATTGGGATTCCAAGTCCCCAAATAAGGTAAGACTAAGGAGACTACAACCAAAGAGTACATGATGACAGTTAAACACTGCCTCAGAATGACTGTGACTAATACAATTAGAGTAAATAAAACTTATCATCTTGTTATTGAGTTATATAGAGTTTGATTTAAATTTACTTTCTGGTCGTTGTTAGGTTTCACTCTGGAATAGTATGATATTGGGGGACTGTCAGTTCAGAGAGATATTTTAAAGCTTGTGTATTTCTTGGACAAGTGGTAGTATGCAACAAAATGCTGGCTAAATTAGTAAATGGACTGATTTTCCAAGCTAGACACTGATTACTTTTAGATCTCAGAGCACGCATTTAGGAGCATAATCTAGAGGAATGTGGGATGGGGTTACAGCTCTGGGGTATTGTCATGGATACAGAGGATGCCAAGAGTTGGTTGAGAGGACCGCGCTGGGTATGTGGGAACTGGAAGAACACTACAAGCGGACTTCCTGTCTCTTCCTTATTTGAAAGAATGAGGAAAGAAAATGTCTAGAATTAAATGCCACTTTGTAGCTCAGTAGAACTGCAAAAACACTACTTTCCCACTGAAGTTTAGAAATCTTAATTTCCTCCCTTCCCTTACCAATGTGGCAAGAGCACAGGGACTTTGTACTTTCATACAGCTGCTGGAACCCTTCTAGGCAGAGCTGTTAGTTGACACCACTAATGTATCCACATCCATAAAACAGTAATTTCCCTCTTGCAAAGTCATCTAAACTTTTGTTTAGGTTCAGACTCTCTTATTTCCCCTGAATGTCAGTCAAGGTGAATACCACCAACAAAGAGCTAATTAACTTCCATAGAAATTATTTTCAAATCCAAAATTTGGGCCTAAATTCCCCTAAGTATCGTCAATAGGGAAGCCCCTCCCCCCAAATAAGACTGATAACTGTGTCTCCCAAGCAAAGGACCAAATTATAAGGTTACAAGGTTATTGGTTTCTAGAATTCTACACAGTGGCATAATTCAGGAAAATACTGGCCCTCCATAAAAGCATCAGAATTGAAGACATTGTGATTTCATTGTGGCATTTTGGATATAAGAATTAAATTATTGTAAGCTTAAATAGGCTTTGATTTACCTATTTTTAATGTGTTAGCTACTGGAACTTAGTGATGTTAAAATTGCAAATTCAGAAAATTTAGGGCTTTTGGTCTTCAGTTCCCAGACTATTTATAAAATGTGTTCTAAACCCCTTCAGGTATTTTATACTTTATTATTGGCTTTTAAAATATAAAGCTAATAGGTTGAAATAAAACATTTTCGAATGTGGAAAAAAGTACTGAAATACACTCCCTTCAGCAAATCATGACCTTTTTTGCACTTCTTCCTCCTTTCTAACAACCCTGCTTCTGGTAAAGACACGTGCTCTTTGAAGACTAGCAGAGTATGCTGATGTGTATGCTCCAGAAATCAAAGGCCTCTATTTATTTTTAAGCTATTTGAGCAGCTCTTGTATGTACTGTACTTTGTGTATAGCATTTTTTCCTTCTTGTTTTATTTTAGAATAAAGCCTAATATGTACCCTTTTTTTTTTGCTTTTGAGAGTAGAGATTGTACTTTCTCACTTCTCTGTAATTTCCTTCCAATCCTTTTTAAAAAAAATTTTCTACCTTGAGAGGCCTCCTTGTGATCTCATAGCTTAATAGATTACTCAGCACTTCAAAGACATGGCCACAGATCTATTTAAGTTATTGCTTTCTTTCTCCCATCACTCAAACGAAAACTCTAAGAACCCCTTTCCCTTAGTGTTAAATTGGCTATTTATGATTGGTTTCCCAGTAATCACTGAAAGATCCTTCAGGGAAAGAGACAGTTTTTGTGCCCTGTGCCATCATCTGTCTGGGGATGGATGATCATGCCTAGAATGGGAACTCAGGGAGAAGAGACAGCAGGTAAGAAGCCCTTTGGCAAATGCAGCAAACTTGGTTCTATTAGGGCAGGTCCATGAACCTGGGGCACAGATACTCCACTTGCCTTCAGTATTCCTTTACTACTGTTCTTATTGGCCCTAAATTTTGTCTGGGAAAATTTCTGTTTAGAGAATTCAGTATGTTCATGGCATATCTTACACTTAGACTCAGACTTTTTAATATTCATTTATATTAGCATATGTTAATTGCACAAAGGGGTTTCACTGTCATATTTCCACATATACAATGTACCTTCATCAAATTTACCCCCTCCATTATTCTTTCTTATCTCCCCTCCACCCTTTTCAAATAGTTTTAATGGTTTTCATTACTCTATTTTTATACATTTGTGTGAAGCAATTCAATCACAATTACCCTTCCTTCAATCTCTTCTTTTATCCCCCTTAAACTAAATCCTTCCAAGAAAGATGTTATTAATATAAGGCTATAGCTGTGGATCAGGAGATATCTTGTCACACACCTCCTGGACATTTTGACAGTGTGTAGAGATATTGTTGGTTCTGATTGGGTGCTACTGGTGGCAAAGAGCCAGAGAAACAGCTTAACATCCTTCAGTGCACAGTACAACGTCCACGACAAAGAATAATGTGGTGCTCATAATGAGAGTGAGAAGCCCTGAGTCTGATGCCCTTGTGGTAAAGCCAGAAATTCCTAAGACCCAGTTGAGAGACAGACAAAGCCTTGGATAACACCAAATTTTGGATAATATCCCAATGGAAAAAAATCAAAGCTAGCAGCTCATCAAGGACTCGCTAGAACACATTGGCAATGCTAGTGTAAACAGCCACCTGTTCCTAAATATTCTTTCTCATATACAGAGAAGCTGTCCACAAGCATGCCATGACATGCTTCATCACAGGGATGCCTGTAGAAACTTGTCTGTGTAAGAGAAAGGAATTAAATGCAGGGTTTTTTCTCCCAAAGAGAAGCATATATTTTGAAAATAGGCTCTTTGAAAATGGCTTCGCCATCATTTCCTAAATCTTCTTGAGGCTACAGTGCAGAGTATTTTCTTTGAAGTTGCTCCATCTGTCTCTGTTTATGAAACAAGCTCTCCAAATGGATGGAAGGGTGTATTACTGCATTGTTTCACAGAGACTGGGGATTCTGAGTTCTTAACTGGTTTAACATAAAATTGGAACAGACTTTTACAGCCCTCCTTCTAAAACTTTCTGGGGTTGGCCTAATTACTAAAATCCCCAAAATAGCTGGGCAGCAACTTTTTAATGGGGCTATATGACTCTCCCATACTTCATCCATAAAAGGAAGAAAAGGCAGCTCATGGCAAAAGGAGAATGACAATTAGAGAATTACAAGGTGAGCCATAATGTCATTGAGTAGTAGTGCATCATAAAATCAGGGGAAATGGTTACATAAAAGAGTGAGAGTACATGTTTTTGAAATGTCTTATAATTTTCAGTTTTTTTCTGTATTACCAAGATGGGTATAGGTGACAATTATGGTAAAATAGGATTATTATGTCTACATTATAGCATCGTAATGGAATATGCAATGATAATAGAATTCTTTTGAACATCTTCTGCTATAATTAATCTGTATGGCAATTTAATCCTGTGTATGTAGCTTTTAGTGTCATGAAAAGAATGTAGCTTCCCTGCATTATGGAACTTAGGGTAACCTTCACAAAAAAAATGTGTTTGCTCAGGAGAAGGAGGCCAAAAAAAGAATTCTGAGACAAAAACTATAATATTTAATCTTTTGAAACACAGGGCTCTGGACATTGTGGGAGGAAGAACCTCATTAATATATTTATTTCTCTAAAGAAGCAAAGACTCCAGGTACAACCAGAGAACACTTTTCAAGGTCTCAAAGGGCTCCTGTGCCTCAAATTTTAATTGAGTCTTGGCAGAGGAAATTCAAGCTGGATTGATTTTGTGTCATGTGACTATATGCCTCTTCTCCTTTATTTTGGTTCTGGTTAATTTCTCTATTTTGATTATTATTTTTACTTATTTAGTTAATTGAATCGTGTGATGCAAATACTCTGAGACAGAATATTTGCATTTTACTTCCATGACTTGGATTCTTTAGAAAGAATGGTTCTTAAGCTTTTCTTAGAGAAAATTGTCCTGCCTTGCTGGCAGTGAGGTAAAATTACTACTCATTTGTGTCAGAGGTGACGGTGTAAAATGGGAGCAGGAAATGTTTTCCCTCATGGAAGTTTGAAGGTGTTATGTGTGTAAACGTTGAAGGACAGCTTTTAGACTAGAAGGTCTCTCTATGGGGAAGATGTTCTTCAGGAAGCCGAGAGACCTAGGTGCTAATTTTGGCATGCCTAATAGTCATACTTGACAAAGTCGCTTTGAACAGTTGTTCTCATCTCTACAATGGGAATCATAAAATCTGATATCAATTACCTTAGTTCTTTGAAAGTAGAACCTGAGGCCAAGGCTTTCACAGCAGAATTTTTTGGGGATTGTGATTTGGGGAAGCAGGAGCATAGAAAAAAAGAGTAAAACAGAGAAGGAGTGAGAGACGTCTTCCACCATGCGGACCTGGTGCTTGATCCTGCAGGGACCTTCTAAGAACCTTATGGATGGGGTCTCAGAACTGTTCATGAGGGCATGAAAGAAAGAAGTATGACTTGTTTCCACTCTTCTCAGTTAAGAATGGTATCTGTGAGTCTTGGCATCCCTCCCCTTCTGCATGGAAAGAGAGCAGGGGGTGCCCCTGGAACGTCTTGCTGCAGATCAGAGAATCCCAGGAGGAAGTGAGAAGCCTGTGGCACAGACCAAGCTGAAAAACTGTCTATTCATCTTGGTTCCCTAAAACAAATTGGCTCTCTCTCTGTTTAACATATACGTATTGCCCTCACCTCTGTGACTTTACTTATGCAGTTTTCTCTATGCACCTTCTCTTTGGACTGAAGAATTACAAGTCTGTTCTTTAAGCCAAAGTCAAATGTAACCTCCCCACAAAGCTATTACTAAAGGTAGTAATACTCATGCTTACCTCCTAAAGTTGTCACAAGGATTAAATGAGAAAATGCTTGTACGGTATTTTGCACAGTCTTGGACATAGAGGTAGTAAATAGTCAATCAAATATTGTTGATTTTTTAAAATTATTTTTCATTTCAGTGATGATTATACCAGTAGACTATTAAAGACAATGAGGGCAGAATCTGTGTGTTAACCATTTGTGGATGCCTCACATAGTACCTGGCAGCCAGTAGGAGTTTGTCATTGTGTGAATTATGTCACGTACAAAAAGACATGTTTAAGTTCTAGCTCTCAGTACGTAAGAAAAGGAATTTATTGAGATATAAGTTCTCTATAGAGATAATCAAAGTGGGTCCTAAACCCACAAGACTATATGAAGTAAAAACTTTGACACAGAGGTGGATGCATATATATATGGAAGACAACCTAAAGATACAGCATCAAGGAATGCCTGAGGCTACCAGAAGCTGAGAGAAGGGGTATAGAGCAGACTGTCCTTCATGCCTCTCGCAGGTGGAACCAAACATGCTAATGTCCTGATCCCAGACTTCTAGCCTTCAGAAAGTTGAGATAATAAGTCTCTGCTATTCTAAGCCACCGAGTTAGTTCTTGGTTACTATAAATAGTTGTGGCAACCCTAGGGAAACTAACACAGTGCTCAATGAACATTCCAGTTCATCTGAATAAACAGGCAGATGAACAAAATGTGAATGTGATCCTGATTTTTTACTACATGTTTTTTAAGGTTCAGAAAAATGCCCACAAGTTCCATAGTTCTTCCTTGACCTTTTTGATGTGGGTAGATTGCTTCTGTCAGTAAGTGTGTAGTCTTTCTTCTTTCACCTCATAAAAATATTGTTTTGAGATTTTTCTTTTTTTTTGGTTTCTTACATTTTATTTTGAAATAATTATTACCTCATTTGAAGTTGCAAAGACAGCGTACAGTGGTCTCACGGATTATTTATGCAGCTTTTTTTCTAGTAATTATATCTTACATAGCTACAGTACATCATAAAAAAGAAGAAATTGACATTGATAAATGTTGGTGAGTGCATTTGTGTATATGTAATTTATCATAACCACAACAAGTAATAAGGAACTTTTCTCCTACCATACAGATCTCTCTTATGTTACACCTTAGATATACTCACCTGAAATTTTTCTTGAATGGCTAGATAACACCTTTAAATTTGCAGGCCCAGTACTTACATAAGTCTTTATTCACACACATTGTGTGGCCCAGCATTCTCTTCTTCTCCTAGAGTGCCTACTACCTGCCCTCAATGTAAGACGAGGGCTGTACCATTGACTACGCTACCTGCCCTGAAAGCTAATAAATACCCAATCTGCTTCTCTGATAGTGCTGCTGTCTGACTCTGGTCTCTTTCACAGTATTTCTAACATAAGTATAAAAAGGCAAGAAGCCTTTGTGGCTGTCAGCAATTCTGTCATCAGCACTTGCAACAGTGGAACAAAGTATTTATATGTGCTTATACAGAACATGTACAAGTAGCCACTACTGGCACCAGGAAGGGTGGTGACCCCAGGGGCAGCTGGACAACAGAGAACACATATCCATTGTTTTTTTTTTGGACACCCAAATCAATATACTCACAACAGAATTTAAAAAATCATGATACCATTAAGTCTAGGTCATTGCTATTGTGTAAACAAATTAGTACCTTCATTACCACCTTTTATGCTAACTTGTATCACTAAGAACAAGTAGTAGGAATAACTCATTTCAGTGTTTATTAATGATGTTTTGTCTCAAATGCTTTCATAAGAAATTTCTGGAGGCAAAATATTTACACATTTAAGTTGTCAGTAGTGGTGGATACAAAACTGAACAATTAGTACCACTTTATTCTAACATGAAGCAGAAACAGAGCTGTTTCACTTTAATAAGTTTTCTAAATTAGTAAGTGGAATGGGTCAGGCGGGAATTACAGACACAAAAGGGTAAAAATACTTTAATGAATATGGATGTATCCGGAAATTTTTAATTAAATATGGTTTCATATTTTAATTTGTTCTGATATTTTATTAACCTGTTTCTACATGTAACTCCATCAAAATATGCATATATTTATGCCAACAGTTTTTAATCATTTGAAGTTTTAATAACTCCAGCCAAGTGTTAAATGAAAAGCAATGCCAACATTTTTTTAATCTGAATTGCTACAGCTCCTATAAGATATTTGAAAAAACCTAAAACTCATACTGTATTTTTTCCTAAAAAGAGCTACTTATTCAGCTTTTTTCCCTAGGGAACTTCATATATATATTTGATCAAGCAGGGGCTTCATCTTTTATTAATAAGTACAAGGCCCTAAAGGCCTAGCAGACTGAAAGATATGAAATGCAAGCTTAGTGAGAAAAACTATTCTGTCAAAGGATTAATTATGCTTTTAATTTTATTTGATGGTAATTGAGTGTGGTTCCAAGATCAAAAAGGTAAGTGGTCAGTACACCTTGTGTTTGGGACCAGCTGAGTTATTAGTTGGAGCAGAGGACATTCTGGTCAGTGAAATGTCATTCCTGAGCTCCAGTGTTTTGATTCTACAACAAATGAACACTTCTGTTGGTTGGTTAGCTCATAGGAATGGTGCTCTTGCACTTGAGGTCACACCAATAGAAGAATGTTCATCTTCTTGGCTATAAAACCCAGCCATTGTGAGCCGGAAACCTCTGATGAATAAATGACATCCCTTTGATGGGAGTCACAATAGGCTGACATCAACCAGCAAGCACCTTTTTGTTCTACCAGCATTTTAAGTATGGAAAATACTTCTGTACTAGCTGCCTAACTGTTGCTGCCTTATGATCCAGTGAGCTCCATTAGCCCCACCACTACTCTGGCTCCCCAGCTCATCCTGTGGGGCTACCTGCATTTTTCTACTTCTAACAAGTCATAGATTAACAGTTGGTATGTAGCTGTGGGAGATCCATTTCCATTCCTACTGATGTCAAGTTTTCCAGTCATTAAATATTTTGAATATCACTTCTGGAATCAGGGTATCAGCTAGATAATTTGTTTCACTGAAACTCAGCTGTTTCTAAGAAATCTGTGCATTTTGTGGTTAAAAAAAGAGATAGATAAATTTTGGAAAATTGAGCTTTTCTAAGTGAGAATGTAGGTTTAAACGCTGTGGATGGTTTTCATTGAAATATGTCTTGGTCTAACCTGGTCCCCTTTTCCTACGCACAGGAAATCAATGTGAGTCAATGCCCTGTATAGCTATCCTTATCTCAACCAGCAAAATCCCTTGTTCCTTCCTATTATTGCTTATACTCTCTCTACAACAAAATTAGAGATAAGGGCAAAATAGTTTCTGCTGGGTATTGAGGGGGGGAGCGGGAGGGGGTGGAGTGGGTGGTAAGGGAGGGGGTGGGGGCAGGGGGGAGAAATGAACCAAGCCTTGTATGCACATATGAAAAAAAAAATGAAAAAAAAATAAAAATAAAAAAAATAAAAAAAAAATGAAATATGTCTTGGTCCATAAGGTAAGAAAATCAATTGAGGACAGTTTTTATTCATTATTGAAAGAGGCTTAAGTCATATTTTAGAACTGTTTGCTGCTCTTTTCCAATTGTATTAATTAAAAATGATTTACTTATTTTTAAAATATTTTACTGGCATATATTCTGCAAGGGGATACATTGTGACAATTCTGAACAGCTTTACATTGTACATTGGCTAGATAGCCCTGTCTCCCCCATCCTCTCCCCTGCCCTACTTAAAGCAATTACAAGAGATTTCATCATTCTGATTCATATATATATATATATATGAAGCCCATCAACTATATTCCCTCACCTTCATCAATTCCATTCACAAGTAACTGCCCCCCAGTACCTATTTTACAGTCCTAGCTTTCATTTTTAATTGCGAAGTCAATGTTCAAAGGGGTTTCTTAATGTATCCCAACTGTGAATATACTTTACTTTGGTCAGTTCAACTGACCAAAATGATTTTAGTTGCAGCTAATTTTTGAAAGCATTGGATTATTTCATAACAACATCGACACTCTTAGGAATGCACCATCTTGTACCTCATTTCTTGTTTTCCATTAAGGTGTTGTAAATGACATCTTACAAACTTTTAACAAAAATAAAAGTCAATGGTAAAGTGTTTCAAGTTGCAATGACATGGTCTTCCACATAAACAACAGCAAAATTTTATCCCTCATATTCATTTTTTATTTTTTGGAGGGGGGGTGGCATGCTAAGGTTTGAACTCAGGGTTTCATATTTGCAAGGCAGGCACTCTACCACTTGAGCTACACCTCCAGCCCTACCTGTCATATCCTTTTGAAGAGGAATGTACTTAACTATTTGTCATTCTCTTCCCCTCTCCCTTCCTGAGCAAAAATTAATAGCAGGCATAAAATTTTCCCCATTGCAAAAAAGCACTGATTAAATCCAGGTTGTAAATTTGCATATTTGAAACCCAAAGAAGAAATTCTTAAATGGTTCAAGCACTAAAAGTGTGCAAAGAGCCATAAACAAATTAGACAGAAGCAGCTCACACAGTAGGTGGTCCCATTTGCTTCGCTACTATAAGATTACATTGGCACTGTTAATTATAATATTATAAATATTATGTTCCAGAATCTTTAAGTTTCCAAGGATTTGCCACTTTTTATTTCATTTATTCTTCTGTGTCAAATTTTGTGTCCTAGAATTTTGTCTTTGCTCTTTATTACTCATGCATTTAGGAATACAGGTGCAATTAACAAACATTGTTATTGGTGATGGTATGGAGGAAAGAAGTTCACATCAAGTATAGATAGTTAAGAGCATTCAAATTCCTCATCAGGAAGTCTGGGGAACAACTGCTTTATAACCTTTTACAAAAATACATTTTGTATTAGTTATGTTAAAACAAAGCAGCAAGGAACATGGTTCTTGTATGCTCTGCATCACTTTTGAATATTGTGCATCAAGTGTAGGAAATGATAAATGCACAATACACAGAGGGCCTGTTTCTTCTGCATTTCAACTCAGTTTTGGCCTCCAACAGTGTACTCTGCAAATATTCCAAATGAGTACTTGCAAATGTTTAGTGATTGGACTGGCCTCACTTCTTCACTTGGGGTAGGTAATCAGCATCCACTTTTGGTATTTTCAAGGTTTCTCCTTGTCTGCATGAGCTACACAGGCTACTCTTTTTGACATATGGCTACCTATCTTTTGCCAAGGTAGAATCACGAAATGTTTCTTTCTGCCTTCTTTATCACCATCAACAAAGAGAACACTCTACTTCATCAAACAGACGCAGTAACTAGATAATCCCACTTGGATTCCTATACATCTCTACAAACAGAGCCAGTGCTTTCCAACTTCTTACACACTACAGCTCACCTAGAAATGATAAAAAAAAAAAAAAAATGTGCAGCACACAGTGGCAAAGGATGGGGGAGGCTCAATATCTCAGCACATTTGTAACATATTCAGGAAGGCATGCACTGGATGAGGAATTCTGTCATAAACTAACACACTTTGGACTCATTCATTCAGCTTGAAATAGTAGCAAAATAGCAAACTTTCTGAAGTATTTTCCATCCTTTTTTTCTGAAAAATAAATTCTCCCATTCACTCAACCTAACTTTTATACCAGACTATGCCTTTATGATATATTAAACATAAAAAGAGATAAGGATGCAATATTTACTGCTACTCAGTGAATTTATATGTTTCTGAATATAAGCTCTCCCTGCAGGGCATTTGTTTTTCTACCCTTCTTTCTTTTCTAACTTTCTCTTTCCTGGTGAACATCCCTCATATCTCCTGGTTTCTTAGTTTAGCAAAAGAAAGCAGTTTTGTGCCTTTGGTTTACTAAACTAGGACCCTGCTTCTCTTTCGCTGAATATAGTAATGCAACTTTATTTAAAATGCTATCTAATAGAACTTTCTAATTTCAAAATACAGATTTATAATTGTATTAAATCACAATTGTAACAGCAATGAAGGCAACCAGATATTTACTGATTATTAATTAATTGAGAACCATTTGCTATTTCTGGACCCTCCATATGTTTTCAAAGTTGGAGCCCGTGGTTAGATTTGAGACCTGTGCAGTCACACGAGGCTGAAACATGGACAACACTGCACTTGCTACATGCCCTGCTGCTGCCATCTTGAAATTTTTAATGATTTTTGAACAAGGGGGTCCATATTTTCACTTTTTTTCTGGGCCTTCAACCTAGTTAGTCTTTCCCCTGATTTAGTGCCTTGGAATTAGTCTCTTTTATTGCTAGATAATCCGCTGAAACACATATCTGCTTTGACAGTAGCCTTAAACTGCTAAGGAATTGAATATTTAGAATCCTGCTACCGTTTTGCTTGTGGGCTGTATATTTGCAGTCCTTGGGCATTGTAGTCCCCTACCCCTTAGCCACAGTTTTGCTTTCCATAGTGTCAGTTACCTGGAGTTAACTGTAGTCTGTAGTTATTAAATGGAAAATTCCAGAAATAGACAATGTATGAGTTTTCAATTGTGAGTTGTGAGTAGTGTCATAAAAGTCTCCCAGCATTCCACCTGGGATGTGAGCTGTTCTCTTATCCAGTATATCCATACTATATGTACTACTCACCCATTAGTCACCTAGTAGCCATTTCAGTTAACTGTTCGACTCTGTCAGTATTGCAGTGCTTGCGTTCAAGTAACCCTTATTTTACTTGGTGGTGAGTCTCAGGTTCAAGGGTAGTGATACCAGCAATTCAGAAATGCCAAAGAGAAGCTACCAGTGTTCCTCTTAATTGAAAAGGTGCAAGTATAATAAGATGTTTGAGAGAGAAAGAGACCACATTTCCAAAACTTTCACCATGGCCCAATAAAAACCTTATTAAAGGGTTTCTATTTTGTTATTAGTTTTACTGTTAATTTCTTGCCATGCCTAATTTATAAATTAAATTTTATTATAAGTATGTAGGCATAGGAGAAAATAGTCTGTATAGGGTTTGGCACAATTTGTGGGTTTCAAGTGTCCACTGGTGTAAAAGAGGACCTATGTACTGGGGGGTCACCTGTTCCTGCCTTCTCCCTTCAGGTATCAACCAGTTTGTGAGTCAGCTCAGGCGTTAGTGACAGCAGCATGCCTGCTTACTACAGACTGCTTTCTGTTACTTTTGGAAAGATCCAGGAGAGTCACCTTGTTGGTGGTATTTCTCTGCCCATCTCCTAAATCAGAACAGAAAAGAAAAGATTAAAAAGAGCCCAGAAAAGGCCAGATCTGTTTTGTGGTCAGCCCTGTCCAGCTGTGTGGTGTTTTACTCCCAACAGATCTTGAGTTTATTCTTGTTACCATGGTGACCAGTTGCTTCCCTGATAAGTCATTTTTTTACCTTTCTCTTTCTTTAACAGAATGTTTGCATTTAGTAACTTCTTGAAGCGTATTCCTACCATCCTATCCTTTTGTCTGTCATTATAGAAAAGACTTCCTTTTTAGGGGATCACCGATTTCCGGGTCCCCCTGCATTCTCCAATATGCAGTCTTTCTCTTCTCTTTTCTCCAGCTAAATTCTCTATAAATAAAATCTTTCCGACCTCTGCAAAAAAAAGAAAAAAAAAAGACTTCCTTTTTAGAAAGGAGCTAAACCTCCCTTTAATTGTGTTTCATTTAATTCTCATATGACTGCCTTTTTCTTTAACACATACCTTCATAAGAAACTGTACTTCAAACCTGGATATACTGTGGTCAAATACTTGGATTGCATAAGGTGAATATTAGCATAGTTTTTATCAACAAAACACCATTCTTATAACCTTCATATAATTAAGTTGTTATGAAGTAAAGACATACAAAGTAAAGATGTATAAAGGGATTTGCAGGGAATAGAGTCCAAGAGAAGGAATATTTCTTTAATTTTATCTATGGGGTTGAATTTTAAACTACATAGCTATTTCACACCCCAATTTTAAAAAGAAGAAAAACAGAGAGGCAGGAAGCACATTTGTTTCATAGTGTGGAACAGGTGGATGATATTTTATAAATAGTGACAAAGAAGTAGCTATGTTGACTCCCTGTTAATAAAAACAGAAGAGTCTGAGGTTTAGAGGAGATTGTTAGAGACAGTCTAAATAAGCAAATGTGGATTTTTTTCAGATAAAGTACTGTGTGTGTGTGTGTGTGTGTGTGTGTGTGTGTGTGTGTGTGTGAGTGAGTGAGTGATAACTGTCACTTTCAACGGTATTATTGACCTGGGATCTTAGGGAAATATTCAGTCAATATTCATTTTTTTCTATGCATTTTAATTGAGTCATTGCTAGCTTTAAGTCACTGTTCTGGAATTTTGCTTAAACTGGTCAAATCCAGTTCTTACCTTCATAAACTTTGTCTACTGAGAATGTCAGGCAATAAAAGAAGAATTTATAGGGGTCACCTTTCAAGATAGCAACTATACCTAAAATAGTCTCTAAAGAAGCCTTCAGCCCTGTCTGAAGATTAGAATAGAATTAGGAAATATGAAACAAACAACAACAAAGATAAAGCAACAAGACCATCTGATTTTATTCTCAGGCCCAACTTATTGAAGTAAACCAAAATCCATGGAACGAGTGCAAGGTCTTAGTACTTTTCCAGTTCCCAGGTGATTCATTATCATGTGGATGGATCTGCATTCACCTACAGAGAAGCGATAGGAAACCACCATCATCAAAACCTCCTGAGTACCATGCCCAGAGACTATGACTCAGGAGATTTGCAAACTAGAATTCCATTGTTAATAAGTCCTCAGGTACTGCTGAGGCTGCTAGTGTACTTAAGGAACCACAATTGCAGATGTACTGCTCCCAAGAATGGAATATTTTGCCCAGGAGCAGAAGGATGTGTGGATAAAGAGAAAACAGGAAATGGGGAGGGTTTTGGACATGGTGAGTGAATGGCATGTGAAAGAGCCTAGGTAAAGAAAAAGCATTTGAAAAATTAAAAAGAAGGCTAATTGTTCCTGGAGCACAGGGAGTGATGTTAAGAGCTTTCAGAGATATCAGTTGCAAGGGAACAGATTTGGGGTGATACTGTAAACCCTGTCAAGGTAACCCAATGGAGAACTTTAGGTAGAGGGACACTACAATCTGATTCTCATTTAGGAAAGTCAGTGCAGGTGACAGTCATACTAAAGGCTGTTGTGAGTATTCCTGATGACAAAAAGAGTAGAAAGAAGTAGACTGATTTAAAAATGAACCCACAGAAACAAGACTGAGTGATGGTGTGTAAAGGTAAAAGAGACAAGGCTGAACTTCTATGCTTTGGCCTGGAGGTCTGGGTAGGGGTAGATGTGGGCCAAGTAGTTGAGTCAGTGATGTACAAGCTGCTGGAACTTCAGGCTTCTCATCAATAAAAGTGAAATAAGCACACGTAAGTCACAGAGAAATTGTGAGTATTAAATGAAGTTGTGAACAAGTTAGCTAACATAAAATGAATAGTTATGTATCCTGCCTTCCCAATTTAGTAAAAACACAGCTCTCAAAGCATGTAAATATATTTTAAATAATGGTCTATAATAGCAATATTTTTCCTTTCTCTAACTCCCAATAGATATGCTTTTATTTATTCACTTTTTGGTAGGACTAGGGTTTGAACTCAGAGCTTCATGCTTACCAAGCAGATGCTCTGCCACTTGAGCTATACCTCCAGTCCATTTTCCTCCAAGTATTTTTGGAGATTTTGTCTCTTAAACTTTTTGGCCAGTCTGGCCACCAACCACAATCCTCCCTATCTCAGCATCCCAAGCAGCTAGGATTACAGGCATGAGCCACCAGTACCCAGTTAAAGAAATGCTTTTAACTACAGTGAGATGACAGAGGAAACCAATGTGGTACCGTCATCATGGATCCAAAATACAGGGTAACATCAATTACCTATTTTGCCAATTTTTGCAAAACAAAATTAAAAGCTTAAAGGTAGTTTCTGAAAACTGTTTAAAGTAACACTGAAGCCTGGTTGCTTGAAGTGACTCATTGTTTTAAGTAGATGGATAACACGATCTGATTCTCATTTTGAAAAGCGCAGGTTATTGTACATACACTGAAGTCTCTTTATGAAAGTTGTTTGATGGACAGAACTAATGTATCTTTCTTGCACTGACTCTTATCAGAACTTTTCTGTGTGTACTTAAGCTCCAGAGGAAATTATTTGACCTAGGATAGAACAAATCCATCCAATAATCAACAATGTTTTAATGGGTTTTACTCTACATGTGCTCTATCAAGAGTACAATCTGTTGACCATTACTCTGTTTTCTTTTGTCCCCCCCAACACTAAAGTTTCTGGGGGCGAACGAGTTGTCTTAAAACATTAATGGGTGCACAGTCTTAACTTCCATAAAATGTGTGCTGACTTGACCTCGACTGGGGAATCATGCCCCTGGAGATTGTCACTTTCTTCCCTAACACCTGTATTTCTTATATTATAATAATATAAAAAGCTAGAGGACTTTCCAAAGAAGAGGAAACAATACCAAATTGATGTGATTTTGAAAAATATGTTAAAATTCTCTTCCTTGAAATATTTCATTTCCAATTATGAGATAATGTCTCCCAGAAAATAAGTCTTTCTGTTTGGTCAAAGCTTGTGCTAATCTTACAGAAGCACTGGTAAGCTGAACAGAGGGCAACCTTGGCTTAAGAATGAGCCCCTGAAAAGAAGCAGAAATGTTTTCTTTCTTAATTTATGGAGAATTACTTTTACAAAGGTGGCATATTTGCTTTCACTCCCCAAAGCAGTAACTATTTTTATACTTTATTTATCCTCAGAAAAGTATGCCAAATTTCCATGAGTCTGCATGAAATGCATATGGTAAAGCAGACTGAAAAACTGTTTCTCCTTTGCCAGGAATAAAATACTGTTAGGGCCAGTAAGTTGTGAGTGTGTCCATGTGTGTATCTGTTTGTGTGTGTATGTGTACGTGTGTGTGTGGGGGGGTTGTATCTGTACTAAGGTATTATGATTTTCAGTGCCAGCAAGTTCATTTCTATTATTACAGTTCAGATGATATAGAGAAAAGTGGTTCTATGTTTTGCCCTTTCATAGGCTATGTTTGTCATTCAATCTAAGTAAGTGTGCCCCTTTTGACAAAATTATCTTTGCCACCTACAAAAAATAATCATTAGGCCAATACAAGATGTATAAAAGGAAATATATAAAGGAACATTTGATGGCAGTAAATTTACAGTGAGTATTGTTACTTAATATCTTTTCTCTCAAAGGCCTTATAGGCTCAATCCTGAGCCAAATTAATTAGACTCTGAAAGTTCCACTAGTTTACTATATAATATGTTTGTAAAGATGTGACCTCATAAAATGTTACATCTTTATTGAGTAGATTTTGCTGGAGCTATGTAGGTGACAATGCATATGACTCCAATTGGTAAAGGTTAATTACTTATATGGCTGTGACCTATGGGATACAGGTGCAAAGAAAAAAAAAAAAGCCTTTGCCTGACTTTCTCCTTGATACACTAAATACAATGCAATAACTGAATTTGAACTTCAACTCTGGCGTTTTGTGGTCTTGGTCAAGTTATCTAACTTCTATGATCTCGAATTTGTTCACCTGTAAAACTGAGCTAATTATACTTATCTCAAAGGGGAATATAATAAAATAGAATATGTAAGTAGTTCATTAGTGCTGGACAGCATTTGTTTACAATGAAATTGGTAAATGATAGTTGGAATTTCCTGAAACTCACCTATGAGTACTACGGTTTTGAGCAATATCATTCTTTTCAAGGAGCTCTTTCAAATGAAGTCTTTCCATTGAGCTTATAAAAGGTCTTTATGACTTATATACTTTGAATTTAAGCTAAATTTAACCATCTTTATCCACTATTTTATGATAACATTATTGGCATATTTACAAACAAGGTGACATAGAAAAATTCAGGGCAATAGGGAACTCAAGAAAACACATCCATTCTGAAAAGAAAATGGGTATTTTCAGTTGAATTATTCCTACTATTAAATACGCAAGAGGTTGCTTAAGCCTTCATTTCACTTTGCTAAGGTAAACTTGCCTGAAACAGTAGAGACTTTTCTAGAGTATCCCTGCCTGCACTAGGAGAAGCAGAACATCTTGACCAAAGCTGGCAGGAGAACAAACAGCTTTAAGGGAATTTAGGCAAAGGTCCTGAGTGGGCTTAGCATCATTTTGTTGCTTGGGTTCAAGCCAGGAAACTTGTTTCTGATGGTTAGATATTGTTTTTAATTACAGAAGAAGCATGTTATGGATTTCCTATCCATCTTAATAATGTACTTCAATGCTTTGAAACTGAATCATCATTGCTTCTGTCACACTTGCCTTACAGTTGACATATTAGAAAGTGAAGGGAAAAGATTACAGACAATATTTATATGGAAGTAACATCAGGAGAGCAGGAAAGAGGATGCACTGTGCCTGGAGTGATATTTCTTCCCTCAATTCAAAATTATGCCACCCTCTCAGCTCAGATTATAGATATAACACATCTCATCTGTAATACCCAAGCAACACAAAAGAAGTATTTAAGAAAAAAGTGAAAAAAAATCTAAACTCTCTCTCCCAGTGTCACACTGATTAACATTTTTGGTGAGCATATTTTTTTCAGATATCTCTCTGTGTATACACATGTCTTCTCACACACATGTATATGTGCAAAATTTTATAGAGATGTAATCATATTTTGTGTTTATTTGCAACATGCCCCTTCTATTTTCCCCTTTCTTTGACTCCTGCATTCCTTCCTTTCTGCCAAACCATCTCCTTCTTCCTTATCTTTTTTATTTAGTCACAGAAAGTTGAGTCAATGATACACTGACATTTGCTGCATATTATCATCCTTGGTCAATGTCGCATCCATCTTTATAAGAATGTTTATATTTGTCATTCCACCTCTATTCCAGACTACCATTGCTCTCTTCCTGTTTGAACTGAAGATTGTTTAAGAGATTTGATCAGATCTTTTTATTTGTATCTGGAAGAAAATCTGTGGTTGTTTTATGTACTTTTAAGATTCCACCTCACCCCTGTTAGAATAGCCATCATCAGCAACACCACCAACAACAGGTGTTGGCGAGGATGCGGGGAAAAAGGAACCCTCTTACACTGTTGGTGGGAATGTAGACTAGTACAACCACTCTGGAAAAAAATTTGGAGGCTACTTAAAAAGCTGGACATCGATCTACCATTTGATCCAGCAATACCACTCTTGGGGATATACCCAAAAGACTGTTACTCCAGAGGCACCTGCACATCCATGTTTATTGCGGCACTATTCACAATAGCCAAGTTATGGAAACAGCCAAGATGCCCCAGCACTGACGAATGGATTAAGAAAATGTGGTATCTATACACAATGGAATTTTATGCAGCCATGAAGAAGAACGAAATGTTATCATTCGCTGGTAAATGGATGGAATTGGAGAACATCATTCTGAGTGAGGTTAGCCTGGCTCAAAAGACCAAAAATCGTATGTTCTCCCTCATATGTGGACATTAGATCAAGGGCAAACACAACAAGGGGATTGGACTTTGAGCACATGATAAAAGCGAGAGCACACAAGGGAGGGGTGAGGATAGGTAAGACACCTAAAAAACTAGCTAGCATTTGTTGCCCTTAATGCAGAGAAACTAAAGCAGATACCTTAAAGCAACTGAGGCCAATAGGAAAAGGGGACCAGGAACTAGAGAAAAGGTTAGATCAAAAAGAATTAACCTAGAAGGTAACACCCATGCACAGGAAATCAATGTGAGTCAATGCCCTGTATAGCTATCCTTATCTCAACCAGCAAAACCCCTTGTTCCTTCCTATTATTGCTTATACTCTCTCTACAACAAAATTAGAGATAAGGGCAAAATAGTTTCTGTGGGGTATTGAGGGGGGGAGCGGGAGGGGGTGGAGTGGGTGGTAAGGGAGGGGGTGGGGGCAGGGGGGAGAAATGAACCAAGCCTTGTATGCACATATGAATAATAAAAGAAAAATGAAAATAAATAAATAAATAAATAAAAATAAAAATAAAAAAAAGTAAAAAAAAAAGAATTCTTAAACAGTGTTAGAAAAAAAAAAAATAAAATAAAATAAAATAGTAAAAAAAAAAACTTATATATGTGTTATTGTTTTACAGATATCCTCTGTTTCTTCTTTTCATCTATTGTCATTCTTGCTGTTATATGTCCACCTAATCAATTGCTTCTAGCAACTGCTTATTCCACCCTTGTTGCATCATCACCCATTACTCAATGTCACTGCCCAGAATACAGTACTGTCAATTCACTGCCCAGTATACAACACCACAGATAAGTACGTAACTAGTACTTTTGTATTGGTGAGAAACTTTGCTGGGGGTGTATATCAGAAGTGGAATTGCTGAGATACAGGGAGGGTTTATACCTAATTTGACTCCAGATTTCTCCAAAGAACAAGGTGTGATCTCCTGTGACATTGAGCTTTGAGAAGTCTGGAATTGCCATGGGACTACACACTTAACTCTCACTGACTTGAAACATGTCTGACATAGATTTAAACATGGGGCCTCACGTACCCATTGGGCCATTTTGCTTTGAAGATTTCTGCATGAGTAATTGTCACAGATTTGAAACTGGCTTTTTCTGACACTGATATGGATATTTGTCTAAATTAATGATATAACTAAGTCATTTCCTTTTTCGTGGCTCATAAGAATTTCCTGTATTTCTCTTTACTTTGCTTCATCTTTTCATCCTTTAGTGGTACACATTGAGGCTTGGTTTTGGTTTTTCATTCTAATAAACAAAGCTACAATGAGTATCCTTATTCATATACATTGTACATATTTGATCATTTTTCTCTTTGGCTTGAAACCTAGTTATGAGTTTGCTCCAGCAGAAATGATATACATTTTCCTTTTTGATGTACAGTGTTTTATTTTCCTACAAAAAACTATACCATTATACAGTCCTCCCCCCAAATATATAAAGTATCAATTTCCTTCTTTTTTAAAATAATATTGAATTTATCAATAACCAATAATCTGATATTGGATTGTTTGTATAATTTTCTTTGACTTTAGTGAAGATAAATATTTTGAATATGTTTATTGACCTTCTTTACATAAATTTTCTGCTTTTGTCATTTGCAAATATTTTTCTATGTTATTACTTATTATTTTTCCTATGATCTCCCCCAGGGTAGAGGCTGTTACAGATTTGTAAACCTGGGAACCTTCAAGTCACATTTTCTAGCACATAATAGCTTCTCAGTAAATGTTTGTTGATAAACACTGGTATATTTCTGACATATATTTTGCAGTTTTTCTATCTTCTTTTAAATTTTATTATTTTTCTATGAGTTGATGCATCAGCCTTTTCCTTATGATTTTGTTTTCCATGTATTTTTAGTCCTCTATCCCCCAGATCATAAGCATTTTGAACCCTGTCGTATTATGATTCTCTCATGGTTTTATATATTAGCATTCAATTCTTCCAGTCTGTGTGGCGTGAACTTGGTGAGATTTGTGAAACAAGAACTCTCATTTGCATTCGCCAGCTGCCTTTATTGACATGCCTGTCTTTTACACATAGTGCTACATTTAACTTATACTAAATTCCTGTGTGTACTTGGATCCATTAAAAAATTCTCTATTCTCATTCACTAATTTACTACTTAGGCTACCTTTCTTATAATTTTAATTTTATTTATTTTGAATACATCATACTGAAGTCGCATTGCTCAAAATTCATAATATGCCAAAGAATATATAAGAAAATATATTTTCTACCATCACCTTACCAATAAGCTCAATGAATGAACAACTTGGTCTCTGAATTTTCATTTTACAAAATAGCATATTACAGGGACTGTTATCATCATACCTTTCTATTTACTTACTTACATTATTTTTATTTATTTATTTTTATTTAGAGACAGAATCTCATTATGTAGACCAGGCTGGCCTTGAACTAAAGATACTCTCACTTTTTCCTCCCAAGTTCTGAGATTATAGGTGTGTGCCTCTGTGCTCTGTCAGCATTTTACCTTTTTAAATACAGTTTTGGGTTTTGTGTGTGTGTGTGTGTGTGTGTGTGTGTGGCACTGGTATTTGAACTCAGGGCCTTGCTAGGCAGGTGCTCTACTACTTGAGCCACTCTGCCAGCTCATGTTATCTTTTAGAAAGCTTAACAATAAATCATACTCTGTCAGTAAATATATATTTCCATTGCATGAAATATTGGTGCATATCTAAGTTTCTCAAAACTTTTGCTGTGATAAAAACTACTGGCATTAATAACTCATACAAACTCCTTTATGCACATGTGATTACATGTGCAGAGTATTTCCTAGCCATATGACTACCAGGTCAAAGGGTGGCAAGTGCATTTGCATTTCTGGCTGGTATGGATAAATGGCCCTCCTTTGAGGTTTACTAATTTTTATTTCCGCCAGTAGTGCCGTACACAAGCAATGTGATCATTTAGTAGTATCAGTTCTTACCAAGACTATTTTTTGATGCTGATAAATAGCAACTTCTCTTTTCTTTCTTTTTAATTTGGATTTTTATGAGCTCTATGATGCTTCCATTTAATGAAACACGATAAACATGAAAATTTCTTTGTTTTCTTTTTAATTTAGGTATGCACTCATTATGGTATCTGTAGTTATTTATTTTCCCTGTTTTTAACACAAGATTTGTTTATAGATATAAAGATTAAATTAAATATAATTTGGCCATAATTTAATAACTACTATCCCATACATACAAGACATGGCTCCTGATAATACCTTAAGTATTTGAAATTTTGTGTTTCAATTCCAAGACCATACAATTTCAGATATATTTTAGTAAATAATAAATAAAATAAAAAAATAAAATTTTGAGCCACAAAATATAGACTATTTAACCAAGTAAAAAAGAATTAAGAAATGGATACCCACTGTTTTCAGATGTATTTTAGTAAGTATGATTGCATTTTAAAAAGTTCCTTATGAAGAGAGACTTGCCTAAATACTGTTTTCAGAAGATAGTAGTCAGTTAGAAACTGAGTAGGGACTTACTTTGAGGATCTATTTTCACTTCTTAAAATGACTTTATATTATTACGCAGGCATTCTGTATTTAATGAATGCATATGGTCTGAAAGATGCATTGTTAGGTGGTTTTGTTGTAGCGTGGACTTATACAAATCGCGAGGCTGTGGTATTCATGGATGGTGTACCTTGTGTGGCTCTCAGGGCTTGGCAAACAAGACAACAGAAGACTTATGTCCAGCATGAGAGGAAACAACACAATCAAACAAGCAGTTAACACCAGGTGTATGTGGCTGCTGCAAGTGTAATATGCCATACTATTTCACAGTAGAATAAGAGTAGACTCTTAAACAGTGACAGAAAGTACAGTAAACATACAAGCCATTAACAATCATTTGTCATTACTGAGCATTATATACTACACATAATTGCATATACAACACTTTCATATGGTACAGTAGATTTATTTATATCAAATCACCACACACATACAAGTAGAGCCTTGTCCATGACTTATGATGGCTACCATGTCACTAGGTGGTAGGAATTCTTCAGCTACATTACACGTGACTGCTGTCATACATGCAGTCTGTTGTTGACTGAAAATTTGTTGTGTGGCACATGACTGTGCTTTGGTGTCAAGGGCTGTCATACTCATGGCAAGTTATATAGTTCACTCACTGTAAGTGACAGCCATGTGTAGTATTGTGAAAGAAAAGTGAAAGTCATCAGAATCAAAATGGAGTTACTTATGTTAACACTAAAAACAAGAACAACAAACATAAGTAAAATTAATAGGTTATGAAAGAAACATTCTTATGCATGATTGCCTAATAACTATCACAATATCTCTGCTGGACACAAGCTTTCGCAGAGGCTATAGCAACCTTACACAAAAAGGGCTTTTACTGTCTATTCAACCTTAGATGTGTGTGTACCCTGGTGACTAATCAATGTGGCCAAAGATTATTATTTCAAAATATCGGATGTAATTCTCTTCACTTTAGTTTTTAAAATCTTCCCCTTGACTCATCCTCCTGAATATGCCCATAGTTTACTATGACATATATTTTCATTTTAGTACTTGGCTATTTCCATGTTTATCTATATCTAAGTAAATTCCATTATTCTTTGGAAACTGATTGCTATTTGGTCTGAAACCTCGTGTGGCTGCCTCTTAGACAAGATTTGCACTCTATCTGTCCATGTTGGAGCTCTCTGTGTGCCTTCCCAGGCTATATAATGCCTTCCCATAGAAGACAACTGCTTCTAAGGTTTACTGAAGCTGCTGTAACAAGTGACTACAAAGTGTATGGTTGAAAGTAACAGATTTATTTTCTGGAGGTCTGAAGTCCAAAACTTCCTCTGAAGGGTCTAGGAGAGAGGTTTTCCTTGCTTCTCTCAATTTTGGCAGGCTTTAGGCATTCCTGGCATTCCTTGCCTCGTGGCTGCATCACTCCAGTCTCTGCCTCTGTCTTCTCATGCCTGTCTTTTCTTCCACTTTTCTCTCTTCTGTGTGTCTCTTGTGTGGATGCTGGTCATTAGAGTTCAAATCCATTTGGATAATGCAGGGTGAGTCTCATTTCAATATGCTTAATTATGTTGGCAAAGACCCTTAATTCCAATAAGGTCATATTTATAGAGGCTTAGGGTATGTACATATCATTTTAGGGCTATCTTCAACCCACTATACCTCTATTTTCCATTCTATCACCATAGTTATATTTCAAATTCTTGAACTTAACATGAACGGAATTTTATCTATGTCCTTCTTCGTGTCTGGTTTCTTTCATTGTTTTCTATTTCTTTTTTTTAAATTTATTTAGTTTTTGACAGTATTGGGGTTTGAACTCAGGGGCTCAGGCTTGCTAGGCAGCTGCTCTACCACTTGAGCCAGTGAATGAAGTTTCTTATGAGACCAGAAAAGCCTGAGCAGTAGGATAAAGCTGACTACTGTATGTGGGTGATCAAATCAGGTACTTCCCTCAAAACACTTGCCAGCTCAGCCTTTCTATGTAGTATACCCTACAACAAATCCCACATTTAATCCAAGAAGTTTAATTGAGATTCTTGTATTTTAAGAGAATCAGTGTATGAGAGTGGAACCCCAAAGCACTAAGCCCTCAGATAAGAGTGCTTCAAAAGAACCAGTTGATGGATAACCTTGCTTTGCATAGTAACATC
This sequence comes from Castor canadensis, assembly GCF_047511655.1. Classification (NCBI taxonomy): domain Eukaryota; kingdom Metazoa; phylum Chordata; class Mammalia; order Rodentia; family Castoridae; genus Castor; species Castor canadensis. The sequence goes on along the minus strand of NC_133390.1, from coordinate 14,280,820 downwards.
CTCACACATACACACACAAGAGACTCGTTCATAGCTCTAGATTAAGCCCTTTTCATTTACCTGGGATTCATTGTAATGCATTTGTTTCCTCCTATTTAATGGATGGATATCTCTTCTCTAAAATTTAAATTTAGATTCAAATACATATTTATGATATCATTGTCTATGCTCAAGCAGGTGATTTTAAGATGATCTATAAGTATAACCAAACAATTTCACTGCTCAAATGAATTCTGCCAAGATATTTCCCATTAATCTTGGAAATACCACAGGTGCATTTTTTAACACAGAGGACTTTGTGTTAGAATGCCATGGTCCTTTCTGACATATTAAGCCATTTTTAATTTGTTCTTATCATTAAAAGCCTCTCTTTTTCAAAGATATTAGATAACTCTAGGGTGTTAAGTAGCAGAGAGTGATTTAGGAGCTCAAGGGAAAGTAAGAGGAGTTATTAATCTTAGTAAATGCTTATCTAATTTTCAAAGCATCCAGGTCCCACTTAAAATTAGTATCTGTGGACTATCTGGAAGAAGGGAAGAGGAGGAAGGTAATTTCCTGTTTATTTAATTGATATTCTGTAACTTTTCTCTTTGCAGGTATAGCCCACTAATGGATTTGCACAGTGCAGTCATTATTAGAAATGTCACTGTGACATTTGATTAATTCAGTCTATTCAGATTTGGAATACAAATCATTTATTTATTCTAACAACATAATTAATTACCATTTTCTCTTTTGGCTTTTTCAATATATTTAGAAATATCCTTAACATTTTCATCTTTAGCCTATGGATGCTTTATATTATGTCCTGTAGGCTTGGGATGGATGCCAATCTAGACTATCTGGGGGAGCATCAGGAGTGTGTAACAATCTCATCAGTGTTTTCATGTGCATTTTAATAGATTGTACATTTCATTGTTGACTTACACTGCTAGAAACTGAACACAAGGTTTTGTGCTTCACTTTTCTTTTTTAGTATCCCACATTTTGGTCCTTTATTTCCCTGGCCTCCTAGGAGAAGTCACTTCTTAGACACTATTTGTGAATCTTTATCCAAAGTTTCTCAATCTAAGACAATATAATTAATTCTATTCACATATTTGTTCATTCATTTAATCTTTGTTCAATCATCTATTAGTTGTATATACTAAAGATAAAGATACAGTAGTAAGTAAAAGAAATAGTGGAAGCCTGTGTCCTTCTGGAGCTTTTATTTTAGTGATGGAAGACAGATTAAACACCAAAGCTTGTATCGGATTATAGGAAGTGTCATGCAGAGAAATGAAGCATGATGTCCTGAAAGCTTGGAGGAGTGAGTTTTTTTTTTATTAAATAAGATGGTCAAAGTAGGCTTTGAGAAAACATGACATTTGGGGAAACATGCAAGGGCAATGAGAGAGAAAGTTATGTGGATATCTGAGAGAAGATCTTTGTAAGGTGCAGGTGAATGAGAGGAATCCTGGAGCAAGAACATGCCTCATATGAATCTAAAGAAGCCAGCAAAAATGGGAGAGGTGGGACAGAAATCACACAGTTGGTGGAAATCAGGTCACGTAGGATCTTAAAGATTTTTGAACAACAATGGATTTTACTTTGAGTGAACTAGAAAGCCATTGGAAGGGGTCCTGGTGAAACTGGCCTGTACACTGTTTCTGAAAATCAGCAGTGGTTGCAGACATCCTTCTACCATTTGTGTTACTGAAAACAGCTCATGAACCATACCTCCCCATATAACTTAGAGAAAACTTGGGAGTGAACTTCTTGTTTACCTTGGGCAAAGTCAGACATAGACATTCCAAATTCCAATTCTTATCTTATAAATGATTAGCTGAACTATTTGTCCACACTAATGAATTGGACCTAAATGCCTGTAAATTTGACTTACTTAAATTTTAGTTAAGTGTCTTTATTCATTACAGAATCTTGAAATTTTCTCCCCTCTAAGGGTAAGCAAGCACTGGAATCATAACATCATTTCCTGAAAATCACCCACCAAGAAAGACATCTCCTGCTCACCTGTCTACCAAGTCATCTCCTCATCCTACTCCCCTGTGCCTGGTTCTTTCCACCTAGGTTGGAAAGATGTTCATGTCTATAAAAGAAAAGCCCCTTTCTCTGATTTTCTGTTAGACCTCATGGTTAGACCTTTTGAATAAAGTCTCTCTTTACTTAAATCCAGATATATTTTTATTTAATATAAAAGGTTTTTTTCTTTTTTTGTAGGGTTTGAACTCAGGGCTTCATGCTTGCTAGGCAGGTATTCTACCATTTGAGCCATGGCTCTAGCCATTTTGCTCAGGATAATTTGAAAATAGCATCTCACTTTTTACCAAGTCTTCTCTGGACCAAGATTCTCCTGTTTTATGTTTCCTGCCATCACTGGGATGACAGGTAGGTGTCACCACAGCCAGCCTTTTCCCTTTCAGATAGGGTTTCACAAAATTTTTCTGCCTGGGCTGGTCCAAACCTCAATCCTCCCAAGTAGCTAAGATTATAGGTGTGGGATACTGGCACCCATTGATATAGGTTTTGAGTGGAGGAAGGGCATGGACAATGGGAGCCTGGGAATAAACGACTCAGAATTGGTGACAAGTATGGGGGTAAAATTATGAGGAATTGTGTAGAGGAAAAAGAGAGATGGTGGGATACTATTTAATTATATGCTGCAACCTTTGAAATATTATTAATAAAATAGCCACATAGTTTTCTGTCCATAGGCTGTGCTTGATCTTCACAGATAAATTTTTTGTGAAGCTCATGAATGAATAAAGACTGAAGAATGGAGGAGGCAAGCTGGGAGCCATGTTCACATATGTCCTCATTTCATCATATTTGACATAGATATTTCAGGAAGCAGGCCCCGAAATGATGTAAATTAAGATTTAAGTCATGATAAATATCCTCTCTAGGGGATTCATTTGCTTCACTAATTTGCTTACTCAATGAATGTCAATTTAAGTACCTCTTTTGCAAATACTATTTCCAGGTTCTAGGATGTTTCAGTGAATGAAGACACAGGAATTTTCTTCTGGAGGATTTGCATTCTGGTTGGGGTATGGATTCTAGATAACTAATTCATTTAAGAGAGGTGTACTCTGTGGTGGGAAAGGAGTGTAAATAGGGTGATAACAGAACACTTGGGAGGAATGGGGGACAACTTGAAGTTGGACAATCTGAGAAGTGATGTTGTTGGTGAGATGCAGTGAGAAGAGCACAAAATTCTTCAGGAATCAAGGGTTGGGCACAATCCAGGAACAGGAAGCAGATCACCGTCACTGGGTCTGGAAGAAGTGTGATAGGAGTTCTCGTCAAGGATATAAACTGGGCCAGAGTTCTCAGGACTTTGTAGGATATGGAAAGAGTTGGAATTTTATCCATCAGAAAGCCAGAAAAATCTGTGACATACTGCTAGTGGAGACCTCTTTCCACTAGACTCTGTCTATTCCAGAGAGCAGAGGAAAAAACAAAGGTGTCCTTCTTGGTACCAAAGTCTAGAAAAAGAAAGTGTTCCATATTAGTGGAGAGGTTGCTAGGACATTGAATTGTAACTCCAGGGGAACTAGGGAGGTGGTGCGGACACCATGTTTATTTACAGACCAGGTCAAGAACATTGAAAAATTGTCTGTAAAGAGGAAGGGAGTGAAAAGAAGAGGGAAATGAATATATACAAAGTATATATGGGAAACATAAAATGTATATTTCACATAATTTAATGAGCCTAAAACCACCAATGAATGGAGTTGAACTATGTCAACAGTAAGCCTCAAGGATTTTAATGGATTCTCCAACTGGAAAAGAAGGGACAATTATTTTTTAAGTGGGTAGGTGTTTGGTTAGTGATAGCCTTATAATAATCTAGTAAAAGCAACTTAAAACACCACAGGTATTTTGGCTGATGAAGTTTTGAAGTTGCTGTAAAAACAGTAATGGGAGGCAGAAGATTACAGTGAATAAGAAATGATAAATTGGAATTGTAATGTATTTATTGAAACTTTTTAAGCATAAATTAATTTCTAAATAAGGCTATGGTGGGAAATGTGCATATAGCTTCTATGGAAATATATTTTCATACCATAAATATAATATATATGTATACACATATCAATAGAATGAATAGACTGTATATGAAATACAAATAGGTATATAGCCTGTATTTTCAGTCATATTCAGTATATTCTTTCACTATATCCAATTTTTGCTTTATACTCTGCTTTATGAATATCACTTTCACATATGGAACTGTGATTTATATAACATTGTTACAAGGAAAAGATAGGTTATTTTAATAATTTTAAATAGGTTATGTGTAGTGGTATAGACCGGTAATTCCAGCTAAATGAGAGGAAGAGATAGGGAGGATCATGATTTCAGGAAAGTCCAAAGAAAAAGTTAGATAAACTCCATCTCAACAAATAAGCTGGGTATAGTGATCCACACCTGCAGTCCTGGATATGCAGGAGGCATAGGGAGGATGACTGGGCTGGAGGCTGGCTCAGGGGAAAACAAGTGAGACTTTTTAAAAAAATAAAGTAAATAAGGCCTGAGAGTGTGGCTAAAATGATAAAGCACTTGCCTAGCAAGGGTGATGCCCAAATTTCAAATCTTAGTACCCTCCCCCTAAAACACAAATGAATTTAATTCATTTGTGAATTGGTGTAAATATGTATATTATATATATATGTGTGTGTATGCATGTATAAGAGTATATAATAAATATACATGAACCTAAATACATGTGTGTATGTATGTATCTATGCATATATATATGCATGTAGATTAGATAAACCCAACCTTGGAGTTTACTGAAACAGAAACTTTTTCCCTCTGTTCAGTTTGTAAAAGAAGGAAAGATCCCTACGGTTGCCTTGATTACATGAAACACAATGGAATTATGAATTCACTGTTAGAAAAATCCTTGTGACCACCATTATTTGAAATTTCTTATGGGCCAGGTGAGAAAATTACTTCCTGGAGGTATTTTTGCTCTTTCAGGACACTGGGTTGCCATTCCCCAACATTATAAAGAAATCTCCTAAAAGGCACAGCCTTCTCAACGTGTGAAATCCTACAGCATTGCTAGACGCAATTTTTCCCCTAAGAAGGCAGTAGGCCCTCCATGAACGTATGCTGAATGGATACAATTTGAGTGGCTGGTATCATGAATATGATTTAGCTATAACCAAAACGTCCAATAGGGTTAATTAACTATGTCTGCTCTGACTGCTTCCCTCACCTTTCTCAGTGCAATGTGGTGCATGCTCTTTCACGCAGGCTCGCTGCGAGGCAAAGGCGCACATGGCAAAGCATGCTTACTCTTATTCATGACATGTCTTGGCCTGAAAACTACAGGGCAAATATAAACAGCCTCATTAGCAGCAGTTACTAAACTTAAATTTATAGTACAGAAAATAATTGTTTTATTGGAGAAAGAAAGAACATATACTTTTTTATTTTTAATACTTTTCCTCAGGATATATATGGAACAATTTCTGCTTTTGTCTTGGTAGCATTTAGCGCAATCAAACCTATTTAATGTCATTATTTCCTATTATTCTGTATAAATCAACACACCCCCATTGCGTGTGCACAAATCTGACTCTCTCTCAGATTGTAAAGGAAAGCCAGTCCATCTAAATGACCAGGAAAGAGACACACAGAAGCAGGCAAGCCTTACACAGGCACATACTGCATCCTTGAATTTGGACCTGACACACAAGTAAGGTAGGAATTAATGAGATTTAGCAAGATGACAGGAACACAAGGGTTTGGTTGCAGATATCCCGGATATGGACATTTTTAGTGTTATGTTTAGGGCACAGACTTGGACACAACCAGAGGGCAATCTCACCACTTCAGTTCCATAGCACATAGCTGTGGCAGTATATAACAGCCTCTTACTGGCTATGACTCTTAGTATCAATCTCTCTCTTTTGCTCTCTTCCTCCCAGCCTCCTTCCCTGCATCCCTTCCTTTTTCTCTCTTTCTCCTTTCCTACCTCTCTCCTGCATCTTCTGTATGTCTCCTTCCTTTTCCATCTGCCTCCTTCTTCTCCTCCTTATGCCCTTCTTCCTTCAGTAGCTTCTTCTTCCTTGCTTTTTCCTTTCTATGTTAGTTGAGGAAAGTAAGGGAGGACAAACAGAAAAAGGAAAGCAGCTTTCCCCTACTGGAAGGCTAATTTCTTAATCATGTAACCATCACTGAGTAGATAAATAATGCAGATTAACTAGGAAGGACTAGAGGAATGGAAAAACCTCAGTTGAGTTATAAAGTAAGTTTTCAAACTATTGGCTTCAAATAAATATACCAAATAGAGGTTTGGAAAATTTTCCCTGTAGCTGTCCTCAGCAGATTTCTTCTAAAGATTTACTTGTAATTCACATGTAATTGTCAAATAGGATTTAGAAAATGTAAGCATATCACATACCTTGTTAACCTTCTTCACAAACTTTCTGTTAGTAGAAGACACAAAAGTCCATTTTAACATGGGTCTCTCCAAATTATGAAAATTACTTGTCATAATAATGACAATGCTTGAAATGGAAGATAATGTACAACACAAAAAAGACATATTGAGAACAGAAAGACAGTGTTTTTCAGTTGGAAAACAACAACAAAACCTTGGTCTTTCTTTAAGAGTGACCCTGATTAGTCATTTAATCGCTCCAAATTCACTTTTTGTTTTGCCAAAATAGAGACAGTTATACTGTCTTTTATCTTAGCATTCCAGAAAGTCCATAAAATTCAACTGAAATGCTGTATATAAAAGTACACAGATTTTAGTGCATAGAAATCATTATTATTAAAACTAGGAAGAGTACTTGTATATTTTTAAATATCAGTTTTAAAAACCTAATGTTTTAAAACCTGATTCAATAAGATATCATATACGATTGTATGTTAGAGAAATTTTATCTAATTTTTAAAAGCCAGCCAGTTTTTTCACAATCTAAAAATAGTATCCAAGGAAGTTATTTGGGGTTCAATCTCAAATATTTAATTGTCAAACTATTAAATATCATCACAGATAAAACTAAATTGAAGCAGAATGCACCTGTTTCTTTGTGAATCCATGTGTTCACCAATACAAGAGACCTAGTTTCTTAACAATATTTGAGCAGTTGGATAAACATATTTTTTTAGGACATGAATCCTTTTGATGTTGTGATTTTCACAGATATGGAGAATGTAGTTGAGTTTATTGGGCATTTGGATTATCATACAATTTGCTTTTCATGGCAAGTAGAAAGTTGAAATAAAAAGAAACATGTCTCTAAGTAATTAACTAGTTATTGCTAACAGTTCCACTGAGATACTTTTGGGAGTCAATTAGTGAAAGAAAGCTTTCTCTGTACTCATTCTCCTGGAAGGCTGACCATATACATTACCATCCCAAACCAGAGCACTTTTGAGTACTGGTGAACACATATCAATTTGGACTATCCTGGAAGGCAGAATATGAGGTCTCTGTATTACTCAGAAAGCTCTTAAGTTTCCTGATGCTTTTCTGTGTTGAATATTGTTGATTCTGTTCTTACCTGTGATTTCTATGCTTACCTGTTCTTTTTACCACCAATTCTTTTGTATGAAACTACTTCTTGATCCAGCCATCCCGTCTTCTTGTGCCCCTAATCTCCCAGCAGTTGAAGTCATCATTAGCCCCACCCTTAAAATCTCACATCTCTGGGTAACCTTTAATACATTTGCCATGTTTTCTCATCTCCTCCACACACTAGTCTATTATTCTATTTTTATCAGATTACCCCAAAGCTGAATTAGTGTAAACCTCTTTTATGATGACTTCCCAGATACTAATACTTTCATCAGTTTTCAAAACTATAACTAACAAATTTCTCAAACAACCTTCAGCATGCTACTTGAAACTTTCTAACAGTAATAGCTTCTGATGACCCTAGGGGCCAGTATAGATTGTTACCTTTAAACTTTCCAACAATTTGTTTCATTCTGTTTTGGTAAAAGATCTACCAGTAGGATTCTTTGTGTGTCATGAATCTTCTCTGTTGATGGTTAGTGTATCAATGCTTCCCTCTCTTGCCTACAAGTCTTTCCCAAAATTTCCTTATATTTAGAGAATGAGCTTCTAGTTCTATCCAGGGTCTTCAAAGTTATCCTTTCTTCAGTAATCTACCTAGTTCATTATGATTAGAAATGACCAAATTTCTGATTAAGTTATCCTTACAATGAATGTAATCTGTTCATTTTATAAGTGTCTAATTCTTAAATATGCCTCTTTAATTAAAGGATAGGGTTCGTTTTTTAATTGTTCTAAATGCTGTGTGAATTTTATAATTGCGGTTCTGTTTATTAAGAAACTTTATGCAAACACATCTACATATCAACAAGTTCCATAAATCTAGAAATATATCTGATTCTCCATGGGTTACACAGTATGGACGAATTTAACTCTGTGAATGGTCACTAACTTTAAGTCTTCATTATATCCCCAAGGCTCAGTGTGGCCATTGGAGACCTTAATTAATGTAAGTTTAAATGATGGAAACCAGGTTAAAATTAAAAAAAAAAAGAGCCTGTTCCAATGAATTTAGTGATAATAAAGATCAACCTTGTTCTCATGTTTTAAATTGTCAATTTCATCATTTAGAGCATATCATGTTATATATATATTAATTTATAATATATTATACATTTATTCTATCTTTTTGAGACAGGGTTTCTTTATGTAGCCCATCTTTCCTAGAACTCAGAAGCCTTCCACTTCAACATGGTGAATGCTGGAATTACAAGTGTGCACTACTATGCCTCTCTCTGTTTATTTAATTTTATGTCAAATAAGATATTGTATGAGTTATTTTATAATTGGGACACTCAACAGTTGATCTGAACTCTATTACAATAAGTACAGCTTACATGTTTTTTTATATTGCTTCATTACGTGCAGCTAACAAAACTACATCTAAATAAGCTTTACAAAAGAGTTTACCTCATTCAATGTACTAGTACAAAAGGAAACATTTCAAGTAACCAGGCAAGAAACTGAACCTTTCCTAGCCTACCATCAAGCTGCCAGTGTACCTAACCGAAAGATAAGAAGATGGAGTGAAGCCCAGAGCACATGACACTTTGGCATTGTGTGGAGGAAGGCAGCAATCACTTTCTTAAACCTATTTGAAAATGTTTTGGGTGCAAAAATGGAGAGCCTGAGGAAATCACACAGAAAACATCAGTGGCCAGAGAATAACTACTCCCAACCTGGCATTTCCCACCCATGGTTCTGAGATGAAGGACTTTGGTATGCGTAAATGAATTTCTGATGTTACAGGTTGCCATGAAGAGTGATAGTTGGCTTCTGTTTACAGTTGGTTATATTACAAATCTATTCCTAGAGTGTAGTGATGAGTGACATCAAGGCTGTATATAAAAGGAATATGTGCCTTATATGTGTACAACTTCATTTTTCACTCATTGATAAATTCTGGCCTGGACAAAATAATTCCTTTATGTAGAAGCAGAACTTATTTTAGTTAATCTATAATGTATATGCAACTAGTTGCATTTGTCAATATAATAAAACAGATGGCTGAATTTTCAAGAAAGTAGGCTAAATTAATCACTGATCTTTTGATCAGTTTGAAAAGAAGAGTTGCATTTAAAACTTCTGGAATTCTAAATGAGCAACAATACTATGTCTAAACTTGTTCATTTTTCTTTAGTAATGATCTCCCTAGATCTCTTTTAGTTAAGAAATATAAGTATTCTCCCATTAAATGAAGTTTCCTCTTGCAATTCCTTAATTACTGGCTCCTAAAAGTGCATATAGAATCCTAAAATTTATGAAAACCAGGTCTTTCTTCAGTGATAACTCCAATAAAGTCTAGATTTTCAACTTGGTGTTTTTTGGTTCCAGTGAGTTAAATGCTATCTTCTTTTGCTTTTCTACTCATGAGTCACCCAAGTGTCTTTAAAAACAAATTGTAGAGGGTAGATGGTATCTATGCACCATGATGATTTCTGAGTGCAGACTCTAGGAAATTGGCAGCATTTATTAAATATCCTATCTACTGTCTTGTATAATGTACTTGACTGTCTTGCATTGATCGACCTGATAATGAGCTTTATTAGGTTTCCTCTCTGAACATGCAGGGGTACTGTTGCTACAAGTTCTTAAAAGGACAGGAAGAAATGACTTACTAGATTCTCAATTCAGGTTTTCCTGGTGACTGCATTGAAAAAGCTAATAGCACAGATAAAATTTAACTCTATTAAGTGAACCAGGGTTACCCTTCATTCCTTTCATGTAAGTGATGCTGAATAGCTTAGTGTACTTTACACTTGTTCTTTTTCTTATAACTGTATAGTTTAGAGACAGAAAATGATTTAAATGTTTGAACTTTTTCCCTAAAACTCTATAATTTGAATAAATGTAAAAACTCTAAATGAACTATAGTCTCAATGTTTTTTCACATTAAATTGAACAAAGAAAAATAGAATAATAATTGTAATGCATTACAAAATCGTTCTACAGAATCATTGGCATTCATTTGGTTTAAATGTTGGTAATTTTTACATGTCATTGTGTAATCTGAAACCTTCACTGATTGGTTTCCTTTATTTGGTTTATTTAGATGCTATGCTTGGGAGGATGACAGGAAAGCAGAGGAGAGAAGTCAAAGCTATATTCATTCCATTTTTACATGTTGACAATTAAAATGAAATTACTTCCAGAGAACATCTCAGATAATACCCCAGTATGGTGGAATTATCTCGTTCTAAAATGCCAGTGTCCCTGGTTTAAACCTCACCACTTCAATTGTCGTCCATAGAATTTGTTACACTTTCTCCAGTTCTGTCTTAGACATTCTACTTTTAGTGTTCTAGCAAAAGAATTTGATTTAAGAATCTGTGTTATATAATTTTAAAATCAGAATAACTTGGATAAACAACTGTTTTAAGATTTTGGAATCTGGAATGTGTTTACCATGTGAAGTATGATGTGGAACTACATTTTGCTATACTTGGAATATTTCATTTAAGGTAAAGGATAGAAGAGCTCCCACTAATAGGTAAAATGAACAGATATTTAAAGGCACTAGGTGACTTGGACAGGGTAAGGATCAATCTTGAATTTGAACCTAGATGTATTATGCTTCAGAGTTCAAGATTTTTTTTAATATAGCTAATATACAAATTAGTGTCCATAATGCAAAATACATGGAATTAGAAATATTTTGGATTAGAGAGGTTCTTTTTTATTTTAGATTTTGGAATATTTGCATTTTTACAGTGATCTAGAAATCTTGGTGAAAAGATCTAAGTTTAAACACCATTCATTTATGCTTTATATACACCTTATAAACATAGCCTAAAGATCATTTTATGCAACCTTTTAGTTTGCCTATATTTTGACTGTGACCTACACATAAGATCAGGTGTGGAATTTTCCATTCATGGTATTTTGTCAGCATTCAAAAAGTTTTAGACTTTGGAGCATTTCTGACTTCAGATTTTTGGATTAGGGATATTCAATGAATACTTATGTTCAGTAGCGATTGCTTTTCTGAGATTAATAGGAGGTCATTTTAAAGTTAAACTATTAGTTGCTCGATGATAGTGTGAATGAGGTTAGTTAAGTGGAAAATATAAATTATTGAGTCTTAAAAGGGCTCTCAGAACTTCCGCAAATGAGGTCGTTGTATTAGGTAGTCTCATCGGGTCCTAACAGTTTAAGGAGCGCATCACTCACTTTCATATGCCACAACAAGAGAATTTAGACAATTCCTTTTTATGTGGGTTTGTGAAAGCAAATCCCTTGCAAGTTATCTGGGTCACAAAATTGAAATACATGATGTGACTCTCTTTTAGCCCATATAGACAAAAGCACTGATTCTTTAGCTAATACCTCTAGACATAAAATAATTCAGTCCTGCCATTTATTTCCTTTCCAGTGTGTCAGGGTTCACCTCTGAAAACAGTAGAAAGAGATTATTTTGTAAACAGAAAGGAAGACCACCTTTCCCCAGCATGTGTGTGCAGGCATACACACCTGTCCACCCATTCATTTTTCTCACTCCAGTTTAAAAACTTTTAAAAAGGAGGCAGAGATATCAAGCAAGCATTGCATGTCAGTGATGCTGTGGTCTCATATATGTGACAAAGTGGGCTGTCTCAAGAGTATGTACTCAGGTCTTACAGCTTTAAAACTGGAATATGTTCTTAATATTTCTCAGCCATTCATTAACTGTTCCTATATTATGTTTGATGACTTTTCATTGGAATTTTGTGTTTGTGTGTGGTATGGGGGATTCAACTCTGGGCTTTGCACGTGAGGCAGGCACTCTACCAATTAAGCCACTCCACCAACCCTTTTTGCATTTGCTGATTTTTTGAGATAGGGACTCACCTTATGTCCTGCCTGGCCTGGTCTGAGATCTTTCTATTTATACTTCCCTATACAGCTAGGGCCACCATGCCCAGCTATTGGTTGAGGGCAAACTTGTACTCAAGCTGTGATCCTCAGTTCTCTGCCATCCAAGAAGCTAAGATTAAAGGAGTGAGCCCCAGCACCAGACTTGGAATTTCTGTTGGCTCATTGAATCAAAAGGTCTTTGAGTGGAAATAAAGCCTCTATTAGTCTGTGATTGAAATAAAACAACCTGCTCACCCATTAGACTTTTGCTGAATATCTGCTGTGTACCTAACAGTATGACAGTGTGAGAAATTCAAGAAAATGTAAGACATGGTCTATACCACAGAAATAATCTAGCACTTTGGGGAAAAATATGACAAAAATGATGCATGAGTGACAGGTAAGATACTGTCTGCCAACAAGTTAAGGAAGGTAGAGGGGCTGTTGGAGTTTGAAGAAAGAAACATGGGTGATAGTGGCATGCTGGGGAAGGCATGCTTTCTGCAGGGAGGAGGGAGAGAGAATCCATGATCTATGGCTGTTGCTTATTGATGGGTCTAGCAGCTGATAGGAGAGGGCAAAAGATAGTATTGTGTTGATTTTGTGATAACACAACTCTGATGCCAACAACCAATTTACAGAAAAGAGGGCCATGATCTTGCCGAAAATAAACATTATAAGAGATCCAACTATAGAGACCATCACTTTCAACTCTCCTGTTTAAGAAAGGAAGAAACAGAAGCAGACAAATGCCCTATTCACCACCAGTAGTTGACCAGAAGCAGAAATGGATTTGGAGCTCAGGAATAATGACTAAGTTTGGAATGTTTTTAAGTTTTCCATTTCCTTTCCAGTGTGCTCATATCCATATATGTACTTTGGGACTTATTCTTCTAAGTGGGATTTATCCTTTTTTAAATTTAGCTGTCCCAGTCTACAGAAGAGGAAGTCATAGCCAATTCTTTTTAGTTAGGCTATATTGATCAGGGACTTGAATTAAGTATCCAAATTGAATTCAGACTTCACTAATTTGCAGAAGCCGGAAATGGAAAACAAACTAACAAAAATCTTGTGTTTCATTACAACTGAATTGTTACTTTGGTTGACTACTTATATGTAATAATTGACAGTATTTCCAATAAAATTTAGATTAAGACCTTTTTATAACTAAGTAGACAACATGAAGAATTAAGGATTTGAAATTCTGCAAATTTGGGAGGGCATATTTTCAATTGATTATATATATGGAGATATTTATAACTATTCATGTGCAGATACACATACTTTTGAAAGCAATTCTGAACTCAAAAATTATTAGTCAAGGAAAATGACTTGTCCTTTTATAATTACTACCCAGTGATAATTATAACCTGGGATGCTATTGGATTTTATTTCCCAAAGCAATTTCACAAAACAAACTTGTCCTTAATCTTTTTCTTTTATAAAAAGTAAGCATCCATTGAATCCCACTTTATCAGTCTGTGGGTGAGAAAGCAAAGAGCAATAAAAAGAGGCTGAAAGAGGGAAATTCAAAGATTCAAAACATTTCAAACAAGGAATTCCTTGGTATTCATTTCCCCTTAATGGAAAGATTGATGGAACAATTTCAGAAGCTGAGTTACTTCCATTCGCGCTGAAAAGGAGAGAAAACAGATCCCTTCAACTGTTAGACACATGGGAGAAACTAGGAGCTATCCCAACATGACCGAAATGATCTGAATTTTCAACTGTTGCCTAATCCAAAAGTTGCAATTGGGACTCTTCCCTTTTCTTACATCTAAATGTCATCAAACCCTGATGCTCACCTTAAAAACAGTATCTTTGTCACCTTCCTTATTCATTACGTCTTTGTCACTACTTTGACATAAGGTTTTACTACCACATGACTTCACTAAGCACCAGGCTTGTTGCTTTTGCCTGTTGACATTTGATTTGATTCTCTCTCTCTCTTCTCTCCCTCCCACACACCCCCTGCCTTAACTCCTAACATATACATGTGGGGACCTGTACACATACACACTACACACACACACACACAACACACACACACACATAGTGGAAAAACTTATTTTCTAAAATGTATTGCTTTCATTATTTTTCTGCTCAGTCAACTATTGTACCAATTGAAAATCTTTTTACCCAGCTTTTACCATACTCCACTCAATCCTTCAACATAATTTACTGTGCATCATGCTCTCTCAGTGTGCACTAGCTTCTAAGATCACCTTTGTGGTTTGGTTCAGGCTATTCACACTGCCTGAAATGCAATTTCAATCCTCACTGTCTACACCAATCATAGAAACAGAAATTTAAAGAAGTCCTGTTTTTCTATCCATCATCTGAGACTCATTTCAAGTTCCATGTCTTACAAGAAATTCATCTTGGCCAATCTAGCCTACATAAGGTATATACTGAGTTATTTTCTCAACTATAACTTATGATTTCATTTATAATCTTCTGTTAATATTGTTACATAACTCAAAATAAGTTGTATGTTCCTTGAAGGAGAAACTGTACCTGTCATAGTATTCAGAACAGTACTATGGATGTAAAGGTTGCTTATTGATTATTATCAAAAACCTCCAGTACATACTACAATTTCATGATGTAATGCAATGAAATAATTGTATTTAACTCTAAGGCCAGATGAGATGGAGATATTTGCAATCAGGGTTCAATGAATGCATAACCACCCCTTCATAGACAACCTGGTGGTCAAATGTAGATAAGGCTAGTTCAGGAATGTAGGGATCCTCCATGTAAAGTAACCATAACTCCATCCTGCTTCATGGTCTTTCAGGTGAAATTTGGTCCAGATTCCCAACTATATTTATTTTTAAAAATAATTCTGTGAAATGCAAGATCAGAAAATGCCATAGCTATGGTTCTTGCAAAGCTAATTTATTTATCTTTCATAAACTAAATGTTAAGGAATACATCTAAGTGCCAAGCTAATTGGCAATTGTATGTATCTCATAAACAAATGAACATCTCACAACTATAGTTTTTCTTTTTCCTGGCATGAGTCAGAAAAGTGTCAACAAACTACAGGAGACTACCTTGTGCTGAGTTCAGAGATTTTTCTGGGTCTAGGCAGCTCTCTGAACCCCAAAGATGTGGGCTACAAGTGGGTTGATGAGAATTATTTATGGCAAGTCCTTCTGTAAGTGTCTGGCTCCATTCAGGTTGAGAGTTGGTTGGCTGCCAGCTCATCTTCATGAAAATGTGGCTCAGGTCTGTTCAAACCCACAATTGACTCACTGACTCAGAAAATTGGTAAGTTAGGGGAAAATGTCTTTTGTCTTCCCACTAACAATTTCCCACCTATGATGACTGTTATTTTCCTAAGCTCAGCATTCTTCACTCAATCTTTTATGTGAGCCCTAGACCCACTTCCCAGCCACAAGGATGTGCACACAATCAAGACTGGAATTTTTTCCTAGCTGTGCTTGCTAAGGAAGAGATCCTTTTTCTCTTCCATTATGGGATATAAGGACCAAGAAAAGAGCTGATTACAGCCATGTGTTGACCATCATGTAGATAAAGTTACTCTGGAAGAAAAAAGCTGATACATGAAGGCAAGGGTTGGAAGACAAAAGGTTAGGATGGCATTAGAATCCTTAGTCCCATCAATTCAGTCTTTCCAAAGCCTGGAACTCAGCTCCTCTTTCAAAGAGGATCTACCTATTTGTCTTTATAATAATTCTTCTACACATCCTTTCCCTGAGGCTCCCAAACCTGCATCTCATTTACAGTCAAAGAACACAATCTAAAATATAAGCCATGCTAGGGAGGAAGTTTTTAAAGCAACACTGTCATCAAAAGGGGAGATTCTTAGATTAAATATTGACCTTTTCCATTAGCAAGACTGATTTCCATACCTGACCTGAAAATGCTTAAAGCAACATGCTTCCTGAGAAGCATGCAGGTTGAAAGGACATAACTTTAATTAGACAATGGCTTGTTTTTCAGCTCTGATTTAAAAAATAAGACAAAACAAAACACAAAATTTCACAATATTATTTGAATGGAGTAAATATAGAAGCCAATCCTAATTATTAAGGCAGCAAATAATAATAACAAGACACCGAGGTTAATATGTTTAGCACTGCATGATAGGGCAAAGAACTTTCAGTTTAATTGTGAGGCTTTCTCTAAAGAAAGACATGACATTCTAATCCTCAGCTGCCAGTAATAAGTTATAAGAATGCAAACTCTTAGAAATTTGGGAATTTTCTCATGTGATCTTTCTAGCTTGCAAATCCCAGGTTTTATGTGCGAAACAAAGGCATTTTGGGAAGTTATTATATAGTAAGGTCATCAAAGATAAAAACTGCTTTATTATAGGCATTTTGTGGAAGGCTGAAGTACCGAGAAAGTTTAACTTGGCTAAACTGTGCCAAGATTCAGGAGTGTAGCTATAAAGCCTTTCTTCCTAAATATCTGTGATGTTACTTGGACAGGCCTCTAGGTGATCAAGTAAACATTTTGGTTGCTTATTCAACCTTTCTTTTCTTCCTTTTTGTGGGGCTATGCAGCCATGGACTGCATAGATAGTTGAGCATGCTTTAAGTCATGAGAGAGGTCCTTAGCTTATGTCATCCCTCTACCACCACCCCTCACTTATAGCTCTCAGTTCTGGAGTGATCCTGAATGGTCCTAAAACAGCCACAAAAAACAAATCCCTTATTGTTAGAGTACTCCAATAGACTCTGACTGTCTTATCCACAAGTGACCATGCAGCCCAAAACTGCTGCAGTCACTTCGCTACCATGAGGGAACCAGATTAACAGGAAGCTGACAATGTTGAAGACAGATCAGAATGACAAACCACTAGGTCCTTTATGACACCATTGATGTGGGTGATAAAACTAACCTTGACATCTGACCTGCTGTGAACTTCCAGTGTTGCTGAATCAATGAAGCACCTTTAGGTGTCAGGTAATTTATTCAGTCAAATGCAGTCTAATTCACATGGCTTTTCCATTTCAAGGAGTAAGAAGAAATTAATTATTTTCCTCTTGTGGATAATAAACACTATAGTGAGTGACGTGAAATTAGGTGCTTAAGAAAACTAGATTAATGTTGATCAATAGAGAAGTCACTAGCATACATTTTTGCTTTTTAAATGTTTTTTAATGTAGGTCAGAGATGGTAAATGCATAGGGGGTTGAGCTGCTTCACACTGATGCCCTAACAGACATCAATAATCAGCCATGATGGTGCTCCTGCTGAAATGACATTCTTCCTCATCAAATGTTAGAGGTGTCCATGGCAAGGATCACAGTTTGCAAGAGAAACTGTGATCATTGATAGAAATAGTTGCTGATTTTTACAATATAAACTTGGAAATTTTATGAAAGTTTATTGTAAATCAGCATCTCTTAATGGCACATGAGGGTAACTGGGAGCTGCATTACCAACTGAGAACACAACCATAAATCACAGGATAATGGAATAGGTGGCATGAAAGTACAACCTTTGCAATGATATAAAATAAGTAATAAAATTCACCTCTGGAGCCTATACAAATCCCTATATTTACCATATGCATGTGTTATATGACATACCACTATTATACAGCTTATAAAATTATAATTATAACATTTTAATTTTGCTACATGATGCATTTCACATAAAATCTACAAGCTGATATAAATATTAATTGAGCTTTTAATTGACATTGATGTTTTAATTTATACAAGCCTTTTTGGTATGATTGGTTGACCTGTAGGTCATTAAAAATACCAACTAATCAGTCATTCAATAACAAACTGATTATCCATTTATGTTTGAAAGCTTTATTTTTATCTTAACAAAAATGCCCTATAGAAAGTAAACAAATCCAAGATCACTCTTTTAATATAGCATCATATTCAAATTACTAGTATTATAATAATGATCATGACATTTTTCCCACTGAAAATAATTTCAAAATAATTTTATCTGATCTACCCTCCTATCAACTCTAGATGTCTTCCATATCATTTAAATATTTCATATCATTCACATATCAATCCTGATAGGTCTTATTTATATTGATAAATCACTATTCAGAAGTTTTTTAAACAACCATTCTCCAGTCCCCTACTTAGTTGTTATAGGAGTCAGCATTAATTAGTTCATATACTGAGTACTACCATTGGCTGGACACTGTTTTAGGGACTGGAAACATGTAACAATGCATAAAACACACAGGCTCCCTGCCCACCTGGGGCTTATTCTGGTGTTTCGTCAACAAAACAAAGTTTAGCAACAACAATAAGCATTTATAATTATGTTTATCTGTAGACCAAATGGTCTTAAAGATTTTATTAAAAATTTTGTGATTACTGTTGAACAGAAACCATGAAAATGAATGCATTTTAACATCTGAGCCATTAATGTAGGTAGATCTGTCTTTCCTCATTGAGCTGTTTCCTCATCCCCTTGCTACCTGATTCAGATACAGACTTCAACCCTCCTAGCCTTCCCCTTCTTGCAGGCATTTCAGTAAAGTTTCAGTTGAGCAAAACAACACCATGTTCATAGCCAGCATGATGCTGTACCTAAATTATTTCAATAGTTTGATAGATGTGTTGAAGTTTCTTCTGAAACTAACTCATGACCTGGTAATTAACTTTATTTGTGATTTTCTAGTGACATACGAAGTACCTGATAACTTGCCTACAGATATCCACTTATCTATGGTAGCTGTTGAATGTGAGCAAAAAATGTTAACTATGTGCACACATTCCTAGTGATGGCATGATGTTGGGTTGAGTCTCATGTCATTTGGGCTATGATGGAACCAGAAAGGCTAATGAGAATGGTCATTCCAAGAGTAATCCTGACACTGAAATGTTGCATTCTTTCTCTTGCAGATGCTTTCAAAGGGTTAATTTGTCAGCATTTCTATTCTGCTCTTAGAATACTTCCTATAGCTAACCAAGTTATTGACCTGCATAGGTGGTCTCAATGATGTTCTTATTTTAAGGTAGAGGACTTACTCTGTGATGACATTTTGGTAGCTTATTTGGTTTGACCAAAATTAAGTTTAAAATTTTGAGCACTGAATGAGGCAAATAGTCTTTTCTTTCCTCCCTTTCTTTTCTTCTTCCCTCCCTCCCTTCCTGCCTCTTCTCCACAGCAAAATTCATGAATTAGCTGTTCCCACTTTATATGCAATAAAATTTAGTCTCATAAAGACCTTTGTCTACAGATGAAAGGTTGATAAAGATGGTACATTTAAAGAAATGAGAAAAATACATGATACATGTAGAAGTTGAAAAATATTCATTATGCATAAAATTTTACTGTCAGATACTGGCTAACTATTCTTCACTCTCATTTCCTTTTCTCTCAGGACATAAAACTAGTCTAAATTTCCCTGATTCCCTTCATGTTAGCTGTTGCTATTATGCTTATGTTCTAAACAATACAATGAGTTTAAAAGCAATGTGCCCTTCTTTCAGAACTGGCTTTTAAAACCTTCCTTCCTATGATCCACCAGCTTGATGCAGACTACTAACATGGCAACAGTGGGACACACACAATGGAAGAAACTTAGGTTGTAAAAAAATCACCATTTATAGAAGAGTTAGATGTCAATCTAAGACACCTGCTCTAAACCCCATGAAGCTAAAAATCCTGCAACATTTGCCCCATTAAATATTTTGAGATCTGTTTGTTGCAGCAGCTAGTGTTACTTAATACAGTTAGTCCCTATAATTATGATCAAAATCAAAAGAATAATCCAGAGTCAAAAAGAGATTGGCTTTCAAGTTTAAATGTTCCTTTCTAAAATTTTCCCTTTTACACGGTTTTTAGACTATAATTATAAAAAACATAGCAACAAAGCTGGAATTCAAAAACAAATTTGTTAGTACATATTTATATATGGTAAAGAAAGTAATTCTTTAATACCTAAGCTCTTCAGGTGTTTCCTGGTACCAGACCCATCTGAGCTTGGAATAAGTGAAGCCACTAATTTTGATTAGTTTTTCAAAATGAATGTGGAGCATAAGCACAGCAGTGAGTATCAAGGCTGAATTATAGATTCCTGATATCCTCGCCTATGGAGTTGGGCTTCCTCTACCTCGAGACTCAGTTTCCATGATATGTACTGGGGAAACATGAGATCTCTTCACTGAGGGGCATAGAGTAGTGCAGAGAGATTTTATAAAGAGATTGTGTTAAAATCCTAGGGTAAAGAAAACACAAGGTCAATGAGCACTCACAATTGACCTCATTTCCATTGGATATGGCATGTTCCTATGGAAGTGATGAATGAAAACAAATGAAGGTAGAGCAACACAGGTTCCCATTTTCACAGAAATTTCCAGAATAAGGAAGACAAGTTTTGTCTTCAACTGAGAGTTATGACAAGAATTACAAGAATTTGTGAGACCCTAAAAAAAGCCACAGATGGATTAATTTCAGTCCCCAACCCTTTGGGTTTTGGCTCTCAGGCATGAGAACAGTGCCCGTTGTTGAATTCCAATGATCTGCTCTCACATTGAATAGCTGGAAATGAATCAAAAGCTGGCAAGAGCTGAAAAGTGAGTGGGCTTGCTTCTGGCTCACAAGCCTAATGCACAATTTCTGAATATACCAACTGGCAGCATCAAGAATGGTACTTGTCACTGTGGACCAGCCTTTGAGCAAGATTAGGCTACCACCAATCTGATATGGTATATGTAATTGAGTAATTACCAGGACATTCAAGAAAGGACCTGTTAATAGAAGAGGGGCTGTTTTTATATTAGTAGATAAATAGAGTCACATAAAGCAAGATCAATTTCCTTTTGAAGTTCTAGCAGCATTCAGTGCCTGTGTTCCTCATTCATGCTTTAGCTCCTTCCAGAAGCACTGAAGGGAATTGTGTGCATGTAATACAAGCCACTTATCCATAATTCCTTTTGAAAATGTGTCTTTCCAATTTTCAGCTTTCAGAGTTAGACAAACCCTCCAACGTCTTGCCATTTGAGGTAGTTTATAATTTTCTTTAACCCCATTCTCCTGCTGCTGCAATATGTCAGGTAAATTGGAAGAAAAATGGGGAAAATATACTCAAAACATACAGAAAATCAAGGCTATGTGAGTTCGGGGGTGGGGACGCACCTTTTGAATGTTGAAAATTTGATAGGATTTTCATTCCCTGTTGCATTGTCATTTAATAATTGCCTTGTCTCTTCCTCTCAGAACATCTTTTTCCAACCTCAAACTTTCTTTACTTATTCTAATTTATCAAATGAATTTTTTTCTCACTATCTCCCTTTCTGTGCCTTTATAGAAGCATAATGGAAAGTGGGAAGCAACACGATAAAAAGCATTGCAATTTCATCTAGTATTTAAAAGCAATGATTCTGTTACCGGTAAGAGAGAAATCAGACATAATTAGCTAATACAGTTCCAATTTCCTGTCTTTAAAGTCAGTTGACCATGTTTTGGTAGGCATGTCAGTCTTTGGGAACACTATACCTATTCCTTTTTAATTCTTGCTTTCCTCTTCTATTTATTACACTCAAGAGAGAACTAATCTTGGGGTTAGTAATGACAGGACTTAACACAGCAGAAGTGTAATAGCACGGCAACTTAGAGACACAGTGGAAAAGATAGAGAAGTAACAACAGCCTACTCAAAGTTCTGTCAGGCTGTTGGTTTCAGTCTCCCCCCACCCTGAGGTGTTCATTAAGCTTCTGTTACCACTCATATATGAGGACATGCAGTACCATAAGAATATAGGCTAAGATAACAACAGAGGTGATGTGGCAGCTGGCTGACTTTGGTAATGGGAACACAACACGCCCCCAAAGTAATAAAATTTCTTATTAAAAAGGAAGATGTCTTTAACCAGCCCCTCATGTCCCCTCTGAGACTCACAGGCAATTTCAACTGTTTATTTTTACATAGCTTCAATGAATGACTCTATTTGATTCAACTTTGTAACAATTTGGTGGCACATGCTTCTGCTGGCAAGGAGTGTAAATGTAAGCGAAGGGCACCATTAGAGGCATTCCAGAGCAATCTTGGTGAAATTAGATTCTTTGGAAACAAAATCAACCTTCAGTTTCATTGACGGGAAGCTGAATAAGAGGGGAGTAATGTGAAATTGGTTGAATTATCCCCAGCTTTCATGCCATTAGACAAGGTTAGAAAACCAAAGTTCAAATTATATTTCCACTCGCATGTGTAGCCTGTCCGTCATAACCATTTAATGAGCTCATTGATATTTACACCACGTCTGTGTCCTTTTAGGTATCACATTTTCATTAAATTGTGCAATTGTAAGGATGCAAATGTAATGCTATTTGGTGAATTGCCCTAGTGTCTTGGACTATAAGTAGATTTTAAATTTCACAAATACTAAATGGAGCCAAGGGAAAATTGACTTTCTGTCCATCATATTTACATTCAGAATATATTCAATGGGGTTTCCTAAAGCAGCACTTTTTCCTAACACAGAGTCTTCTTCAAATTCTGTTCTTCTTTAGGGCACACTTCAGGGCATTTGTAAGGCGATGCCCTTGTATACCAGGATTAAAACTGTTCAAAATAAGGATGATACATAGATCTTGCTCATTTTCACTGATAACCTTCCAATGACTTCCCCTTTTCTTAAATAGTACAAAATTAGAAGCTTTACCCTACCTGCTTTCCTTCTACCCTCAGATTTTTCATGCATCTTCCTTCTGCTCTGCTGGAGTCACTCTGGCCTTTGTTTCTCTGAGCTATTAGGCAACTTCCACGGTAGTATTTTATGTTTGCATCTCCCCTTTTCTATTCCCAGTGTGGAATCTCTTTTCCTTAACCTCAGGAGACATGCTCTCTTACTATATCAGGTCTCTTTGAAATGGCACCTTTCCAGAAAGCCATGCCAACCTGTTCCATTTGAAAGACTTATCAACTAAAAGTTATTATTTTCCTCTTGTCTGATTTACTTCCTACAGATCAGCTATCTCTACGGTTATATTACATAGTGACAATTTTATACATATATATGTATATATATATGATTTAAATTGCATTATTTTCTATATATCTCAACAAAAAACACACTTAATGGGAATTGTGTGTCTTATTCACTACTTTGAACCTGAGTCACTGAATAGCACTAAGCACCTAGAAGGATTGTTCATGTGTTTGGCAAACCAATGAATGAATAAGGGAAAGAAAAATATGGTGTGTAATAGAAAAGTTAAATCTCTGATTGTCAAATACCTAGCCACATACCTCTAACTCTGCCATTCACCGTTATTTCAAAAGAACATAAATGAATGGCAGTAACAGCAATAGAAGAATAGCCCTGAATCTTTTGCTCTGTTTTTCTAAAAAGCAACCTTGATCTCAAACTTTATTTTTTTAAAGTTTCCCTGTTACTGATTTGTTTGTAATAAGTGATAACTGCATTTCTCAACATCTATCTTAAAAGCCCCATAGTGTGAATGCAATTGTGACTGCATCAGGGTGACAAACGTGAATCCTCTTCCTCTATGAACACTTCAATTACCTTTGGATTCTCACATATGAAACAACCAATGTCTAGCATCTAGCGCTCGCTCATTTAGGAAATACACGATGTGCTAGTCTGATTCCAGTCATGCTAACAGGGCAGGGTGAGCTTGGAAGGGATGCTGCCAGCCAGTTCCTGTGTGTCTCATTAAAGGGTCTGCTCTGATCAGTGTACTAATGTTTCTAACAGCAAGAAATCTGTGGCAATATTTTGGTTTATGCATTTGACACCTTCTATAAGCATTTCATTCTGACAAACTACCTAGACATAATAGATGGGGCTATTAAATTTTAAGAGAAAAGAACTTGCACACAGGAAGATAAAATATTCTGGGTATAGGAGAGATCCCAGCCTTTTCAGTGCATTTGAATAAATTCAATGAATGCAGTGCCATGGTAATCTGGGACTACCTGGCGTGAGTTTCTTTTAGAAACTCTTTCAAAGCATGCAGAACTTCCCCTTTTCACATACCTAGCGCACACATGGAAAAGTCTGCATTATTAAAGGATGTGCTGTCAAGATTTGGGGGCAATGACCAGCCTAGAATTGCTCATATCTCATACTTGAGCCATTATAAGTATTGATTAAAAAATAATGTGGTCTGATGTACTTATTAGTTTGAAATAAAGCACCCAAGAATTAATTCTTGCCATAAGAAGGGGCAATTTGTATTTTATTCAAACTAGGGTTGGTTCAGTCATAGTTTTGCACCATGAGAAATGTAAATTAAATGATTGTATAAATAAATGCATCATTTTACTTAAGGAACACAAGAGAAAACAGTGATTGAGAAATCTCTGGTAGTAGCCAGGCTTTCCCACAGAGAGGTGACAGTCCACTTGTGTGTCTTATTGAGGAACCAGATTTTGCATATATTTTATCAGAATAGGATATTAAACTTATAAATCCAGTATGGCTGAGTATTAGGGACACCAAGATAAGCATGAATGTGTGACATTAAACAATATGGAATATGTCTTAAGCCTTTCTGTCTCAAGAATATGACACTCATTATGGCTTACAGATTAGCATATTTTATGTATAGTGCAGTAATAATTCTTTCCAGGAGCACAGTGCTTGTGATTTATGTATAGGTTTTTCTTATATTATTTAATTTGACTACTTTCACATAATACTGTTATGAAAACAAAATCCATGATGACTCCAATACTGAAGCCAAGAGAAAATAAGTAGCTTGTCTGTCCATCCCACAGTGAGCACTGAGGCTACAGGTTGGACTTTATGTAGTATTCTAGTTCCACTTTTTGCTTATAGCAATATGTGGTTTCTTTACGCTAGAGGTTATAAATGTTTAATGTAACTTAGATGTTCCTCCTATTCTGGGTGTTGGGAGAGCACGCATCTGGATGGTTGCCAGACACCCTACTGGGCTGCCAGGATCCAGGAGTGCACAGAGGCAGCTGTACCGTTTACAGCCTAATTGGCAGAGTCCTAGATCACAGGATGCCCAAAGTTCACCAGGAGGAGATAAAGATGTCAGAGAGGACCCCTGAAGGGATACATCAAAAGCTTCTCCTTCCTGCCTCTCTCGATAATGATTCCAACTGTGTATTGCAGGTTGTGGGTTGTTATGGTGACCGGAGGGAAAAAACTTGGGAGGCAATGGGAGAAAATAAGTTGGCCAGGAATTCATCTTTAAATTCTTTGCACATGGAAATAATGGTCATTTGGAGAATGTACAGGCAGGTTTGAGGACATAGGCTTGGTGGGGGCATTTCCAGGTTAAGGCTGCTATTTTTAATTTTTTTTTTAAGTCAAGAGAGAGTACATGGAATGCAAGCTTTGCCAGCAGAAAACCTTGTTTCAGAGCTAGATTCCACCACTACTCAGCTGTTCAGTCTTTAGTTAATCACCTCTCTGGATCTACACAATGGGGATAATGATCTTATACATTCCATAACCTTGTTTTGAAGATTAAATGAGTTAATGGATGAGAATAATGCATTATCCAAAATAAGCAGCTAATGCATTTTGGCTGTCAGGATTATTCCGTATTTTCACAGGAGGTAGTATGGCATATGGGTAGCATGAAGGTTCTGGAGACAAATTCTTATCCGATCTCTTCTAACTGTGTGACATAGGGCAAGCCACTTGACCTCTCCAAGTGTCAATTTTCTTTCTGTAAATTAGAGATATTTGTAGTGACTATTTCCTAATATGTATTTGAAATAAGAGGGGAAAATCCATTTAGGGCTTAGCATAGTCCCTGTCATATTGTAATTACTCAATAACTATTAGCTGTTATTATTATTCAAGGAAATTATGACTAGTGAGGTGACAGCATATTGAGAATAAAGGTGGAATAGTCAGATAATACAACACTTACTTATTTGCCTGAAAAACCATTCTTATTCTAGACTCAAAGAAAGATAGTACATGAATTTTCCCTTCTCTCCTTTTAAATACTGTTATAAAGAATATATATATATATATATTTATATATAAGAAATGTAAAAGAATGTACTTTTTATTCTATCATAAGTATGTTGAATTATTATGATAATTATTATTATGGGAACAATTAAAGATACTCCAGAACTTTTGCTGGTCAATAGTTATAAAATAAATATTGTAGATACAGAAATAGGTTAAAGTGCAGCATCTCCTAATTCCTAAATGCCAACAAAAATGAAAACAAATTGAAATTCTAAGACTGCATGTTTATTATCCAATAATAGTAAACTATTCCTATGTATGTTGGATTTTTCCTAACAATCCACTACATCTTACAAGGCAAGCACATACTCTTGTTTCCATGACACTGGAGTTGGCTGTGTGACTTGTTGATCAATGGAGGTTAGATGGAATTGAAGATACACTGATGCTGAGCACACCTTGAGTCATCTTGGGCTTTGCCCCCATCTTGAGTTTCTTCCATCATCTGTGACAGTTGTATGCCCTAGAGAACAGATGCTCATTCAAGGAAGTCACACGGAATCTAATTGAGCCAAGAAGAACATGGCAAAATCACAGTGGATCTGCAGCCATTATGAAATGTGAACAATATATTAAATATTTTCTTTTGTAAGCTATTGGGATTTAAGGGTTGTTTGCTGCTGCAGCAAAATCTGAATAATACATATAGACCATTTTATACCAGACTTGCTATGTGCCCAGTGCTTGGGCAAGCATTAAACATATTCTCTTGCCTCATCCTCTCCCTATCTCTGTGGGTTAGACATAGCTATTCCTATTTTATAGATGAGGAACAGAGTGAAATTTGTTGACTAACATGCTGCATAACTTATTTGGACCAAGATGATATTCAACTCAGGACCATCTAACTCCAAAGCCGAGTAGTCTTAGATCATCTGGTATACCACATTCTGAGGATGAAAACTGGTAGGGGAAACCCTAAAATTAGTTGGTTTTAAGGCAAAACATCAAAATCCCAGCCATTTCTCATAGTTTTACCTTAAATTTCTTCATATTAAAAATCTATGCAAAGCAATGTATGTAATATTTTCTAGCCAGTTCCAAAAGCAAATAATAAATATTGAGAAGTAGTAAAACCTTCTAGAACCACACCATTTATGAAACTGAATTTACTTAGGTGCCACAGACAACAAAATCCACAGGGTCCTATGTAAATAATTTAAATTCTCATGGAGAAAAGAAGCCAGATTTTAGTTTAATCCTTCTAGATTCTTAGCAATTCTCTGTGGCCATTTTTATAGAGACACCCTGGCCTTAAGAAAGGTCCCTGGGTTTCCTTGACTTGTTCTCCCTAGCCCAGCCTAGAGGATTTCTCTTCATTTGAGAAATGAATAGTTCAGAATTAGAAACTCTGCAACCCAAGTCCCATAACTGCCCAGCCTCCCAACTTGGTCATCTCATTATGGGAAAAGCCATTCCAAAAGGCAAACAGCTTTTCATAATTGTTATTTAATAGATATTGCCTGCTCCTGGGACTTCTTTCTCAGTATCTATTTGTAATTCAAAGGTCAGTATAATACCACTGGCATACACAAGGATTCTGAGAGATTCATTCCTCCTGATTGAAATTCAGATATAGTGACACAGTAGATTAGTCTAGGAGCCTCTTCTATGGTGGGCTCACAGTGAAGAAGAATTTGACCTCATCTTAACTCTGTGTCTTCTCTAGTCACTAGGAACACTGATCCATAAGTGTGGAGCATTTGTTCACTCTTCTGGCATACAGGGGGCAAGCTAAGGTTCTGCTATGGTCATTATCGCTTCCCTTATGTGGTCCTAATATCACCTAAATAGGTCTCTCCTTAAGGTAATTTAAGCAGGAAAAGGCAGCCCCAGAGAGCAATTTAGGCCTCATGTATGTACGTATCTGTAAGATTTATATGGCAAGCTACACTTAAATTAGTATTGGCAATCTCATCTCAACATATTATATATTGAAATATTATTCAACAAGAAAGCTATTTTCTAAGTTGGCATGGGTGATGATTATTTATTAGTTTAAAATGCATCCCTTCTGCCCATCTCATCAAACACCATTTCCATTTCAAATGAGCTTGAAGCTCTTACACACTACAGTTTATGTATAAAGACTGACTTCTTAGGGGCATTTGTAGCTTCAGATACAGGGAAGAAAAACAGTACCACAAAGTTCATAGAATCTGTGGTAAATTTAAGCTTTCATGAAAAGCAGAGACAAATTAAAAATCAGAAATGAAAAAATTTAGGGCTATTAGCAGAGTTTGTATGTTTACATGTATCAGTTTTATTTATACATGTATATGTGTGTGTGTATATTTGTATATATGTGCATAGAACGAGACTCACAGAGAGAGGGAAAGAGACAGAGACTCAGTTTTTACTTTCTTCTTTCTGTTCTATTTTATAGCATGATATTTAGAGTTCACTGTTGAGGTTATTTCCAATCAAATTGCATTCACCCTGGAACAATGTATAGGTTGTCAGCAGGAATGCTAGTGGGTTATGGGCCACACATTCTCTAGGTTAGAAAAGAACATAAAATTAACTTCTATAAGGTCAACATAATTCTTCCTCCCCCAGAGAAAATCTAACAGTAATTTTAAGAATAGAGGTTTGGAAGGAGTAGCCATCAGAATTTAAAATAAAAGCTTAGAGAATTCAAATTTTCAAATAAAGAAAGCAAGGTCAAGGGACCACCTTTCAGTATGAGCCCCTAAGCCCAATAACAAGATGACAAGGACCACTCTTGAACATGTTCCCACATCCAGCGTGCCCTCACCTCATCAAGAAGTTCAGCTGAATTGCTGGTCTTTGTTCAAATAATAGATTGTACATGGAGGTTAGTGGGAGTTTGGGGCTAGGCTTTTTGGTTTTGAATATTAAGTATATAAGACTTTGAAAGAAGACATAATCAAGAAAGCTATTGGTTTCTGGAGGTTTCTTTCAGATTAATAAAAACTGCAAACTGCCATGCAGACAGCTCCCCGTATGATGGATAAGGTATGTGAGACTTTACATACATTATCCCAGATACAGAGAAGATCTATTGTCACATAGTAAATCAACTGTGCACATGTATGAGTCACCATAGGATAGTTAGCTTTTATTATTCAACTGTTCCTTGAAAAGGTATCTAAACTCATTGTATTTTTTCTCTTTTATTATCACTCTCAATCCAATCAGATTTTCATTCTTTTCTTTTCACTCTAATTGCTTTTATCAAGGCCACCAATAGAAAACATTATAACAAATCCAATGACCATTTCTCAATAGTTATCTTCTTGATCTATCAGCAGCATTTGATGATCTATTTTTTTGCAATGATAATGAAGAATGGAATGGGAGTCTGATAAACAGAAGGTTCCTGAGAAATTTCAATTAGAAATCCTTAAGGAAAATTGAAAAGTTAACTTGTCAAAATAGATGATGGAATGGAGAAAAAAAAAAGGGAAAACATGGTCAGACACCATGGACACAACATGTCTCATGACTGTGTTATTGCTGCAGGAAAATCACCTCAAGATATCAACAAGCAAGACCATTACATTATTGTATCTCATTCACTTGTAAAATTCTGGACACCATGTGCTAACTAAATTAAAACTATAAATATTTTGAGTAGGGAAAAATGCAAATAGGTAAGGTACTGCTTATAATGTGACCAGTTCTACTTGTACTAATTTATTAATTCTTGGGTAATCAGAATTCTCATTCCAGTTTTACAGATGACAAGCTGAGGCATAGAGAAGTCAAAAACTTTCCCCAAAGTCATTTACCTGGTAAGTGAATGTGCTAGGATTTGAATACTGAGAGATCTTTGGGAACAATCAATTCAGCCATTCTTGTGGGGTTGGGACTCATTGAAAAATGTTCAAAACCATCATTCCTTTGCTGTCCCAGATGGTGTGTTATATTGGAAACATACCATGCATTTGCATAATTACTTCAAATATGCTAACTTAATCCTGCAACAACACTATGATGTATAGGTACTATTAAATTTCTTATTTTACAAATGTGAAAACTAGGACACAAATGATTTATCCCAGTTCACATAACTAGTTAACACAGAACTTGTTGAAACCTAGGAATGTGCTTTAATTAATGCCTTGTGAGTATACAATTTACATAAACATGTATCTGTATATTTACATATATAGACATGTATCAATGTTGGTTATTATTTTAAAATTTTGAATTTGAGAGAAAGGTGGCAGCTGAGCAAGATCCTCCAGCAAGATCATTTCCCCAGAGACACACTGATTTGAGCAGCTACTCATAGAACCTACTTGCACAGAGCTAAGGTAATCTAGTGTGACTATATAGAAGTGAGAAGCATTATAGAAGACAGGAGGAAAAGATTGCCTGCATCAGTCCTCCTCAACTCTAAGCAGTCTGGAAATAGGCCCCCTGCTTGAGGAAGAGAGAAGGAATTACACCCAGACTTAGAATTGAATCCAGTACTGCTATGGTGAAACCCAGTACCAAGCAGAGCACCAATAACCCTGCTCTAGGATGATGCTGACAAACTCAGTTGTTGGAACTGCATTAACATCTGACTAGCTGACTGCCTTTACCACCCTACCCCAACTTGGACAGCAGCAGGTGGGGCAAAACTCTACCCTGAGAAGCAAGACACAAAAGCAACATAAGACTTTTATCTTGGTGCTCCGAGTGGAGCCCACCATAGTGAGATACAACACCAGGTGGAACCCTGGCCAGAGCCCTCAGACAGTCTCTCTAGACCTGCCCTGGCATCAGCAGGCACTTGTCTACCAATGGGATAGATTCCAGTTTTGGTTGGCATAGCTGCCAGCCTTGGAATAGGCCTGAGTCATACCTTCCCCCATCAGACTGTGCAGGTTCTTGTGGCTGTGAGATTCAGGTGCCACACAGCACCTATGTCAAGCTGGGTGATCAAGAGACTGCCTTCACCAACACCACCTCAACCATAGGCAGCAATAGTGTGGAGTAAGACTCAGTTTGCTGGGATAGGACAGGGTGATAAGTATAGGAATTTGTCTTGGAACTCAGTGCTGGCGAAAACTAACTCTGGAAAGATCCTAATGTCCTACACCATCAGACCAGTCCTTATTAAAAAAAAAAAAATGAAGCCTACAAATTTAGAGATGGAAGTGGAAAGATTTTTCTTTAGATATTCATACAATAAATATTATAGAACTCATATAGTCTCTCAGTGTTGAGCTCTGTCTATAGTTTTAAGACAGCCACAAACTTGAAAATGAATGCTTGTAGTGGTGTTTAGATTTAACTTTATTTACTGGTGACAGAACAAACTTGACTCACAAACTTTAGCTTCTTGGTCCCTAAATATTGTAAGGAAATGGATGCCATTGTGTTAAGAACTGTTTTGTTTAATGAGAATAGTCAAAAACCATACATGACTGGAGCAGAGAATTCTATTTGATTCCAATATAGTCATTATTATTTTATTTTTGAAAATACAATCTATATTTTTAGCTTATATATGGATGCCCAAAAGAGAAGTTACCCTTACTCCCAAAACTTTGCAACAAGCTGTGATCAGTGGGGAATTGTGCTAACCAATGGGGAATAAACAAATATTTAATGCACACCTTCTAAGGATTTTTTGCAAAAAGAAGGAATTTCCTTTCTTGTGGGCTGGTACATGGATGAAATATCTGGATTTGCAGTAGTTATCTTAAAGGAAGAAGTCATATTTATAATGATAACACACAAAATGACACCACAAGCTTGCCACAGAAAGACTAAAGAACTCAAATTCTTCAAAGTTTGGAGCATCAAGACACCTTATATCCAGATGTCTTTTATACAAAAGAAAAATCAGTCTCCATTTTGATTAACTTGCTACTCATTGTAGCATTAGGGCTGTAACCAAAGAAAAGAGCACTGATCTTTTCATAAAACCAGAATCCACTTGCATAGAGAAGTCACTGAAGAAAGGGATGTGTTTCAAGTGTGAGCAAAGATCCTACTGTTCATATTCAAAGAACTGCAGGTAAGCCATGGAGACTTGAGTAAAGTGGCCATAGAGAGAGGTCATCGCACGTAAGTTCAGAGGAAGAGCGGCAAGATCATGCAGGGCATCCCAGGTCATGGTACTGATTTGGCCTTTACTTTTATTCATATTTTTTTAATGTTTTTGTACATGAAAGTTACATAAGGAGTTTTTTTGTGATATTTCCATACGTACGTATATTGTACCCTGGTTTGGTTCATTCCCTCCATTAGTCTCTTTCCTTTACTTTTAGATTAGTGAGAAGACTAAGGAAGACCTAAGAAGACAAATGACAAAGCAGTCTACTTCAACAGGATCCTCCTACTTCTCTGTGGAAAGTGGACTGAACAGAAGCTAGATCAGATGCATAGGACCCTGGGGAGGAGACTGTGATCACTCAGGTGAAGGCAGACAGGGGTCTGGGTAATAAAGATGGTGACAAGTGTCCTGATTGATGCTGGGTATATTTTGAAGACAGCTGAAAATTATTATCTCCAGTTATGGAGCAAATGTTTCATATATGTTTGTGGAAATAATGAATTAATTAAATAAGTGATTAAAGGCTAGACCTTCAGAGTCTTACCATTTTTATTAAGACATAATTCAATTCCTAAATGGAGAGTAATCAAAGAAGCAGAACAGGATGATTTGTGTTTCTTAAATTCTGGTTAAAAAATTTGTAAATGTTTTTGGAAAGTCCCACATTTTTAGTTGCAAGAGTGAAGACTAAAAAGCAGGGAAGGAAGAATTTTTGCTCCAAGTTTTAAAACTATAGTGAATTATGTTATTGAGAACATTAGGAAGATGATTTAGAAATTAGGGAGACTGTTAAGAAAGCAAGAATATTTTACTTGACACAAACAAAACACAGCTTAGATTAACCAAAACAAACACATCAAAAATGTCTATAGACTTGATATCTGTGGTTTTTGACAAAAAATATTCTAGTGTTTGCATAATTTTTAGATGCTACAGTACATCTTTGGATAGCATATGGATATGTTAATATGTAAAATGATGACAAATAATGCTTTATTGGTTTTCTGGTTAAAAAGGCTAATGCAACAAAATTTAATCATGATGGGCTATTTTGCTACTGGGACTTTTACATTTCTGTGAGTCATTTTAAGAGCTCACATGAAAGAAAAATATGAGAGCTATAAGCATGATAGAAATTCCACATTATTCTTAGAGAAAAGGAGTGTTATCTAACAAGAAAATTTTAGGAAATGTGTTTGGGTTTGCTAAATTGCTTCCAATCTCATTCTTTACATCATTTTTGAGACTTTAAGGCACATATAGTCAGAGCCTCAATCATGATTGTTTCTACTTGAAAACAGAATTGTTCTGAAACATCTTATTTATAATCAGTACTTTAGGTTAGAATATTCTCCTGTGCCACACATCCCACCCCAACCTGCAGAATCTTTCTTAATAAAAATTTCTACTTCTTGAGAATCCAAGATGGTGACAGAGACAGAGCTGTCAACCTCATAAGCTCCTAACCCAGAGACCCTGCAGAGAAGCTGGAGACATGCCTGACTGAGGTAAAGCTCCAGGGACAGCCAAAAACATGGCAGTCTAAACACTTAGATCATGGAAGGCTTCTCCATGCCACAATCTAATAAAAGAACAGCCAGCCTGCCAAATCCCCGCCCCTCCGTTCTGCTGGGCTCCCCGCCCCTCGGGCTGTGCCAGGCCACAGCCCCACACCAGACCAGCACCCAGTGGGATCCGCCCCTCAGCCTCCCCGGCCTCCAGCCTCCAACCCACCCCATGTGGGAATACCCGCCCCCTGGCCGCACCACCTAATCCATGACCACCAGGATTTCCGTTACCAGTCCATGCTGGACCACAGCCCAGAGCCAGTCCCACAAGCTTGCCGGGATACCAGCCCTCTACCCTGAGCCCAGCATGATTCAGGCCCTGCTGAGCCTCAGCTATGCGTAGGACAACCAGTCCTTTGCACCTAGGATCCTGCCCACCCATCAAGTTCTGCCTGGCTCCAGCTCTCTGTGGAATGACTGGAGCCCTGCCCACTGGGACAGGCACCAGCCTGGCATGCGATGGCCCCAGTTCTACAGGCTTCCCAGATAACCACTCCACCAGGCTCCTGCTTGGCTGCCACTAAAGGGCTCCAAGCTGCCTAAGAGACACACACAGACTGGACTGGACACTAAAGAGCTAAAAACAACTAAGCCTGCAATCCTACTGTTCCAGAACTGGTGACTTCTTTTTTCTTTTTTTCTCCGTTCTTTGAGGGTTTGTTAGCATGGTTTGCTGTTTGATCACCCACAATCTCTCCCATTTATTTATTTATTTATTTATTTTCTCTCTTCTCTCTTCCTTTTATCTTTCCTTGTCTTTCTTTTTTTATCCTTCTCTCACAATTTTGTTAGTATTAATATTGTAACCCAGGTAATACCAAATTAAACATAGTCCAGGAACAGAAATGGTACCTAGCAGAAATGCAGGAAGAAGAAAAAGGAACGGAAACCATTCCTCCACCAAAAGTAGTACAGGATTTAGACCGAAATGAAGAAAACAGATACCCAGACCCAGACTCCAAAAAAACAAAAATAAACTATACCAAGGAACCCAATGAAGACCACAAGAACACTCTGAAAGAAGAAATTCTATAAGTAATTAATGAGAATTTCATAGAGATGCTACTAGACATAGTCAACCATGATGTATAGGAGGCACTCAAGAAATTCTAAGACAACAAACCTCAAGAATATCAGAAAACACAGAAACAAATAGATGAAATCATGGGAGCCCTAAACAAACACCAAACTGAGACAAAGATCACCATAAGCAGAGAGATAAATGAATTAAGGGCAAAAATTGACAATATTAAAGAAGAAGTAACCTATGATATGGAAAATCTCAGGAAAAAAAATGAAACAGAAATACAAAACAAAATGGAAGGCCATTCCACCAGAATAGACCAAACAGAAGACAGAATCTCAGAACTTGAAGATGAAATGTCAACTAAAGGAAAAACTGAAGAACTATTAGTTAAACAACTTAAGACCTGTGAAAAAAAATACAAGAACTCACTAACTCCAACAAAAGACCAAACCTGATAATCATTCAATGGGCATTGAAGGAGAAGAGGTGCAGGAGAATGGAATGCATAATATATTTAACAAAATAATAACAGAAAGTTTCCCAAATCTAGAGGAAAACTATGCTCATTCAGATACAGGAAGCCTCCAGAACACTGAACAGACCTGACCAAAATAGAGCTATCCCATGACATATTATCATTAAAACAACAAGTATAGAGACCAGAGAAAGAATATTGAAGGCTGTAAGAGAGAAAACACAAATAACATACAAAGGTAAACCCATCAAAATCACAGCAGACTTCTCAACAGAAACATTAAAAGCAAGAAGAACATGGGGTGAGATCTTCCAAGCACTGAATGAAAATAACTTCAATCCTAGGATACTTTACCCAGCAAAACTATCATTCAAAGCAGATGGAACAATAAAAGTCTTCCATGATAAGCAGAAGCTAAAACAACATATGACCACCAAGCCACCACTACAAAAGATTTTCCAAGGGATTCTGCACACAGAAAATGAAAGCAAACAAAACCGTGAAAGGGCAGACAATACCAAACCACAGAGGAAGAAAAGGCAAGAAAGTAAAGAGTAACATTGATTCAGCTACACACAATCAAACTCTTAATCAATAAAGACAACAACATGACAGGGATCACCACCTACTTATCAATACTAACACTGAATGTTAATGGACTAAATTCCCTCATCAAAAGACACCAACTGGCAAACTGGATTAAAAAGGAAACTCCAACAATCTCCGCCTACAGGAGACCCACCTCATCGACAGAAATAAGCACTGGCTGAGAGTGAAAGGCTGGGAGAAGATTTACCAAGCCAATGGTTCCTGAAAACAGCCAGGAGTAGCAATACTTATCTCAGACAAAGTAGACTTCAAACCTACATTGATCAAATGAGATAAAGAACACTCCATACTAATAAAATGGGAAATACATCAAAAAGAAATAACAATTATCAACCTATATGCACCCAACATCAATGTACTCAATTTCATCAAACATATTCTGAAGGACCTAAAAACATATATAGACTCCAACACAGTGATAGTGGGAGACCTTAATACTCCCCTATCACCAATAGATAGGTCATCCAAACAAAAACTCAATAAAGAAATCCTAGAACTAAATCACACCATAGATCAAATGGACCTAGTTGATGTCTACAGAATATTTCATCTACCTTCTGCACAAAACACATTCTTCTCAGCAGCCCATGGAACGTTCTCCAAAATTGATCATATCTTACGGCACAAAACAAGCCTCAGCAAATATAAGAAAATAAAAATAATCCCATGCATTCTATCTGACCACAATGCATTAAAACTAGAACTCAACAACAAAAACAGCAGCAAAAAACATGCAAATAATTGGAAGCTGAACAACACACATTGCTCAATGATGAATGGGTAATTGATGAAATAAAAGAGGAAATTAAAAGTTCCCTGGAAGTTAATGAAAATGAAAACACCACCTACCATAACCTATGGGACATAGCAAAGGCAGTCCTAAGAGGAAAGTTTATAGCCATGAGTGCATATATTAAAAGGACAGAAGGATCTCAAATCAATGACCTAATACTACAGCTCAAACTCCTAGAAAAACAAGAACAAGCAAATCCCAAAACAAGCAGAAGGAAAGAAATAATTAAAATAAAGGCTGAAATCAATGAAATAGAAACCAAAAAAACCATACAAAGAATCAATGAAACAGAATGCTGGTTCTTTGAAAAAATAAATAAGATTGATAGACCCCTGGCAAACCTGACTAAAACGAGGAGAGAAAAAAACGCAAATCAGTAAAATCATAAATGAAAAGGGGAGATAACAACAAACACCGTGGAAATACAGGAACTCATCAGAGACTACTTTGAGAGCCTATATTCTAACAAATTGGAAAATCTTGAAGAAATGGACAGATTTCTAGAAACTTACAACCACCCAAAACTGAACCAAGAAGATATTAATCACCTGAATATATCTATAACACAAAAAGAAATTGAAGCAGCAATCAAGAGTCTCCCAAAAAAGAAAAGTCCAAGACCCGATGGATTCACTGCTGAATTCTATGAAATGTTTAAAGAAGAGCTAATACCAACTCTCCTTAAACTGTTCCACAAAATAGAAAAGGAAGGAACACTGCCTAACTCATTCTATGAAGCCAATATAACTCCCATCCCAAAACTGGAGAAAGACACCTCTAAAAAGGAGAACTATAGGCCAATTTCCTTAATGAATATTGATGCAAAAATCCTTAATAAAATAATGACAAACTGTATCCAACAGCACATCAGAAAGATCACACACCATGACCAAGTTGGCTTCATCCCAGGAATGCAGGGATGGTTCAACATATGCAAATCTATAAATGTAATACAGCACATTGATAGAAGCAAAGACAAAAACCACCTGACCATCTCGATAGATGTAGAAAAAGCTCTCGACAAGATCCAACACCACTTCATGATAAAAGCTCTAAGAAAACTAGGAATAGAAGGAATGTACCTCAGCATTGTAAAGGCTATTTATGACAAATCTACAGCCAACATCATACTTAACAGTGAAAAACTGAAACCATTTCCCCTAAAATCAGGAATGAGACAAGGGTGCCCACTATCTCCACTCCTATTCAACATAGTACTGGAATTCCTAGCCATAGCAATTAGGCAAGAAGAAGAAATAAAAGGAATACAAATAGGTAAAGAAACTGTCAAAATATCCTTATTTGCAGATGATATGATCCTATACCTTAAAGACCCAAAAAACTCTACCCATAAACTCTTAGACACCATAAACAGCCTCAGTAAGGTGGCAGGATACAAAATCAACCTATAAAAATCATTAGTTTTTCTATACACCAACAACAAACAAACTGAGAAGGAATATGTGGAAACAATTCCATTCACAATAGCCTCAAAAAAAATCAAATACCTTGGGAGTAAACTTAACAAAAGATGTGAATGAACTCTACAAGGAGAATTACAAACTTCTGAAGAAAGAGATTGAGGAAGATTACAGAAGATGGAAAGATCTCCCATGCTCATGGATCGGTAGAATCAACATAGTAAAAATGACTATACTACTGAAAGCAATCTACATGTTTAATGCAATTCCCATCAAAATCCCAATGACTTTCATCACAGAGATTGAAAAATCTACTCTAAAGTTCATTTAAAAACACAAGAGACTGCTAATAGCCACAGTAATACTCAGCAAAAAGAGCACTATACCCGACTTCAAACAAAGCAGTAGCAATAAAAAGAGCATGGTACTGGCATAAAAACAGACATGAAGACCAGTGGAACAGAATAAGATCCAGATATGAATCCAAATAACTATAGCCACCTCATTTTTGACAAAGGTGCCAAAAATATATGATGGAGAAAAGACAGCCTCTTAAACAAATGTTGCTGGGAAAAGTGATTATCCATCTGCAAGAAACTGAAACTAGATCCATTTCTATCTGTACTAGTATCAACTCAAAATGGATCAAGGACCTAAATATCAGATCTGAACCCTGAAGTTACTACAGGAAGGAGCAGGAAACACTCTGGAACAAATAGGTATAGGCAAGGACTTCCTCAATACAACCCCAACAGCCCAGCAACTAAGAGAAAGGATGGACAAATGGGACTTCAGAAAATTAAAAAGCTTCTGCACAACAAAATAAATGGTCTCTAAACTGAAGCGACTACCCACAGAGTGGGAGTAAATATTTGCCAGCTATACATCAGACAAGGGACTGATAAAAAGGATATACAGGGAACTTAAGAAACTAAACTCTCCTAAAATCAATGAACCAATTAAAAAATGGGCAACTGAACTTAATAGAACTTTCTCAAAAGAAGAAATTCAAATGGCAAAAAAGCACATGAAAAAATGCTCCCATCTCTAGCCATAAAGGAAATGCAAATCAAAACCACTAAGATTCTACCTCACCACGTTAGAATAACTGTCATCAAAAACACCAACAACAACATGTGTTGACAAGAATACAGTGGGGAAAAGGAACCCTAATCCACTGCTGGTGGGAATGCAAGCTGGTACAACCACTCTGGAAAAAAAATTGGAGACTTCTTAAAAATCTAAACATAGACCTGCCATATGATACAGCAATCCCACTCCTGGGGATATACCCAAAGGAATGCAACACAGGTTACTCCAGAGGCATCTGCACACCCATGTTTATTGCAGCACTATTCACAATAGTCAAGTTATGGAAACAACCAAGATGCCCCACTATTGATGAATGGATAACGAAAATGTGGTACTTGTACACAATGGAATTTTACTCAGCCATGAAGAAGAATGAAATCTTATCATTTTCAGGCAGATGGCTGGAACTAGAGAACATCATTCTGAGAAAGTTCAGCCAAGGTCAGAAGACCAAAAATTGTGTGTTCTCCCTCATATGCAGACTTTAGATCTAGGGCAAATGCAGCAGTGTGGTTGGATTGGGACCACATGACAAAGGGAGAGCACATATGGGTGATATAGAAATAGGTAGAAAACCCAAAACATGAAAGCATTTGATGTCCCCACTCCAGAGGAACTAATACAGAAACCTTAAAGCAACAGAGGCTATCAAGAGAAGGTGATCAGTAACCAGGGTAAAGATCAGTTAGAGATGAATCAACATGGGTCATAACATGTGTACATGAAAGCAATGCTAGGAATATTTCTGTATAGCTATCCTCAACTCAACTAGCAAAAACACTTTGTCTTCCTTATTAGGCTTATCTCTTTTCTTCTACAAAACTAGTGATAAAGGCAGAACAGGACCTGCCTGGAACTGAGGGAAGAAGTGGGGAGAGGACGGGGGAGGGAGGCAGGGAGGAGAAATGACCCAAACAATGTATGCACATGTGAATAAAAGAATAACAAAATAAAATAAAGAAATTTCTACTTCTTTATGATTAACCTATAACTTTCCCTATGCCTTCACAACAGGATGGTGATGACAGAATTACAGGGCTCAGAAGACCATGAATACATGTCACTTTTCTAGGCCATGGTGTCTACTGAAACACCACTATTGTTCATCTCCATCTATTTGATACCTGAGACTCTCTCTCAATTGGCTCAGATCTCAAGGAAGGTGTGATGTTCAATTTTTTGTGTCAATCTGGTTGCACCATGTAGATAATCAGACTTTAAACTGATGTTTCTGTGAGGTTGATGTTGGATGAGATTAACATTTAAATCAGAGGACTATGGGTAAAGGGGATTGCTCTTCATGATGTCTAGTATGTTTGAACAAAAGACTAACCTGCTCCAAGCAAGAAGAAATTTTGCAGCAGATGGCTCTCAGACATGAAATGAAACATTGGATGTTCCCTTTACATACAAACCATCAGTCCACCTTGCAGATTTTAGATTTTCCAGCCTCCATAATTCATTAAGACCTCTCCTTGTCTCTTCACTGTATTAGACTCATTCTGATAGGAAGAAAATTATTCTTGTAGCTTTAAAGTATATTAGAACTAAATAGAAGAAATTAACTAAGAATGAGGGTTTCATGGATATAAATACATATAATATTTTACAATCCTCAAACCATCATAAGTCAACAAGTCATGGTTATTTGCAAAAACATGGAAAATTTCAGGCAATATGATGTTGATAAAGTTGTTCTTACAGACAGATTCTCATAAACCCATAGCTGATATAAAGTTCAGTCCCTGTAGCTAAGTATGGTGGCTCCCTCGGGTTTCCCTTCAATATTATCTTTTAATTAATGTAAGTGTTGTAAATGACTCAAGAGCTATATTTTATTTCAGTTTATGAGGAATTTTATGGATATACCAAGTAGCAATCAGTGAAAGGGAGATATGTAGACATAAATCTACACAGTGCATAGGTAAGGGGAATTTCAGTTGCCCATTGCTGTTCAATAAACATCCCAACACATAGTGAGTTAAAAAACACAAATTATTTTATTTGCTCACTGTTCCCAATTTGGGCTGGGGTTGGCTGGAGCATTCTTCTGCTAGTCTTGTCAGTGTCTACTCATGCTGTGATATCCAGCTGGTGGGCAATGGAAGGGACTGATTCAGCTGGGACAGTGGAACTTTGAGCTTGCTCTCTACATAAGTCTTGGAAGCTCTGTCTTTCTATGTGGTTTCTCCAATAAGGTAATAGGATTTCTTACATGGTGGCTTGAGGCTTTCAAAATAGCAAAGGTGGAATCTTCCAGGTCTTTTTAAAGCTTAGTCGTAAAACTAGCACTGTGTCATTTTTTTGCTACATCCTTCTTAGTGAGGGGGCTTCCCAGATTCAAGAAGGAGTTACACTGGGACATGACTACCATCAGAGTTAGAGGCCAGTAGAGGTTATCAAAGCCTGAAAAACTTAGTAAGTGATTTGTATTTAGGAGAGCCTGTTCTTTAAGCAGGATTTAAATACAGCTAAATTAAATTGAATGTAGCAAATAAATAGATTTTGTCCTAGGAACCCTGAAATTATTTAATATTTTTTAAAAGGCAGAGATAGTGCAAGATACTTTATATGTGAGGTATTCTTTTAAATTCTTATAGCACCTAATGATAGTCCTCCTTTACAGATAAAGCCTGCATTCAAGGTCACACTGCAAAGCTCAGATGGAAACCCTATTAGTTTTACTCCAGAACAAACTCTTTAATCCAGCTTCTCTGGCTATAATTTAGACTTAGAAATCTGATTTCCAAATTTCAGGATTCCATCTTCATGAAATTTATCAACTCTTTTTTAATAGGGCTGATTTGAACTTATTTCCAATATATCTTAATTCAAAAAAGATGGAGGGTCTAAACTATACTCCACAGCTGTTTTAAGTCTCATAGAAAGTTGTCTCCTAAATAAAAATAAAGACACATGTTAGTAAATATATCACCACATGTTGCAGAGAACTCACTGAGATTCTGATATGAGATATGCTTAGATAGTCTATTCACTAATTTTTTTAAATCTGTTCTGGACTATTCTGAGATGGTAGCATATTCTTTAATTTTATCATATCCTTCTTGAAAGAAAGGCAACCTATCTAGCCAACTTAGGCCCTCTTTGTAGCATGCATCATAGTGAGATATAATTATTTCTCATATCTCTATCAACATTGGTAAACCCTATGGAGTCAGAAACTGTGTTACACTCTTCTTCCTTTGGAGCCTCCAACATTGAACATCTTGCAGACACCAAGCAGAAACTCAATGCACATTTGTTGAATGAATATTTGGTGATGACAAATACCTACATATTTTTCTATCTGTGTTAGCAAGCAGTGCCACTGAATGTCATTTCACTCATTCTAAATGATCGATTCTGCCACTCAAGCAGAAACACAAAGAGCAGATGCAGATGGATTTAAGAAGCCTTTGAGGCCCTCTCTGCCATGGAACGTTGCTGATAGAACTTGATACTGTGTGCTGTCAGATATAAAATATTCATCCACACTTCACTCCTACATCATTATACCTTTCATTCTGCTGTGTCTGTGTGGATAGGATTGATTCACACATCATACCTGGTAATATTT
The DNA here is from genome assembly GCF_047511655.1 of Castor canadensis. Taxonomy (NCBI): domain Eukaryota; kingdom Metazoa; phylum Chordata; class Mammalia; order Rodentia; family Castoridae; genus Castor; species Castor canadensis. The sequence continues at coordinate 14,237,906 of NC_133390.1, read as the reverse complement.
ATAATCAAAAAGATGAAACATTTTCACAGGGAAGAAAAACATGTAAGAATACACTTAGGATAACCACATTAGTAAGTGGTTCTTCAGTTTCAAACTAAGCAAGAGATGTGTTGGAAGAAAGCAAAAAAAGAAAATGTGTTGCTTTATGTCAAAATATTCATTGCTTAGGCAGCAATTACTAAACAGAAACACCTACCTTCACACAGGCCTAGGAAATATGAATTAGTTTGTGAAATCTGACACCACATGTTCCAAAATAGGACACTTTGCTGGCAACAATTGCAAAGCACTGGCTTGGAAAATCTACACAGAATTATTCTAACAGTGCATATGTATGAATCAAGAGCAGTGTTTGGAATTGCTTATAATTTGTGTGTGTGTGTGTGTGTGTGTGTGTGTGTGCAAGAATGTCTGTATTGTTCAGTTTTCTCCATAGAAAATAATACCATGACTAAAGCATCAGGTAGACAGTCAGATAGACATACAGAGACACACATACAAACTTTCACTAAGGAAAGGGGGAGAGGAAACCAAATCAGATATAAGTATGGATTTGAATAAAATGTGGTGAAACCATTCTATCTCTTATAATTTCTTTCCTGAGTATCCAAACAAATAACTGTATATTTAAGAACTACCAAAGACATAAGGATGGAGTGTAGTTCTTGCTTCATGAAGCTTACAGTCTCCACAATCACAGCCTGCACTTAACCTAGTCTATCTCCTTATACTTAACTTTACAGAGTTTTAGAAAGAGTTACAGTATTTCACATAAGTACAAAGTGAATGTGCATGGGATGAGTAAGAGAACACTCTGAGAACTTCAGGTTTAGAAATAGTTTCAGATCCTAAATCAGATAAGTTTGTAACTACAGATAGGAATATATGATTATATACGCTATTGTATGATGTGTGTGATGATGACGGAGTCTGACAAGTATAAAGATGTATAAATTCAAGGTGATGATTGAAACAAAGATACTTATTATTTTGGAGTTAATTCACAAACAAGGTCATGCAATACATTTGGTTGGGAGGGTATGAGTTAAAATACAAGCAAAGAAGTAACTTCTCAAGAATCTGCCTATATTGGCATTTTGTAAATCTGTAAATACTCATGGAAAAAGTCTGTTTCTTTCAAGTGTGTGCTATAATATTCTATTACTACAGTTTATCATAAAAGATATGTCTATTGGCTACTGAAGTGGTTACAGATTTCTCTGATATACGGTATTTGCTAGAAGCTAAGTCCAGAGCTAGCAATTTTCTAGAGATTTTAATCCAGTTTGGCTAGATCATTTTAGCTCAATGTAATGTGTTTCTCAACAGTAGATTTGAGCTCCCCAATATTCATTTCCCCCACCTCATGGCAGTAAGCATACTTCAGCAAAAGAAAGCTGGGGGAGGGACTATTTCTCTTGAAAACAATAGTGTGTTTTACCCTTTACCATCCTGGCAGGCTGCTGCTCACTGTTCTTTCACCATGCACATTCATTTTAGACAGTCAGTGTGATGCCCTTTGTGAAGTAGTGAGTATAATTTCTTAGAAATAAAAGGAGGAAGCAGAAATCAACCAGCAGGAAATTGAACTGAAGCACTGCAAAATTTAAGAGAAAAATGTATTATTTCCTTTTTTAATACAATGGAAAAATGAATCATGAGAAATTATCAATCTCTAAAGTGTTTATGACACCCGAAGACAGACATGCATCCAGTGGTTTACTTCCAGATGTTAATTTTAGTTTGCTTTTCTTGAATATACCTTCATTTTTCTCCTAGACAATTTACTCAGCTTTATGAAAAGTCCCTATGTACAGTGGAAAAATTATGATATGATAATTATGGTAAGACATATATTAATAAAAATTTCTGCTGGACTCAAATTTGCCATGGTTGCATGTGACTAAGTTTATAAACATGAAAATTTGAAAAGTGATTGAAAACAGCTAAGTTCATATGCAAATAGTTCTTTCCTAGCTGCTTATATATATATATATATATAAAACGTGTATAAGTGTACATATACATCTGTAATAATGAGGGAACAGTATCATAAACTCACAAATCTGTAAAACGGGACTACTGTTATGATAAACCTGAGTCATGCACTCATAGCTTCTTCCTATGATTAAAATAGGGCAATTTTATTGGTGTCACAGAATATATAAAACTTAATTATCTTATTCTGAATTTCATTTGGATGAAGATGTGGGCTAAGAGAAAAGAAAAGGAAGCCAGCTATGTGTTTATCTGAAAAAGCCAAAAAGCATATGCCTTCAAAACTGCTTATAGTTTTAGAGAAAAGTGAAAACTCTCAGCTTGGCACAGCCTATGATGATCCAGGGCCTGCTGATCTACCACCACCAGGCCCTTGCTGCACATTGTGCCCTGACACAGTCTTACAAATCTGAAATGCTATTTCATACTCTTCACATGTCTTTCTGCATGGGATGCTTTTTCTCCAGTGCTTTTGCTTTTGGATAGCTGGCCTGGACTTATTATTCTAAATTAATTTCTTTTGTTATTGATAGTCCCCATTTGCACACCTCTCTTAGATTTCCTGGCATCTCTTTCCAAGAAGGAGAGCTACTGAGTTCATGGGCTTGGTGTATGTTTTATGTCTGGTACAGGCTTGACACAAAGAAAATGCTCAATTAAGTGTTTATTGAGTAAAAGAATAAATGAATGATTGATCTTGAATTTTCTGACTTCCATCCTGATAACTTTTTTTTGTTCTTTAATATGTTTAATTGAAAGTTTATGAATGTTAATTTTTACTTTTTTCTTCTTTTATCATTTTAACATTTACTTACATGTGTTTACATTGTTTGGGCCACACACACACACACACACACACACACATACCGCGCTTTGAGGCAGAACATGTTTTGACCTCTTATTCTCCAATTTTGTTGAGAAAACATAAGAGATAATAAGAAAGACATAGCGTTTTTGCAAGTTTGAGATAAAGATAACTATACAGAACTCCTAGGGTTCCTTACATACACTTATGTATTGGAACCCACATTAGTTCATCTCTGCCAGACCTCATTGCTTCTTGCTGGTCCCCTTCCCATAGTGTCCTCTGCCAGTTTAAGATTACTTTATTTGCTCCTCTACAGTGAGCACATCAAACACTTTCAAGTTTTAGGTTTCCTTCCCTTTCCCTAGTCCTCCTAGGCACATTCTCCTCTTAGCGTGTGACCCATGTCCAACAATATTACTGCATTTGTTTTGGGTCTGTAATCCACATATGAGAGAGAACATGCTATTTTAGGCCTTCTGAGGCTGGCTAACTTCGCTTAAATGATGTTCTCCAGTTCCATCCATTTACTTGCGAATGACAAAATTTCATTCTTCTTTGTGGCTGAGTAAAATTCCATTGTGTATAAATGACACATTTTCTTAATCTATTTGTCTGTAGTGGGGCACCTTAGCTGTTTCCATAGCTTGGCTATTGTGAATTGTGCTGCAATAAACATTAGTGCGCAAGTGCCTTTGGAATAACCTGAGTTTCATTCCTTCAGGTGTATCCCTAGGAGTAGTATTTCTGGGTCATATGGCAGATCTATGTTTAGCTTTTTAAGAAGCTTCCATATTGTTTTCCAAAGTGGTATACTTCCTTACATTCCTACCAGCAGTGTATGAGGGTTCCTTTTTCCTCACATCCTCACCAACATTTATTGTTGGTGATGTTCTTGGTGAGAATTATTCTAACAGGAATGAGTAGAATGTCAGTGTGGTTTTGGTTTGCATTGCCTTTATGTCCAGCCATCCTGATAACTCTTAACATCATCTGATGTGTGTTGACATTAGTATATCCAAAGAAGAGTAAATTTTGGATACCTACACCTCACTGTGAATGAAACAACAGTATGTGATTACATTGAGTAAGACTCACAGGGGAAAGGACTATGAGAAACTTAAGGAGAGGAGAGCCAGGCCAATATGGAAGTGGGGAAAGGGTAGCATGGGGAGGCTTGGAAAACAGACACCTTTTATATATTTATCTGGAGTCAGCCTTATTTCTGGGCATACATTTCATACTTAAATGTAAATATTTCAGAATCCATAAAGGATAAACACCAAGAAAATAAATTTATTAATAAGATTTCAAATTTAACAGCAGACTCAATATTGTAACTAGATTTAGAATATAAAAATAAATAGTACAACTGCTTCACAGAATTGGTACTTGCAGGAAAAACTTAATTGTCCTATACTCTATAAGGCTTGGTATGAAAAATACTCAGTATTCTGTACTTTACCCCTAAAGAATTCTTTTTGTTCTAGGCAAACTGGAAATCTATCTTCCAATATGCTACGCTAAAAATATTCAAATTTAAAAAATTTTGAAAGAGAATAGATTTAATAATATATCATCAGACTCTAGAAAGAATAATGGTTCAAACTGTTAAAAAGTGAAATTTTGTCTGTATGTTTTAATTGAAGAAGAGGAAACTACTTACAGTAATAAGCATTTAGTTTTGCAAAAGACCCATTCAAAAACTTTGGCATTAAGAACTCCTTCTGTGTATCATAGGAGAAGAGGATTCCACCATTTGATCCAAGAGTATATATTGGATTATAGAGGCCCATAGGAAGAGTGCCAGAGTAGAAGTTCTAATCTACTGGAGGCTCAGAAGCTGAGCTGGCATCAAAGCCTCTGAAGAACTGGGAGTGGGTTGGTGAAATGAAGATGAATATCACAGAAAAGAAAGAGATTCCCCAACAGTTATTTAGCTTTCTCTTTTGTTTATATTGAAAAGCAAAATTAATAGTGAAAGCAGTTGTTGGAAGTTGGAACTGAAACCTAGGATGAATGAAGGAATCCTAAGTGATCTGCCACCCGCCCCACATCCTCCACTGTTCTCAAGGAGCTTCACCTTCCAGCATTAAAAAATCAGGGTACTTCCATACATCAGTGTCTCATACTTGCAATCCTAGCTACTTGGAAGGCTGAGATCTCAAGTTTCCAGGATAACCTGGGAGTTCAAACTCCAGTAATGTAAAGCAATCAAACAAACAAACCAACAAACATACAACAACAAAAAAATCAGGGTACAGCAAGATGTTAGAAACAGCAGAATTGCAGAATTTCTAGATCTCAGAGAAATGACAGTAAACACTAAAAACCTTGTGAAGGGCAACTTGTTATGAAGTTTTCAGCAAAATAATGTGAATTTATAAACCAAAGCTCTGAATTTGATACTGATTACAGCAAAGTCTCTAAAATTATTAAAAGAATGTTCTTTGTTCTCTTAAGTCTAACATGATTTTTTTTGCATGGAAGGAGAGAGATGGGGGAGGTGAGAGGGGGTTGTGGGGAAGGGAAAGGAAAGAAATGAAAAAAGGCTTATTTTCTTGAGAGATCACAGAAATTTGTTTGGTCATATTTAGATCTTCTTAGGAAATCTTATTAGGGAAGCTGACATAATTTTTCACTATTTTATTAACAAGATGTAGAATGTTTAGGTGAATTGTTAAATAAATTCACTATGCTTGAAAAGTACAAATAAATGGATCAATATCATACCATAGGAAGTTTCCCTGTTGTGGCTTGATTCAAAACTTTTCCCATGGAATTATTCAAAATATTTGTAAAACAGACAGCATGGGAAGAAAGAATCAGGATCTAAAGAATATTTGGTAGACTGCATTTATGTCTCTATCTGAATGTAGTTGTAATGATGCTTGTGGGATCCTATTCATGGATTGAAAAATCAAGCAGGTAGTTACAGAAGGGCAAGGATGAAACTTGCTGCCATTGTGTGTAAGATTGAGGGACTTGAGCTGACTATGCAGTTTATATAGTCAGTGAGAGGTTACAGGGTAACATGCAAAGATCTAAACTAGCATGTGGAATAGGATGGCTCCACTTGACTTTATTTGGATAGACCATATCTGGAGGAAGATAGTACATTTTAGTTTTTGCATTTCAAGAATTCAGAGTAATTTGTAGGCAAGGCAAGCAAGATAAAATTCAACATCATGCCTTATGAATAATGGCTGATAAAACTAGTCTTTCTGAGGTAGGACAAATTATAGTTCACATGACTTTTTCTTAGTTTGTTTACAGACAGGTTATCAGGCTAACTTTGCCTGGGCTGAGCTCAGACCAAGATTTATCTACTCCTCAATAGCTGGGATTAGTCACACACCACCATATCCGTCCCATTTAAAAGGTTTTTATGTGGGCAGAGTTAGATTACTAGACAGTCTCTCAGTCCTGAATTAAGACAAATTGGTGGATACCTAAAGAGGAAAGATTCAGACATAATCAAGAAGTTTTGTAGTGTTCAGCAATATTCAAAGATGGATATACTTTCCTTTGAACTATGGGGTGGATTTGCAGATGGCATGGAGTTGGAATTGGAGAATAGGAATATAAGGCTGTAGTCCATGAGTCAATGTCTATTTTCAACCTTGAGATTAAATGATTCTGTGATTTGCCAGAAAATGTTTTCATCCCTGTTCTGTCTTTTCTTAAAAAAAAAGAAAAGCAAGGAAACAAGAAAAATGTGAGACTAGATGACATGCTTCACCAGCAATACAAACACAACTTTTAAGGGGATTTGAAGTCTCCAAATGTCTAAGAATATTAAAATTCTTGTCAGTCAGAGTTTCTTAAAAAAAAAAAAACTACCGCTTGCCATTTCACATTCTGACAACACATCTGAAGGGACAATTTGAGTTTTATATCCTAGAAATAGCCTTGACTTTCATGTATGTCTTTTTTCATATTACATCATCTCAAAAACTGAAACAGAAGGGAGAATAAGATATAACCACTACTACTATCCAGTGAAATTCTTAGTATTCGCTTCCTATGGAGGTCCCAAGAGTTAGCTTAAGGAATCCCTACCTAACCACCCAGAAGCTGGATCAGATTTGACTAGTTGATAAGAGTGGTAAGATCATGATTTTGTTTAAGATAAACTCAGTGATTATTATGGCCCAAGGAATTTTTTTACACTGAATCTGAACACTTAATGACATTTTTTAGTATTCTCTTGCTGAAATATCAAAATCACTTTCAATGTAGGACAAGAAAGCTTAAGGCTAAATCCAAAAATAATGCACTATAGAAAACGGCTCCCAAACACAGCCACCCTGATAGCTATAATTTTATAAAATGCACACACCAGCTGGTAAAAACATAGACAGAAGATTTGGCTCAACAAATGAATGGGAACAGGATATGACTTAGCAAGTGGATGATTATATTGGTTGGCTAACCTTTACATATGGATGGTTTACCATTGTTTTTTGCCAATGAGTAGAAGCATGCATAATATTTAACTTTTCTTATTTTATTTACTTATATGAGAAATAAGAAAACTATATCAATTGCATTCTAACTTGTATGAAATTGCAAAGTATAAACACTACCCCAAATTGGACAGTGAGTTATATTTAACTTGATGGAAACAGCTATAATAACCTATTGTCAATTGAGAATCAATATGTGTTTATTGAAGTCAGCAAAAATAAGTCATATTAACCAATTATATACTTCAAAATTATTTTAATTTCAGTCTATGGATGGCATACTGCTTCTGATTTGAAGACAGTACTTCTGATATAAGCTAAGAACTAAAATAGTTATATTTCCAGTAGTGAAAATAAGTACGAAATGTCTTGTTCACTCTTTTTTCCCCTTTCGTATGAAATTAGAATGATTCCTTCTATAGCCATAACAGAGTTAACAGGATCACATATAGTCAGAGTAGTATATACTTTCATCACATACAGAGTCTTATAAATCATTCATGAATTAAAACTAAATTATTAACATTAGAAAAATCTCACCATTGACAAATTAGATCTCTCTCCTGACCCTCTTTGTACCAAGAGATTGCCATCATTATCTCAAAAATATGAAAAATGTGAAATGGTTATTCCTAGTCATAGTTTCAGTAAACTTCCTGATTTCTACAGTTGCTTGCTTTGTGACCCTTTTTTACTTGGAAGCTTTTTCTGGAAATAAACTTCAGTTGGTTGCTTGGATTAGTTACCTCATCCCAAATGCCCATCTTCACCCTAGCTACAAAATGAGCAACACTCAACTGTGTATGAATACGTCTGGCTGCTTCTCAAGCTCGTGTATTCTAGTCATGATTGTTGGATCTGTCTCACATGAACAAATTTTTATTATTTCTGGTTGAAATTATCACAGGATCTTCTAAACAGATATTTGATCCCTTCTTCTTATGTGCTTTGCCTCAGCGAGTGTGCCAATCTGATCTGCCAAAAACGTAATACATTACAAAGCCAATTACAAATAATCATGGCAAATCCACTGTTTTGAATCACTTAGTGCACTGTGTACTTTCCAAAGTGAATATTCAAAAGATTATATATCTTTCGGTTTCAGTTGATAGTCCAGAGACATTATAGCCAGAAAAGTATTACACTTTACCTTCCTTTTCCTGTTTATTTTCATGGTGATTTGAAAGTATGCTGAGAATGGAAAATGGAATATTAGTTGCAAGAGGATCTTATGTTCCTCCTTTTAAAAAAATAATAGAGTTAAAGTACAAAGGAAGTAAATCAAAAGGAGGAAAAATCGTTTTACTAGTTATTAGAGAAAGCATTTCAAATTCCTACAGCCTGCTAAACACTTCCAAATGTTGTCCACTGTTTTTTAGGAAGGAGGGATCAATTTAAGATTGTTTACTTCTGAAGAAGAATCTCCTATTCAGTACTTATCCGAGCAATGTGTCCTTGGAACTTAGATTAGAAAATGCTTACTTTTTTTGTATCATGATAGGAGATTCAATTCCAATGTTGAAAATTCGTCATTTCCCATCATTCTAATCAAGAGAAGAAAGGCAATGATCACTCTTCAAACTACCTGGTAGACAAGTCAACATCAACTATTTATAAGATTATTATACTAAAACAACTCTATATTTGTACTTTACTACCCAGTAATAAGTGCTCTATGATGAACACTGTTCCAATTTTACTCACAGTTTAAGACCTGTATAGACTTCCTGGTAACCCTTCCTGAAATCACATATTTAATTGAATGACTGATTTCAAAACAATAGTGCAGAGGTAGGTATGTATAGCAAAAGCCACTTAAGAGTCTATTTCCTATTATATACTTTCTGGACCTATATTCCAACTGTTTTCTTTTCTCTTACTTTTCTCTTTTTGGTCTATATTCTCAGTTTTTAGCTATCTAGTTTCATGAGCTAGATATTGTGCAACAGGACTCAATAGCCATCCATACACTACAAGAATGAATCAATAAGCAGTTTCTTCTCAGTGTACTCACACTGTCAAAGTGTCATATTTAAAGGACTTGTTGGATTGACCCAGGAGTGAATGATGGATGCTGAAGCCCTCTTGGGACCTCAGGTAATGATTGCTGTGGCTCAACAGTGACACACATTTAGAATTTGAATCAGGTCCCTTGCATTCAATTCTGTTTACATTGTAACCGATCTTTTTAGGATTTAAGGGTTTTTTTTTTTTGAGGTTTTATTTGATTTTTGTTTCTGACTTTATTTTCTTAAAAAATAGAGCTCTTTGCATCTGATTTACAGTGAAGAACAAATCGATGTTTTGAAAAAAATAGGAAAATCATGTACTGTTAGGTGTGTATCAAACAGTGCTGTTTGATACACACCTAACTTGCCACTGTTTTCAAATTTATCAAAAGTAAGATTTTTTATTTGAAAAACATTAGGTATTTTTCATGTGCATAAGAAATCTGAACCTAACATTTTAAAGAATTTCTTATTTTAGAATTCTTGCTCCTGTTGAAAGCTTTCGTAGATACCTGGGAAAGATAAACTTCCATTTCTATAGAAGGAGAAAATCCCACAAGAAGACAGATGGATTTTAATTTAGTAGGAACAGACCTACGAATTATTTCATTTGTCAGGGTTGGGGAGGGTGACTAACTAAGGGAGACAATTCAGAACCAGCTCTCTTCCCTTCACTAATGGAGTACTGCTTTGCTGCCGATTTAAATGTACAGGCTCACTCCTTGTAGAGGGAAGATTCTTCTTTTTGACTGGCTCAGTCCCCACAGACTCCTCATTGTTGGGCAGGAAGTTGGTTCTGTCATGTTCAAGTTTTCACTTTATTTTATTCAGTGCATTGGGAGCAGAACTGATACAGGCAACTGTCATTTTCTGACAGGAGAGTGACAACGGGAGCCACACTCACACTCATTATGTCAGAGAGGCACTGTGACTCCAGAGTAAACACTTAGTGGTTTATTGGTCTTAATTTGATGCTTGCTCTAATAGAGATCTCTGTCATTCCATTTTTCCCTGTTGGCTTAATTTCATTTTATTTCCTAAAAATATGGACTTAAAAATACCTTAAGGATTTAGAGTTCTAGTTTTTCTTACCATCAATTTTAATGTATTCCTAAAGCTCTCATTCCATTATTAGGTCAATGCTACCAAATATTTGACATTGCTAATGCCTAGTAGCACTAAAACCTGAAGGTCAAAAATTAAGTCCTTGGTTGGGATCTGCATACACTAGTGAGGAAATACCTCTTGCCTTAACTTTACTACTAGCTTGGCACATATTCCTCCCTCGTTTTCATAAAACTATTAAACTTAGGTGAATTCAGTGAAAGAGATACTGAAGGAATGGCTGGACCTGAGGTAAATGTTTCTTCAAAACAAGTTCATTAATAAACAAGTTTATTAACCTTTTAAATTAAGGAAAACATAACTAAAATCATGAATATTGGAACCATGAATTTTTACCTGCAGACTTTGACTGTAGATAGCATCACTTGACTCCTTCTAATCCAGAAGTATTCAGAGCCCTTACCCACAATTTTACCACATTTACTTTGACACCTTCCCCTCTTATTGAGTTGTAGGCTTGAATATTCATATCTAAATAGTCAAAATATGAAATTCTCCAAAATCTAAAACATTGACATTGAGCATTGATGTGACCCTACTCAGTGGAAAATTCCACATCTGAGCTCATGTGATGGGCTGTAGTCATAACACAAATGCACTAAAAATATTATGTTAATGCCACTCATATCATGTACATGATATTCCTGAAATATAAATGAATTTCATGTTTAAAATCGAGTCCTGTCCTCAAGATATATCAATACATATGTGCAACTACTCCACCTATGAAAAAAATCTGAAATCCAAAATATTTCTAGTCCTGGGCTGGTGGAATGGCTCGAGAAGTAAAGAGCTTGCTTAGCAAGCATGAGCCTCTGATTTCAAATCCCAGTACCACCAAAAAAAGAAAAAGAACCAAAGACAAGACATTTCTGGGAATTTAGATACTATTCAATAAAAAAATACTTCTCATAGTTGATTGATCTTTGGACTATTATTAAAACATCCAATGCTCATAATTAATCTTTTATAACTTCTCTATTCTCTAGTTTCTTATTTTAACTAATCAATTCTTCCGATGGAAATGCTTATCAAGTAACTTTTTTACAGGAAGGCCCTGTGCCCTCGTCTGTATTCCAGAATACCTGTCTATTCCTGAAAGGCAAACAAAACAAATGCAAAATTTGAATTGTTCTCATGTATTTATCCTTTGTCATTCTGCAAAGCTGTACTGAGATTCATCCAGGAGGACCCTATTTTGTTTTTCTGTGACCAAATATTGTTTCTTTACTTAAAATATCATGGTAGAATTTTCCACTAGTACAACATGTTTTAGAGTGAAATCTGAACCTTGTATGAAAATGAGGAGATATATTTTTCAGTTGGCCTCCTATATTTTAGTTCAGATTTGATAGCATTTGACAAATAGTCTACCATTTCTGGTATGAGGTTGTAACTATTTCCTTTTCTTTTCTTTCTTTCTTTTTTTTTGGTGCTGGGGACCGAACTCGGGGCCTTGCACTTGCCAGGCAAGCACTCTTCCACTGAGCTAAATTCCCAACCCCTCCTTTTATTTTCTTGATAATAAAATATCTTCTCCATCTAGTTTGAAGATTTTTATTCAAATTAGTGTGCTAATTTGAATTTGATGGTGAAAGCTACTCACCATCTTACCTTCTATATTTACTCTTTCTCCTGACTTCCTTTTTTCCCATTAGTGAATTGGGATAATGGCTAATGCATTTATGACCACTTATGACCATCCTTAAGGATCATTGCCACTACACTTCACAATTACTTGGATATGGTTATTCAGTTTTGAATACTAGCTCTCTGTGTCTCTGTCTCTGTCTCTCTCTCCACCTGCTTTCTACAACAAGATGCACATTATATTTACATATGCATGTTACATATTATATTCTCCTGCTTATCTACAATTAACTAAGAATTAATTAATAATAACATTGACATTTCCTCAGTTACCTAGAATTAAACTTATATATTATATTATTCAAAGGCGTTGCCTTGGTAATGATTTCCTTATCTGTCCAGTTTCTCATTCCACTACTCTATGACTCTAGTGCCTAAAATCAATGTCGTTTTCTAGGGACTCTCAGGTTTCTTCTATCTGTACTGATGAACAACACAAGCTGCTTAAACTTCTGAACTGGAACTCTAAAAATGTCACTGCCTTCCAGTAATAAAGCCTACGACTTCCCTTTAGTGTCCCTTATGAACCGTTAATTTCTCTATATTCTGTGTAATGTGTTCCAACCTGTGCTTGCAGCCGCATGACATACAACACAGTTGCCAGGGCCTGTCTGCCACTCACATCCTGACACCTGTTAGTGTCCAAATCACACACAGGCCATGACTTTGTCTAAGCTCATAACATTGCTTTGATCTAGAAGCTCAACTTTCTATCATCAACCCTGTCAAAATCTTATTCATGCTTCTCAGACGGAAAACGTTCTGAAGTCTTTGGGCTGCAGATCTCTAGATATCCTCTCTTATTCATTCAGTCCTCAGTATCATCTATGAGGTTCTACATGACCTGGCTTTTGTGCACCATGTAATATATTATATAAACCTATCTATCTATCTATACACAAATATATAAATATATACATATACAAATATAAATATATGTATAACTATATATATATATATATATATATTCCAGCTTCTGACCTTCTTTTTATCCTTAAATATGCCAAGCTATTTCTTCCTTCTGGAGCTTCACATTAGATGTTTGGTATACCCAGAATGCTCTTTTCTTTATCCCTAGCATGTGTTGCTCATTCTTAAATGTCACCTCCTATAAGAGTCCATTTTTCTCCCACCCTTATTTAGATAGGTTTACAGAACTTCCTCACGTGCCAGAAGTCTTTATGATAATGCTCTTTATCAAATCAACTTTATGAAGATCTGTTTTTGTAACCAATCTATATTTAGCACACATAGTATAGTTCCTGGCATTATAGCAGCTGCTAAATTATTGATTGAAAAGTGAATGAATAAATAATGAAGCACTTTGTTCATAACTTTCCTTATCATGTTCCAGCCTATATTGTGGAATAATATTGTGTATAATTTCTAATATATTGTGTTACTGTTTTATAAGGTTTTTAGTCCTTCGAAGTGAAAAACTTTTCATTGCTCTTCTTGGCATCCACAACCCCCTAGAACAGTGCCAAATATTCATGAGACTAATAAATGTTTGCTGAATTAAATTGATTCAAATTAAACCTTCAGAACAGTATTAAGTTATTGCCAGGACATCACAGATGGTAAATGACAATCTCCTTCCTAATAGCTTCCAAGGTTGATGATGAGATAAAATCAGTCAAGCAACCATCAATATGGGGAAAAGCTCCTAAAGTACTAAATGCTCTGTTTTAAAGTCATTACAGTGTTGCCTCCTTTGCCATATAAAGATAGTTTGTTTCATGGGCTCTTCCTTCTTTAGTGCCTCAGTGTTCTTATGTGCCACTTTGGGGAAGACAGGTATGAAATGATGACAGGAAAGAGGAAAGGCCATTAAAAGACGGGCCATTAGTTTCTGGCATTGTTCTTAACTATCAAAAAACGATGTGTCTTTTGCGGTTTGGGCTCCTTTTTTTCCTGCTTTCCTCCCTGACTCCAGTCTCTCAACCTAACTCTAGTTAGAAAAAGTGCATTAGAGTGCATTCCAATAAGAGTTCTTACAAGCTTGTGTCTTTCAAGTGCAGGCTGAGAAAACTACCCCAGGCTCCTGCAGGTGTTAATTGTGATAGAACCTATCCAAGAGGTGGAAAGTGGGGGGGGCTGCAGTGCTTGTCTCCATGCCTTCTGGCGCCCTCTGGTGCCTCTAAGGAATTACTGCGGAACCAAACAGCAATGGGTCCCTGTATTTGGAGATGCTTACTTACCATATATTTGGATGTAATGACCGAACAACTTTCCCCAAGGAAAACTCACATTTTTTAGTGTGCAGAAATCTTTGTAAATTCTAAGATCGAACACTTCCATGAAACTGATGACTGCCCTTTTTGTTTCTCTTTCAATCACTGACTTTCAGAAGTATCACATTGTATTCCTCACCACATTAACTTTTGCTGATAGAAAATACTCAAAATCTATCTCAAATATTTAAATAACCTCTCTTTCAGAATCAAAACAGTATTTTCTTTTGGAAAGCTGAATGTTCATGTGAATCTTGAGAAAGTGTTCTTGAATTCCACAGATATGAACAAATTCATATCAGATGTAGTATTTTCTTTAGGGTTACAAATTAAGCAGTACATAATCTGTTTTTTTAAATTCTCTAGTTTTTAGATACATGGATATGTGTGGTATTCATTTATGGCGTGTACAAGGTTAAAGGTAATGCTGCTTTAGGACTGGTGTTTCAATTATCCTGCATCCAATCTTGGCACCTTCTCCCTGGTGACTCCCACTCATCACAAGGAGAGCACCACCAGAACAACCTACAAAGCAAACCAGGACAGAATAGATAATATGGTCAAAGACACCAGGAAGTTATTGATGAAACTAATTTCTGAGACCCTACTTTGTGTTCATATATCTTGGGTTCATTCCCTCTCATTTTCTGGACTCTTCTACTGCCTCAATCCAAGGCACTTTAGTCTCTTCACTAAGAATCAGGATTACTACTCTTGTTTTGTGTAAATTCATATATTACATCCTCAAATCATCAATGTACGAGGATAAGTAGTATAGGTTATATAATAACTAACAAGTAACAATATATGTGTAAAAGCCAGAGAGAATCCCAAAAATAGAATTTAATATTTTTAACCAAATAGCATCTTTTTTTTAGCAAACATCAATTTATGTTATCAACAAAAGCTAATTTATAAGATGCCAATAATATTCCAACCTTTAAAACTATCAGTTGCTACAAACCTTCTACTCATCTCAGGATCAATAAAAAGATAAGTCTAAAGAATGAGTCAATTACAAATGAATTCTTGAGACATGAATAACATTCCTTAGACCACACAGCTTGGTTGCAAAGGGAATAAGAAGCAAAATCAAAACAAATAAATGTGAATAAATCCCATAAATTGGCATATTCTAGGATTCCACCTTCAGCCTGGGCTTTGCTTTCTCATTTAGCCAAATCCCGCAGTGGAAACACTTAAGTGACTGACTTTAGCTGTATAGTCTTGCTTCTGCCTCCCCCACCTGCTGTGTGATTATGCAAGTTAACCAATGTCCCCCGGCACACACTTTCTCTATTGCAAAGCAAAGCTTCATGTGCTTTGAGGAAACCATACGTAGAACACAAAAACCAAAGCCAAGATTGCTAGCCCACACCATGGCTTCAACTCTCTCAGCTGCTTGAACAGTTCCCAAAAGAATGTATTTAGCACTGACTTCTCTTCTGAGCTGTAGCTATTTAATCACAGCACCAACCTTGATATTTTCACTTGGATTAAATGTCCTGTTTTTAATTTATGTTAAAAACCCAACGTAGTGTCTGTTTCCCCTGATCTGTACTGATTCCTAGTGTAGTCATTTCTCTTAAAAGTTCCATCATTACTTCTTTGTTACTTAGGTGTGACAGATTAGAGCCATCTTTGACATTTCTCCCTGATTCTCTTCCTGTGTGGAGGAGTATTCAAGTTCAACTGTTTCTCATTATATCGTTTCTCATACCTGTTTCTGCCTCTCCACTTCCACTGTCAGCATTGAAGTTCAGTCTACCTCCTAATCAACTTCAAGGGTTCCCAACTGCTATTTCTGATTTCAACCACTGCGCACCTCATCTCATTTTTCCTTGAACGATTTTCCTTAATGACTCTTAGTCACTATTTTTCTCCCTTCTTCCTGGATGCCAACATCTTGACATTTAAATGTTTTAAGATCTGGTCCTACTTGGATAACAATTCTTTCCTGCAGAGCAGAGCACTCAAAACAATGTAAATGGTCACTGTTACTGAATCAGTCTTATTATTTGGATACCTCCATTCATTGAGACTTTGTTAACTCTGTTTCTTGTACAGTAAGGACCTCTACCTATGGAAATTCTGTGCATTCCCTTCCTCCAAATCAGAGTAAAATGCATGTATTCTACACAGACTTTCCTACTTCTGCCACCCCTAGTTAAACCTCTTTGGTCCCTTATCACTTCGACTTAGAACCTTAGTTCTCTGTACATACATCTTACCTCTCTTCTTAGATTGCAGGATGCTTGAGGACAGTTTCTTGATTGCAGATGCATGGTAGGCACTAACAAATACAGTCTGAAGTTGAAGCGAGTGAAGGCACAGCCACATAAATATGCAAGTCATTTAGGAAACTTTACATATGCCAAAATGTTTCTTAGTTGAAGAATGCTTTACAAAGTGAAGTATGCTGTCATTCTATTGTGATATAGGAGAATATTTTCTATGTCAGTTTGGGAATTTTTTTTCCAAAATCTTGGCACTGTGTCAAATTACTGTATTTTCACTTTAGATTCAAGATTGCAGTTAAGATATATTTTTATTTTAGTACTTCTTTAATTTATAAAGTGTCTCTGATAAATATGCCATATTTATCAATAAGCTATGTAGAATGTCTAATAAAAAAACTTCTGGTAATATAACACATAGTGATCATATATCTTAAAGCTTCAAGATTTACATAAAATGAACATAGATTCTCACTCTTACAGAAATAACATTGTATCATTCTAAAAGAAGTGAAAAAACTTTTTTAACATAAAAGGAGTTATAGACCCATTGAATTGCTTAAATAAACCACTTTTATTCATTACTGAGTAAAATTATTCCACTGGCAAAATATTTTATATTATCTTTCAAACTCTCACAATTAAAAGAAAATGGATACAAAATTTGTACTTAAATGGATCTTTCTTTCAAGTAAGTAAAAACTCAATACTTGTGTTAAGAATATTAACATTTATATAGTCTTGCAGGACTTCTCAGTCTCAGTACTGTTGACCTTTTGGTTTGGTTAATTTTTTATCATGGAAGCTCCATCCAGTGTGTTGTAGGCTGGTTAGTAGCACCCTGTTGCTCTAACTGGATGCCAGTACCAATCCTCTCTGTGACAGCCAAGGATGTTTATTGAGGCTGCTGAATAGCTCTTGGGAGCAAAACCCATCTCCAGTTGAGAACCACTGCAGTCATTAGAAGTATTTACTACTTCTACTTGTATTCTCTAAACCAATCTGCCCAACATAACTTCTGTAGGGAAAAATAACTCAACTATTGCTTTTCCCCTTGTCAGTTGATACAGACCATGGAAATGTCTGTTTCCCTTACCTGTAAGTGTTCTCAGAGGACATAAGCAGTGAGTGTTCACTGAACAAATGTATTGAGTATAAGCTATGTACTGTGTATGCACTCTTCTAGGTACTGGGAAAAATCGATGTGAAAAAACCAGGCAAAAATTGTGATTTCATGAAGCTTAGATAACAGTGGAAAAAAGAAGCAAAACAATGGCAATAAATAAAGAAATAAAACACATAGCGTATTAGGCAAAGATTCTGCTAAGAGCAGAAAAGGGAATAGGCAGTGCAGAGGAAGTCAAAGGTACTTGCGGATTGGTTATTATTTTAAACAGGGTGATAGGAGTTGACTTCATTGTGAACCTCACACCTGAGCAAAGACCTGGAAGAGGTGAGGGAGTGAGACTCAGGACATCTACAAAAAGAGCTCTCCAGGTACAGGGAACAGTGACTGAAGGGACCCTTGAAGAGATGATTTGCCAAGAATGATGACAGATAACAAGAAATTCAGCGGGCCTGTAATGGACTGGTCATGGGGAAAGTGGGAGGAAGTAGGAAATATCACCCAGAAAGTGGGTTGTGCATTTAACATCATGTAAAGCCTTGTAAGTCACTGTGAAGGATGAATGAATAACTGCCAGGAAAGGTCACATGTAAAACAATGGCAACAAATGTTCTTTCTTCTCTTCCCTTCAATTGCACCCAAGTTCCTGATCATGATGGATTGAGAGCCTCAAGACTGATTGCAGTCTGGTCAATAAGGCCCACTTTCCTGATCTTTCATCTTCTTTGATCAAAATTAAATCATCCAAGTCCAAGGTTTAAGCCCTTAAGATTTTGTTAAAAAGCTGGCTATTGACCTGATGTAGAAATATTTATAAAGGCATAATGATTTCATAAAACTTTACCTAAGCTATTTGTAGCTTAGAGAAGAAAGTCTTCAAGAATAATTTTCCTTTTCTGGGCATTGTAATTCATGTCTGCATCCTAATTTCTTGGAAGACTGAGATGAGAGGATCACAGTTTAAGGCTAGCCTGGGCAAAAAGTTACTGATACCCTATCTAAAAACAAACTGAGTATGGTGGTACATACCTATAATTCCAGCTACGTGGGTGGCAGATGTAAGACTGCTATCTGAGGCAACCACAGGCAAAAGCATAAAAAACTAAATCTGAAAAACTAAATCAAAAGGGACTGAGGATGTGGATGAAGTGGTAAACTGTTTGTCTAGCAAGTACAAGGCCTTAAATTCAATGAAGTAGGCAGAGTCCTGGAGGACCTTATAACCATGATAAAGTATCTGGGTTTTATTTCTCTGTAATGAGTAGCCAAGGGAGAGTTCAAAGCAGGCAAATGAAATGTTCTAATTTGTTGTCCTGAAAGATTTGGGGTAGGTGTTGAGGATAGAATACCCTGGGGTAGGGGGCATGGAGACATTTGAAATGCAAGACCAGTAAGGAGGTTATCAAATAAACAAACAACTCATAGAGATGATGATGACAGTTGATGATGTAAGCAAAGAAAAGGTGAACAGGTTGGGACTGATTTAAGGTGGCAAAGTCTGTGGAATTTTCTCAGAGATAATTGGTTCAGCCTCTATGGAAGTCAGTATGGACATTCCTCAAGATAGTAAAAATACATCTATCATTTGATTCTGCTATAGCACTCGGGCATAAACTCAAAGGAATGTAATTCAATAGAAAACAGAATGTGCACACTCATGTTTAAGAACCACTATTTACCATAGTCAAGATATGGAATCAGCCTAAGTGTCCAATGACCAATGACTGAATAAAGAAAATGAGGTACATGAAGTATTATTCAGCCATAATGAAGAATTAAATTATGTTATTTGTAGAAAAATGGATGGAACTGGAGATTATCATGTCAAGCTCAGAAAGACAAACATCACAAGTTTATGCTCATATGAAGTATCTAGACCTAAAAAAAAAATACGGTTATAAAAGACAGACTGTTCAGGAGTGGGGAAAACCAGTGGGGAAAAGAGAAGGAAGAGAGAGGATGACAGGGATGAATATTGTAGCAGTGTATTATATACCTGTATGAAAATAGCACAATGACACCCACCAAAAAACTGTTAAAAAGGAGAGGGGAGGTGAGAGGGTGGTTAAGAAAGAGAAATATAGATGAGGTGAATTTGATCAAAGCACATTACATACATGTGGTAAATATCACAATGAAACCCCTTTGTACAATTAATTTATGCTAATGAAAATAAAATTAAAAACACTACTCTTAAAAACATGTATGAGGTGAAAAATGAGAAGAATCATTTTGACTTGAGTGACTAAGTGATTAGGGATATATTTATTGAAATTTGGATGAATGAAACTGGAAGGAACACAATTGGGTAGAAAAGCAAGAATTCAGTTTTAGAAATGCTAAATTTCAGATTTATGTGTAAATATCTGAGTAGATATGTTGAGTTGCCCACTGGATATCCAAATCTGGATTTCTCAGGGGAGGTAATACTAGAGTTGTAGACTGAAGTCATCAGTAATTATCGGACTTTAGTGTTATGGAACTGAGAGAGTCACTCAGAGTCTTGTGCTGCAGGAGATGAAAAGAGGTCCCCATGCTCACTTATTCCATACTAAAAGACTACATGGAGAAAGATAAGCCAGCAAAGCAGACTAGAAAAGGGAGCCAATGATGTGAGCATACAGTCAGTGAAGCCAAGAAAATGGAGCAGCCACTATGGGGGGAAATTTAGAGGAGTCAAGGGAAATAAAAATAAGGAAAAGGCACTTTATATGATTAAATGACAGTCACATAGTCGTTCAAAGTCATGCAATGCCCTGGTGTGTTGTAGACACACAATGAATGCTTGCAAAATAACTTCAAAAGGGCACAAAATCAGGACTGATGATTGTGATGCATTTCTGCTGGGTTGAAAATTATTTATACACCTATTCTAAAACATTTATTTAGCCACACCCAAATGCCAAATGCTGACTAAGCACTGTTAATCTGGAGGTAAGAAATGCACATATAATTCTTGTTCTTCTGGAGCTTATATTCTAGTGAATAATGATTAAGTGATAAGTGAATAATTATTTTTCAGGTAATCACAAATGCTACAATTAAAATACAGGAAGACAATGGGATGTGGAGTGTCAACAGAAGCAGGTAACTTACACAAATTTTTGATAAAGATCTGAAAAGGGAGGATGAGACATGACAGGGGTGTTTTAGGCAGAACCAGGACTAAGTCTGAGGTTGGAATATATTTGTCTTACTTGAGGAATTGCCAGAAGTTGAGTGTTGCTGTAATAGAGAACCAAGGAGGACAGTAGTATGAGATGAAGAGCCAGAGTGGAGACAGACGATGAAGTTCTGTGGAAAAAGACTTTGATTTCATTGTTTAAAGTTGGAAGTTGTGTTTAAGCCTGGGAATTGTGTGTATGTCATCTCATCTCATTTTCAGAAAAATAGCACTAGTGTTGTGTAGATAATGGGTGAGCATAAATGTAGAATACAGAAATCAATTAGAAAGCTTTTGTAGCGGCACAGACAAGAAAAGAAGGTGGCATAAAACAAGGTGACAGAAGTGAGTGAAGTGGTAAATGGCTGAGCTGGGACTCCCACAATGGACCCATCTCCCTTCAAATCTGTGTTTTATTGTATGACTTCACAGTCTCGGCCCAGCGATCCATCACAACTTGGCAATAACTCGAGTTAGTTCTGTGGATTCATGCCAAGTCACCAAGAATTTTTTCTCACAGGAATGAATAAAATTAGCAAATTTGGCATAAAAATTTTATTTCAGACCTGTATGGGCAATAACAATGAAAACAGTGAATTAAAATATAAATGGGAACTGTTAAGACAGGTAGATATTTATGACACCTTTTGCTAGATGTTAACTGTTTTCAAGAGTCTTCTATCCCAACAATAAATTACTTAGTTGTTATTAAAAGAGTAAATTTTACAATGAAAGGTTAAATTATAGGCTATAATATTTATACATAATCACTAAATAATAACTCTACAATAATGTGTTGTCGTATATTTGTTTTCTTTGTATCTAGCCTGTCCACTTGTGAATTTAAATTTGAGTTATTAGGTCAATACTTTAACAGGTCTCAGCTCTGCTATAGTTCAAACTTTGAATATCCTCCAGTGGCCCATGTGTTAGAGGACTGGTCCTCAGTATGGTGGTATTGGGAGGAGGTAGAACCTTTAAGAGGTGGGACCTAGAGGAGGCCTTTTGGTCACTGAAGACATGCCCCCAAAGGGGGTGGTGGGCCCCAGACCTCTTCCCGTCTCTCTTTGCTCCGTGGTTCATGATGTGAGAGGTCTTGTTCTATCACACTTTCCTACCATGATGTGTTGCTTAGTGACAGGACAAAAGCAACATCACCAATCATTCATAGGTCAGAACCTCCAAAACTATAAGCCAAAATAAACCTTTTCTCTTTATAAGTTAATTATTTCAGGCATTTCATTATAATGATGGAAAGCTGACTAACAAGCCCCAACCCAAAATTGCTAAATGTTTGTCACCCCCTATTGATCTGTGAAGAGAAAATTTTTCAATTCTCTGAGAAAATAAAGGTGACAATAACAACACCTCTTCTATGTCTAAGTGGCAGACAATGGAGAATGACTGACTTAGAGAAGGTTATATTATTCAATAATGATACCTTTTGTACATGATGGTGTTCTCCCTCGGCCACATCTCTTCTTCAACATCATGTCTCATGCCAAGAGCTTCTGTGTCTCCCCAAAGACTGTTAATGGTAGCTGTTACCAATTGTCCGTGCTTGCCCTGGTTCCTATAGGAAGTGACTTCAGAAGCTTATGCTGTGGGAACTCAAGTGTTCCTTATTTCCTCTCATTGCTAAAAAAAATACCTATGCCTTCCTATGGTGGCTGGGTTTCTGTATTCTGAAATATGAAGGTGGATAACAGCACAGTGTTTCAGAACACTTGCATGAAGTTCTTTAGAGGAAATTGGTTCAGGAGCCATGGAGCTGCATGACAGAAACATCAGCTTCATAGACGTCATACCACAGCAGATCAAACTTGTGTCTCTGGTCAAAATAGGAAGAGCCTAGCCCTTCATTTGTACAAAATCTCATTCTCCTTGATGGAGATTTACTTCTGTAGAAAAGTCCTCTAGTCCAGGCTGAAAATATTAAAACACATAAACATACAATTTATTTGCATCTCCCATAGGATTAAAGGCTCCTTAGCCACAGCTTTGGAAATTCCCAAGTTCCTCAAGTGAGTGATACAAAGTACATCCAAAAAGAGTGTGAGGATTAACATTTTGGAGAAATGTATTTCAAGTTACTGACATCCCCACTGTCCCTTTTGTTGCTTCAAATGGTAATAGTAAGCACGTATGAGACTGTCATGGAAGTGGTTGGATGTAGGGGAACTCCTGTCCCTCACAATGGGAATTGAAATCTTTCTCCACCAGCAGTCATATTCTCTGCTAGCCAACATCAAAGTCTGTAGAAGTGATTTTAATTTGTTATTGGGAGCACCATGTTAACTGCTGATTCTTCTGTAATAAGCACTATTTTATCATCTTGCCAGAACTGAGAGTGCTTTTTCATGATATTTTGGAATTTGTCGTTAGACAGATCAGAATTTGAACTCTGCTTCTGCTCTTTTCTAACTGGGAGAACTCAGGTAGGTATGGTAACTTCTCAGTAGTATGAAAATAATTACACCCAACCCATGAGATTTTTATGAGAACCAAATAAGAAACCATTTATGAAGTCCCCAGTACTCATTTTAGCATGCCGTGGTTCATCAATAAATAGCAGTGGTTATTATATGTTCACCTTCATTCACAAAGGAAGAAACTGAGGGGTATAAAAGTATCTTCTTGCTGTCTCATGAAGGCATGGAATGAATGGAAGAATAAGAATCAAAATCTAAACCGAGATTTGCTAAGAGACTAATTGAGTACACATGAGATGCATTGGCATCTAAATGACCCTTCAGGCACTCCTGAGATAATAAGAGGCTGTTTAAGTTCTTTGGCTGCTGGAAACTTCCCAGCTGCAGCTTGACAGCCTTGGGCAGAGTGGCTGGCTGCTGCTGCCACTGCCAACCTGGCAAAGTCAAGGCACAATTGGATCACTCTTGCTGTGTTTTGGCTCCAGACAAAGGCAAGCAGAATGCCCACCTGCACAGAGGAAACAACATCAAGGAGATGGAGAGCCTGGTTCAGAGGGCACTCATCTGCCCCTCCACCAGCTCTGCCCTCATTTTTGACCCATGGCCCTCTTACCTGAGTTCTTCTCAGAATGTCTCAAATCACAAGGGACAAACTATGTGCACAAATAGATCAAACATACTGGGCACAATGGTAGGAGGGTAAACACTACTTTGGGGACTTTGGATTAAAATTAATTTGGGGTAAAACTTTTAATACTCTGTTTTAAATGCAAAACTTGTAGCTGAAACTTGAGTGTTATTTAAAGGGAAATAGATAATAATTGCATCATTTAAACATTTATATATGTTAGAATTTTCATATTGTAGAGTGAGAGAAAAAGTCTTAGAAACCATCCAGATCTGTATTCTTCCATATGGTAGCCTCATCACCATTTTTCCAACGAACATTGGAAAAAGTCAGTGATGAATCCAGACTGAGTGTGGTACAAGTGGAAGATACAAATTTTTAAGACAGTACAATCATAAGAAAATATTAATTTTGACATTACCACATGTCGGAAATGATATAGTTTGAGCAGATGGAATTAATAAAATATAAAATTGATTTCATCTGTTTCTCTTTACTTCTTTCAAGGTAGCTGCTAGAAAATTTTAAATTACATATTATTCAATTTCATGGTGGAGTATTTGGAATTTTCTACATAGACAACCATGTCATCTACAAATATAGTTTTATTTCTTTCTTTCCAATCTCAGTGTGTCCTTTGTCTCTGTATCTCTCTCTCTCTCTCTCTCACACACACACCCCCCAATCTATCATTTGCCATATCCCAGTAGTAAGAACTTCCAGTCACATTTTCAATAATTGATGAAGGTGACCGCCTTGCCCTTGTTACCAAACTTAGGGAAAAAGTTTTAAAGACTTTCATCTTAAGCAGTATGACAGGGGTAGGTTTTCTGTACTTGATTTTCAAATTAAAATTATTTTTTTCCTAACTTGCTAGGTTTTTATCATGAATGAGAATTGGATTTTTTTTTTTGCTTCTTCTGCATAAATTTGTGCTGTTATGTATTTAGCAACAGGTGGTAGATTACATTCATTTTTTTGTGAGTGTTAAACCAGTCTTGAATGTTTAGAATAAATTCCACCTAGTCATGTTATATAATCCTTCTTAAACATTGTTAGATTCAACTCTCTAATAGTTTGTTGGTTTTTGCATCTAAGTCTTTGAAGGATATTGTTTGATAGTTGGCCTTATTTTAAATTTGTAACTTTGTATTGTCTTTGTCTGATTTTGCTGTCTGGTTAATACTGGGTTTCATAATTATTATTTTTTATATGAAAATATTATGTGCAGATTGTTTCCCCTACAGATTACTTGCTTTAGTTAATTTTGTGCTGCAAAACTTATAGAAAAATTTGTATTTTTCATGTGAGGCTTTTAAAACAGATTTATTTTTTAAAAAATTCTAGCAGTGTTTATTACCTAATTTATTGAACAGTAAAATTGGATTTATTAGTTCCTCCTACCCAGGTTGCTTTGAAGATCAAAATGCAAGGTGTCTAAAATTTAGTGCTATCTCCAGAAACCTCAGGGAGGACTCAAAGGTGGCACAGTCGTTTTCCCCAACCTTGCCCATCTCCCATGACAGCAGCTGGACTCCAAATCACCTGCTTTGTTCAGAAGCAGCTTATGTTCTTTGTTTACTGAAAGACACAAGAAAGCTTTGCAGGAGAGGAAGCAAGGAGAAAACGCCCAGTGATTGTAAGTGTTATGCTTTTAATGAGCCCCTTGTTTGTGAAGACAGATCAGTCAAATGTCCCCAAGGCAAAGTGTTTATACAGATGATATAACTGCCCAGTGTTTGGAATGGAAGATTTATGTGCTCTAGTAAGCATAGAACAAAGCTAAGCACCCTGCAGGTGAATTTTTTATGATGACATAGACCTTAACATTTGGTCAGCTGGCAGTAGTCCAATGATGATGAACAACTATATAAAGATCTATAAAAATCCTGCTTTCTCTGGGTTTAATGATTTCACTATTGACAGTGCCTATATATCTACTTGTGTGTTTGTGTCTATATTAAAATCCACATACTGAAAAATTCTAAACATACTGAACCATGCAATTATTTGACAGTGGTTTTGCAAATCAGTGAGTCCTCAATAACATTATGTATTTACATAGTGATTTATACACAACTTTGATAAGCATCATTCAAGTCCATTTATAAAAACTATGATTCTTGGGTATGGTTGCTGGAAATCTGATTGAGTAAGTCTGTGGTGAAGGTATCAAACTCACTCATCATATGCCTTACTAGCACCCTGAGACTTTTTGTGTGTGGTTGCCCAGAATTGCTCTGCTTTGTAATTGAATTTGTGCTTTACAGAGTTAAATAAATACTACAATCTTGTATCCAAAAAAGAATTCCCTGTTCTACCTTCCAAATAACTAGACCTTGATTCTCATTCATCTTTATTTAACTCTTTCTGCTTTTTCAGTAGGCATTTGCACATATTTCTAAATATTATGTTTACCTAGATATGTCTTGGCTTTTTTTATTTTGGATGTTCCAAAATTGAAAAAGAAGAGGATTAGGCTCACTTAGAAACCACTGGGCTACTTTTTTTTTATAGCCCTGTCATTCTTCTAATGTTTTAACACAATTAAAAAAACCTCAGCAACTAGTAATTTCATTATTACAACTTTTTATCATTGTTCACAACTGAGGCATTCAATTATCTACTTTATTTCTTGCACAGATTGCTAGCCTTTGTTTGGTTTTACACAAAAAATTGTCACAGAATTGCACACTCCTTCTCAATAAAGTGAGAACATGAATTACCATTAGTGGCCTTTTCTTCTCTTTTAGATGTCATGGTTACATCCCTTCATCTTCCTGTTCCAATACAAATTAGTTGTTCTCTGGGTCTACTATATTGTGCAGGCTCCCTTCACCACTGCTCTTCTCTTGCCACTCTCTTTTATTTGTATCCTCCTTCATTCTGGTTAAGTTTATTTAACAGATATTACCTAAGACAGTGCATTTGAGGTACATTATTGAGACTGTGAATTTCTTTTTTTTTTTGTGCTGAGGATTGAACCTCAGATATCCTGAATGCTAAGCAAGTGTTCTACCACTGAGCTACATCCCAGCCAACTACCAGGTTATTTGTGATAATGCTATTTTGTAACATTGTACACTCTTGGTTGATAACTAAGCTTATTTGAAATATCTAGTAAATTATCATTTTCTGTGAAAAATTTAAGGATAGAATTCCTCTATTTTCTGGGGTTTTTTTACTGTGAAAAGATGTGACATTATTCTGATACCCAAGCAGTATATGTGAGACATTTCTTATATTATTATAAGTCTCCACAACAAATAGTTATCCAATCCAAATGTCACTGGTACCACTTTAGTAAATCCTACTGCACCATGATCTGGAGGCCCGGTCCTTCCTGAATTCTCCTACATTCTACTGTGTGTAGGACTTTTCTTTGTATCAGTCAATTTCAACAAAGAAGAATTCCCCAACCTCCTGCCTATCTTAAATGAGTCAAATGATACATTATATGTGCTGTCATAGTATGGAATGACACTTAAAAAGCATATTTTTATTTAATTAAAAAAATTTAAAACTATATTTTGCTTCAAATATAACTGATTATTAATTGTAGATTTCTTACCCATCCCATTCCCACTGCTCCAAATGAAAACAAATTTTCTAGGCCTCTACTAATCTATAATTTAATGTTTAGAAGAACATATTCATAAATTTGTTAAATACAACCTTTTAGAAAATGAAAGTACTTTCAACCTATTTTCTAAAAGAAATGTTTAAAATTCTGAATTGCAACTTGAGAGGTAAATGAGCCTTGTTAGTTCTTCCACATTCAACACATGGATGAGAAGCAGATTTCAGTAAGGATACTTATTTTGCAAACTGGGGAGTCTGAGAAATCACATAACTGATGATATTGTTGCATAAATTGGGGGGTATATGTGTGAGAAAATGTCATTCAGTCATTAACAATGGAGAACCTTAATGAAACAAGAAATGTAAAACTTGATACAAAGTAAAAATGCAAAGCAATTTTGAAACAAATATGGCAGTGATTTTCAAAATAATGTATGCGCTTACCCTTTGACCCAATTATTTCATTGTCACAAATTTGTAGTGTGGTGATCCCTCCTTCCTTACATGCAAATATATTTGTATTAAGTTTTTTTGTCATTGATTGTGATGAGTAGCAAGAACTGGAAATAGCCTTCATGTGTAATTGATAAGCAACTAGGCAGATAAAGCAATGTGTTATTTAGAAGAACAAGATACGTTGACATACACTGATGAGGGGGTGTACCTAGTGATCGTTATAAATACAGACAATGTTTGTACATTTTAAAATGCTTTTAATTGTGTAGAAAATTTGAAAGGAGGAATATACACTACACTTGCTGTTATCTGTGAGAAGTTAGAATGGAATTTGGAAGGAGATAAATTTTTCATCTTTCAATTTGACCTCTTAGCTACTGTTTTACATTTTCACATGAAACATTCATTTTTATTATTAACTAGAAAAATTACAGTTTGTTAAGTTAGCCACAGTGGTTGGTGGGGAAAAGGTGGAGCACTTTTGGATCTAAAATTTGGAAGTGGAACCAAAAGAACTGGGTAAGACAATTTGTTGGGCAGAACATTCAGAAAGGAAAGAGGACATCAATGATTATACTGTGTTATTAAAGAGAATTTTCAGATGTGAGTAAGACACATATAAATGGCATTTTGAAGTACTATGCTTTAAAAAAACAAGTTTGAGCTTAGTATTCAAATTAGTTCTGACATTTCTTATCATAAAAGTCAAGGTGTATATAAAGTATAGGAAAATAAATTTCTTCAAATAAAATACACTTGGATATCTACATGTCCTTTCAAGTCTGTCGCTCACTTTGACTCTTTCAGATATCTAATTCATTCTCATTCATGAGTCTCCTGCAGGTGATTGAACTCAGTGGGTAGTCAATGGATTTGTATTTTGTCTTTTATGTCATCATCAATTACAAACAAGGATTTTGAGACCAAAAAGTGTAACACCAGTTTTAACCTATGTTCAACACCTTTAATAAAATACTCCTAGTCTCTTGTTTCTGCAAGCAAGAAGTGACTTTCTAATCTGTTAGAATTTACAAGCACTGAGGGCCACTTGGCTTCCTTCTTAGTGTGGGACTGCTTTAGTGAATTACAATTAAAACTCCTTGGGGGTCAAAGTTATAAAATTGTTTTTCATGGTGAAAGAAAAATGAAGCAATGCAGAAAATATGAATAAGTGTTATATTTCAGAAGCAATATAAAGGAAAAGGAGAGTCAGGCAGGAAAGATGAGGGAACTGGACTGAAGGAAAAAGGAAAAAATTATGGGTTTGTACCCTATTAACCCCCATGAGTGATCTTGTGGCCTCATCATTTAATCATGAGGACTTCAAAAACAGATAGGATATAGGGTAAGGAAATGAGGGAGAGAATGATGTTATAGAAAAAAGCAGATAGCATGCAGAGATGCATTCAAGAACCATCCAAGTTACTTATGCCTTTGCTTCTCTCAAAGTTCCACTCAAAGACTAGAAGGACAGTGGCTGGTTTGTTTGCTTTTAAATATTGATTTATAAGGTAAGTACATGAAAAAGAAATTTAAATATACTAATGAACAAATAAGTCTGTTTTAAGCAAGACGGTCTGGTTTATAGTTGTTTTCATCTGTGTGGGACATGCATCACCTTTAGAAAAAAAATATGGAAGTCCACTAGGGGAAGAATTCTGGAAGCTTTGAGTTGCTTTTGAATCTTTTTCCCCCATTTTGCTGTTTTAGACTCCTGAGTCCACTAAAGTTTCTCTTCAACCATATCTTTTTACTGATCTTTGTTTTGTTTTATATCTATTTTTATAGCACATATATTTCTACTTGCCTGTGCCAAGGCAATCCTGAGATGCCATTAAATTGTGAAACTAGGACTTAAATATACACCAGGTTAAGCCAATGAAAAGTGCCGTCTAGTATTTCTGATCTCATTTCTTTTGCTTTATGCATTTACTCTTTTTTCAGCAAATATGTAAGTGGTATGGAGGAAATCAGTTCTGCTCTGGGATAATAAAATGAGAAGGTATTGGTATTGATGATGACAGTAGATAAATTCAGAGAGGGTTGGTGGAGAAGCCCTTACTGATGGGATAATATTTAAGCTAAGAACTGAGAGTCCTGATCTGACTCCATAAGAGCTAAGGATTACCTGAGAAAGCTTTGTCTTTGATAGCAAATTGGGAAGCCAGGCACATTCTAGTTTATAGCACTCATGTGGACTTCTGCTAATGTGAAAAGTGGAACAGAATTATATATGAACACATAAATACACAAGTACACATTGTCGCTGCTTATAAAAAATAACTCATGCTCATTATAGAAAAACATAAAGGGAAAGACATGTTAAAAGCTTTAAAAATTGTCATCAAACTATTTTACAGCTAAAAACCACTCATTTATTTTCACTGAATTTCCTTCTTATTTTTTTCAAGGCATATATTTTTTCTTCATAACTTAGTATTCTTTATATTTTTTTTTTAAATTTTACACTTCTAAGTAGTGTAAACTGCACTTTTGCAAGTCTAGTAAAATTAGCATTGCCAGATTTAACAATTTATTTTTATAATGCAGAACACCCAGATCCATATGAATTTTCTTCAAGACATACTTAAAAGTTATTCATTGTTAATATGAAATTCAAATGCAACTGAGCATCTTGTGTTTATCCGGTAATTCTATTTAAAATACATAATCATGGGTTAACAGATGTGCTAAATATCCCCAGAATATTAGGTTACACTTATATAACATATTTGATATATTTCCACTCCTCTCTAAAAATATGTATTTCTGATCTTTATTCTAATATGTGTTGCTACATGTTTTATTAATTTCCCAAGAGAAATGCCTAGAAAAGAAATTATTAGGCTCAAGGGCAAGAGCAAGCTTTTTAATCCATGATATTAATCGCCAAATTATATCTTTCCTTTGCCAACATTGTAATTACTTTTTACAGTCCTAGCCAATTTAGAAGGTAAGAAATTGCACACCCATTTTACACTAAACAGACTACATTTTAATGTAATAATTTTATGTTAAAATACATTGTTAAATTATTTACTTTTTAAAAACAATCACTAAATTTCTGTAGAGCCACAGAAACATATTTCTTCATAGTATAACACAACCTGTAACTTTGTGTGTACAAAAGTAAAACAAAACAAAAGTAAAACAAAACAAAAGCAAAACAAAAAAATTTCCTTTGGCAAATTCAGAACCTCTTCATACTTCATTTAACTTTTCCCTCAATCCAGTCTTGCTTTCTATCAGTTTCTACAATGTAACCATAATTATATTTATAATGTAAATCTGATCAAATTTATCTGTTCTTTTTTCTCCTGGATGGGAATGGGGTTTGAATTCAGGGTTTGCACTTGCAAAACTAGCACTCTACTGCTTGAGCCAGATCTCCAGCCCATTGGCTCTGGTTGTTTTGGAAATGGGGGTCTCAGGAACTATTTGCCCAGATGGCCTGGAACCACAGGCCTCCCAATCCGAGCCTCCCAGTTAGCTAGGATTACAGACATGAGCCATCAGTGCCCTGCTTGTCTGCTCTTTAAACACGTCATTGATCTACCTCTTTCTATCCCGTTATTAAAGGGTCTCCCTTTTACGTGCCTTTGAGAGATGTAACAATATTTGGTATCAGGCTATCTAGTTTTCTGCTCTTGGTCACTATTAACTCATTTCATTTTAAAATAAATTCAATGAATTCAGTAGTATTATCTTCAGTCACATTATAGCCTGAGAGAAGCTAAACAACTTGTGTAGGGAGTTATTAGAAAAGGCAGAATCCAAATAAGTGTTGAATGAAAATCTTCACTATATAAACAAAGCAAGGACGGAAAGAAGTCTGGCCCTGCCATGGAAGGAGCTCAGGAAAGAGACATACAAGTGGCAATATAGCTGATGGCCCAAGAAATGCATTATGCTGTTCTGAAGAAAATGTACCTTGGTTGAAAATTTTTAATTATGGCTCTTGCTGTTTACCCAAGATCTGTGTATGGGAAGAAATGGGAGCAAATAACCTCACAAGCAAAAGCCAATTTTTATGACAAATAAAAATTCTATATGTTTGTGGCATTCAGCATTGTGTTTTGATATATGTATTCATTAGGATGGGGCTAAATCAAGCAAGCTAACAAATGGATTACCTCATCTCTTGACATACCACTCTACTAATGATCAGCACGGGAGTTTGACCTGCTCGGTTTCCGACCTGGGCCGGTTTATCCCTTCTTAGGCAACCTGGTGGTCCCCTGTTCCTGGGAGGTCACCATATTGATGCCGAACTTTGTGCAGACACCCAATCAGCATACCACACTGCAGCCTAGAACTCCTGGACTCAAGCGATCCTCCTGCCTCAGCCTCCTGAGTAGCTAGGACTACAGGTGGGCACGACCCCACCCGCGGGTGACATAACCACTCTATACCATCTCTTTGGGGCTGGTGGAGCAGTAACAGTGCCTGCCTTCCTAGCAAGTGTGAGGTCCTGAGTTCAAACTCCAGTGCCACCAAAACAAAACAAAACAAAAACAAAAACAAACCCAAAACCATCTCTTCAACCTGTAATACTGAAGATTCCCTCCAGTGCAGTACCACAGAAAAACTGAAGAAGAATTAGCCCATTATCTTTATGGATGGTCAGAAAAAAGCTTCAGAGAGGAGATGGGGTTTAAAGTACATAGGGGAACTCGGTGTGTTGACTCACATCTGTATCCCATTTCTGAGGAGGCTGAATATACACTGGAAAATATTGATCTTGTTAATTATTGTCTATAAAAAATGTTGGGTCCAGTTTTGAAGAGTTTTGAATATCAGAGCAAGGGGTTTAGGCTTTATCCTACAAGAAAATAGAAAGTGTCTAGTTGACCAGGGCAATGGTGTAGTGAAAGCATGTTTTAGGGGAGTATATGGCATGGGCTGAGTGAGAGAATAGAGTGGAGACAACCAACAACATAAATGCAAAAAGAAGGTGGTAGAAAGTGGTGTGAGGATGATGTGAGAGACATAATAGAGCTACAAATGTCAAGACTGATCAACCATGGGTCATCCGATTTCCATACTTTATAAACCACAGTAGGTACATAATTCACAATCACATTGAAAAAGTCTTCCATGTTGAAGTTTGAGATAAAATTTCTGAAACTAGTGCTTATTGATTTGGGTATTTTTTCTATCAGAGTTCATGTATAGTAGTTCCAGTATTTAAAGAAAAGCATATATGTGCAAGCATAAACATCATTTGTCAATGTCTTCTTCCCATTTCCTTAAAAATAATTAAGCTCTCAAGGACTAGATTTATTTTCACCAATACTCCTTACTAATTATAGCCTGTTGTCCCTGGACATCTGAAGACCAGATTACCTTGTTGTGCCTCTGTAATTGCCTCAAGAAAGCACTCCATCAAGGAGTGCTTGGGCCATCATGTCTACCAAGTTTCCAAGTCAATAATCACACACATTTCCCAAATGTCAAGGGAATCTCATCTCATGAAAAGAAGAGATGGATTTTGCTACAAAGTGGACTTGGTTTGAACTTCCAGTTCTCTCAGTGGCACCATTTCCTGTTAGTCGTTGCTTCTATTGGTAGAATCAAAATAATTTGTGCACTCAGAGCCATTAATGTTATCTTCTGTAGGCTCCAATTCCAATGGTTTACAACAGGTCTCAGCTACCTCCATTTTGGGCAGCTTCTAGAAACAAGGACTCAAGAGCCTTGTTTGAAAAGACTGTCCTTTCATTTTCCTTTCTCTTCTTTTTAAAGAAATCAATTATTTAAAGCCCATGATTACCAAAATTTCATATCGGGCCCTTCATATACTTCTCTTTGACAATCTTTTTTTTTTTTTTTTTTTTGGTGGTATTGGGGCTTAATCTCAGGGCCTCAAGCTTGCTCGGCTTGCTAGGCAGGCAGTCTGTCAGTTGAACCATCCCATCAGCCCCTTTTGACAACCTCTTGAGGAAGGAATTATGATGTTCATTTTGCATATAAGAAAACTAAATCTCAGAATTAAATAACCACTGGCTGACCCTAAAGCTCATTGTCTGACTCCTGAGCATGTGGTGGCAAGGGGTGATGGGAGATTCCCAGTAATGGCTCTAATGTCTTTCCTCATGAGGACTTCCAACAGTCCTTGCTGGAGGAAAGCTGGAACACCTGCCTGATCTCTTAGTCCTCTGGAGGGAACAGGGTTGTCTTGACCAGCCACTCAACACAGGCAGTGCCCTGAGCTACTACCATTCTGGCAAATGCCAATAGGCTTCTTCAAGGGCACCTTTGTCATTTAGGTAGGGGGTCACTTTGGGTTTATTTTTAGTCCCTCTACACAGGTTTTTTGAACAGCTGTTAACTACTACATGCATGGACTTTGGATACTTGAACTTAGTTTTCTTAATGTAAAAATTTATGAGGTTAATAATACCTACCTCATAGAGCAATTGGAGTATTTCATAACACAGTTTATTGAAAGTGCTTTGCATGATACCTGACATACACTGAGTAATCAGTAGCAAACAATAATCTCTTTATCTGTACCCTTTCTCTTTGCAGCAAATGCATTATTTCCAAGAATTATAGCAATATATTTGTCTCATTGTCCTAAGTTATGAAAGCTGTAATTATCTTGATTCCACAGATGCTTTGATGATATCAGAATCTACCCCCTACCAGTCTGCATTTTCATCAATTTATTCTTTGCAAATTGTATTCATAATGCATAACTTTTATGCTGCTTTTCTGTACCCTTTGCTAGTT
Organism: Castor canadensis; assembly: GCF_047511655.1. Lineage (NCBI taxonomy): Eukaryota > Metazoa > Chordata > Mammalia > Rodentia > Castoridae > Castor > Castor canadensis. The sequence continues at coordinate 14,203,257 of NC_133390.1, read as the reverse complement.
GGTATTCACATCTTCTGATGCTTGCATTGCCCTGGGAAGGGTAAAGTGTTGGGATTGTACCAATGTTATCCTACAGTTCTGATATCACATAGTTGTACTTTTCTGCAGTTTCATCTAACATCGTCTTTAGAGTTCATTTTGGAATGAAAGTTAGAGGCTCACATAAGCATGCTTTATTTGTAAAAGAATGTTACACATTTTGGAAAATTCCTCACTTTTACACGTACATGAAGTGAATAAATAAAGGTAGATTGTTCCTTTAGCTTTTGGAGAATGGTTGTGGCTCATCAACTGTGCTTCCTAAGGAATCACTGAATCAAGAATATGCTCTACATGATAAATTATAATCTATTTAATAACCTGTAAATTAAAAAGTGTCAGCTCAAAGGAATGTAAATAAAGGAGGCTTCCACAATAAAGCTTTAACAGAAAATAAGATGCTATCCAAAGATACGTGGTAAAAGGTATGCTTTCAACAATATTTACAATGGAAATTTGCTAAAATAGTCCTAAGGTTTTATGACTTAGAAATCTATATCTCTATATACAGTGACAAAGTTCAATATTTATTTATGCTTTTACAATAAAAGCAGTGTTGTCTTTTTCCTCTGGAGCCTGCAGTAATAAAAATATTTTATAGCTCTTTTATATTTTATAACTTTAAATTTTCATTGAAAATACCTGAGGAATAGTGCAGAGGTATGGTTTTCTTTGTGAAGGGATTTTAATCCTTAATTAATCATTTCTACAAATCTATTTCAAAGGAGTCTTTTGAGTATTAGTGAGAAAATGTTTCAAAGCATTTTATTATTTTTCAAAATCTTGGATAACAAGCATTAGACCAAATGAGTATTATATTATTATTGCTCACAACAAGAACACTAGCATATCAAATAATTCCTTAACTAAATTTTATAGGATAGAATATAGAAACCACTAAGAATTTGATTTTTAGGACTGGTGCCCAGCCCACAAAATGACTTATGTTATGTTGCAAGTTGTGAATCAGATATTTTCATCAATTCACAAAGGCTCATATTGGAAATAACCAGTGGCAATTATATCTCCTATTATGATTTTATATTGTCAATATTGTTTACCTGTCAAGATTTTATCCTCAATATGACTACTGGAATAAACAGGATCCAATCCAACCTGAAGCTTTTATCTTGTGGCTATACCCCAAGTTATCTGAGAATCATTAAACCAAATTTCAAAGCAGTTTAATTGAGCATGTGGCACTTTGTGCCTTGTACCTGCAAGGGTGACATAGAGATTAAAAAAAGTCACCTTTTGTACCTTTGATGTAAAGTAAGAAAATCAAGGCTGGCATTACAACTTAAATACAAGACCAATGAAAGATATGATGAAAGAAGTACAAAAAATTATTTTGAATATATGTGGAATGTATAAGTCTGCCTAAATTGGGTCCTGAGAAGCTTTTTAGAAAAAAACTTTGAAGAAGATTCTTAAGCATAAATTGCAGTTCCATGGAGAGATCTGGAAATAAGGGCATTTTTCCTGGGAATAGGTGGAAACAGATGTTGCCAAGTATAATTTAGATAATGGAAGTGGTAAGAGAATAGAAAATATGGTTCAACTAGTAGTGAAATGAGGGTTTTTTTTTTTTTTTGCTTGAATTGCCTTTAAGGAATGGCAGGCAAGAGAAACCACATACAGTCTAACAAAAACTAATGAGGAAGCAAGGTTGAGAATGATTAGGGGCACTAACATTTCAAACATTTATTGAGCACCTCTTGAATACTAGAAATTGGGAGCAGGAAGGTTACACAGGAATGTGAATGTGTCTATAAGCTAAGGAAACATAAGATACTACAGAAACATCCAGGAGCCACACATCATCAGGGGATGAAAGGAAAGTGGAAAAAATCAGAGAAGAGAATGAAGTGGAGGCTTAAAAGTGAAGCAACAGGATTCAGCCACTGTTGTTCACTGAAAGCCTGTGTCCCTTACCTTAAATTTGTGTGTTGAAATCTTAACTCCCATTGTGATGATATTAGAAGGGAGGATCTCTGGGACAGATAGCTTATGAATGAGATTAGTGCCTCTATAAAAGTGGCCCCAGGGTGCTCCCTTGCTCCTTATATCGAGCGAGGACACAGCAAGAAGGTGGGCTGTTATAAACCAGGACATGTGTTGTTTATACTTTAGATCCTAAATGTTCCCCAAAAGCCCATGTGTTAAAGGCCTGGTCCCCAGAATGGGGCTGTTTGAGGGGAGTTTTGACAGGTAAGACATAATCAGAGGTCTTTAGGTCATTAGGGGAATACCCTTGAAGGGGATTCTGGGAGTCCAGTCTACTCCTGTTTCTCTTTTTGCTCCCTGGCTTGTGATGTAAGAGGTTTATTTGCTCCTTTACTCCTGCTGTTTTCTCACAGGCTCAAAGCAAATAGACAAACCAATAATAGATTGAAACCTCCAATCATAGACTGAAACCTGAGTTAAAATAAGCCATCTGTCTTTACATGTTGATTGTCTCAGGTATTTGTGATAGTGATGGAAAAATGCCTAACACAGGGCCCTCACCACAATTTGTTCATATTCGACTTCCCACCTTCAAATCTAGGAAAAATAACTTTTATAAACCACCTTATGGTTCGTGTTACTTTGTTATATCAGCTCCAACTAAGACAGCAATTGCATGGTTGAAAGAAGAGCAGAAAAGAGTTAGAGATATCTGAGCTTCCTCATCTGAAAAAAGGACAGTCTAAGATTGCTAACACCACTAATAGAATGATGTACCACAGAAGAAGTAATACCTTTGTGTAGAAGACAGAAGACTTGGTGGCAAACTTATGAGTTTAAAACAATTGATGGGAACTGATTTGGAAGTCATCAAAATGCACTGGGAATTGGTTGGCTAGAATTCACTGAAGGAGTCTATAAACATATCTATGTATGAGTCATTGCCATGTAGAAAGGACTGTAACAATGACATCCAGAAGAAGTATAAGAGAGAAGAGAGAGCTGCCACAGAGAAAGAAAGAGTAAGGACAGCAAATAAGAGGGTGAATATACAGCAAATACTGTGTACACACGTATGTAAATGAAAAATGATACTGGAGAAAATACTCCAGGAATGGGGAGGGGGGAGATGAAGGACATTGATGGGGGGTGGTGAATTCAAGTATGATATGTTTCATATATTGTAAGAACTTTTGTAAATGCCACAATGTACCCCCACCCAGCACAACAATAAACAAAAGAAAAATGATCCAAAAAACATAAGGCATCTGTATAATGCTAAACACAGAATTATTTAGATACACAAATTACATTATGGAAAATTACCAGATAGCTGGGATTTTGTTTAGATGTACACTCCTAAGTATGTTTGAAAACTTTATGAGAATGTATTATCTTCTCTATTTTTCTTTTAATTAAGTGGATTTAGAGTTGGCTCTAGACTTTATTCATCTTCTTAAAAACTGATTATTGGAGTGCTGATTCATGGTTTCTCAACCATTGCTGTTTTTTCCTCAAAATTAAAGTAGTAGAACAATTAGTAGTCCCTGTCTTCTATCTAGAGACATCTTAGGAAAGACAGTAGTTCATTAAAGAGTTATTTTATTACAAAGAAACAGAATAAGGCCAAGTAATTTTGTAATGGTCTTCTGCTTTTTTTCCCTTAGATGAATGGTAATAATGACCTCTTCACATAGCACTCATTCTTTGAGCATATTTTTAACAAATGATTGAAATCACATAGGAGATGAAGAAAATCTCAAGCAAACCATCTCAAAGGCTTATTAGCATTTAACCTCTCAATACTTTGTGGTTAGAAGAGTTCACATGTTCAATTGTTACAATAATGGACCCCTGAAGTCCTCAGGGGCTTTCATATTACAGTGGGGCGCAGACTTTCAAAATGAAATTGTTGTAATTGCCTTAATCAGGAGAGAAAATCATTCATGCTTTAGTAACACTAACACTTTTAATGTAATTGAATATTGAGGTGTTTTACATACACACCCACACAAACTTCAAGTCTATATTATCAAAGGTACCATGTAGATCCCTTAGGCACTGACAAGAAAGTAGTATTTACATTTTACTTGTAAGCAAAACGTGCCCCACATGGTTTCTAGAAAAATCTTTACCAAGTCATTTCATGTTGCTTAGAATCAGAATTTTATTTCTGCCAAGAAAATGTAGTCAATTTCAGATATGCATTAAGAATAATGGTCTACTAAGGCAGCAAATTCCAATTTCCTATGACCAGAGAATCTTATTACCTTTATCCTCTCCCTTGCTTCCTGTTCACTAGGAAGTTAAAAGGTGGTCTTTTGGTTAGAATGTGCGTAGCCCTACATTCTCATAAATGGAAGGTGATATTCTGGGGACTAGCCAAGCACTAACTACATCTAAGAAATGCAATTCCAAAGCCCCAGTTTATTTCTGGTTTCTGTTGAATTTCTCCATTTGTTGTGAAATGTGCAGATTGCAAAATAGCATATTGTTCATGACAACTTTGCACAATGGTGGAGAGCTGCAGATGGTGTGTCTTTTCAAATATGATAAATGCCTAATTTAATGCTGATTTGTGGGCTCTTTGGGCTCAGGCATGTCTTGATAGTAGATCCACAGGGCAGAGGAAACAACCGAGCCCAAACACGGACTTACAGCAATGTCTGGCTATAACTTGTAAAGCACATATCTTAGGTTGTTTTGTGTCAATAAAACAAAATACCTGAGGCTAGGTGCTTTATAAGGAAAAGAAGTTTACTTTGGCTTACAGTTCTAGAAATTAAATCAGGCAACTGCATCTGATGAGGACCTCTGCTATCACAGTGTGGCAGATGTTAACACATAGTAATAGGCTATATGAGAGAGATATCACATGGAGAGATAGGAAACAAGAGACAGATACCAGGTTCACTTTTTTATACCAATTTACTCCTGAGGGAACTAACCTAGTCCTGTGAGAACCACATTAAGTAATTTATGATCTAATCATTTAATAAAGACTCCACCATCTTAATACCATTAACATGGAGGACTAATCTTCCTACACATGAAGCTTTGGGGAATAAACCATATCCAAACCATAGCAACATGCAAACTGTAAGGCACCATAATCTTATAAATGAGAAGATAAACATTCAGAAGGGCTAAATGAAAAAGTCAAGGCCATTTGGGATCCTAGTGCCCCAGGGAGGGGGTTACAAAGCAATACCAATGTGCTTTGTTGGAGGAGCATCCAAGTAGGCTCTTGTACTGGATTTCTTAGTATTGAATTTCTGTAAACACTCTAATTATTATTTTTCTTTATAACTCAACATAGATCCTGGCATGCTATAAATGATCAACTAGTGTTTGTAGAATGTTAATGATTTAAAGTACTCTGAACCACCTTTTGCTAGTATTCTCCCCCTTAAGATAGCCTTGCCTCATTCTTCCTCTAATTAATATCCACTTCATTTGCCTTCTCTAAGTACTAGATACTTTTCTATTGGTCCTAAAATGTTGCTGGATATATATTTAATTTGCTTATTGAGGATTAACTTAATGAAATTAAAACTGTGTTTTTTTTCATAAGGATTCAAATACAGGGATGATACAAGATAGTGAGCTTTGGAGTTTGCAGTTACTGTGTTCTCAAAAGAAGGATCAGAGAGGATGAGTGGCTTGGTCCAGACCATGGAATAGATTAGTGTCTAATTACAGAAGAGGGCTAGATTCATCTAACACATGATGATGATTACTATTTTTCTCATTTTGTAGATTAGGAAGTGAAAATCCAGAATGATTAAGGCACAAATAGAAGTAGCCTGGTTAACAGGAAATGAAGTTGGGATATGAATTAGGATCCCCTGATTTCTGCCCCACCTCCCTGAACCCTCCTTTTCTCCTTCTACTGTACCTGATTCCTTTGGCTAGAGTGGGAATTCAATCTTATTGCCTTGGAATTACCCTTTCAATATAAAAGACTACAGATATATGCTATTTTTGTTAGTCAAGTGTTTTCCAATATGGTATGCAAAATACTGTGTAAAGTTTAATCCACAAAAAAGCTATACTCTTCTATAGATGGAGAATTTTCTATTTTCTTCTGGCCACCATTTATTTGTTTACTTCTTCCATGCATTTTCTGGGTCCTCTTTATAAACCACATACATCATTCTATGAGGCAGGGATTCAAAATTTAAAAACACAGTAGTTGGTATCATGAGATTCATAGAACTGAGAGAACAACAGGTAGTTGGGGCAAAACTATTTTGGGGAAAGCCTTCAGAGATAGTGTTTGTAACACTATTAATAAGCAATAAAATAAATAAGAAGCTCCGACAGGCATTTGTTACTACTCTAAAAAGAGATGAGACATTTAGTACATTTACTGTTTGAAAAATGACAAAATTATCTTATGTATAACAAATCTTTCGAAGATATTTTATAAAATATATTCAAGAGAGTATATTGACTGTCATGCACACTTGGTGTAAGTTTCAGTTTCTTACTATCACTCCTGTATTACACACTCAGTAATTCCATGGTTCTCTGATAATTGCCATATTATTACTAGGTATCTTTGTTGGTTTTTTAAAAAAAGTCCACTTCATCCTTAATGTATTTCCAAACATTCACTAATATAAAATATTCCATAACCTATTCCCTTCTTTGTTCATTCCTCCTTCCATTGAGGAAGTGGCTCTAGTGATAGAAATATTTCATGACTATGAAGAATTATTGAAAGAAAAAAGATCTGGTAGATAAGAATTGCTCATGAGGTGTTTTCAGAATGAGTCTTTAATCTATAGGTTGGCTCCTGAGAGAAGCATGAGGTGAAGATTCAAAATCATTGCTAGTTCTCTACTACCCTATCCAAAAGCTCTCTTTGTAAGTCAGATCCTAGGAAATTTGCTCATCTACCACAGAACTCCATCTTCTGTACCCCTTACTACTTATTTAAGTTGTTGGCCTATCTGAAATGTCCTCTTACTGTCAACATCTTGTTCAGCTTTCAAGACCCACGTGAATTGCCACTTCGAGTAGGAAAGCTTGCTGTCATTGCCTGACCTGAGCCAATTGATCTTTCACTTTCATCCACAGGATATGACAAATATGTATAATTTGTCTTCACAATGATATTTTGCCAACCAAAATGAAGCTTCAAGTCTTATTTATAATAAATTAAGAATTGGTTTTGTTGTTATCTATATCTCTCAATATATTAATGAAACAAATATTTAACAAGTGCCTATTATGTGCCAAGTGTTACTCTTAGATCTAAAGATAGAATGATCAATGATACAAACAAAATTCCCACTATGTATAATTTAAGGAATTTAAGAAAGCACAAACACAACAGCAGCGTACTGCAATGTGCTGTGAGCAATGAGTAGAATGAACGGGGTGACAGAGCACATCTCGTGATAGTGGGGAAAGGGTGATTAACCACATACAGTGGAGAGGTAAGAAAGTTTTATGAAGCTCTGCAAGGAACCAGCTAAAAACTCTTCAGGTGCTATGTTGGATTAAAGATGGTCACAGTTTTTTGCCACTCTCTTTTACTTTCTTTTCCTTTTTCTTTTTTAGCAGAACTGGGGTGTGAACTCAGAGTTTTGTATCTTGCAAAGCAGATACTCTACCATTTGAGCTACATCTCCAGTCCATTTTTCTGTGATTATTTTGCAGATGGGAGTCTTGTGAACTATTTGCCCAGGCTGGCCCCAAACAGTGATCCTCCTGATCTCAGCTTCCCAAGTAGCTAGGATTACAAATGTGAGTCACTGGCACCCAGCACTTTGCCATTCTTAAAACGGTTTGCCCTTGACTTGAGTTGACCAATACAATATGGTAGATGACACCAAGTAACTTCTGGGCTTTAAGAGATTATCAGTTTCCTCTTTCACCTGCCCACAACACTTTCTCTGGAACCCAACCTTTATGTTGGGAGAAGTTCAAGCCATTTTAGGAGGACTGAGGTGTTCTTGTTGAAAAATCTCAGGTGAATCCAGCTGATAGCCAGTACCAATTGCCAGCCACCTAAATAAGCATCTTAGAGATTACAGCCTATTTAAGCTATTCCATGACTGCAGTTCCAACCAACATCATAAGAAATAGAAGAGCCACTTACCTGGCCCCAGTGCACACACAGAATTAAGAGGAAATACAGGACTGTTTGTGTGAAGTCACTGTGTTGTGGGATGGCTTCTTATGAAATAAGAAGAGGTTGTTGAAACAGGCTTCTAGAATAGTATGTACAATGAACTTACAAAGCTTGTCATGTTCATAGAACAAAAATGAAGCTTCCTGTAGACAGAGAATTATATTCATGCATATTCCCTGGCCTAGGTAAATGTGCCCAAAAACTGAATGAAGCTCCAATGTATTTTCCATTCTTTTACCTGTGGAATTTTTATTTGTGCTTTAAGACTTAACTAAAGTTTGGCTTCTTCTGTGGTGTTCTTTCTTTTCTGCAGCTTATATAGAACTATCATTTCTCATCTATTTTATATTAATAATCAATGGCATAAGTTACTACAATTTCTTGATGTCTAATGACTTTTTCATTTCAACCAGCTACAAGGTCCTTGCAGCGAGTCTCTGGTTTATCCTCAGTCACCTCTCCTTTTGGGTCTCACGTACTATAGGCTCATCAGCTCATAATATCCATTCCTAACACCTAAGGGACTCAAAACAACACTGACTCAACAAAATCATGCTCACATTGAAGCAATAGTCAATAAATTTAGGAGATAACTTAATCCATTTAGTTGTTTTCAAATATTGAGGAAGACAGAAAAATGTGTTTGTATATTCTGGAAATGTTTCCTATTGTCTAACTTTCAGTAATGATTTTAATTTACTTCATAAACTCTTTAGGGTCTGTAACACAGCATGAGAACTCTTAATAAATGAAATAAAGGCTGGTGAGTCAAATAAAAATAATGGCTTCACATTTGACCTTTCTCAAATAAAGAATTCTCAAGTCTATAAACTTGCAATGGTTCTACTTCATTAGGCTCCTCAGCATCACATTGACTAATGGTTGTTTCAGGAAGGAAAGTCATAGCTAACAAGCAAGGAGTTTTTAATAATGGCCTCTGAGACCCTAGATTTACTGCCAAGGCAATCAGTGCACAATTTCCTTCCAAGTAGGAAAAATAAAAATAGAACATGAAAATTTCTTTGGCCATCCATATCGAATCTTGTGTAGACACACTCAGGAATGCATTAGCATTAGTAGGTATCGGGTTATAAATAAATAGGCAAATTTCTATGAGATTCTCAATGGAACTAAAAAGGTTGCTTCACAATGATTTACAACTTTTTGTAATATTTGTGTGTTTCTTCTCAAAGTCCGCTCTTCCCCCTCTCATGGCAAGAAAATTACAATAAACACAATTCAAAATTTCTCAGCTCAGGATAGCTGTACTCTACAATGAATATCAGAGAAACTACAGAATAATCAGAAAGAAAATATCTAAACATAAGATAATTTAAAAAAAAGTCCCTACAGGTTTCAAGAGCCTTCTTTCAGGCTTGAAAAAGGAAGTAATGTAGAACCAGGGGAGAATTTAACCCTTTATTAAATGCAACCATTATTTTTCATTTAGAAATTTTTATTCTAGTGAATTTAGAATTTTTTATTCTAGAAAATAATACTTTGTCTAGTGTGTTTCAAAGAAAGTTATATGAGAAGGTAGGACAAATATTGCCAAAATTTCCACCTTGACATCAATGAATATGTAAACTAATGTAGTGAAGTTGGCCTGCTGCCAGTGCCTGTCACTGCCAGCAACCTCTTCACCAGAGAAGGCCACTGTGCTGGCCCACATCAAGCAACAAAACAGTGGAGGGGAATGCACTGCCCCAAACCATCCACAACACTCAAAGCTGTCGTCAGTTTGAATACCAACAATTATCTAAATTTATAACTGATATAAACATGAAAACCTGAATTAAACCATCAAATTGCTGCTTCTCTACCATTGGCTCCTCTCTATCTTTACCATTAGAACCATTGTTAGCCTAGCAAGCTTAGCTAATTCAGAGGAAGTGTCAGGAGAAGATCAATGCATGAATCCCTCAACGCCTATTTGATGTTAACCCATTCTTTTAATGAAATATTCTTCCTATAGATTTAGAGTATGTATTGTTACTGTTTGAGACAGGTCTACAAAATGTTTGATAAACAATATACTTTCCTCCCAAATGGCACAAAAATCAAATGCGTGCTGGACACTAATTTCTTAAACTTTAATTACCACATAAGATTAGCTCAATAGAATTTAAATTCAAACAGTAAATGATTGTGTTCCGATTGGTCATAATTAATGTAAATAGATTTTTCTTTAATCTAGACATAAAAATATAAGATCCTGACTTTTTTTTGCCTCACCCCATTTCCTCTTTCTCAGGTTGAGTTTGTTTTGTGCCTTTGTACACGTTTTCTACGGATACTGATAAAGGCACAGTTTTGAGGATGCAGCACTGGACTGAACCTTGTGTGTTGATTGCACAGGCTGATGCTAGAAGGCCAGTGTGCTAGCTTCAGTCAAGAGAACAGGACTCTGACATTCTCATAGTAAAGATGGCGGAGTGTGGCAGGCAATGGTTTTCTACTGAGTGCCTACTATGTATAACCTGACATACAAGTTAATGCTAAAATATATCTTTGGGTGTGTGCACAATTACATTTAGGGTATATCCCAAAGATCTGAAACACCTGTTCTTTTGGCTTTCTTTTTCTTACTAGCAATAGATCTTTCAACTGTCTTGCCTGGCTTATCATTTTGTCACCAGGTTAACAGAACTTTAGACAAAACTGACATTCAAGTATAGGAATGGATTCATAAACATAAATCTGAAGGGATTTATGAGACAAAGAGAAAGAGCTGTGAGTTAAGAGATAAATGATAACAAAGTCCATTTCCAAAGGTAAGTGTGTATATCCACACGTATGTGCACTGGAGCAGCTCAAAGAATGAAAAAAAAAAAACATCAAATGAAAGTTGTAGAAGATATTTTATTAGATTTATTTGAGGGCATGATTAAAGCAGGGCCCATTAAAATTTTTTAGTCTACTCTCTCATTTATTTTTTCACCAAAGGCATATGAACTTATGCTAATTATATGGTGATTTTATAAGTATTGAGCAAGATTTTCTAGCTAAATAGCCAAAATTACTTTGATTCCAAAGTGGACAACTTGGAAGACCGCATTAACTCTTTCCTGACATTAGAGTCAGAGATTTCTGAGTTTGCAGACTATGGAGCCATTCCCTTCATTATACACTATGTTGTTTCCAAAAACCTACAAGCATCAGCAATTTATTTCTCACTACTTATCAATATCAGGCATTATCAATTTACCTCACTACTTTACTTCTTGGAGTTTCAGCCTTTGGAAAATCTAACTCAGTAATCAAGGTCAATTCACATAACCATGACTTACTTGCCACTTCGTGGAGTTAGGTAGAACAGACATGGAGCTCCTTCCTTCATGAGCTTCAAAAATCTCATCAAAAATGAGGAGATTTTCCTCTTGGTTTGCTTTTCATACCCCTTTACTTTTGAAGTTTTATTACAGAATCATCTTCTGAGAAACTGTATCTCTATAGCTAACCAATACCACAAATTTTCCTAAATTCATAAGATAACTACTCAATAATTGACAACAGCCTTGAGTCCTTTTACACATACTGCAAGCACAATGAAGCAGATGTCAAAGCCCAGAAATGTGCACTAACCAAAGAAATCTACCATCTGTTCACCACTGTGGTGGTGCTTTACATTAAAGGAATTTTTCCCCAATTTTTTTTGAAGAACAGGTGGTCATCATGACCTTCCATCATTAAAATGTTCCTTTTTTATAAATGGCAACCCAAATTATTCCATCCTTGTTTTTATAATTTTCTCCTGAAGCTGTCTCAAAAGTGCATCAATCCTGTTAAAGTTATTTTATCTCAAAATAGTTATGAGGAAGTTGATTTCCCAAAGAAGACCTTTTGCAACAAGTAACATGGACCTCTTAAATCTTCTCATTTGAATTGAAAGAAGAACTTTTAAAATGTATAATAGAAATTTTAAAAATGTTTAAGGAAAAGTAAGTGTTAACTACCCTGATTTGACCATTCCACACTCTATCAAATTATCATATGATGTCCCATAAATGTGTTCAATTCAAATAATAATTTTAAAGAGGAATAAAAGAAGAAATATTGACTACAAAATACAAAATAAATTTTAGATAATGATGGAACAGAATAAATATGTGTGGAGAAGGTAAGAAAAATGGAAATGTTTGGATACAACAAGAATGATTTTTTAAAGATATTTTTTCTCAAAGGATGTGTTTGTATACCCTTTTAACTTGAAAGCCAAAAGAGATATTTAATCTTTTGTTTTCCATTCTGAACTTTCTCTTAAACATGACAAAAATCTTTAAATTTTTTTTTGAGACATTGTTTCCCTACATAGATCAAGCTAGCCTGGAACTTATGGTCCTCCTGCTGAAACTACAGGTGTGCAACACCACACCCAGTACAAACATTCTCTTCCAAGGATATACATTTTCCAGGGATGTGACCCAGTCCCAGAATTATAGGCAAAGTCTGTATCTTCTCACAGAGTTTTCCTGATTTCTAAACTGTCTGATTTTTCCTTTTCTTCCTCTTATTCTCCTTTTTCTCTTCCCATTCTTCTTTTTTCTTCTGTTCCAGTGAATATTCTGCTACATTATAGGTGTTTCACAGTAGGATACCAAGTGACATTGTACATTACAAATATTTTATTCACTTAATGATTTTTTACAGACACAATATAAGTGCCACACAATAAGGAAAAGCATACTCCATTGAAGAAAACTTTTCCCTAAAGTTTCATGGTTTGTTTTATCCCCCCTTACCCATTTAAAAAAGCTTGTTTCATCAAAGAGCAGATAGAAATTCAACATTGATTTATATTTTGGTATCTTGCATTTTAGGTATTTAAAAATGTCCTCAAATAGAATTATCATCAAAGAAGGGAGATAAAATCTCAGTATATGTTCATAACACTTGTATTTACAAAAACTAAAATTAATAATATATATTTTGATATATTTTGAATAACATCTTTTACAATGTTTTGTGAAACAGTAATGAAATGAGCCTCATCTGTTATAAGAAAATTCCTTAGAGTAATTATACCTACCTTAAAATCAGTGTTTGTCTTTCATTTGACAGTTACTTATGTGATATGTTTGAATTATATTTTAAATTCTAACATGAATAATTTCATACACTATCTCTCCAACTAGATGGCAAAAGGTACAAGATATTCTTTTCTTTGCTCAGTGATGTATGCACAGTAGGCTCTAGATTGATTACAAAGTTCCTCTGACTTAAATGGTAGACTTCCTTAAAAAATCACAATCCTGTTTAAGTGCATATGGAAATTACCTAATATAGCAAATTGACATGTAAAGTAAATCAATTTTTTCACTCATGCTGAATGCTTTTAAAGGATTTTCATCATAAACTTTCTTTTGAGCTCTTAAATTTTACTTTCTGCTGAGATTTTAAGTTTTTGAATTTTCTTCCTAGAACTCATTGTGCATTCTCTTCATCAATACTCAGAAATGAAGGAGCCAGCCAATAATTACCAGCCAACCAGTGGAAATCAGGCCCACATTTCTTGATGTCTGTGTAATTGTAAGTACAGCTGTAGATCTGTGTTTCATCCTGAGAATATAATAATGCATATTGTATGATACTAGTATAGTCGAAATATACAATGAAATGTCTCTGGAATAAACAAGACTTATAATTTTAGTATTTTGCCAATTTGATCTTAGTCATCAAAGTCTCCAGAAATCTGAAACCAAGATTGCAATTGACAGCCATATAAATCACACACAGGAGCACATATCTGCCTCCCTCCGCATAAACCCATAAGATGTCTCATAAACTATGAGATGTCCTTATTATTCAAAAAAAGTTGAGAAAGCTGGAGAGACACAGGGCCTATTTACATAATCATACATCAGAAAAAAATATGCAAAAGAGTCTACTTGATCTGTCACTTTCTGTCATATACTGACATTGTCTGTAAAGTGCTTCTTTATCAAGAAGATATCCAAAAGTATTGGGAGACGATAATGTCTTAAACTGATCCAACCAAAGCTTCTGATAAAACATTTCTTTTGACATTTAATTCAAAGATTAACTAAAAGTTCATGCCCGAATGGACTGTGATACATTAATAAGTTCTGTCAAAATGAAACCAATTGTTTTAGATCATTTTGATAAGAATGGCCCTTCTTTAATTCTTTTCAATCATCCCTTTTGTGAAAAAGCCAAAGAAAATGCCAAGCATTTAAATCAGTCATAAAAAGTGAAATATCTCTAGCATGAATTAAATCATTCCATATCATCAATAATCTCACACAAATATCATACATAAATTATTTTCATTCTATCATTCTGATATGGAGGAAAGAATGTCTATAGTTAGTGTAGAATGACATCCAAGCACTTACTTTATCAACATGCTTGTAAATTGGGATTTCATTCCATTGTCTTCACAATGACAGCCCAGGTGCAGCACACAGCACTGTCTACATACAGAAAATGGTTATGTCTAAAAATTCCATCCCCTCCTCTCTCTGTGATAAAGATTTATTTTCAACATCATCAATAGCTGAAATGATGCTTGTCTTTGACCATCTGTTCTTATTATAAAACCATAGACTTTGGCAGAATTTTTTAGTATTGAGCTTGACAAAACATTGGAACACCTGTTTGATCTTTACCAAGTCAAACCCTAATATGGTTAAGTGTGGGTGGGAGGTTGCACATAGGTAAAGAAGAGTTTTATAATTTCTTTCGGTAGGGAAATGTCAAACACATTTTTCATTTGATGATTAGTCATTTAACTACTGTGTTATTTAAAAACTATGATTAATATCAAAATATCTATAGTTAGGTGGGGAAATACACAAAAAAACACTTTTGGTCACTCACTTTACATATAGTAGAAATATTCTGTACACATGTATGTAAGTGGAAAAATGAGACTTGTTGAAACTATTCCAGAAATGGAAGGGAGGGATAAAGGAGAATGATGGAGGGGGTGAATTCAACTGTGATAAACTGTCAGCAATTTTATAAATGTCACAATGCAACTCCAGTACAACAATAATAATAAAAAAAGGAAAAAATGAAGATAAGAATATGCCCATGGTTTTGACCTGAACCTCAAAGGCAGCATTAGTTATATGACTTAAATTGCTATGCTATAGTCAGATTTATCTTTTTTTTTTTGGAGTGATACTAAACTTTGCTAATGGTATTTCTAATTAGACTTCGAATATAATGTTGTCTAGATCAGAATGAAAGTAAATATACAGGTTTTGTCTCTGCTATCACCACAAACTACTTCTGCTTTGAACAATACTGAAGTAAAGTATGTGGAGAAAAAGAAGATTGTTATTGTCATCTACGGATATATATCTTATACCTAGATTAGTACCTGCACAAATGAGTACCTCAATACATGAGTGATTAATCAATGAATTAATTAAAAGTGTGTTTCATTCTCATACTGCATGGAATTTGTATCAACATCCCCATTTTATAGATGAATAATAACGAGACTAAAGTACTTTGCAAAGATATGACTTAGAGTGCTTCCTTCTGGCTTCTGCTTACATGGGTTCAGTCAGACAATGTGAGCAACTTGGTCTTAAATGCAGTTCCTCATTTTGGAACCTCTCAGTAGATACTAAAAAGTGTAGAAAGACCAGGGATGTGTTGGGAAAACTAGATAGAGGAAGGAACTTTTGAATAAATTCGAAAGCAGAAGGTAACATGTTTGAGAAGCTAGGGGGTAAGGGAAGGAGGTAGTGTGAATTCTTGGAGCAAACATGTTTATTAGAGAGGTATCAAAAGCCAGCAGTGAGAAGAGATGTTTCTATTTATACAGAGGGAGGGATAATTGGTAGGGAGATTTGAAACCTGTAATTAGGAGCTTGGATTTGATACAAAGCAGAATTGGAAAAACGATTGATGTGATTAAAACAACAGCAGTGATGAACACTGCCACTGGGTGAAGAATGGATTGGCAGGCCTGGGGCATCTGACTGCCTGGAAGGCTGGCAGAGTGGTACCCAGCCTAGGTCAGCTGCCAGTAGTAGCAACTGAGCCAAGATAAAGAAATACTGTTGAGATAGGATCCACAAACTTGAGCAAAGACTCCAACCTCCTCTAAGCACTTCATTGATTCTCGATGAGTTATAAAATAGAATCTCCTCTGTCTTTTGTTCTTGCAACATAGTAGTTTCAGTACTATTTAGTGTAACACATATGGACATGGAATAAAACAAATTATTCTGTTGTTTGCTTTATTGTTGAAACACATCCAAAGTAAACAAAAAATCTGAGGCAATTTTAAAGTAATAAATTATATTTACCATACTATAATAGATAAGTAAATTAAAATAATATGACTATTGGAATAGAAGAAAATTTAATGATGATGTTGTCCAGCAATTTCCTTTCTCAAACAAGGAAATTAGAACTTAGATGAGTGATTTCATCCATTTGTTCTTTTAGCACAAGTTACAGAATCAGATTCATCTAAATTTGAATCCTGGCTTTCTATTTATTATTTGGGTAACTGTAGAAAAGTTATTTTATTTTCTGTTTCTTCATCTGTAAAATAGAGACAAACAAAACAAATAAAATATTCTTTTTCACATTGCTGCAGCCTGGTGGTTAATGGCATATACTCAGCAACCATACTGCTGGGGTTCGATTTCCAACTACACCATTCACAAGCAATGAAACTTGGAAAAGCTACCCAATCTCTCTGTGCCTCAGTGCTTCACTGTGTAATTTAGAGTACATGAGTCTAGATTTCTGTAGTATTAAATGAGAAAATATGTTTGTGTATCACCTGATTCCCCAGCCAAAAAATAGTCTTAGATAACCACTCTAGCTGTGGTTGTTGCTGTTGCCATTCCCATTGCTTCTGTTTAGCACCCTACATGTGTTAAGAACCGCACTAGTTGTAGAATATATGGAGAGAAAAGACACCCCTCCTTTTCTCAGAAGCACAGAATCTAGGTAGATGGCATAAAATAAATAACAACTACATACAATGTAACAAGTAGTACCTTGGCGATTTGCCCTGTCTCTTGAGCTCAAAGTGGTCTGGGTGAATCAGGAAAACCCCAGTGCAGGCAAGTCATTTGAGGTTAGATTCCAAGGATGAATAGTCATCAGCAGACCACAGAGTGAGGTGAAGGAAGATTTGTGTGTGTTGGGAGCAGAATGTAAATCAGCAGGCCAGAAAGCACATGCTTGGAGTCTGGAAGAAATCCAAAGGCTAGTGGTGATTTTGGATGGTGGGTGATAGGTTGCAAGTGAAGAATAGTGAGAGATGGAGGTGTACGGTCACAGAGTGGATTGTTGAAAAAGGGTCCTGTCAAATGCACTGCTCAGCTCTGTGTACTTTATCCTGAAAGCAAAATGATACAATTAAGGAATTTTAATTAGAGGGATGATGGACTTAGGTTTTCCTTATCAAAAATTGGTAAGTGACCTTAGGGTCCACTTCTGTCAGACTATATTGCTACTGCTATGCCATTACCTATTGACTTGACTTGCTGATTTCCTTCCTTCTACCAGATGGTAAATCACTTGAAGGCAGTCATTCTATTTTTAGCATTGCTTATGATACTAAGAAGAAATAGGTACAGCAATCCTTCCATAACTATTGTGGATATGTTCCAAGACCCACAGTAGATGCCTGAAACTGCAGATAGCACCAAACTCTATATTGTGGTTTTACCTATGTACCCTGCAGCATTGTCACATTAATCTGTTCTTATGTTCTTAAGCCATATGAATTGCTAAAGATCAAACAGTAGGAAGGTGGTGCAAAAGGGGATAGTTCAAGAGATATAAGTATTAGATTTCATTGCTGATTGTCTTGGAATCTAGACAAAGAATCAATAATAGCCTTGAGATTTTGAGTTTGGTCAACTCAATGGATCATAATAACATTCACTAAAAGTGAATACTCAGATAAGATCACAGGTGAAAATAAAGAGCTTGCTTCTGTACATATCCAGTTTAAAGAACCTGTGGGTCAAGTGAAGGATCTCTAGAGGCAGAGTTTTTCTCCAAATTCTTGAGCTTCAGGTTCTTTAACTCTCAGACCATTGGACTTACCCCATACAAGCCTTAAAAATCAAACAACAACAAAACTGCTGAAGCAACTTCTAGAATGCTAAAATAACTTGTACATATGATTTAATTTTTTAATTGTGTACAAAAGCAAAGGGAATGTTTGTCTTGGTCATCTGTCTGGAATGTCCTTAAACCTAGCTCTGTCTCTAAAAGTCAAATTGGCCAATAACTCCTTTAACAAGCCTTGCCACATCCCTCCAGAAATATTGATCATGTGTAGGATTTGATTTTATTTTGCTGATAGCATCTGTACCAGTTTACTCGGTTGTTTCTACATGTTGTCCTTTAACATAGAAGGACAGTATCATGATTAACATCAGATTTTGGAATCAGACAGATAAGTTTTTAAAAATCTCAATTTTGCACCTTAGTTGAATGGTCTGGGAGAAACAGATCACTTCTGTTAGCCTCAGTTTTCCCTTACATGTAAAGTTCAAAGGGCAGTACCTAACAAAAAGAGTTGAAATACTCTGCTGGCTTGTCTTATGCTCAGAACAGCACTCTCATCTCTTTTCCTTATTTTCTTTGCTGTGGCCACATTGACCTCTACACCATCCCCGGAAAAACCAAGGTATGGTCTTTCCATCTACACTGCTCATCCGCCAGTCTTCTGTGTGGCTAGTTCCTTCACTTTCCTCAAATGTTTCACAGCCATTATCATCCTTCATGAAGCTGTAAGACGGAAGGGTGTGCTGCTGAATCTAATATGGATCATCTGCGTGCACATCGACAAGACTAGAAGGAAATACACTCCAAAGAAAAGCAGTAGTCATGAAGAGAATTGTGTGTGAACTGTTTCCCTTATACGTTATTGTTTTTGATGTAGTTTTGACACTTGAAGTGTAATTAAAAATTCAATTTCTCAGTGAGGTCTTCCCTGGAAATGTAAAATTTCAGTTTCACACTATAATATTTCATATCTCCTGTCTCTGCTTTATTTTTCTTCTTAGCATTTATTACAATGCTAAATACTTTACGTATTTATGTTTGGATATCAAACAGAAAAGTAAGCTCACTGAGGATGAAGAATGTTGTCTGACTTGCTAACTGCTGTATATTTATGCCTAGAACAATGCCCAGAATAGACACTCAAAAATGTATTTTGAATGAATGAATTGTATGTGCAAAATTACTTGCCATATATCAAATACCCATCAAGTAGTAGATGTTAATGTTGTGAATGTTGATAATATCTTGAAGGATCTTTAGAAGTCATGAAATATACTGTATTCATATTTCATTACTTTTTCAATAGATGCTTAGGAGATGAATGATTGACTTGAACAGACCAATTACATGTACAAGTAACTACTTGGATCACTATTACTAATGTGGTTGAATCCAATCACTACAGAGTTGGAGAAAGCATGAGAAGCAAATTATCTGAGCAGTGATGCTCCTTAATCCTAAGCAAGTCCCCACTTTACCTGACCCAAACTTCCCTCATTTCTGATGAGGAGGTTATTGTCAAGAGCAATTTGATGCTCTCATAGTCTCTAAGTCCATGGGTCCCAAAAGCTGAAGCCAAAGCAAAATCTTTTACCCCTTCAGCTTTTTTCAGAATCAAATTCCCTCACAGTGAAAAAGGATTTTAAACAATCAGAGAGTAAAGTAGTTCTTTTCTCTACATAGGCAAGTGTACATGTATACACACACACACTCACAACTTTGACCTGATCATTGTTGATCTTTTCTCATGCCTGTCTCATTGATTTTTTGCAAGCTTGAAGATATTTCTAAAGTATTATTAATGACTTAGAAAGTGGGAACCTTGTCTGTTAAAACCAAGCTTAGCTATTCTGTTGGCAGGTAGTACTAAGAGTCACAGTGAACTCCAAGTTTAAATTACAAAGAACTATTGATCCTGAAAGTAAAGCATGCCTGAAAATGAAATTGACATAGAATAAGCCCGACTTTGAAACATTATCTTAAAATCTTGAAAATCATGGGAGAAAATTCAATTATGTAACCAAAGGAAACTGGAGAAAATGAAAAAGATGGTAGTGATCTTTCCTTCAAATATGTATTTCCCTGTATAGGTCAGGTAATTATTTACCCTATTTTCTCACTTCATCACTTAATCAATTTCAGTAATGATTTAGTTTAAATATTAGAATGTTTTGCATTCATGTTAAAGTCAAAACAAATTTAAAAAGTTGCAGAAGTAATCTGAGTCCAGGGTACAAAAAGAACTTTAGTCTAGGACTTTAAATGAATTAATATGTTATTTTAAAAGCTGTGGATTAGAATCCAGTCTCTTCAACATGCTCTAGAAAGAAGTTATTTAATCTCTACTTTTTAAAAAAGGTTATTTAGCTATACAACACCAGAAAAATAATTTCCAATGCATTGTAGCTGTTCTGAACGTGACTGGGTCAAGTACATAAAAGAAGGCTGATAAAATTCATTTTGAAATATACTTGAATAAAACTGTCTTGCATCTTATCTTATATGGTTGAGCAATTGTGTGAATCCAGGGCCATGTGTTTGTCATTACATTTTATTGATAAAACATGTTTAGAAGGGTTAAGTAACTTGCCTGAGTCAAAATTTGCATGTTTTCATCATTGGCTAACTTACTGTTCCTCTTAATTCTATCAGTTCACAGGTATTCTGATTGCCAGTTCTTGGGTGAATTTCATAAGGACCCTGGTAGGAATTTTTTTTACCCTTTCTTTCTGAAAGACTTAATTACCCTTTTAATTACCTATTTACTCAGCAGATATTTTACAAGCAGCTCCTATATCCAGGCACTATTCTGCCAGCAGCAAATGGCAGAACTGAAGTCACTGCCCCATGAAGCTGGAACTGATTAATTCATTTAGCCAACATTCATGAGTGTTATTATGCCCTAGACAGAGTCTAGGAACTAGAAGTGTAGCAAGTCCTTCCACTGACATTGTGGGGGAGGAAAGGCTGAATGAAGACATGGCAGGTTAAGAACTTGCAGACACTGGCATGGTAAAAGGCTTGGTTTAGCCCTAATGCATACTTCAAGTCTTCCCAGGGATACTGACTGGAACTTGCAGGAGAGGGCAACCTAGTTACCTGAAACCAATGTAGAAGGGTCCATCTGAAGAAGGACTGCACTAGAACTTTAAAAATTAATGCTTTCTAGTCTTGAGAAGTCACATGCTTACTACAAAACTATGTGAGCTTTTAAAACACAAACTGAATTTCTTTTAATTCAGGAAATTAATTGTACTTTAACCTAGTGTGCTTCTTAAGTGTATTTAGAAATCATTTTGTAGACTTATGTATGACATACTTTTCTTTAGGGATTCTGTGAAAACAAGGCACATAATCAGGCAAAGTTGATAAGGGCACAAAGAGGTATTTAAACATGGGTTTTGTATATATCTCAATTAACATAATGGTTGGCAATGAGAAAAAATGATTTTGCCAAAAGAGAAAATGTTTATTCACATAACCTAATGGCGTCCACATATTCTTAGTACAATATAGCACATCTGGCTACTCTCTAATTCAGTTTCTAGTGGTTCTTCTTTAAAATGATTTACCAAATTGAAATAAGAATTAAGGTTTTGAATCAGCCAGACGCATGTAATATTGCTTAAAATGTCTGGAAATTATTCCAGTGAACTACACATTAACGATACCTAAATGTGTGATTAGAGCCGAGGCAAATCATGGCTTTGTGTTATTTTATTTTTCTTCTAAGACCTACTGAAGTTTAGCTTCCACTGAGTATGTACTGCTGGAGCACCCAGGATTTCCTAACACATTTGTGCACAATAATCTTTTCTAATCCTGGCTATTCCTTCTGCTTTCTATGCTTATGCAGGTTTGTCTGGTCCAATTTTATTTTTTAAATCTGGTCCTCAAAGTTTTCCATGCATCTTTTCAATTCCTTGCCCTGAAACACCGATACAAAGTCTTCTGTAACAGTCATTTGGGGAAGTAGAATATCTAGCAGAGTGATAAGGCACATTGTTTTATACTTCTTTTGTTCTTTTGTGCATTTTACTTTTACTTAATCAGCATATTTCTGTATGATTTCCTGAGCAGATAAGCCCAGTCCAATTTTAATTTCTTAGGACAAAATTTGGGACACAACTTCAAGAGGACTGTTTGCTGATGTGTCATATTCAGACAATGAGGAGTATATGACAGACTCCTTGTTCCAGGGCTGACCCAGTCTGAGGTAGACTGGAATAACATGACATACTTACTCCGCTGGACTGAGATACATTGGCAGAGCCAGCTGAAGAATTGCCTCCTTTGTGTCCCAGACACATGCTTAATTAAATGTTTATCTTGTGCTCGGCACAAAAATACACTGATTCTTTTTCCTAGTAAATATTTCTTCATTACATGTTTCATATTAGGCATTTAACTGAGTGCAGAGAACACCACAGTAAGTACTACACATTCTTCCTAAAAGAGCTCAGAGTGTTGTAGACAATCCTTGTTCTCGGAACAACAGGGCTCAAGTAAAATGCTGAGTTTTATTTTAAACTGAAATTGGAAGTATTCTGGGCCTGTAGTATGCGAGTGAATATTGTTTGTAAAATTGGCAAGTATGTCAACCAGGGAATATTGATGTGAGCCAGGGCACTGCAATACCCTGCTCAGTTATAGTAGACCAGCACTTCTCACTGTAGTCCTCTGGGTTAGGACTCCTGCTCCTCAAGGCACACCTCTGGGGAGCGATTATAAGGATCCAGCCCTCATTCCTCCCACAGCATGCACATGGCCACATCCAGGGGTAACTGACAAGCAATGACTTGAGACCTCTAAGGTCATCTAGGAACCACAGTTGTTGCAGTTTTCCGGCTATGTGACTGTCACTCCTGACAGCCCAGGAGTTCATGGTCTTGGGCAGTGATAGATTGATAAGAAATTCAGAATCAGAGGGTCAGAGTAGCATCACTTAAACCAGCTCCCTTTAAACTGGGACCAAGGCTGAGGGCACAGGGCAATCAAGAGACATGACTGTTTGCTTACACGATGGGACCAGTTTGACATTTTCCTTACTTGCTTATTAACAAAGTATGTGGGAACTCCAACTTGAAATCATCCATTGCCCCACATTGAGAGCTCCCTTTCATAAAAAGCAAGTTACATTAAGTGACAGTCTTCTATCTCAGACTCACCAGACAGAGAAAGGCTGGGTCCCTGGAGGGCAATAAAATGAACAGCTGGTGAGATAGATGGGGAATAAAACTACTTTTAAAGAAACATATCTTTTGTGTGTGTGTGCGCGCTCGTGTGTGTGTGTGTGTGTGTGTGTGTGTGTGTGTGTGTGTGTGGTAGAGTGTGTGTACATGCATTTGGGAAAATTTTTTTAATTCAAAGTTTATGAAACAAAGTAATTTAGATGACTAGCAGTTGAAAAAATACTAGAAAGGAAATAAAGAAAACTCTTCTTGATGTCAATGGAATGTCACTGGGAAGATGTCAGAAAGAGAAAATAATTTTAGCTCATTCTATATATTTCAGTTTCTTTGTGTGGCACAGTTTGTTGCTGGACATTATAAAAATCAAGCTTTGTTCTAATGAAATATAATCCTCAAATGGCCATGAGAAAAAGCTAAGAAAGCTGTATATTTTTGCATTTAATATCTGTACAGATCCAATTAAATGTTACAAAAAAACCTTGCAAATTATTATATAGACCCAATTTATGAAATTTAAAGTTTCTGAAAATGCAACATTAGTGACAAAAAATATTTTATTTCAAAGTTTTATAAGTTTTTTTTATTTTCCATTATGAATACTATTTAATTTTTTTGGTAGATTGACACTTGTTAATTTCTCTGTTGAGTAAATTATATTTAAATCCTTATTTACCTTTATTTTAATTGTTTTAAATTTTACATCTATTCATATAGGCTATAATCCATAGGCTGAAAAGTTTTAAATGTTTTTAGTTAACAAGGAAAAAACAAATTTAAAATAATTTAAGATGGGAAATAATATTGAAAGAATATGCATAAAGTAATATTTAGAAGAAAACTATCTTTTACAAATTAATTTATTTCTGGACCCTTAAGTTGATAGGCACATGTTTTTGATTTATTTTGAAGATATTGCTTTTTTTTTCTGCCAGTTACTCTATTTCAGGGGCTGATCTTTCTGATGATAGAATTTTTCAAGACTGTCTAACCACATGAAAGGTTAAAGTTTGATGGCTCCATGTTCAATGTTACATGGTGCTCGTTTCAGTTAAAATGTAGTTAAGATGTAGTGAATTTCTGAAAAGTAACATACTGCAATCTTGAAAACCTTGTTTATCCTTTAGAGATGAATCCAAAATGAAAAAAGAAAAACAAACAAAATCTTAATTTTGCAACCTACACAGAATGCTAGTTCCAATAATCAACTTCCTCTAGGTTTTCATCAATGGATTGTCCTAATCTCTGGGATGTTTTCTTGACTATTTTTACATAAAGAGGACTTCATACAGTTTATCTCAATAGAGGAATAGCAGTCGAAAATGAAATTCAGAGTTTTCTAAAATTTTCAGTTTTTACTCGCTGTTTCTTTTCCTTTGTTAAATTATTGTTAAGTTTGAAAATATCATTGCATGCTACTCTGAAAAAGGGTCAGAGAACATTTCTAGATTTTATAACACAATCTATGATCTAGAATATGCAACAGTATTTGATTAATTACGTAATAATTGGATGCTTAACATACCCAAAGAGGTAGCAGACTGACTCTTTGGACAGACTCTTTAAATGTATTTTTACTATCTCTATAAATACACTAATTAGATTATGATGATAAACAATTAAATTTAATCTAAATTTAGCTAACTAATTTTTAAACACTTATACTATTATCATTAGTGTTTTAATTTATAACTCATTATGTTTAAAATGAAGTAATTAAAATTCATTCTACATGGATGAAAGTGAGACTAAACCTGAGAAGACAGAACGCTGACAGACAGATGCATCTGTATGGATGCTACAGCATGCCAAGGACTCCCTCAGCAGCTTCCATAACGTGCTGTAGAATTCAGGAATACAAGTTACAAAAAAGAGAAGAGAGAAACTTAGTGCACAGTAGTGGTAAATTTTAAATTATTATTGTAGCATTAAAAATCAGTCCAGTACATTCTGTGTTTAAAACCAATAAAATAGGACTGATGTGGATATGTAATTATATTTAGATTTTATTATTGTTTTTGGGAAAACTGACTTACATTCACTTTCAAAAAATTTCTCAGGTATGTAGAGATCATATATAAATTCATCTCTATAGCAACCAGGTTGAAGCAAATGATCCTTTTGGCTTTATTAACTTTTTAATTAATATTTAAAATAATTAAAATTTATTGAGCACTTAATATACACTAGACACTGTTCTAAGAACTTTATATATGTTATAAAAGAATTAACATTTGTTGATCAAGTTTACAAAGCCAGAAAAAAAGAAAAAACAAAGAACTGCTTTATTTCATAAATTTATATAAATTTTGCTCTTTTATAATTTTATTTAAGTAGAAACAGTATGAAAATAACCATTTTTATCATTTCCCTAATTTTCAGATGACTACATTTTCTTGATATCAATATGCCTTTTCACTGTGTTCCATTTTATGCAGCCTGTTACTTTCTCCTTGCCTCCTCCACAATCACTGATTTCTTTCTATCTCATACTGTGTCATATTGGCTGGATCCATCCCATTTCAATTTCCTGCTGGTGTTCTTCTCAGGCCTGGCCAAATCTGTAATATTATGGGAAAGAAACTAAATAGTCAACAGTAGCTTCAGGAGCCTGCCACAGACAGCAAGCCAAAAGCCCAGGTATATTAACATAGGCCTGTTTTTAAAATGGCATTTTATCACTACTTGTGAAAAGTTGTATCTCAAACTTCTGTATTTTATGAATCTGTCCAGTGTGATTCATTGTTACTCAAAATTAAAGTATTGGTTTCTAAGGAACTTCAAGTAAACAAGTAACTAGTAACATTTGCCATTTATTTAATGGGATGAACAATTATAGTTTGATTTTTCTATTATTGAAATGAATGCAGAACTTTGAGCAATGAATAAGATTTCTCTGTTAACAATGACACTTTATTTTATTTGACTAATGCTGATGTAGCCTCTGCCCGTAAATTATTCAAGGAAGTGCTAAAAGCTTCTGCTCAAGCATTGCCACTACAAAATGACTTTGGTAGATGAATTTTTTCCTATAAGAAAAAAATTACATGAAATTTCAATTTGGGGTACAGAAAATCTTTATAAGAATATTTTTTAAACACATTGAATTCTTAAATAAATTTATTTTTAAAGCCCTAGCTGAGTTTTAGACATCATAAATTTATTTAAAAATAATTCTTCTTTAAAAATCTAGTTTTAAAAAAGAACTGTTTCTACACTACTAAAAAAAAAATAATCAGACCACCAAATTTTTAAATCAATCATTCCCAAACTGGCAAATATGATATTTAGTAATGATCTTGAGGGTTCTAAAGATAGATTCCTAGAGACTTTAAGATAAAAAAGATACCAGGTAAAGTGTGCACACCTGTAATACAGTTCTCCAGAGGTGGAGGTAGGAGGATTCTAAGTTCAAGTACAGCTCAGGTCACATTTTGAGACCTTGCTCAAAAATCCTCCAAGGACTGGGGATGGAGCTCAGCAGTATAGTGTCTGCCTAACAGGACCAGGGTCCTGGGTTTGATCCCTAGCACTGCAATAAAAGAAAAAGATAAAGAGAATTTTACTGACTTCCTCATCTTGTTTTTCTTTATGACTCCTCAAAATGACTAATCAAATTATTGGCTTTTCTCTGAGGTTTTATAATGGTGATTTCAAGGGAAACATAAGGGATACTTCTGAGAGCTTTCCATTGTCATTAATACATGATTATGTTACTAAAACCTGGCTTTCATTAAGGCAAAACTGTACTCATGAGATTGACATCTCTTTATGTAGTTACCAAAATCAACATATTTTAACACATTCAAACTAAAATAACTTCCATTTAGCTTGTTGAAACCTAAGCTAAGCGATAATAATTGGAAAAAAATAAACTGCAGATTACTGTAAATCAGATGTGCTTTAGTTCTTTAAGCCTGAAAATCCTGAACAGCTGGCAAGATGCTCAAGAAATTGCTTCCTGAAAAATCACATAGGGATTCATTATTCTGTCAAGGGATCCATAAAGAAATGGGAGATCCCAGATAATTTGGAATCAGGAATCATTATTGAAATAATTGTAGGTCTCGGATCTAGCATAAGTTTTACCCCTCTAAAGACTCAGGAGTGAATCATATTTTTTAAAATTAAGTTTTAGGCAGTCTGAGGAGGTACTTCTTTAAAGTAAGGGACTAAACACTAACCCGAAAACACTCCAGAAAAACATGCTGACCTTGAGCAGACCTATGTAATAAAAGATGACGTTTCATTTACACTACTTTTGAATTCCCAGATGGATTCTTGGGAATTACAATAAAAGTCTAGGAAGTGGAAAAAACTTGGTTTTACCTGTTAGTTTTGACCAAACGTGGTGTCTTTGTTTTACCTAGCCTTGGTCATATTTCCTTCTAGGGAAGTCAATCTCCCTAAAGTGAAAGTAACTTTAAATTGACTTTTGTCGTTTTTGGAGGTGTGAAGAGGGCGAAATTGCCAGTGTGCAAGTTCTCCTAACCTGAGAGATAGAGAGAGAGAGAGAGAGAGAGAGAGAGAGAAGAGAGAAAGAGAGAGAGGTGGTTAGTATCTGCCTTTCATCAAAGAGTCATGGTAGATTTTTCTTTCACCTTGTGATACTGTGTAATATAACAAATTAAATTAGAATTATAGGAAGTTAATATCTAAATAGGTAAAGAAGCCACAGGTTTAATACTAAGAAATATTCAGATCAGTGAGAATTAGCCTTTTTTGTGTGCCTATAATATATAAGTGCCTGGCATACAGTAGGTCCTTTGCAACTAATGATTGCAAAAAACATTGTATTGTACTTTGCACTGATTTTCATGTGACATTTTTCATCTGGTTGTGGTAATTTTGCATAGATGTATTTATCCTGAAAAAGCATGCCTAGAACGTGATATAAGATGCTGCTCTTTTTTTGCCTACTGAGAATCTTGAATAGAAATCAATTGATTTTCTTTTTATGTGTGACTTCATTGATTTGAAGCAGTTTATTAAAAGTATACATTAGTATAATCACTAGACACCCCATATTCCAAATGTGAATGCATTTTATACTATCTTGGTTAACATTCAGAAATGAGATACATGACGTGAACACTAGGCATCAGTAATAATAATATCCATGAACACATATAGGTCTTTCTCTAGTGAAGTATTGTACCTGACATGTCCTAACTCACCGAATCCTTACAATATTACTGCTATTTTATGCATGAGATAAGCCTGAACTACTTCCCCAAGTTCACAAAGCAAGGAAATAGCAAAGCTGGGAAATAGACTTCAGAATTTGTATCTGTAGCCACCATTTGTGAATATAAAGTAGTGTTTATTTCATCTAAATAGAAGAATATTCTGCGAAATAGTTGATCTGTATGCTTCAATATGTAGTTGTGATGAAAGGTAAAGGCTAAGCAGTGATTTCAGATTGAAGAAGACAAAGGTGTTTGGTGACTGCTATAGTTTGGATATTGCATGGCCCCCAAAAGCCCATGTGTCTAATGTGTGGCTGCTAGCCTGTGGCACTATTGTGAAATAATGGGACTTTTAAGACTTTGATCCTAGTGGAAGTAAGTTAGATGAATTTGGGGCATGCTCTTGAAAGGGATTTTGGTCCGGAGCCACTTCCTGTCTCTCTTTTTGCATCCAAGAGATGGACAGGCTTCCTCTACCACATACTGTCACAATGTTGTACTGAGCCACAATAGGCCTAAAACAACAGAACCAAGTGACCACAAACAGAAACCTCTGAAACCGTGAGCCAGAAGTCATCCTTTCTCCTTTTGATTCTCTTGAGCATTTTATGATCTGACTAAAGCAGTGACCCTTTGTAGTGGGGCGTACTCGATAGGCTCCTGGGCCAGGAAATAGTTGCTATCAAAGAAGTTATTGAGATAATTTGAGAATTTGGGTGAAGGGCAAATTTATAACTATCATCATGCTAATATTATCTGATTGCTGTACACCGGATGCTTCTATCTCCTCAAAGCCCATACGTTGAAACCCTACCTCCGAAGGGGAGTGATATTGGGTCAGGAAGTCTCTGGGAGCTCCTAAGGTTTAGAGAAGCTCGTGGCAATGGCAGCATCATGATGAGATTGGTGCCCTTATAAGGGGATCCAGGACATCTCCTTTCTTCTTCCATCATGTGAGGACAGTAGCAAGATGGCTGCTTATTAACCCAGAATGGGCCCTTACCAGGCACTCGGTCTGCCCACAGTTTGATTTTGAACCTACCCAGCCTCCATAGTGGAAGAAATAAAATTCTATTTAAAAACCACCTAACTATGATAATTTGTTATAGAAACCTGAATGGACCAAGAGACTGACTTTTTTTGTGATTGTATTATGGTCACTTAGGTGAAGGTCCCCAATCTTTAATATCGAAGTATTTAGGATTACACAGACATGCCATTTTCAGGTAAGATACATACACAAATATACTCATTCACACACACAAACTCACACACATACAAGTACCTACACACATGCACACTCACATATATACTCAATACACATTACACACAAATACACAGACACATACACAAATCCATGTACACACATACACACTAACACACCCACTTGCACATCTATACATACATATACATAATACACACACTTGTACACATACACACATATACACACATACACAGAGGGAGAAAGAATATCATGAAGCAATTGCAGCAAAACGGTAACAACAGGAGAATCTGAGAAAGAGTCATGGAAGTCTATTATAATACTACACTTGCAACTTTTTCAATAAATCAAGTTATTTAATATTTATTCAAAAACCATTGCTATGGAAAGGGTAATGAAAAATGATTTACCCATGATTTTAATACATTGCAACACATTGATATGCTATAAACTCACAGGGTGAGCTGTACCATTTGTTGGTCCTTCTTTGAAACCATTAACAGAAAGAAACACTGATGACACGTCACCTTAGGGGAGGATGTGCACAAAGGCCTTCCCAGTGTTTTGTTTTAATCAATATCAAGTATTAGTCCCTGGCCTATACGTTTGAAATGGAGAATTTTAAGCATGTTTACTTGTTTAGTATATTTGCTATAAGTTGACTTTAATTATAGTCTAAATATATAATGACAGATATATGTGTTTTATAGGCTGTTTTTATTCCAGAAAGCCACAATGTATGGGGGTTACTTGGTGAAAGTGATTTTGTTCCTGTCTTTTCAACTTTGTTCTGTCCATCTAAAGCACCCATGCTGTCCCAGCAGATTGGTGACAGCATGGACTTGAGAGAGGCCTGGTCTGGAGCCCAGCTCTTCCACTAACTAGCTCTTGTGTTTATGGAAGGTGACTTTACTGTTTCACATTCCATGATTTCATCTATGTACTGGAGTAGTGAAAATTTACCTTGCTATTGTGAGCACCAAATTTGGTAACTTGGTAAAGCACTAGGACCATATTATAAGTACAATGTATTTCCATTTTTTGAAGGTTGACCATGGGTACTAAGTTACTGTTAAATAGCAGTTCAAATATACATTTCAGAGATAGTAGAAGAAAGGATTTTTTACCATAAAGAAAAGAGAATTGTTTGAAAAGTTAGACGTATTCAACCTGATTATGCAAAATGTTCATGCATTGAAACAATACATATGTATTGTTACATATGTTTATTATATGTAAATATAATAAAATATATTTACTTACATATATTTTAATGGAAACTAAAAGAAAGAAGAGTTTTGAAGAAGAGTGTATGATAGAAATAAATATTGACCACTTCATAATTTTCCTAGACCTAGCTCTTGGGTCTAAGAACCATTAATAGTAATTAAATTAAAATGTATTTGTCATACTGAATCAGCATGATGCAAGATTATTTTTAAAGATCTAGAACATAATATAAGTATCCTTATGAGAATGTAGGAAAGATGAGATATGTAGAATGTACATTGTCGTAAAAATAGTAGATTTAAATAATAAAGCCCTGAAATGCTTTTCCCTGGACGTTTATAATAATTTCCTTGCTTTCCAAATAAGGCATCATTGGACACAATTAAATCTTTTGCTAGTCTATAAATTATGGTTTTTCCATTCATCTTGGTTTTTATTAATTTGTTTTATTTTCAGGGCATTCATATGCATAGAGCTTACTTATTGGTATCTATCAGTCAAATAAAAAACAATATTCAGTACTTATGGCAGGCATTACTGATTTTACCTCTAATAGACATTTCTACTTTTCAAATTTTATTTTGTTAAGGTGTTCTCAGTCTCAAGGGATGATTACTTGGTTTAAGTCAGAATTTTGCAAGGGTCAGATAATTATTTGGGGAAGTTATCTTATATATTGCAGTATATTTAACAACATCTTTGACCTCTTCTTCCTAGATGCCAATTGCACTTATTCCCAAATTGTGGCAACCAAAAATGCCTCCACATACAGCTGAATGTCCCTTCAGAAGTCATGAAGGGTACAAAATCATCTCTGTTGGAGATCCCTTAGGCCAATTGTGGAAGCCCCATTGCCCCATGAAAGGAATTAGTCTAGGCACACCACATGATCAGTAATGACCAGAAAGATACAAGGGAAGATCTGCTGGATTTCTGTCTATGCTCCCAAAGCAAGACACACAAAGAAATTACTCCTCTTTCTCAATTTTCTCCCTTCATGGGTCATTGTCATGTGAGCACAGGGGGCAAGAACAGCCTTCATGAAGACCTAAAACAACTAATCTTTATATGAATACAATATAACATAATGCACTGTAAGCCACTGAATATTAGGGGAGCATGGTGATAAATAGTAAGTAATGGGGAAGGGTTAATTTGATTAAAATACAATGTATTCAGGCCTGAAATACCAAGTTAAATACCTTGGACTATCAATACACACTTTTAAAATAAAATGAAGTACAGGAAGGTAAACTGCATCTTTTCCATGGGTAGGTACCAGTGGGAGGGTGTGGGCATAAGGAAAGGGAGAATGGGTATGAATGTGGTGGATGCATTTTGTATTTATGAAAAATAAAAGAAGCAAACCTGTTGAAATTGTTCTAAGAAGGGAGGGAGGAAGGAAGAAGGATGTAAGGGGTAAATCTAACTAAGATATATTGTAAGCATATATGTAAATATCACAATGCATCCCCCTGCACAACTATTATATGCTAGAAAAAGATCTAGCTAATCTCAGAAATTCCAACTTCAAGCCCTGATTTCACTGAGCTACTGTGCCAAGTCTGAACTACCAAACACGACATTCATTGACCTGCTTAACAGGCATTCCAGGTCTCTTCCTTCCAGGAACCCGGGCAGTATTAGATTTTCCTGCCTCCAGATCCCTGGAAGTTAGGTGTATTCTCATAACTTGCTAACTTGCTTTGCCTAATAAAACGTGTACCACTTTGGGGAAGATGCCTTTAGGAGTCTTTGCCTGCCATGTGGAGATAGAGTCTACATTTTGCCCTCAGGACAAGCATCTATACCAATTTGCATTGAGTATTTTACAGGAACAAATAATACATCCTTTGGTTGTAACTCATTGAGATCTTGGAGTCATTACAGCAGCATTACTAACCATATAAGACTGATATTTCTACTTCTAAATTACTTGCCAAATAAATATCTGGCTTTTATCAGTCATTTTGCTTGAGTATTTTTAAAATTTTTACTATTAATAAGAAACACTTTATGCAACAAGACATTTGTTGATTTTTCTTAATTTTCTGAAGAAATAGGTGATGCACCGAAGAGTGGTGAGAAAAGATGATTGTCACTGAAATAATGAAGACTTTACAGGGATAAAATCTTCTAGTGCGACTGTTCTATAAATTTCCACACTATCTACATGAGTTCAGAAGCATGCACAAAGACACACAAAGACACACACATTGCCTCCAGTTGGAAGTGAAAATTTGTTTCTGTTCAGTGCACAGGTGCTTGACAGAATAACTGGGACTGGATTTGTTACATCCAACGTAAGTCCTCATTCAGCTTTTTAAATTGGTACTTGAGCTTAAGTAATTTGCTTGAAAATAAGATTTTCAGCCTTTGTAAATGTATAAGTATATACTCTCTAGGGCATATTTAAGCTGGAGATAACTAAATCATTAGTTCATTCATCCAATTTCTCACCAATTATTCTGTGATGACTATGAAGGACTAGGCATTGTGCTTTACAATATTTCACCTGCACTGTTCAGCTAGTCTAGTTTTCAACATGAACCCCTCCTCCCACAGGAGTAAATGTTTCCTCAGGAGATGAAGTTGGCTGTTCGGTGTCTCAGTACTGCCGTCCTACGATGTGGTTACTGCTAAGAGCATCCTGTGTTGTGAAGTCAAAACAATAGCAATAAAAATAAATGTCACCACTGTAGGCTTTGGGTGCTGCCTAAATGGTGCTCTCTTTTATAAGCTCATAAGTAAGTCACTTAACCTTTGTGAATCACAACGTCATCTCTAGGGCATTTGTGACAATTAAATCAGCAATGCACCTAGTACCCAACTCAAAAATTTAGCATAAAATTGGAACATAACCAAGGTCCCTGCTCCCTTTTTCTGTGGAGCTTGGAAATAATCTTTCAATTTTCTATCATTTTTTACTGTTTTCTGGGAGAAAGAAAACATTAAAACTTCATGATTTACATTAAATACATATGATCATACTCTAAACTGAAAATAATTTTGTAAAGTTACAATTTACTCTGGAGATGGTCTAAGTGAGCTACGAATTGGTTTAATGAAGGCTTCTTTAAATTTCATGTTTATCATCACAATTTTCTTCTAAGTAGTTATGTAGTTCCTTTCTTTGAAACATTAATATGAATGCAATTCATAAGAAATTATACAAAAGTAGATAAAGATTTAATCTGATATTTACAAAGAAAATTAATGTGCAGAATAGAAAAAGAGTATATTTTTCAGGGTATCAGAATCCACAATACAGTACTGTAGCAATTAAATGAGCTTACATATGCAATATAGTATAGTCCTGGGTACAACATAGACCCTAAATAAATAGTAGCTTCTTACTAATATTGCTAATGAGTCAGAGTAAGAGCCAGATAAAAAATATTTATGTCAAATAACTGGGGACAGGAATAGAAAAATATAATAATATAAATGAATAGGCAACATATGTGCCATTATCAGATAATATGTTAAATCTACCAATACATAAGTATTTCGTACGTATTTTATGTAAACATAAGTCAACACCTCTAAACATCTGTCCATAAACATGTGGCTAGCAGAGAGACAGAGAGCTAGAGATAGAGAGAGAATCTCCAAGAACAGAGGATATTTAATAAAAGCAGAGAAATAGCTGTATTACCTGTGTAGAGACAAGGCAACAAACAAATCTCTTGATGGTAGTTCATCTTATTGTGACTAAATCTCTTGTAAGAGTCCTATTTGCACTTCACAGTTAGAAAGCCAAAGTGGATTAAAATTTCAAATCTTAAATATCACCAGGTTTAATAGATGCATACCCAATATTCCTGGTTTGCAGCCTTGTAAAATAAGTGCATGTACTTGTAGGTAGTGGCATTATAAAAGGAAAGTATTACTTTTATAGTTACAGATTTGATTTATTGATAACACAAAGTATGTATACCTATTAAATATAACATCACACACACACGAATTCTACAAAAGAAGCTGGAATTATACATCACAATCTCAATTCTTTCTAGAAAAGATAATAATGTTTATGTTTTTCCCTGCAAACCAATAGGCACCTGATGTTTTCTGATTTTGTTGAACCTGTTTAAGACTTAAGGCATTTTGTTTGCTGTGCATCATTTAGCATGCTTTTATTTGTACACCTAAACTCTTCAAACATGAATACTGAATTTTAACATGGGATAAGAAAGGGTGTTTTGTTTGAGATTTTACCATTTATTTTTCCACAGAAAGCAGGCATCATAAAACAGAACTGCATTAAAGTATGTCTTCACCACAACCTGATGAGGTACTAAGCCCTGTGATGGAAATTGAGAAAAATAAATGATTTAACATGTCCACCTTACTGAGCTGCATGTTGATATTTACTATTCCTAATGACATTTTATTGCAGAGTTAAGGACAAAGAGATAATCATCTCTGCACCATTGATATTTGTTATTTTAAAAATAATTTGTGGTGTGATAATTATTTTAACTCAGATATTAGAGAAATAACATAATCCAATCCCACAGTGATTTGCTATAACCCCACTAGGTGAAAAGCATTTACATTAAAATAGTCACTTTTCCTAATAAATTCAATACAAAATCCCCTCTCCTTGCCATTACTGAGGACAGTGATTTTTCAGCATATTTGCTGACTTATCCTCAAAATCATTTTGAAAGACTGTTATCTCCACATATTTTAAACAAGTATTTAATGCTTTCACTGTGTGCCAAAAATTTCAAAACATGTAATTTCTGATGCATTTTTATCTTGTATAAGTGCTTCATATGTTTTCATCAAATAATTGAAACTAACAATATCTTTCACTTTTTGGAAAATATATATGATACCACTAGTGTTTAGCCTTCCTTATCAAACCATTCAGCCAAAACAAACTCAGTTTCTATTGAGAGATATGATTTATTTAACACACACACACACACATACACACACACACAGAGCCTCCCTAAAAGATTACTTTTAAAATATAGCTCTACATTAAGTAGGACAAGATGAACTAATGGATAGATGGATGGATGACAGATAAATAAGCAGAAAGGTAGATGATTGGTAGATAGAGAAACAGATCTTGCCCTGAGTGCTTCAGTGGATGAAAGAAAACAAAGCTGCCTTTGTGCTTCTTGTTTTGCTATTCCAGGATTATTCCTTAGGGGCACCACACTGACTTATGCCCTGGAGCAATGCACCAAAGTAAGATTCAAAATGGGTGACAGGTGTGCTTTCTTTTGCTAAAGGCAAAAGGACAATTATGGAAGAGGTGGAGAAGGAGAACCAACAGAGCACAGGTGCCTTCTCAATGGGATTGATTTCAGAAAAGGGTAAATATAGAAGTAGATAATCTAGGAACAGATCCTTTATACCTCTTGATGCTACTCACATACTGGCACACCTTCATGGTTGCCCTCTGGAGATGCACGACCTGTCAAAAGACCACTGCTTCACAGGGTCTAGCATGAGCTGGTTCCTGCTGAACTCATACTTCTCCCCTGCCACACTGATTTTCTTTCAGTTGGTCATTCATGGCAAGAGCTTTGCTCTGCCTTGGGCCTTTGCATATGCCATTCTCATCTGCAGAGTTAGAATGGATCACTCTTCTCATCTGGTTCGTTGTCTTCCATAGGGTTTCAACTTAAGTGACACCTCCCTGACTTTGTTATATTAAGTTGGTTACTCTCCCTCCAGAACTCACTTATCCAGTCTCTCTGAACTTCAATTATTGCTTTCACTATTTAATTCTACTTAAATTTAGGTCTTTTGTTTACTTGCATTTGGTCTTATCCACTTGCCTTCTTTCAGGTAGGAATCCAGTCTATTTTTATATCAGGATAGCCTAAGGGCCTGGCTTAATGTCTGGACACTGTCAGATAAATAGATCAATGAAAAGCCCTCAAACCATACAAAAAATGCAAAAGCAGCAGGAAGTAACTCTTCATTGATTTAGAATAGAAATTTGCTCTCGTCCTGAAATATTTTTAGTGCATTGGTTCAATTTTTACTGTGTACTAAGTTTAAAAATAACATAGACCAGAAATTTTTCAGATAAATTTAAATATATAATGAATCTCATAAGATAATACAAACTCAGCCTTTAACTACTATGTATAGTTAATTATGTATAAATAGTCAGATTTCATCTGTTCAAAATACTGAGGATAAGGCAATATGGAAAAGCTAAGAATTTGGTTACCATAATATAAAACATAAAAGTAAAAACAGAAGGGACTAAAATAAGAGAAAACAAAATAAACAAATGAACCAATGAAAAGTTAACTCCTCACAGGATGAAATAAAATAACTAGAACATGTTTAGAATCCACATGTAGGACTACTGAAAATACTTACTAAAAAAATATAAATGGAAAATTAGGAAATGAAAGCATAAACCAAAAATAGCAGATATGCTGATATAATTTTGAAAAAACTCTCATAAATACAATGGAATCTGTGACTAAAATACTTAGTTACAAAAAGTTATTGAAATACAAACTCATTGGTGATGAGAACAACTTTATATAAACAATGCCATGCCAGTTATAACAATTTTATGGTGCAGAAATTTTTACTACATTTCATGAGTCAAGAAAGGGAGACAAAATATTTAATGATTTCAACTCAGCTATTTTCTCTACTTCAGATTTATCATGCTGATCTATGAATAAAACTTTTGTGTTTTTAATTTATGAAAGTATGTGGCTTATTCTGTTGAAATAGCTCTGAGTCTTGATCACTTTCTTCTCTAGCTCTCTCTCTGGCTCACTGAAGCCAGAATCATTCTCTGAGTCTCATCACAGCCTGTGCCTTCCACAGAGTAAGAGCAAATACATTTCTAAACCTATGAGTGATGGAAGTAGCAAAATAAGAAAAGAACTCTCAACACAAAAGTTTCTTGCCTGATTAAATGAACATCTATCCTTTTACTGATATTTATCCCATGTCAGGAGAACTTCTAAGTATTTAGGATTAACCTTCTTATTAATGCTATTTTTATTCCTAAATGTCTTCACAACTATTTTTTTCTTAAATTAGATTTTTGTGATAATGACGTACCTTCTGAAATGGAATTCTCACTTCTGAGCTACACAGACTCTCTTTAGTTTTAAAAAGCAGAAAGAATAGACATTACTTAACAAATGGACTCTCTCTGACATGAATTTAATACCTATTTCAAATGAACCATATCTCCTTGATGTACACTCAACCTTTCTTAGGTGTGATTTTTATTGTGTACAGCAAGGATTTTCCATAAACTTGTTGCCATAAGGCTGATTTAATGGAGCCAAATCTTGTTTTATATGTGTATATATGCTTTCCCTGCTGAGCATCAGAAATTCAGAAACTTCAACCCTGTAAATGAGTAGAGAATTTATAGAATCTAAAATATGCACTTTGGGCCTTCTTTGAGTTTAGACTATTATAGAATAAAAATTGCCAGAAATTTCACAATCAGGGTATGTCACTAATTTGTTAGAGTATATCATTTATCCTCTCTCCTAAATTCTCTCAAGATGAGCATAATATAAAGAGTAGCTTCCACTTACAATTGCTAAAAATAAAAAGATATACATTTCTTTATGAACCACAAATTATGCACGAATGAAATAATGATAACAATAATAATGACAGTGAACTTTTCTTAACTGTTAACCATATCCCCAATACTACACTGCTCAGCTGATCTCAAAACTCTAGTATAATGGATATAATAAGTTCCACTTTTTAGAGAAGAAAATGGAAGCTAAGAGAAGCCAAGCTTCCCTTCGCAATTTGTCGAAGTTTCTACACATACTGAGATGTGAAGCTGAGTTTTAAGTGCATAAAACATTCATAATTGGTTCTTTAATAATTTAATATTCACTAGTACAATTATATTTCTTCTATTTAAGTGGAAAACTTTTGAATGCCAGGATTGAGGTCTGCGTTTCAATGTTTATTTGTTAAATACATTCACCAGGTGCATCTTCCCTAGTAACTAACTAAAAAATAAGCAAAGTAAATAAACACCAAGAAACAACATGTAGTCCAGTATGGTGGTGCAGCTGCTTGGGAGGTAAAGGCAAGAGGATTGCCAGTTTGAAGTCAGTCTGGGAAAAATTAACAAGACCCTATCTCAAAACCAAACTAAAAATCAATGGGTTGGGAGCTTAGCTCAAATGATTGAGCCATTTGACCTAAGCAAATGCAAGCTCTAGCATATGCAAGGCTCTGGGTTCAGTCCCAAATACTGTAAAAAAGTAAAAAAGAAAAGAAAGGAAGGCAGAAAACACTATATTGCATTATTGAAATGATATGCTACGGAAAACCTAGCTGAAATGATTGTGGGTAGATAGTGAATGTCTGATGCTATCAGTATTAAATTGCATACTTACACTACCTTTATGATTTTGTTGTTCTGTCAAGAGATGTTTCAGCCCAATTGCATCAAATTTCTGGTTAGGTCAATGTCCCAGCAGAAAGCAGATAGCACACTTATTGGAGGTGACTCGTGAGAGTTTAAAATGAATCAGTTTGGGTTGTAATACACTTGTGCATGGAAGCAATGCTAGGAATCTCTCTGTATAGCTATCCTTATCTCAACTAGCAAAAGCTCTTTGTCTTTCTTATTATTGCTTATTTTTTCTCTTCAACAAAATTGGAGAAAAGGGCAGAACAGATTCTGCCTGGAAGTGAGGTGGGGGGGTGGAGGGGTAGGGGGTAGAGGGCAGGGGGGGAAAATGTCCCAAACAATGTATTCACAAATGAATAAATAAATAAATAAAAGATCCTCTTTATAAGTGTATGACAGGCTAAAGGGAAGACAAGAGATAGTCTTCTTGGGGTTAGCAAAACTTGTAAGCTATTAGCTTATCCATTCAAGGACTGAAGGAGCAAGGAGAGAAATCACAAAGACACTCAAAAAGGCAAAAGACCTGTGGAGGGACTCAGCCACTGACAACTCACAGACAATTGACAGGGAGCGAGTCAAGGAAATCATTTATTATACCCCAGGCTCATCCTGTCTTCCAGTCTGATGGTCCTTTCCATTGACCAAAAGGGACATGAAGTTAAGAGACACTTTTATTTCTATTCCTTAAATGCTGAAAGGAGGTGAGAAAATGGAGGAGTGGAATAGGAGGGGAAAACAGAGAATATCCATCATAGACAAAAGATCTCCTATGGGAGCAAACGTGGGCCCGGTGATTTCAGATTGGTGTCTATGCTCACAGGGGATATATACCTGGCTCTTTACAAGAAGTATTACTGTAAGATTACAGTATCTGTAAAATAGGGGTGACTCTCAGGTGCCCTGTAATGATGCCTAGACGTC
The DNA here is from genome assembly GCF_047511655.1 of Castor canadensis. NCBI lineage: Eukaryota > Metazoa > Chordata > Mammalia > Rodentia > Castoridae > Castor > Castor canadensis. The sequence goes on along the minus strand of NC_133390.1, from coordinate 14,162,954 downwards.
ATGTTCCGGATGAGTTTTGCCTTACTGAGTTTGGGAAAACTGGAGACATATTCTGTGCCTTTTGTTTAAGTTCATCCTTGAGCAAAGGTAATTCCCTGAACCACTTACAGGAGACTGAGCAATTTGTTAACTATACTGTGTAGATTTAATGCCAGATATTCTCATTTGACTCACTCTTAAACAAATTAAGAGTGAGTAATTTGTTTAAGACATTTATTCTTAAATGTCCTTTGTACTTACAAATTATGAGGTTGTATGGGCTCAAGAGTGTTTTGAAAGCATTCGATTATCAGCAAGACCAACATGCTGCAGGAAGCACTGATTTTCACAGGAGGTATTAATGAGTGAGAATTTTCTGTGACTCAGTTTCCTTAACTGATAAAAATATAAAGTTGTGAATTCCTGGATTTGACATCCTTTGATTCCCTGTATTCTTTGGTCAGAGAAGGAAGTGCAGAAAACATTACAGAGGGAAGACCAGGGCAGAATAGAATGAGCATCAACAAAGATTTAGGTGAAGAGAAATATCTTTCTTTGAGTTTTCTTCCTCAGGAATTCTCTACTTTGCTCCTTTGTTCATAGTCACTCAGGGGATAATAAAAAACTTTCTATTTCATTTCTCTATTTCTTCAAATAGAATAATTAAATTTTATCCCTGGAGAAGATAGCTATTGGTTAAATAAAATTGCAATTTTAGCCAAACTCACTTTAATTTTCACCCCTAACTATAAAGAGTCACTAAAAAAAGGTACTAGACACAAACGTCCATAGATAGAGTCAAACAAATGGTATTGGGAAAAGAGCTGGATAGTCCATGAAGACAGACATCTTTCCAAATTGGGTTCTACATGTACTGTCCCACTCTTGGAATTTTCCCCTTCTACCTACTAGTCAATTTATACTTCTCTTACAGATCACACATAAGAATTTTTCCACTGGGAGAGCAACCTTGACTTTCTTATACATTGTCAGTTTTTCCCCTTAATGATCCTCTCATTCATAATATTATTCAGTTTATAATGGAATATTTGTGTGATCATTTAATTCTTTCCATATGACTTTCTTAAACTGTAAGCCCTATGATGATACACTTTGTACTTTATTCATTCGTGTAGACCCAGAGACCTACACATAGCAGACATTGAGTGATATGACAATTTGGTAACTTACTACACGGTCTGCTCTAGATTTCATTTGGATCTGTTCTCAGAAGAGATGCCAAAGATGCTGGGAAGGAAATTGTTGTCAAAGTCTATGCTACTGAATTGAGGCAGAACAGTATAATTTCCACAGAGAACCTGGGATTGATTATTTTATTATTTTTTTCTGGAGCAAGATTTCCAGAGCTTCTTCACTAAACTCCCGCTAGGTTTGTGTTCATAATTTCTGTCCTGAAGTTCAACCTCAGGACTGTCGACATTTGGGGCTGGATGGTTCTTTGTTCTTGGGCATGGCCCTGGGTATCATAGGATGTTTAGTAGCATCTCAGGTCTCTATCCACTAGATGCAGGTAGCAGCTCTCCCTGCCCCCACAAGTAGAAACAAACATAAATATCAAAAATCATTGCCAAATCTCCCCTGGGGAGAAAAATCACTCTTGGCTGAATATCACTGTTTTTGAGGAAAAACTTGATTGATTCAAATTAACATATAAGTATAATGGAAAAGTGTGGCTGAAATAGTAGTGTGAAGTTTTCCAATATACCTCACAATGAAAAGAAAAGGTTCAGTGTGTGAGTCCTCATTGCATGGCCCACTGAGACCATTATTAACTCAAATTGCTGTCATTCTTAATGGTTTTATTTTACAGTTTTGAAAATATCTTAATCTATAATCATTCCCTAGGGGACTTGAAGGAAAAGTTAAGTCTTTCTAAATCAAATGAATCAAGAAATAATAGGCCAGCACAGGACTTATAATATCTAAAATTTCACTCAGGTTCCCTATGCTTTTAATTAAGTCTTTTGAATTGGTTTTGTTTCTCTGCACTTGAATACGGGTATGCAAATTAACGCATGCTGGATGCATGAAAAATAAAATCAGGCAAGGTTCTAAAAGAAATCAAGATGTACTAAGTTGAGATTTTTAATTTAAAAACTGCTAAATCACAACACACTTTTTGTATTTCTTTAAGAACTGGGTAGTCAGTACCTGAAGGTAGGCTAGGAATGATTTTGTAGGTAAGTAGGTTTTCCCGTTTCTCTTGAATGCATAAGACATGGTGCTGTTCTGTAAATCAAATAAGATCCAAGAAAATGTGGACAATGTAGTCACAAAAGTCATTTTTCATTTTTCTGTTCCCTTGCTAAGTACAAGATAGCTTCTTTTGGATTTGTCATTGTGCAAGAAATCCAGCCTCAATTTTCACATCAGATGAATGGTTATATTATGAATAACTAACTTCTATTCTCTCTCTCTGTTGTAATGCAAACACTTGCTTTTATACCTTGGTGCCATAATGCAGACATGGCATATAAATGTGAATCAAATAAACAACCCATTAAATGGTATTTGAATTTGAAGGTTGATCAATGAAACCACTAGCATATTCAAAACAATTTTACTATATGTCTCCTTATTTCTTCCACAAATGCCAAACAGAGTAGAAAAGAATAATTTCTTCAGGTGGAATAAAACTGATTTTATAATTGTCTCACAAATGCATATACTTTTGCAGTATAGTTTAATATACATTTAGCTTTTCATTGTACAGAAATGATTACATCTTTAACAATGTAACAGCTACTAGTCATCTCAGGAAAACCAATCTGAGAAAAAAATCACCGCATACCAGATGTATACAGTGTACAGTTGTAGTTTTCATATTCCTTTCCTTTTCACATGCTTACATGTGAGAAATCACATTTACCTAAATCATTCTTTAAAAAGTAAATCAAAACATAAACAGTTTCAAAATGACTAAGTTCAAACCATTACCTCTGCCTTTCTTTTTTATTTCATTTTTTTTATTGGACTCTATGTTTGTATACCCCTAGATGAGTCACTTTCTGGAGCAGATTTTGGGATAACATGTAAGGAAGGTTATAGAACGGTTTTTTTTTTTTTTTCCTAAGAATAAAACCAAATTGCAGACCAAAACTAATGTTTTTTGCAAATCTATACTAGCTAGAAAGTGATCACTTTTTTATGGCTTAAAGGATTTGTAGCTGATTTACCTGGTTCTGTGCCACGTGTGAGTGTGCTTAAGTGTATATATAAATGGGTCTGTCCACAGAAAATTTCACATTTCCTTTTGACTGAGTATGCATTATGCTATTGATAGATTTATAAAATGTAGTATATAATGCTGCTTTGGATGATAATTAATTGATTTATAATGTCAAATTTTCCTCTTTTAAAGGCCCTGAAGTTTTTTTTTCCTATCTTGCACATTACTTTTCAGCTGAAAATGTCAATTTTAAGTTTTCTCAGGCAGTTCTAATGGAGAAGTTCCACTTCTGCTTGACTTTTTATGTCTTGCACTCAAAATAATGTTTGAAAGAAAGGAAAGTAGACCAAATTTGGAAAAACTGTAAAGACAAACCTGTGAGATAGAAGGAAGCTATCATTAATTCAATTTGTAGCTCACCTAGGCATTTTAAATGTGACAGGCCTCCATCTCAAAGTGTAGGGAAGTGGTTTTGGAAATGAAAAATACAAGGCAATTTTAATGAATATTCCTTTCTCCCAGGGAAAAAAAAAGAAAAAGTCTACAAAGTTTAAGTTTTTTTCTTCCCCCCAGGATCCACAAAGGAAGAAGAGAATCTTAAGCTAAAGCACACTGCATTTCAGGTTTTGTTTGCTGGCTTTTGAATCTTAAACACATTGTATTCTGCCAGAATATGGAATGCAAAGAAATGTAAACAAAATTAGCATTCAGGAAACAGACCCAGACTGGCCAACAAAATTTAAATTTATTCCCCTTCAGCCTTATACAATCAATAGTCCTGTTAGATAAAATAGGCTATTGTAAGAGGAAAGATTAGGATGACAGAACTATCTGTAAGGTTCAGAGGGGATAAGAAAGATTTGGCTTTATTGCCAGGGTATGCAAAGGATTCTAATAAACACACACACCCACATACACACTATGTACATTTGTACGCACACACACAGAGAGTTAGTTAAGCAATAAAAAGTACACAGTCAAAATCATTCCTCGCATGGGGGCTCACACCAGTAATCCAGCTACTTGGGAGCAGAGGTGCAAGGATCATGGTTGGAGGCCAGCAAGGGAAAAATTTTAGTGAGACCTTATTCTCATAAATCAAGCAGGTGTGGTGGTGGTGCACATCTGTGCTCCAAGCTAATTGGGAGGCAGAAGTAGTAGGATTGGGATCCAAGGCTGGCCTGGGAAAAAGTGCAAGATTCTGTCATAAAAACAAAAGCAAAAAGGGATGATTGTGTAGCTCAAGTTTCAGGGTGGTTACCAAGGGTGGGGCCCTAAATTCAAAGCCCATACTTCCAAAACAAAAAAGTTACAAGATCAGAAGGAAAACAAGAATATACAAAAAAAGAAATTATTATCTAAACAGTAGGCATATAGATATATTGTTATCAAAGGTTACTGTAAAAAAAGAAAGTCTAAGAACAGCTGCTCTGAAACTTAATCACCACAATAAGTAAACTATGTTGAATTTCTTATTAGCTTATACACGAGCCTGTAAGAGATTGTGCACAGTTCCCATTTTAACTATCTTTGAGTTTACTTGAAAGACATTCTATTTAAATTTGATGTCTCAAAGAGCTTTATTTTTTTCCTGTTTTCCTTTTAATGCTTCTGATTGACAATGTTTGAAGCCTTGTTTTCCAGTGTGGACAAATGACTGTCATCCATTTGTGCGCTGACTATGATGAATCGTCAAGGGTCTTCTGAGAAGAATATTGACTCTGCCTTCTGGTGTCTCATCCTTATAGACGTGAGGTAATCTAGTCAACACGGTATCTCATTTGGGTTTCTTAATTTTAAAGAAGGGCCTCATCTTTACCGTCTGATGTTTCTGTATCTGTCTTTAATCAGAAATTCACACTTCATCATTATCTCCATCCCTTTGACTTTGTGCTGCTCATCTTCCACTAGAACACAGATTTAAGTAGCAACACTTATGAATGACTGTGTGGTACTATGCAGTCCATTCATTGCCCTTACGCATTTTAATCTTAGATCAAACCAAACTACTTGAGAATTCTATAGTGAGATATTTTTTATAAGTGTACCTATCCTTTCCACCATCCTACCCAGGCTGGGATCAAATCCACGGCCATGTGTATGGTAGGCAAACACTAAGCTCATCTCTATCCCCTGGAGAAGTGTTTTTATTACCATTTGCCCATAATAAGCACAACAAGTGTATTTAGCACTTTATAAGAAGCAAATATGTGAAATACATGACTGAACTTATCATAGGTTGTTATCTACAATATTACATTGTTTCCTTTTATCAAGACCACGGGATGAATTTCTTATGTGGTTTTTTAGCTTGAAAACCTTGTAATTTGTCTAAGTAACTAGACCTCTCTGAACTCGGATTTTATCCTGTTTCCCTTCTTCCTTCAGCTGGTAGAAATTGCAGGCACATTTTTCTTGTCTACTTTTGCTGTCTTTCCAGGAAATCACCCTTGCCTTTATGTTGTTTCAAATTTGCCATCATTTTCATTACTAAATTTTATCAGGTTGTAATACCTATATATGATTTCTGTAAGCCTTTGAAACATTTTTAGAATAAGAAAAGTTATAAATATAAGAAGGAATAAATGAATAAGTAAATGATAAAGAGTGTGCAGAAACATAAATTAAAACTCTACCCTCCGAAGGGAAAAGAAAAGGTCAAATGTTACTTGCAAGCTCTGAAGTCTATTTGAAAGATTACCTCACATGAAACAAAAAGCAGTGCAGATTCAAGAACAGCACAGCAAACTCACTCTAGCATGTTCTCTGGAAATTGTTCACCAATTTTGCTTTTTACAAGCACCCTATTAATCATGCATTCCACCCCACCTCCCTTATTCTTGCTATGGAGTGGGAATACGAATTTGAAAGTTCCACACCATAGACTTCATTTCTGACGTACTCTGGAATTCTCACACAGTGTGCAACAGATATTCTTTAGCCTTCTTTCCTTGTACACACACATACTTGGCCTAAGCAAAGGATAACACTGGCTTGAATCATTCCAATTAAATCAGAGTAAGAAAAAACATTATGACAACACAAAATTAAGTGTTCCAAATTGGTATACTGTATCTTATTCATTCCCAATGCTAGTTTTAATTTTCTTGAGTCCTTTTGAATATGAGGATATTTCTGCACAGTCAACTACTTATAACATAAGTTGATCAGAAATGTCTAGATAATATATTAAGTCCACCTTATTCACGGGTTTATTATGTGTGGTTTTGACCAAGCACAGTCAAAAAATAAATACAGTTATGTTTAAGTCATTGTGTGATCTGCTGTTTCCCTGCCCATAATTTTGTAAAAATCTGTCTCTTAAAAAATGAAATGGTGTCCAAACAGCAAGGCAAATTTATGATAATCCTCCCAACCTAAAAAGGCCATCCAATGTGATTTATTGATGTGATAGACTGAAATTTGTTGAAAAGTGATGTATCTTTAGCAGAAGTTGGGAGACCATTATGGGAAAATGAATTAAGCATCCACAGTATTTCAGATAAATAACATGAAATAAGATCTAGTTTTGTTGAGTAGTATTAATGTATACAACAGTATTTTTGCAACAGTAATCTCAAATTATGGATGCTCAGGTCTTCTGTACATACATTATAGGTAAATTTGAATAATTTTAAAGTACTGAGCTCTATACATCTTGATTGTTTGTGGCTTTTCCTCAATGGTGGTCTCCTTAGTCCCATAGGCCCATGTATTCAAGGGTCTATTGTATAAAATTAAAAAAAAAAAGTAAAGACATGTAAAGTTTAATGCCTTTCCATCAAGATTTCTTTGTTAGTTTCCTTAGTGTTACAATATTCCTGGTTTTGACTCTTTGCACTAATGATTACTACCCAGATGTATCTCATTCTTCTTCCCACATTCACTCTGCTCATTAAAATATACCTGAAACATTTCTACAAAGAGTATCCTGATGTGTAAAACTACACTATCATACTTGCATTCTGAAACTTTCATGTGTTCTATTTGCTGGTTACTATTTCTCATTCATTCAAATATGGATTTTTAATGCTTCTCAAATGAGTGGTACAAGAAAAATGAGGTTGTAAAAAAATAGCATTGAAAAGGAGGTTATGAATTGTGACTTGGTTACTGGATATCTCATTTGGAGGGCTCAATTTTCTTACCTAGCAAATGAAAAATATGGACCTTAAAATCTTTGAAGACTTTCTTGGTCTTAAGTGCTATTATTTTCATTTAGTTGTATGTTTTTGTATGACTTTTAAAGAGTAATAGAGGGAGTGTCATGTATTATATGCATGTGTGGAAAGATCATGATGAAACACCTTAAAAGTATACAAAAACATTTTTTAAAATGCATGTGCTTTCTATAGTTTGTTCCAAGAAATTTCTGGGTCTTATTTCTCTTTCTTTATCATTTAGTTATAATTGCAAGAAGAGTATGCTGCATATTTTAGGCTGATAATGGACTATTATTTATAATAACAATTTTGTCATATTTTTATTTAACTATTATCTTTTCCATAAGGCATTTCTTGTACTTTGATTCTGTGTATTTTAGGACAAATTTTCCATATGGCAACAAAACATCATCAATCCTTTCATGTTAATTGGGCTTTAGGTGATGTCATGTCTTCCCTGTTGTTCAATTAGACCAGCAAGGATATTCTCATGGGCCACAATACAGATATTTCAAATGCAATTGTAGACTGACGATCTCTTGGAGACATAACAAGTTGTCATGATCTATGTGCTCCCATGCCTCACTTCCCACTCTACCTTTCCCTATGCCTCCTTCCATCACTAGCAATCCAGACAGGGTGTTTGTTCCTTTGTCCTATACTAGCTATTCACAATGCAGTGAGAGCTTCATATGAGAGCTTTCTCCAGGTAGAATAGGTAATGCACAGAGAAAAACACAAACTGGAATCTTAATATAGTATGTATTTATATGAATATGTGTACTGTTATATGTCATATTTGAGTGTAATAATATATGTAATACATATATAGTATTGAAAATACATGACTGCATACATATATGTATGTATATGCATGGAATTACTTATGATTGCATACATATTATATGTTATATATGTGACATTGTATATTGCAATACATTAAATAATGTGTATAAAGAATATATGTGGCATCATGTGTATGGAGTACATTTATATATACCAACAGAAGTATATAATAAATGCATGCATATACATAAATTTATGCATTATTTATTACATAGTATCTCCATTAGTAGTGTACACAAACCCACAGAAACATACATATATACAGAAATACACAGAGACAGACAGAGACAAAGAGTTGCAGAGATCTCAGTCCTTATAGTCTAGGTTTTCTGTTACAAAAGTCAGGAATGGAACATTTAAAGTTTATTGCTATCACTGCTTTTTTCACTGCTTTAATTTTAAGAGCTTTGCTTGAAGTACCACTTTAGTGTTTACAGCCTGAACTTCAGAGTTCAGATAAATGCTTGATAGTATAAGAATTCAGCTCCCTGTTTTCCCTTCTTATAGTTAGGAAACCTGGAGTCAAAGGTTCCTCAGACAGTGCAGTCAGTACCCTTGTGTGGTTGGGTCTCTAGGAGTGAAGAACCACAACATAGCTTTTGCCACTTGGGGGCCTATAGGAGAAAGAGACAGAGTATACTTGGACAGAAAGAACCTGAGATAACAAGCAAGGCTGGACAGTAACTTGGAGCTAGTGGCTTTGTATGGGTCATGAATTCCACTATGGAGGAGCATTGCGTAAACAGCCCACGTGAGAAAGCAGAAGAATGTACTGCATTTGAACTGTAAGCAGCATGTGGAGCTCCCTAGTCAGGATGTGGTCAGGGGATACATTGGAGTTAGAGTCAACAGCCAGGCTCAGAAAAGTATCAACCACACCCATGGAACTCCTGGAAGAATGACAGCAAACGCTTCTTCCTTAAAAGTAAGCTACCCTTCATTTCCATAGGGAGGAAGGAAAGATATTTATAAAAATGTGCATTTGTTTTGGTGGTACTGGAGATTGAACTCAGGAACTTGTGTATGCTAGGCAAATGCTCTACCACTTGAGCTATGCTTTAGTTGTTTTTGTGATATGGTCTTGTCCTTTTGCCTGGTCTTGAATTATAATCCTCCTACCTCTGCCTCTACAGTATCTCAGATTACAGGTAGGAATCATCATATCCATCAAAGTGTGCATTTTAAATTGAAAGTGAGGACTTTGATGTAGACGCAGTGGAATCATCAGTGTATGTATCAGTTAAATTTAATTACAGGAAATAAACAAAGTTGTACACACTTGATACTAGCTATCCATGTTAGATATCACACAGTTGCACATTGTCATGGAGCAGAGTATCAGAGCATCCTAATGACAACAAAGTAAGGCAGGATTGTGTTCTGGAAGAGATTAGCTGAAGCACCTGCACACCTGTTCACCACCCGCCAACTCTCTGACAGACAAGGGAGTAAATTCACTCAAAGTTATATGACATGGGAATGCTAGGTGTCACCAAAACTGGAAATACTCTTATTGCAGTACATTTTTCTCTAAGCCAATCTGCTAGCAAAGAACTACCTCAATAGTATAGAATCTACAGAACAGAAAATTTAACCAATCATTTTTAACTTGGAATAAGAACAATAAATGAAAGAGATCTTTGCTTTCAATTCTCCATCTGAACAAAACAAATGGACTTTTGCCTGCATTTACTGAAAATTCTTGTCTAGAAGAAAGCCTGAGTTGTACAAATTACAAATCCAAAACTCGTACAATCATGTACCATGATCTATATTGTTTGGTAAGCATTTTCCATTTTAATACACGAGTCTCATCGTAAGGATCACACATTATAGATCCTTCATTTCTTAAATCTGCACGATTCTTTCCCTAATCATTCCTTCCTATTGAAAGTGCACAATTCAATGAGCATGGACAGAAACAGCCTTAGGCTCAAAAATATCCTGAGAACAAAAGGAACACACACTGCCCAGGATTCAAAAGGCAAACATTGCCTTTAGACTTGAAGGATGGCTTTATCTCACTAATCCATTTTTTAGGAGATGAAGTACAGTAACATTTTACATAGGTCATCAGAATGCAACTCTGCTTATAAATTGCCAAAGTATGTAATTCAACATTTTAAAAGTTTAAATTTTAGAAAAAAAAGAAAAAGTCCTAAAAGTTGTAATTGAATTCTCATTAAAAAAAAACAAAAACAAACTACACTTGATTTTCAACATCCTTTCTCCTGTTTGAATTATGAAGTACTTTATCGGCTCTGAGAATTAAGTATTGATTTTTAAAGGCATATTTAAACAATTTTGCTAAGAAAGGAGCTCTTGCAAACAGTTTGCTATAAGTTTCCACTCAAGGGCATTTGCACTTAAGGCACTTAACAGAGTGTGTTACAATGCTTAAATCAATATTCAAAGTTAAATTATATTTAATTAAGTACAAAAAGCATGTATAGTTGAAAACCAAGACACTAATTGATAGAAGTAGTTATTGCTTGATTTTCTAAAACTCATTGCAGAATTCTAAAGAAGACATATGGCTATCTCATTTTTGTCAATATCAAATTTTATATAAAGTCTAGTTCTCAAATGCATGTATAGTTGAAAACCAAGACACTAATTGATAGAAGTAGTTATTGCTTAATTTTCTAAAACTCATTGCAGAATTCTAAAGAAGACATATGGCTATCTCATTTTTGTCAATATCAAATTTTATATAAAGTTTAGTTCTCAAATGATTTTCTAACATTAAATGTTTGTGCCCTTAATGATATTCTTAGAAAACTCTTTATGTAGCATACTTATAGCATATACAATAGTTTTTCTTTCTATTTTTCTTGATATAATTAGTTACAGATCTTTATGTACTATACAGTGTAGTAGAAATGGTAACAGCAAAAATCCTTGCACGGTATAAGCCTTTTACTTTTTTAATGAATAGGTTTTACTTTTAAAACAGTTTTAGGTTTATGGAAAATTGAGAAAATGGTACACTGTCCACATTTTGTTTTCCTTGTCACTAACATCTTTAATTAGTAGGGCACCTGTGTAAAAATTAAGGATCCAGTATTGACACATTATTATTAAGGAATGTTGATCACTATTCCAAGTGTTTAGTTTCTACCTATTGTCATTTTCTGCCCCAGAATTTTATCCAGGATGCTTTGTTACATTTGGTCATCATGTCTCTCTAGGTTCCCCTTGACTGTGACAATTTTCCAGACTTTCCTTGCTTTTTATGACCTTGACTCTTCTGATGAGTGTGGTCAGCTATTTTGTAGAATATACCTCTACTGGGATTTGTTTGATATTTTCTCAAGGTTAGGGTGATGTTCTGAGATTGGGAAAAGTGAAGTTCTATTTGTGTCAGGTGGCATCATATCACAGCAAGTGCAAACACCCTCAGCATGACTTAAAGTAGTGATGCAGGCTTGATCCCCTGACTCTTATGCTTGGGGGATTTCCTCTTCTTCCCTATTTATTTAATCATTCATCTATGTTGGTATAGACTCAAAAGAGACCTTTGGCTCTCATGAGCTTTTAACATATCTATCATTGGGATTTTGATGAGCACTTCTTTACTTTTGGGGATCACAAGGTATTCTTCCAGGACCATCTTGCATAATTCATTCCCCTATCCTAGAATCATCCTTTGCTTTAAGGAGTCCTGGGTGCCAAGTATGCCTATTGTTACTGGGGTGTCATTGTTTTAGTCCTTCTTAGTTCACAAAACTAGGAAATATACATGTGCATATAATAACTCATGTACAAGGTAAACTTTAACCAATCACTAAATAAAATATGCTGGAGAGCATGGGGGTACATGGCTGTTATCCCAGTTACTTGAGACGAAGAGAATGAGAGGGTCATGGTTTGAGATCAGCCTGGACAAAAGTTTAGGAAAACCCATCTTAATTAATAAGCCAGGTATGGAGGTATACACTGTAATCTCAGCTATGCAAGAGGCATAGATAAGAAGATCATGGTCTGAAGCTGGTCCCAGTCAAAATAACACAGACCCAATCTGAAAAATAAATAAGTAGAAAAACAGGGATGGTCTAGAGGGGCATCTTAAGTGGTAGAGCGCTGACTAGCAAATATGAGGCTCTGAATTAAAACCCCAGTACAGCCAAAAAAACAAAACAGGACAGCCATGGTGACTCAAGCCTTTAATCCTAGCTATTTGGGAAGCAGAGAATGGGAGGATCACAGTTCAAAAGGCCAGCCCAGGCAAAAAGTTACAAGACCAATGACTGAGTGAATGCCTATCATCCCAGTTATGTGAGGAAGCAGAAAGAAGAGAATGTGTGTCCAGGCCACAGTGAAACCCTATCTCAAAAAAAAACAATCCATGAAAAGGCTGGTAGAGTGGCTCAAGTGGTACAGCACCTACCTGGCAAGCTTTCGGCCCAGAGTTCAACCCCCCCAAAATAAATTGAATAATTAAATAAATAAAACAGAAAGTTCCCTGAACATTGTCTGTACTCTTGGACTGTCAGTATAATAAATAAAGCACCTTAATGTATTCTTTTTTGTATTTTTAAATGAAAACAGTAAGAAATGAGGGACTTTCGGCTTCCAAACTGATTACTGGATAGCAATGAAAACAATCATCAGCTTTCTATGAAATAAAATTAAATCTGCAACTCTGGTATAAAAATCTGTGTTGTCCAAGTAGTTTGATTCATTTTCAGTAGAAATTTTAAGGAGCATCAATAGATTTTTGCATCTTTTATTTCTTTTTTGCTTTTTCCAGTCATGATGATACTAAGCTAGTAATTTAACAAAGATGTGGTATGGGTTAATCTTTCACATTTATTTACTCAACCAATGCACCAAGAAGTACGGAATGATGTGAAGAGTTAAGAAAAAGTGTTTTCAAGCTGTTGATGGTGTTTCTGTGAGACGACTTATGACCAATAGGGATTCATTCTTCATTTAGTAAATATCATTGCTTTTTAATTCCAATCTGTAACTAATCCCAGCTTAGATTTCATAAGTATGCTAATATAGCATGGAACAAACTTGCATGGTTTAAGAAACCCTAAATTTTCAATAAGAACAAAAAGACATATTGCCAAGTGACTTGGGAAGGTATTCTAAAGATTTTTACTTTTTCGATTTTGCTATCTCAATAGTTCATAATTGAAATTAAGCAATCTCAATATTTTTACCCCTTTACTTTTTTTCGTCCTCTAAAATTAACTTTGTTTCCAGTTAGTTTATTATAATAGATACAATAGTGTTGGTGTCATTTAGTAGGATTTTAAAAAATTTGAGTAACAATTTGATTTCAATAGGAAATCAAAACAAGAAATTCATGAAGTTGGTAAAGATGGAATGCTTTTGCTCTAATTCAAATATTTTTATTTCTCCATGAAATTTTATCATTTAAAAAATTAGCAGGTTGAACTATAAACATAATTTTAATTTACCACAGATTATATTCCTGGAAAAGAGATTATACATCTATTATAATTTTTCCATGTAACACAGCTAATAAGTCTAATGAAAAACAGAAAATCAGGAAAAAGACTTAAGTTACAATTTAAGTGAAAGAAATTATGCACCTCTAGAATGATGGTTGTAAATGGCTTAAAAAATGTTTTTAAATAACAGCAAGAGGCATAAACTCTGAGTCTACTTTTAAAACTTTGAAAATGAGTTCTGAAACAAAAAAAGGAACAAGATCTGGGCTTGATTGAAGAAGCAGGGATTGCAAGTCCACATGATTTTTGATGTGTCCAAATTTCAAAGTTTTTATAGTCAATATATCCTTTACTATGTTCTGGGGCGTTAATTATTGTGATTTAAATAAGAATCTTCTGATAATGAAAATGAGAGAGATACTGGATTAAACAAAAGAAACAAGTTTTTTTTTTTTTTTTGGAGGGAAGGAGCTATTGTTATTGTTGTAGGAGTTCAAACAGAGCCTTCAATAGACAAACATACTTCATGAATCTCCAAGCAAGCCAAGCAAGGCATTTCCCCATACTTACTTGATCAGAGTAAGAGTTTTTTCTAGATCACAGACCTCCTGCCCTGTTTATTAGTAGAGAAAGAGATGAATGTATTTTAATTTAGATCTATGATATGCTGTGCAATTTATATATAATATCATGTTTCATTTTTGTGACAAATCTATGAGTTTTTTTATTATTTACTTTTTGTGAGGTAAAACTAAAGACAAACCAACAACAAATAATCTCTTTGACTTCAGTTAATTTAAAAAAGACAGTTAGAAACCTGAAGCTCCTTCTTCCTTCTTTCTTCTAGTACAAATAGCTTTTGGAAAATTTTGGAACATAGATAATATTGTCTATATTATATGAATAATTACCAGCAAAACCACAAAAGAAGATTGGAAGGTTATGGGAACTCACTATCACCATCTCTGTCAGCCTTTCTCAAATCTACCCTAATTAACTGTACGATATAACTTAAAACAAAGGCCTTAAAACTTGAGATCCAAATAACAAGCTTCCAGTTTCCCATTTCTACCCACTAGCACTTGAACTTAGACGATGTCAACCAAATTATGCTCTTCTCCGAAAACTGAAGATAACGAACCATACAAGAAAGGAAGCTAAAGTCAAGTTCTATGTAGTATTAATATTAGGCCTTAGTGTTAGCATTAGTTAATCAATACTAAGAAAGAAATGAATGATACAGATAAAATAGTAAGGCAAATGATCTTCTCACTTGCTGAAGTATGTTTTATTAGCCAGGAAATCTCTATTTATACAGATATCACATAACTTCATAGATCTTTCAAGGATCAGTAAGCTTTTCAAATCAATGTGAGGACCAACATGCTTCCTAAAGAATAAGTGTCTCTCTCAGAAATCTTCCCAAACAAAAACAGTTCTCTGAGTTTCTATTCATTGTTTGACAATCTGACCTTTCCCTGTCATTTGAGAGTCTAAATCTTTTTCCTACTGACTATGTAATTGATAAAATAAATCAGGGATAAAATATTAAATGAAAACTCTCCAAGAATAATATTTGAAAAAAAAATTAAAGAGTCTCTATTGAAAGTTTGATGAAAAATTAAAGTGGTAAACAGATGATAAATCATCAGATTGAAAGCTTCAAAGAGACAGATGTGTCTGCCCTGCCTTGTTCACTGTTGTGTGTCTTGCACCTAGAATAGTGTCTAGCTGTGGTATAGGAGTAAGAACTCATCAGATATTTATTGATGAAGAACGAATATTAAAATGATGAAAGAATTAAGTGGTTCAAGAATAAAGTACAGATTTTATATAGTAAAGAAAAAATATGAACAAACATAAACATTATTTGGAACTTTGGAAATCTTTTGGGTAAAGAATTAAAAAATTATAAACAATTCTGTTGTCACTATAATTTTACACTCTTCATATAAGTCTCCCCAACACTTTTCTTTATATGGAATGCTTAATTATACAGTATGCTGCATAACAAATTATATTTGGTTTTTACCAGAGATTAATGTCTGAGCATCCTTCACAAAACAGGAAAGAGTTAAAGTTCACAGATTAAGGTATTCAGGCTCAGAAGTATTATGTGTTTTATAAAAATATGCCACATCAACTTTTAAGTCTCTGTTCAGAAAATAAATGTCAATAATCAAAATAACAGTAAAAATTAATGACAATAACACAGCTAACATAACCAGATACTCCTCAAAGGGTATTCTATTCATATTTTCTTTTGGGTTCTATTTCCATTCATTTTTACTAATGACACTCTGAGGCTTGCAATAGTTTTTACTTGATCTCTCAGATGCAAAATCAAAGACCTGCAGAGGTTGGGTACTTCTCACTACTACCCACGCTTAGTAAATCATGGAAATAGGACCTGAGTCTAATCCTGGCTACCCACCACTTCACTCTCAATCATATACTTTACCACCACCTCAATGGCTGTGTATGTTAAGATGATACATAAAGTGTACCATTTAACATCCCTTCCTATTATTATTACACTGTGAGGCATGTACTTTAAAAATTGTATATATACATGAGGTTTATTTCCTCCATTAATAGCAGAGGGCTACCATTTAATAAGGTTGCTTAAATCTTCCATTAACTATAAGTTGACTGGTCTTTTAGGAGGGTGTCAGTGATGGTAAAACTCACAGACCAACAGAATGTGTGTGATGACTAACTGGCTATTGACATACACTGGTTACATAGAGAGGCAGGAATGAGCCCAGCAGGTCTCATTCCAATGACCAGCTCTATTTCTCTTCTATGCAAGCTTCTTGGGAGACTTCTGCAGTATAATACTAATGTACAGGCACTACACCCTAACAGACCCTCTTGTGGCTCTTAACTTCTGAATATAATCGTGCTCTAAGATTGTGTTCAAATACATGTTCACAGTATGTGGTAGGCCTGTGCATCTCAATCACTTCTCAAATATTTAGTATGTATGAGTTTTAAATTAAATTTTATATCTTTTATCAATAGCTGAAGTTTAAACAGACACTGGCAAAGCATTAGATCAGTGATCAATTCACTCAAACATTTGAGTGACTTCTCAATCTAAGTGCCTGGTGTTTAGGCTGAACTTTGCTTCAGGATATTTCAAGTTATTGAAAAACAATCCAAGTTAAATCAAAAGTCCCTTTTTTTGGTTGGTTGGATAGTTGGTGGTTTGTTGGGAAGAGAAAATATAAGAGATGAAAAAAGACCAAATTTAACTCCACACACACACACACACACACACACACACACTTGCTTAGTCCCCAAATCCTTTGATATTTTGTATTCAATGTTGGATTTTCAGAAAACTCACTGTAGAGGCAGGTTTCTTCTGAGCAAAAGTTGGTTTCCATGGTGCTGAATTATCCATTTTAAAACTATGTGCTTGTCCTTAGATACATACAAGGTGGTGGTGCCTGTACCAACCACAGGTCACACAGGCCATTAGGAATGAGACATTTGTACTGCATATAGACAACACTCGGTGCAATTTCACTTTATGCATTTTAGCTCTTATGTAGAAAAAAAGAGAAATCTCATTTTCTTGTGACATATTTTAAGGTCAGTGAATTATGTTAGTTGTTTTCAGTTTGAAAACTACTTTCCAGTGGTGATTGTGATTGCTTGGAACCTGGACAAATACTCAGCTCTGTGAACCAATATGTTTTAAAACAATCCCCCTCATTGATCTGTCTTAAATTTGGGGTATGCAGGAAAGGAAAATGCTACCTTAATTTTATGGAATAGGGAAGGGGGATGCTGGCTGGCATAGCTAGTTTCTAACATCTCTAGATTGTCTGTTTCAAACACACAAGTAAAACACCAATTAAGTTGATAATCATTGGGAATTGTAACACATTCATTGCCTATTTTGTATTGTTCACAATAATTCTTTTTACCAGACTACAATTGATTGTGTCCAAAAACCCAGAGATCAGACCTCGAGTACACCTCACATGAAGGATATTTTAGTTATGAGCAGCAGTGATTTATTTTTTAAAGAAGTGCTTTGGAACAGAGTCTAAATGACCCAACAAATACATATTATCGTTCCCCATTGTCTAGAAAAAGATAAGTCTGTAGTAAAAGTTAGTATTTGGAGTCTTTTTCATTTCTTGAAAATTACTCCCCACATTCCTAGAGAAAATGCAGTTCAAAGCTGTAAACTTGTATGTTTTTTTCTTTTGGAAATTGGGCGTTTTCAGTGACTTAAAGTAATTCACCAGGTTCAGAATTTTTTTAAAAGTGGCTCACAAGTTGAAGTCTGAACTACTACAGCTACTGAGGCATTTTGCTGTCCAGTGGCAGCACTGTGAGTGCTTTGTACTGTCCCTTGCCTATTCCATCAATTCCTAGAAAGGGCGTTAGAAGCTCTCAGGGCTCAAGGTTTCACTCTTCTTGCCTAAGTGGGAGATGAAGGAAAATGGAGACCATGTGGTGTCATTCCTTCACCTGTGGCTCTCCCTGTGACTGTATCTATGAAACAGGATTGGATCGAGTTAAAAAATAGAAACTGGCTTTAGTCTGAAAGAGAAAGAAAGTGAAGAGCTTTTTTAACCCCCAATGTGCAGAAATGACTCAATGCCTCCACAGTGCTGATCTTGAGGGTGGGTCCTTATGCATTTAGTGCATGAAGTCCACACCATCCCTTCTGTTGTCCTTGACTTTTGTTGTCTTGGGGATGCCCTAGGATTATCACATTCAGCCAGCCAGCCCACCGTCTCTGAGGGAGTTACCTGGACTGGAGTGACTGGACTTCAGTGATCACCAGATGGAGCAGATTTAGGAACCAGAAAGAAACTTAAGTGCAAATTGACATCCCCAAGTTCTTGAACTCTCACTTTTCAGAGGAACCCTCCTATAGATTCCATGTAAAGGAATCCAACTTAAATAGGAAAACTTGTACGCTTCTTGCTAACAGACCCTGGGATTTTCCCACGTCCACAGTGGTTCGGGTTTTCTATTCCTGAGATGCTCACATGGTTGCGTGCACCCCAGAAATAAGGTGGATTGGGACTAGTGCTATGGCTCTGAGCTGATGGATGTCCACTCTCCATGTCTAGGCGATCTCACCCTTGCCCCCAACTCAAGCAGCTGCAGTGGCGCGCGACCTCATGCCTCAGAACAGAGTCCCTGCACGATTGCCCGCCGTGTTCTTGGAACCCAGATTGAAAAACCCGCCAACTGTATCTCGGTAGGGAAGCCCTCGCACCAGCCAAGAAGGAAGCAGCGACACGACTCTCCCTTTTTGGTGGAGCCTTGGATGCGGTGCGCACTGACCTCCACTATCCCTGGCTGCAGCCCCCGCGCCGGCGCGCTCTGCCTTGCCCGGGACCCTCTGTGCCCACGCGGGCCTCAGAGAGCGACCACATCCCCCCGAGCCGACAGCCTGGAGCGCTTTCCCAGGCTCACTCACCGATCCTGAGTACTTGCGGGGCGGTCTGCGGGAGGATGGAGCAGAGGAAATAGAGGAGCGCCCAGCTGGTGTCTCTGGTCCAGAGCCCGGGCAGAGCGAGGACTGTGTTGAGCTCCATCTTCTTAGCTTCTTAATTCATGCCGAGACACAGTCGTGGCTGCACGCCCGCGAGATGCACTCCACGAGGGGTGGGTCCCTGCCTCATCCTCCCTGGATGAGGGTCTGCACCCTGCGCGCTCCCCCCGGAGCGAGATGCAGGGAATAGGCGTGGGAACGCGGAGCTGGCTTACAAGGCTGAGCTCACTCGGGCTCCTGGCTCCTGTCGCTAGCCCATCACTGCTCCTCCTCCTCCTCCTCCATAAGCCGCAAACCGCGGAGGATCAGAGCGCTTCTGCTCCCGGAACCCAGAGCACAGCAGAGGAAAGTTGCTACCCCAATTTGTGGGAGCGTCTCCCTCATTCGTCCTCTGGTCAGATGCAAAAGTAGGGGTAGCTGGAAGGTGCAGACAGAGAAGAGAAAGGAGGAAAGAGGGCTAACCAAGGAGAGAGGGAACTGGGTGAGTTGGTGCAGGGCTCCAAGCAAGCAGGATGAGCTACAGCAGGTTAACTAGGATGGGAGCCACGTTCTTGCTTCTCTTAGTCCTTGCTTTCCCCCTCCTTTCAATGGCCCCACCCTTTATTTACTGCCCGCCCCAACCCCAGTGATCCAGACACACTGGCACACACGCACACAGACACGCTTATTCTCCCTCTCTCTCAACTTTGCGTTCTGCTGCTGGAAAGTCGATTGAGTGTTGCATCTTCAAGACAGAGCAAATCTAACCTATTGGTCCTAACAGAAGCAGCCTTCCGCTATCCTCTGTGAATGACAGTAGTGTCCCTGCGTGCCTGTTGAGAGTGGGGGACTGAGGGCTCTTAGAGACGGCCAACTATGAATTCTCCCAAGCTTAATGGAAAATCGTCTTCCTGGTGGGAAATATTTCAGAAAATATCAGAGCTCCTTCTTTAACTCTGACAAGGATAAAGAAGAAAAGAAGGAAGAGGAGGAGAGAAATGGGAAATCTTCAGTAATTGAAGATTAGAGAGGCTCTTTTCCTATTTGGACCAGAGATAGATAATGTCTTGTAAATTGCTTCCATTTACAAGCGCAGAACTGGAAAAGAGGCAACTTCCAGCACGCTGCTTTTCTTAATTTCTTTTGACTGTCACATTTGAACACTGGAAATAGGATATTTTAACAATGTAGGTTTGGAGACGGGGACTATTTCTCAGTAGAAGGACAAGGACACTTCCCTGGGGAAATCAGCATTTGATCATGTTGGCTTAATTTCCTTTGAGCTTTGTGAGGAATGTTCTATATAAATGTTTGCCAGTTCTGTATTAACATCTCATACAGATTTTTTTTTCTAAGTAGGGATTTTGGAGAACTGATCTAAACTATGTTAATTCCTAAGAAAATTATCCACAGTTTTATGGGCCTAGGATGGGAAATAATTACAAAAGAAATCTTTCTTAAAATGCATCCATTCAGTCACTCACTCATGCTTTCAACATATACATAATGAATATCTCATATGTGGTGCCAGACGTTCTACTTTTCCCTGCTGGCTCTACCATGAGAAAAATTTACCATCCATTTACCACAGGAGACTGTAGCCTCACAGCTGGAAGCTAGTTAGGTCACAATTCAAGTAGTATGTCTAGTTGTGGGTGCTTCTGGATGAGAGCTGACAAATAGAACATATCTGTAGATAAAAAAGAGGATTATATGGATTTGGGGATATCTTATACATGGAATGATTGATGAAACCAAGAAGTATAGGTACATGCTAGATATTTTCAGAAATTTTAAGAACTTTTGTATTAAAAGAAAATGGCCTTACTCAGTGTTAAATGAGAAGAAATTTAAAAATAAGAATGCTGAAAATTGGAGATGAGTAAACTTCAACTTAGTACGGACCAGATAGCTTGGAACAATGACATGACCTGCATCAGAAACAACCAAACTCTCCATTCTTTCATTTATTTGAGTATTCCATGCATATTTATAGAGGGCCTATTTCTTAGGAGGCACAGTGCCAACTCCAGTGCTAACACAGAAGGGACATGGTTGCTGGTATCCTGAAACTCACAGGCATTAGAGAAATGTGGAGGCTGGGAGTATAGCTCAGTGGTAGAGCATCTGCCTCTTGTGCACACAGCCCCTCAGCATGAAAAAGAAAAAAATTAAGTTTACAAATAGTACTGGTACTATCAGCATGAAGGAAAGGAGTAACCTGATCTCATTTCGGACTTTGGTACCTTCCTAAGGTAGAAATATGTCAGCATTCAAAGAGTGTTTACCAATTATAAATAATTGGTAAATATTTGTTAAAGTGAGAATAAATATTAAAAAAAACTATTAGGGAGTTTATTTTTAAACCTAAAGGTTTTAATAAAAAAGACTTTAGGTTTAGTCAGCTAGATGTTAATTGCCTTCTTACACTCAGAGCCAATAAATAGTAGATTTTTCACTGTATTCTAGGTTTTGAGCATGGTTAATCCCCTTTATCTTTCTGTAGTGGAATGCTGGCACTTAACCATATCCAGTTCTCTTCTTCCCCTGGTACAGGGAAACCTGTACCTTTTCAGTGAGGTAGCAATATATGACTATTTATAACTGAGGAAACGAGTGTGGAAGTGGTATGCATCACTTGCAGGCAAAAAGGATCCTGCGTGGCCCTCCAGAACTGTCTTTTCCTTCCAGAGTAACTCAGAATGCCACTGGTTCTAGAGATCCAGATGGAAACAGACTGGAATCCCTAAGTCATTTTTTGTAGGCAGGAAAGTTGCTCTGAGTAGTTATCACACCAGCAACAAACTACATTGTATGTTTTCATTTACTAAAATTTTGAGATGTTTGTTACTGCAGCATAGCCTACATGCTGATGGGTATACTCTCTAAGACTTAAAATAAATAAAATAAGAGTAATAATAATACAAAAGAACTATTGGAGGGTTATATGACTCACTGGATATGAAGTATTTTCCAAGGCCCTCATTACACTGTATATAACAGTTCATTTGTGCTAATTACATTTTTTTGGTTAAATGATTCCATACTGACATTTTTAGTTTAAATATTCCCCAAAGTGGGAGAGACTAAAGGGTTTGTCTGGCTGAAATGAGTCAACAATACTGATCCCATTAATAGTATGATAGTTGTAACTGGTTCAATTGCTCCATCACTATTTGAAGGAATTTTACCACCTTTTACCTATGTAACTTTTAGGATATGAGTAAGTAGTACTTTTTTGTGTCTTTTTTCCAGGTAAAGACACTGCATTTCCCAAAGGAGGTTTCTCAAAGAATAAATGCCACACTTAAGTTATTTTTCTGTGTTGGCTATAGAATTCTGTAAAACTTAAAACTGAAATTTATTTCCTTATTAAAATGCTACCCTCCACTGCTCATATGCACAGGCTGATGGTGTTGCGTTACTCCTGAGGGATCATCAGCTGCTGCTAATTAGTTTTGTATTTTTTAAGACTATACTTTGTGCATATATGCATCTAGTTATTTTTTGCCCCAAACAACTATGATAATGGCTTCTTTTTTTCTGGTGCAAAGCCCAGGGCTTTGCATATTCTCACATACTAGGCAAGTGCTCCACTACTTTAACAATGCCCCTCTCCCTTCTGTTTTTTTGTTTGTTTATTTTTTGGTTTTGTTTTGGATACAGGTCCTTCCAAGTAGCTGGGATTATAGACATGCACCACCACATCCAGTGATATTTACTCTTGATTCATTATTTTTCATAATGCTCCCTTAAGAACAAAAATGTTCAATTGAATGCATGCTGTCTTTTTCCCATTCCCTAATTTTAAGCTTAATTTCTTATACTGTGGTAAATAATAAAGCATGAAACAATGTGTTTCTCATGGGCGCTGGTGGTATTACTTAGATACAAACCCATTTAAAATCACTTAATTTCTAGAAGACAACTAGATACAAAGAAAAGTAACTTATAGTAAACTAAGCAACTTATGTATGATTGACTATGTTTCCAAAATGTAGTGAGGCTTCCTGACTGCACTAATGACATTACCCAGAGCACTGACAGCAGAAGATCAAGTAGCTTTTAGAGCCTCCTGGAAATGTGCTATTGATTTAGGATTAAAATCTTCATTTCTTGGCTACATCTTTATAATTTTCTGCTAGGTAATGTCATATATTTATATGATGGTAAATGCTACCTTAAGCCAGGGATTCCCAAATCTTGTCACTTGCTCAAATCCTTCCTCTAGTTTCCAAAGTGAAACAGCCAACTCTAATTACCATTGCAACTGATATTCTAACATGAGCATCACCTTCTATCTAACTAATAAAACTGAGAACTTGGGAGGTCACTCTTGATTTCTCCATAATCAGTTTAGTTTCATGCAGTATTGGTTTAATGTCCAAAACATGTATTTAATCTACTTCTCTGCAGCTCCACTGTTATCATAGTTGTTAAGGGTTTCTCAACTTCAAAGTTTTGGATGTTTTGGAATAGAATTCTTTGTTTTGGAGGCTGTCCTGTGCTTGGTAGGATGTTTAGCAACTTCCCAACTTCCCTGAACTCTATCCACTAGATGTCAGTAGAACATTCTCCCAAGTTGTGACAACCCAAGATGTCTGCAGACCCTGTTAAATGCACTCTGAAGTACAAAATCACCCCTGGTTAAGAACCATTGTACCACATCACCTTCCATTTGCACTTTTACCATAGTCTATTAACTGTCCACCTCACCCAGTTTGTATCTTTCTATTCATTTTATTCATCTTCTCTAAACTAACTCCTTCCATTGTTTTTCCACAATATACTGCTTAGTTTCCTAATGGCCATTATCAACTCTCTAATTTATCTGTTTATTTTATTAAAGCTAAAACTCTGTCTGCTTTGTTCATCTGAAATCTCAATTCCTGTCACCGAGGCAGAGCTCAACCAATGCTCATCAAATGAAAAACTGGGTGACTAGAAGACATTATATCATAAACTATACATCTTGCAACTCACAGCTGGCTTTGTAAGCCAGCTGAATCACGAGTCAAAATCCTCTTTTAATTTGATCCAAAGCATCTATATTGATCAGTTCAATAGTGTTGTCTTCAATTTGGAATATAGTATACTGTCTAGTAAAACTAGAATGTAATCTTCAATGTGTTTTTTCAAATTACAGCAAAGTAATCTTTGAGTAGGGGTTCCTCTCAATGTTTCACTTTTCAGCACCATGACTATCGTTAATGCACACCTTAAAATTTTTACTGTAATTTCCATATGAACACTGGTCTGTTTGCAAAAGCATTGTAGAAAGCAGCTGTAGTGAAATATTTGAAAGGAAAAAAATAGTGTCTTATTTATTCATTCCTTTGCATGCTATTATAACAACCCAGAGTGTGAAGAAATTCAGTCATGTGGAAGGTGTGAACCAAGTTGGTGTTTAGCTACTTCCAGACATAATTGTGACTCATTGAAAGGTAAAGAAGAAAAACTCCAAGCCAGGCACTCAAGATGTTAGGAAACCTGTCTGACCATTAATGACAGCTCACTGCTTTGAGACAGGTCTTTAGGTCTTAACTACTTTAACAATGGACTGAAGTGGTTGACCAATGTTGTCCATTTTCTCTCCAAAGAGGACATTTCCCTTTCAGAGCCAATATGAATAATACCAGTTTTGTAAAGGAAGGGCTTCACATTCTCAGTTCCCTCTTATTTATAAATAGGATAATCTTTTCCTTAAGATAATGAGCTTTTTCTTTTCTTCTCATCATATATGCCAGGACTGTGTGTTTGTGTGTGTGTGTGTGTGCGTGTGTGTGTGTGTGTATGTGGTATATTTACATGTACTTACTTAATACAATGATCTCAGGGGATAAGAAGTACTTTTATGTGAATATTGTATCTGGGAAAATTCAGGCACATCTTAGAATTTTCACAACTAAATGACAAAACTTGAGATGAGTCAGTCTAGTTCTAGCATCCCCACTTGTTTTTGCTAAATTAAGTGAAACTCATATCACACAATGTTGGCAATTTCAAATGAAGGTTTTAGTGGAATTAGCACATTCATGATGCAGAATAACCACCAGCTCTAACTACCCCTAGTGTGGCTGGAAAGTTGTGAGACAGAAGTAGTAAAAGTGAATTCAGACAAGCAGAGGGTGTTTAGACCAGGTAAGGATTTTGTGGGCTGTTGTGAACCCTGGCTTTTAATCTGGATGAAATGGGAAGTCGCTGAGGGTTTTGAATAAATAAGTGGTTGGATCAGGTTTGTGTTTTCTTTCATTCTGGTTTGTTTCACATAGCAAAGACAAGGAAATAGATGCAGTTCTTACCTTCAGGGAGTTATAGATTATTATATAATCAGTAATTATATATTTATTTGCAAACAGGGAGTTTGCAAATAAATATATAATTACTGATTATATCAATAAGAATTGTAGATAACTTCAAAGCTTTTTAAAGAATAAAAGCATAAATCTTACATGTAGATATCAAAGATGAGTTATTACAACGTGAATACTAGTATAATCAGACAGACAGAAAATAGGACACCATGAGAACCTTTCTAGTTTCGTTCAGTCATTACCTACCTTCCCCTCAAATGTCACCATCTTGATGTTGTTCAACGGCATGTTAGTTTTGTCTGATTTGAAACATTTTTTCTTTGAGTGATATTTATATGAATGTAAAAAGACACATTTTTTAAAAGTATAGTTATAAACTTTGAGGCCATATCTGATCCATCAAAGAGGGTAGAAACAATCCCCCTATTTATTTAGTTGTTACTTTTTAATCATATTATTGTTGTACTAAGGGTACATTGTGACATTTACAAAAGTTCTTATAATATATCATATTCAATTCACCCCTCCATAATTTTCCTTTGTCTTCCCTATCGCCATTCCTGGAATAGTTTCAGCAGGTCTCATTTTTCTGTTTTCATGCATGAGTATATAATATTTCTACCACGTTTATCCTCCTACACCCTTTCTTAATATCCTCTCCCTTCCTACTGCTACTATCCTCCAGACAGGAACTATTTTACCTTCCTGCTTTCTGTTTTTGAAAAAAAGACATTTTTGTTTGTTTAAGATAGCTATACAGTGTTTCATTGTGACATTTCCATGTATATATGTGTTATAACCCAAATTGGCTCATCCCCTCTATTTTTCTCCTTTCTACCTTAGTCCCCTTCTTATGGTGCTTTCAACAGGTTTAAAAAGTCTATATTCATTCTTGTAGAGAGGGTACACCAACCATATTCACCTTCTTAGCTTCCTTCTTTTGCCCTCATTCTCCTGTTAGTGACCTTCCCTTATTGTAATCTATTTTTTCATAATATTGCTTGCATTTGTATTGGGTCTATATTCCACATAACAAAGAAAACGTGACCTTTGGCTTTCTGAACCTGACAAACCTCACTTAAGATGCTGTTCTCCAGCTCCAAAACTTATTATAAATTAAATATACAAATGCTGTTCAACTTACAATGGAGTCATGTCTTAATAAACTTATTATAAGTTGAAAATATCATAAGTTGATAACACATTTAATATGTCCATAGTTTAGCCTAGATGTGCTCAGAGCACTTACATTAGTTTACAGAGGGCAAAATCACCTGACATAAATCCTATTTTGCAATAAAGTGCTAATGATAGCATTATTTATTTATTGAATACTATATTCAATATGTATATTTATTATTTATTGAATAGTGTATTGAAAGTGAAGAACAGAATGGTTGAGTTGGTATGGGGTTTGTAGTCAAAACATGGTCTCTGTTAAACCATCTTAATTAGGAGACCATCTGTCTATTCTTCTGTGCCTGGATTCTTTCAAATGGGAGATAACATTTACCAAGCCCTTAATCTATGTCAGACACTATCTTTAGTGGTTCACATTTAGGAGTCATCATGACCCTTTGAGATGGTCACTGATATTACCCTCCCCAGTTTACAGAAGAGGGCACTGAGGCACAGAGACAGAATATGGGTACCACAAAGGAAAACTAAAGGATGTGTGGATAGATTTGAATAGCAGAACTTGGTTTGGATTAAGAGCTGAGGAAAGACTACTCTGAGGAAGTAGCCATTATACCTTAGCTTCAAAGGTCGTTGAGAATTAGGGCAAGGAGAATAGCATTGCTGGCAGAGGAATGTCCTGTTGTGGGATCCTCCCAACCATGTACATAGCTTGAAGGCCTGGTCAGCTGGAGCTGGAGATACAGTGGCCCAAGATGAGATGGGATGTGTGAGCAGAGCTGAGAGCTTTAGGAATTTTTACAGGCCTTCCTGAGGATTTGAGAACTGTTCTGAAGTGATGGAAAACTCTAGAGTCTGGTTCCATCTTTCCTACCCTGTTCTCTTATCATTCTTTGCTCTCCCAGTTATGGGGTCCATAAGGCAGAGTTCCTCAGCATGGGAATTCACACTATTATTAATTCCCCTGTGTCTACCTCTAGTATTCCTTCCCATTCTGTCCTTTCAACCACATCACATAGAACTCTTCCTTTTCACCTGAGTCCAGCCCTTCAGTTCTTTTTTGGTTCCCAATCATAACCAGTTCATTACATCTCAGGACATTCCCCCAACTGCTCTCATTAGTTTTTCCACACATTGCCTGGTTCAGAACTATTCATGCTTCTCATCCCATTATTCATGTCTTTCTTTGGGTTCACAGTGAAAAAATACACCCACCCACTTTGCTCATGTTAGCATCCTGGACTATCCTTCTTAGCACTTATCACCAATTTTAACTCTGTATCTACATGCTTACTATTTTAATTGATCCTTCTATGTTATAATTATTTCAAATAGTTTTCAAGAGTAGGGTCTACATATATGACTTGTGCACATTCAGAGTCACTCCCAACTCCTAATACTCAGTAAGAACTCAATCCATATTTGTAGACTGATTGGGTTTGAATTCTCAAAATGTCAAATGATCTGACAAAGAGATCTCAGTTAAAGGAGGGTAAGAGGGTGAATATGATCAAAGCACAGTATATGAGTATATGGAAATGTCACAGTAAATTCCATTAATTTGTACAATACTATGCAATTATAATTATAATAAAATAAAAGTAAGAGGTGATACAGGAAGATAATTGATGTGCTGAAAGCAATTAAAGAGTTTATTTCTAAAATCAGAAAGAAATTTCAATTCAGAAATGGAGTGATAAATTGGCATATCTCATACACTTAAATAATGCATTTGATTTCTGTTTAAAGTTTGTTTTTGCAACAGTGTTTTAATAATTACTAGTTTTAGAAATTTTATAAACAACTTATTTCAGTTTTGGAATACTTAAGTAAGTGCAAAGACAGCCTAAAGAACCTATGTTTGAAAGCTAATAATTGCCTTTAAAAAGCTAAAATTGAAGCTCACAACCATTATAACATTCTAATTTTTATTCAGCCCACTCTTCCTTATACAGTTCCAATTTAAATGTCCTGACAACAAGACACATTAAGGTTCTTCATATTTAAATCATATAAATTAAATAAGATCTCTAATTATTATATCTTGGTTTAATTTCTGTCCTCATGGCCTCATACAGGAAGTAACATCCATGTTTAAAATTAAATTATTACTTTTTATTTGTCAAAGCAATGCACGCATATACTTTGAATTTACATAATACTAAATGAAAATGTAGCAAATCAATACCACTTCCATGTTCCTCCACCCCTATCCAACTCTTTTAGCTGTTTTGTCCAGAATTTCTACCTCATATTTCTGCATAATATATGCAAATAGTTCCTGTTGACTTAATCATTTTGAGGTGTTATCTTTTTTAAAAAATTAGGATATATTCATTGTACAGAAGGGATTCATTGTGACAATTCCTAATAGGCTTATATTATACATTGGTTAGGTTGCCCCCCACTCTCTCTGCTCCTCAACCACCTAAAGCAAATGCAAGAGGTTTCATTGTTCTATTTACTATAAGTATATGAAACCCATTAACCATATTCCCTCACCTTCATCTCCTCCATTCACCCTCTCTTCTGCCACAAGTACCTATTTTACAGTCTTGCCTTTCATTATTAATTCCAAAGTGTTAATATTCAAAGGGGTTTCTCAATGGATCTCTGCTGTGAATATAGTTACTTTGGTCAGTACAACCCCTTCCATTAATCTTCCTTACCACTTCCTTCAATTCAGTGGCTTTTCAATACATATTGTTATATTCTCTACCTGCACAGATGTTATAGATATCAATATTGTTGACTATCATTCTCTTTTCCTTTACCTCCTCCCCAAGTTCTATAGAGCAGCTCCACTATTACAAACATGTTGTACATATAAGTTTGTATATGATCATGTTTGTTTTATGTATATTTCTATCTTTTTGATCTATATTCCACATATGAGAGAAAACATGTGGCTTTTGTCTTTCAGAACCTGACTTAGCTTACTTAATATGATGTCCTCCACTTACATCCATTTATCCTCAAACAACATGATGTCAATCTTCCATAATTAGGGCCGAATAAAACTCTATTGTGTACACACACATATATGTCTCACATATATAAATCTCATATCATCCATCTATCTATCTATCTATCTATTTATCTATCTATCTATCTATCTATCTATCTATCTATATACATACATATATATCACATTTTCCTGATCCATCCATCAGTTGTACAGTACCTGGGTGGTTTCCATAGCTTGGCTATTGTGAACAGTGCTGTAATAAACATCAGTGTGCAAGTGTTTCTATTGTACCCTGCGTTGTTATCTTTTGACTTCTATCATGGTATAGAAGATTTTCTCTCTGCACAAATTAGCACTGTGCTGTAATTACATTTTCCTCTTATTACTCTGTTTTTCCTGAAGTTAATTTTTGCATTTTTTTTCATTGGTTTCACTTTTTTGTAGCTATTGTTAGTCTTTCTCATAGCTTCCAATAGTCTGTACCCAATTTTCAGAAATTGGTTCTCATCATTCCTCCAACCTCCATTGACACCTCCATTTTCCTATTCTCAGTACTGAGTTCAAAGCTTCTCTGTCAACCTAGAGGATCTTCCTGTCTTTCTCCTGGGATAAGTGTGCTGTTTTCTGGATCTCATGTGCCCGGAGTTAGTCAAACCATAAGTGTGAGGCACAGTCCATAGGACTTCCTTATTATCCAATCCAGACTACCAATAGTTTCAATTATTTTCTATAAGCACTTTAGAAGTCACTAAAACTACCATCCTTCTAGTTACAGTTTATTATAAAGAAAGGATACAGACTAAAATCATCCAAGAAAGAGGCACTTAGAGAAGACTCTAGAATGGTTTCAAATTTGAAGTGTCTGTTGTCCTTTCCTAATGGAGTCAGGATATGTTACATTCTAGACATTAACATGATAGTATGCATGGGATACTTCTTTCCAGAGAGGAGTTGCATCAAAGATTGTAGTCGGGCTTCATTATTTGAGCACAACTATCAACTTGTTGGAACTCAATCTCAAGGCCACTTGATATTGTGGGGCCCAAAATTCCTACCCTAAATCACAGAGCTGGTCTTTCTAGCATGTACAGTGCCTAAGACTATTTAATTTGATCAACTTTACCCTACATAAAGACACTCCTGTAAGGTTTGACATAGACTGCCCCAAAAAACAATGGCGAAAGCAAAGTCATTTGGTTTTTTTTTTTTTTACTATTCACTAGTAGTCATTAGTTTATGTAACTATCTTGGTAGGGCAAATTCTCAAGAAGTTTCATTACATTTAAAAATAAAAGAAAAATAGAAATAGTAGTTCACCAGAAGTGATGATAATGACCACTATCTACATGGCCATCTCTTGAACAATGTGGCTTCAATCAGGACATGTGACCATTTACACAGAGGTCAGTTTTCCTCAGAGTTCTTTCATTATCTACTTAGAAATTCTTTTTCCCTCCTCTCTACAATTTATCTCCGATGGTTTTTGTTTTTGTTTTAGTCTTGAATCTATCTCCTTCTTCCTCCACCTTCTTTTTGTTCTCTTCTATCTCCTCCTCGGTCTTCTCTCTCTCTTTGCCTCTCCATCTTCATTTCTGTCTATATTTATCTCTTTCTCAACACATACTTGCATGAATTTCTGAACAAAGTGCTTAAAGTATCTCCATGTGGTACCTATTGCATTAGTCCCTCTCTTTGCTAAATTGTATAAATTTCTAAGACATTTCTCAAATTCATTTTTCATTTATTTTATGATTTAAAAAATTCTGACATTATGTTTTAAATTTGTTATTTTTTCCTCCAACGTTTAAAAATCTTGTTTCTTTTTTATAATGCAATGTCTTAATTTTTTTCTTTCTTTAACCTCTCTGAAGATATTATTGTAGGACTTTTTTTCCTACTGAATGATCTCTCCTACTTTCAAGATGCTCTTCTCTACATGTTTTAGTCCCCAACTTTCATGAATGGAAACTTTTCCAAATATCCTTTAACCCTTTGTTGCCTCCGCCACATTAAGAAACAGGGACTAGAGGGTGGATTGCAAGCTCTGAGTTATCAGTTGAGCTTGGGAGTTCGAAGCTTTGCTAAAGTGTGACTTCAAGTGACACCTGAGAATCTCTGATAATAGCATACTTAAGAGTTTGAGAGTGCTGGGGTGCTGGAGGCTCACGTCTGTAATTGTAGCTAATTGGATGACACAGATCAGCAGTATCATGGCTTGAAGCTAGCCCAGACAAAGAGTTTGTGAGACCCTATCTTAAAAACATCCAACACTTAAAAGGGCTGGAGAGTGACTCAACTCTTAGAGTACCTGCTTAGCAAGCATGAGGCCTTGATTTCAAACCCAAGTACCACCAAAAAAAAAAAAAGAGTTTGAGAGTATGTTTAACAGTTTTCACTTGGATTGATTGTATCCTAAAAAGAAGACCCTTCCAAAGACTTTCCTTAAGACTAAAGATCTGACTGAGGTGAACTCTGTGACTAGTGAAAGAAGGAAGTTGGTCAACTTCAACTTCTGGAGAATTTGGCTTTGATTTTATGCTAGGGCCATGGAAAGCAGAAGTTATGTAGTGCTGTGAATTTGATTATTCCTTAAGACCTTCCAGGTTGGCCTTTTACAGGACTCTCTCCATTTATTCCAGTTCCTGAAGTGCTCCAGGCTCCCAGTTTGTAGCCATATGAGTTTTCTACCCTGCAGATGAGGTTGACTCTTGTCTTCTGACAGTATTGCTTTAAGATTTGGCTAAGTAAGTCTACACAGCTTTGCTTGTTTTTTCTCACAATCTCTGAATACTAATTATAACTTTGGTGTGGTTTCTGGGGGAAAGTGTTCAAGCCTTCATCTTTATCCAAAAGCACTTATTTTGCAACTTTACTATAGATTCCTGTAACAGATGTTGTCAGTGCCCTGACATATGTTCTCAGCATCATCTTTATGTAGAAAGGTGGCTTCTTGAAAACAACTGACACTCTCCACCTAATGGTTTGGTTTTCTTTTGCTGCTTTGACAGTTGAAGACTGATTTGTATTCGATACCAAAGAATCAATGATCTGGGAAGCAATCTCTCAACTGGCCAAGCTTAGAGAAATGTCCTGCACTTTTTCTTAAAGATGCCTAAAGGGGTTCAGTTCCAGTTACCTCCAGGGAAAACTTCCCTGGCTGTGCATCTTTTATTAACTTCTTCTTTGCTGGCTTAAATGTTCATTCCTCTACTTATCCTTCCTTAAGTCATGGCTCAAAATAACTAACAGCACTTAAATCTTTGTCTCAGTGTCTGCTGCTGAGGAGACCCTAGTCATTTTCCAAGTCTTTTATACTTTTACCTATTCTTTTATTTTTTTCTTACTGGGTTCATAATTAGTTGGTAATTGCAAATGCTGAGTTTTGAGTCACTAATATTGTCCTGCTTACAACAAGGTAAGTCACAGTGACAGGAATCATCTTTGATAGTCTGCCTCTTTATGGTAAATGATCTCTTACATTAGACAGGGAATGTTATCTTCTTATTTAGAAGGTAAAGCATGTTACAAGATACAGGCTGGACATCCTTAATGTAAAATCTGAAATTCAAAATGCTCCAAAATCTGAAACATTCTAAGCACTTGCAAAGTGACACAAGTCTTATGGTTCAGTGTACAAAAACTATGCTTCATGCACTGTTACTAGAAATACTGCGTAAAATTACCTTCAAGCTATGTGTATAAGGTACATTTGAAACACAAGTGAATTTTGTGCTTACAGTTGAGTCTCGCATCTCTGATATAGTTCATTATGTATATGCAAATATTCCAAAATAAAAAAAATTGCATTAAAAAAATTTCTAGTTTCAAATATTTGGGATTGGGATTACTCAGGCTGTATCACTTGACTAAAGTACCCTGAGTTTGTCTCTGACTAATTTTAAAAGCATATACAGGACTGTATATTAATTGCCTTTAAATCATGTGTTGCATAATAGCAAAGTGAGAACAAGTGATCTCTATCATAAAATACCATTAAACCTAGCAGAAAAACAACACTTCTGTGCATTTAGGTGTTTGGGGCATAGGAAATGATCTCTAAATTCTTGCTACATAATAAGAAAAGAACAGATAAGAGCCCAGGAGAGATGGATACTTATTCCAGGACATGGTAAACAAATTTCCTCTCACATCAGTACACAGTAATAAGCTAAAAATTCACCCTATGCCACTTTATCAACCAATTCTCTATTTATATTTTTAAATCTCTAAAAAGATATCCCTTTGTAAAGTACTATTCCAAATTACCTGCATTCTACAAAATTACGTAGGAAAGCAACTGAAAAGCATAGAGTAATATTGACTCTTGAATAATTCAGGAATAATTGATGAGAACATCTTTTCTTTCACAGTAATAGGCATTATCAATGCCTTAACTCTACGTGTTTTCCTTCTCTAACAACCATAGCAGGCAATTTGAAGAATTGAAGGTGTTGCCTCTTCAGCACCCAATTGACTTCATTCCTTTCCCCTCTTTTTTATATTCTCAGTGTAATACAAGTCTTTCTAGGTGTCCTTCACACAATCACCGCAGACATTTAGAACCATGTGTTTCTTCAGGTACACACCATGCGAAAGAGCAGAATGTCAGGATGTAGCCGACTGTCTCGGGCAATACCACAGAAAATCCTCCACCATATGGTAGCACACCCCAGACAGTGAAAAGATAGAAGTCTGTCCAGGATGGTGAGGAAGGGGCATCCTGAGTACATACGAGCCCGTGTACTTTTGTGGAGTCACCTCAATAATACTACTTACATCTCTGCCCCTGGCTACCATCAGGTTAGCTCATCTTTACAGCCTTTAGGGAGCTACTTCAGTGTTAAGAACAACTTAAGTGAAATGGGAGATAGAACCAGATACTCATGGCTTTATCCTTCTTCCCAGCTCTATAAATACACAAAATTGTGCTACATCACCACAAGTCCTAATAATCATTCAGGACAATTTTCTAAAATGGGTGTGTACTTGCTAGATGGTATAAGAAGAAATCAAATCATTGAGAAACATCAATACCTATAACCTAAATTTCAGTTTCAAAGCATATTTATCTCTGCTCATGTGTTACTTCACCAACTCCTTCTGCTGCTTCCCAACTTTGTTTTATTTATCAATTTATTCCTTTATCAAAGTTGCTTCCAATCTGAACAAGATATGATGACTCCTCTCTTCTGGAGAATTATGAAGATGTAGGTGATTCTAAACATAAATCAAATATTTAGAGTGATTAAACTACTTATGTTGAATCACACACACACACACACACAAACACACACACACACATATATAATTTTGACAAAATAGGATTTAAAGTAACAGTTAATTTAGTCCTTACTTTTGTTCATGGCAGTACAATCTTGTTTTCCCATTTCTTTCCATGTTTTAAAATAATATCCTACCCTACAATTTCAGGTTGTTCTGCCTGTCTTATGTTTGATTTCAGAATCATACTCATTCTATGTATGTGGCAATATATGTACTTATAACATGAAAATCCCCAAATGAAATTGCCATTATTTATTGTCCTACAGTTTTCTTCAACAAAGAGAAAAGAGAGAGAGAGAGAGAGAACTTTCCAAAATTCAGTGAAGCATACATATTATATATGACAATGTGTGTTGAATTTAGGCCACACAAATATAAAATAGAACTTTCTTATTTAGTAGTAGAAACTTGTGAGCACAGGAATTGGCAATGATAAAAATGTCCAAAGTCACAAATACAGTACTTAGTCATGGGTGATGTTATTTGGCTCAAAAATAGACTTTTATTTTGCCTTTCTCTAACCATGTTCAGAATCAGAGACAAGAGAGACAAGAACCAGCAGGAAGATAGAACAAAAGGCTAACAGAATCAAAGAGTGTTCAAACAGCCAGCTGAATTCATTGTGCATCTCCACCACAGAAATATTTTTCAGGTGATTCTGTTTTTGACAAAGCATGGGAACCACAGGATCTACAACGCTTACAAGCAAAACTCAACAACTCTAATAATAGTTACAGAAGTGAAATCCAATTTGGATAAAATAAGACATTGACTCAAGTCCTCTGAGAGAAGATTTTTAAAAACAAAGTTTAGAAAAAATCTAGTTTGCCCTTTGGGGAATCACATTCTTCATTGCACATTGACTTTTTTTTTCTAGGTTTCTATATCACTGAGAGAATTTTCTTTCAGTTTTCCTACTCCATTTGACATCATGAAATGTGACACATTTGTTTTCCTTTTTCTTTTTAATCATAAAGATTCTAAAAGGCCATTTCATGCTCTGGTGTTTGGCCCACCCTACTTCTGAACGGTGCAGGTGGTAGTACTGTGATACAGATGAGCTCTGCCTCATGACATTTAATATCTTAGTGTCCAAATGGTAGAGATAAAAATATCACCTTTGTGTTTACTAGCCCATTCTCTAGGGAAAGTAAATGCATCCTGGTTGGTATGAAATTAATGTAAAATTCTGTATTGCTGCCTCTTGTGTTTATTTTAGGGCTAAAATCCACCATCTGATCCATGTCCAGTTTTTGGTTAGAAATATAGTAGATTATTTCTGTGTTCACACTATTTTCAAGACAGGCAAGGTGGTTCTCCCTGGGCACTGACCATCACTTTGGACTTAATTTTTTTTGGCGATACTGGGGTTTGAATTCAGGGCCTCACACTTGCTAGGCAGGCGCTTTAACACTTGAGCCACTCTGCCAACTTGAACCTAATATTTGAATTATGTTTATGTATGTTATGTTTCCAAAGTCAATTTGGGGAAGAATGATAGTACATTCTTAGATACAAAACAGTGTGGAATAAGGGGAAGAACTGAATATGGAAACATTGTTTTTGTGCCTTTGTGTTCCCTCAGCAAATCAGCTTTATTGACCTACCACTGGAGCATCAAATGCCTCCTCTGAGACAGTGTTCTTCAAGATTCTTCTGTTTCTAACTTCCTGTCCATAGTTCCCAGGCTCTTCTACTTTACCAGTTTGCTCATCTTCCTCATTAGCTCTTAAAATCTGACATGATCAAATGTGTGCTTTGACAAGGTCACTGTGGTTACAATGGAAAACAGATTGCAGTGCAGTGTGGGGCCAATGCAGTTATTCTTGAGTAAATTGGTGTTATGGTGTCTCACAGTGTGGGGCCACAGAGAGGTGAACAGAGTCAGAGGAGAGATATGGTGTTGAGCTGTCTGGACGCATTGTTCCTGATTTGGATTTGGTGACAAAGGAGAAAAGAGATGTCAGTGATGATATTCAAGTTTTTGGCTTGGGACCTCTGCTCATTGTCATCTGCCTTCACTGGGACACAGCAGGGCACCAGCTTTAGGGAACACAGATGAAGTCTGAGGGTTTGGAGATTTAAAAGTTCTTTGAGATATTGCCACCTGAATGTTTCTGGTCACTTGAGAGTTATGATGGCTCCTCTTGTGTTAGACCAATTTTATCTTGTTTGAGAGCAAGAATTATTTCTTTTCCTAATTCATATTCTTTCATTACATTTCTTATTTTCATATTTGACTAATGCTTAAAATGTGCTAATTGAATGAGACCATGTAATCACAATCAAAGAGGATATCCAGTCTATCACCCTCAGAATGCTGTTCTTAAGTTTAAATAATGGACGCCCAGAAGTAATTGAACAAAATTATATTATCTTAGTAAAAAAGAGTGGGAACAAAATTGTATTATCTTAGTAAAAAAGAGGCTAGTGACGGTGTTTATTCCCATGTAATGTTGAATGTTCTCCAGAACATGTCTGGTCTATTCTTACCACTCCAATTGACAATATACTAGAAGTTCTTACCAGAGAAATTGGGTAAGAGAGAGAAATAAAAGTCACCCAAATTAGAAATGAAGAAGTTAAATTGTTCCTGTTTGCAGACAAGATGGCCCGACATATACAAATCCTAAAGACTCCACCATAAAAATATTAGAACTAATAAATGAGTTCAATAAAGTTGTAAGATACCAAATCATCATACAAAAATGAGTAGCATTTCTATAGAACAGTCAATTATCTGAAATATAAATTTAAAAATCCTGTGTATGAAAGCTACAAAAATACTGATGAATAATTTTAATTAAGGAAGTTAAGGTTCTCTACAATGAAAACTTTGAAATACTGATCAAAGAACTTGAAGACACAAAGAAGTGGAATATATCTCATGTTTATGGATTATAACAATCAATATCAGATAAGGAGTTGATAGAAAAAACACATAAGGAACTTAAATAACTCAATAGAAAATACCAAGAAACCCAATTCTAGAAATGGACAAAAAACTTGATAAGACATCTGTTAAAATAAGACATAAAAGTTACCAACAAATATATGGAAAGGTGTTCATTATCATTAATTATCAGAGAAATTCAAATTCAAACCATAGTGAAATACCATTGCTCTCCAGTTAGAATGGTTATTCTCAAAAAACAAGATAACACGTGCGTTAGCAAAAATGTGGATACAAAGGAACTTTTATATACTGCCAGTGGGAATCTAAATTAGTACAGTCATTACAGAAAACAGTATGGAGGTTCTTCAAAAATTTTAAAAAAGAGCCTACCATATGATGCAATAATCCCACTACTGGGAATATCCAAAGGAAATGAAAACAGTATGTCAAATAGACATCTATACTCCTGTGTTTATTGCTGCAATATTCAACAGAGGCAAGATATGGAACCAATCTAACTGTCTATATGTGGATAAAAGTACAAAGATATATATATTTGTATATATATATATATATATACACACACACTATTCAACATAAACAGATCACAACTTTGCAACAATATGAATGAACCTGGAGGAATTAAGTGAAATAAGTCAGTTACGAAAAGACATATGTAAAACCTAAAACAGATGATCCTATAGAAGCAGAGTGCTAACTAGTGGTTATTAGAGATTGGATAAAACATAAAGGATTTAGGGACAGGGCAAGCTGTGTTAATGGGCAAGAAGACATAAGGTTTTGGTGTTCTGTTGCATAGTAGAGTGACTGTAGATAATGATAATATACACTATATTTCAAAGTAGAAGATTTTGAATGTCTCACTGTAAAGAAATGATAAATCTTTAAGGTGATGGATATGTTACTCATCCTAATTTGATCAGTACACAGTGTTTACATGTATTGAAACATCACATAATACTCTATAAATATATATAATTCACATATGACAACCAAAAAATTTGGAACATCAATACTTGGTTGCATTAGCTTGAATGCTTCTTTTTTTTTTTTTTAGCAATATATACACTTGAGGATTTTCTCCATTGGATTAAGTACTGAAGCAAATATATATATATATATATGCACACACATATATATATATATATACACATATATGTATAGTCATATCTTATATACTACCTACAAGGCATTTTAAGCATTTTATTAATCTTTCGGTAAAGAACAACCTCACCTATTATAAAATGCCAAACACCTCTGGAAGAATATGTGGAGAGTTTTTTAGCTGTACCAAAATAGGACTGCTGCACAGAAAATGAGAAATTTTCCTTTAATTAGAATGACAGCAGGAATTTAGGAAGGCTGAATTTGAAGTAATTAAAATGGGAAAATCATTATTTAACAAGAGTCATGTTACATTTCTTGAAGAAAACACAATGAGGATCTTTAATTTCAGATGAGTCAATAATTTTATTTTTATGTCTCTCCTGGGCCTGTTCTAATTAAAAGAGAACAGAGGATGAATTCCAGAAAGCATTTTAAACTTTCCTTGTCTAAACTGCAGTTTTTTGCTTGAGAAATAGGTTCACAACATTAAGTAAAACTTCAAAAATATATTTTAAAAATTAATAAGAATGTAAGAAACCAACAGAACACTGAATAATCAATAGTGTCCAGGAAGAAAGGATAGCACTTAAGGAATGGATGCAGCTATATTATTTATTCTTTACTTCTTGCCTGCTTATTGATATTTTCAAACATTTAAATTTTTTGGTAATTGCAAAAATGAATGCACAAGGCAGAGACAAAATTTGCAAACATAAAAGGATACAGGAAAATTCCTCCAAAGCCTACCATCCAAGAGTAACCACTGTAGCATTTCTTTCTAGTGTTTACCCAGGTCAGAACTTTTACAGGAGGATGGTCACCTTGTTCAAAATACTCTGTAGCATTCTTGTACCACTTTCTAGTTTATACAGAACATCTTTCGTGTCAATAGGTATTATCATTGCATCATTTAATGGCCCGATGATTTCACCTCATATGGATGTATTAACAAAGAATAATTAAGCAATCTCCTACCATTTGATTTATTTTTAACTTTTTTTTTTTTTTTTGCAGTACTGGGCTTGTACTGAGGGCTTACACCTTGAGCCACTCCACCAATCCTATTTTTGTGAAGGGTTTTTAGAGATAGGGTCTCGTGAACTATTTGCTTGGGCGGCTTCCAACTGCCATCCTTCTGATCTCTGCCTCCTGAGTAGGTAGGACTACAGGTGTGAGCCATTGGCGCCCAGCCTATTTTCAATTTTAATTGAAAAAATATTGATATATTTTTAATTGACAAATCGTGTATATGTTTACTGGGTACAATGCATAATTATGTCTAGTAAATCAAACTAATTAACATTTATCACCTCATTTGTGTATTATTTTTATGGTAAGACTTTTGAAGTTTGCTGTTTGCTAGCTACTTTTGAAATATTTAAAACATTTTATTGACTATAGTTACCCTGCTGTTCAATAGATCTCAGTTTATTCCTCTTCTTTATCTAAACTTTTGTGCCTATTAACCAATAAGGCTTATTGACATTTTTTTATTAAAGAAGAAAGGCTTACTGTGATCATTTTCTGACCTGGTAGATTTAAACTATAAAAATATTGCAGCTGGATGTCAATTTTCCCAGCTTTGATTCTCCTAATTAAGAATAAACTTAAGATTAAGGTGCTCAGTTTAGTAAGCTGATAAAGCACACATAAAATAGTCATTCTACACTGTATCAGAAAGAAAAAAAAACTGTAAAATAAATTGTGTTGTGTCACATATTAAATGGAAAAAGCCTTGCTTGAGAAGAAATGATTTGTTAGTGTTTCATATGGAAAAGTCTTTATTATAGTTATTACACTTTGCATCTTGATTTCAATGTCAGTCACGCCCTACTACTGATAGTGTGTGATGCAGCTGTTCTCTCAGGATGGAGAACATGGTGAGATGGGAGAGTTTAGCACGCAAAACTTTTGCTATCACAGCAATGAGAGAGAAGATTTATTGAGCTTAGTATGACCTGATTGCTTTATGTGCATGGTCCCTTTTACTTCTCACAGCAATCTTGTGAGCTGGGTACTGTTATCATTTCTACTTTTCACAGAATGACCTGGAGGAACAGAATGGTTAAGCAAACTTCTCCCAACCACTAGTCAAAAAGAGACAGTTAGGGTTCAAATAGAGTAATCTAATTTGTGACAGTGCATATGAGAACTTCATATTCTACTGTGTAGGTTTGGTTTTATGTTCTATTATCAATGATCTTCATATTTTCTTTCCCTCTGTGTTACACTTCTTTTTCTGTGATTGTCTGTCTTGTTGTGATTCAGCTTTAATTATCTTGTGATGAAGGTCCATTTCTCTTCTTAGTTTTATCGTTATATTTCTTATCCCCACATTAATCTTGTCCTAATTAGACTTTTTTTTTTCATTTTTCTTTTATTATTCATATGTGCATAGAAGGCTTGGTTCATTTCTCCCCCCTGCCCCCACCCCCTCCCTTACCACCCACTCCACCCCCTCCCGCTCCCCCCCTCAATACCCAGCAGAAACTATTTTGCCCTTATCTCTAATTTTGTTGTAGAGAGAGTATAAGCAATAATAGGAAGGAACAAGGGTTTTTGCTGGTTGAGATAAGGATAGCTATACAGGGAGTTGACTCACATTGATTTCCTGTGCATGTGTGTTACCTTCTAGGTTAATTCTTTTTGATCTAACCTTTTCTCTAGTTCCTGGTTCCCTTTTCCTATTGGCCTCAGTTGCTTTAAGGTATCTGCTTTAGTTTCTCTGCATTAAGGGCAACAAATGCTAGCTAGTTTTTTAGGTGTCTTACCTATCCTCACCCCTCCCTTGTGTGCTCTTGCTTTTATCATGTGCTCATAGTCCAATCCCCTTGTTGTGTTTGCCCTTGATCTAATGTCCACATATGAGGGAGAACATACGATTTTTGGTCTTTTGAGCCAGGCTAACCTCACTCAGAATGATGTTCTCCAATTCCATCCATTTACCAGCGAATGATAACATTTCGTTCTTCTTCATGGCTGCATAAAATTCCATTGTGTATAGATACCACATTTTCTTAATCCATTCGTCAGTGCTGGGGCATCTTGGCTGTTTCCATAACTTGGCTATTGTGAATAGTGCCGCAATAAACATGGATGTGCAGGTGCCTCTGGAGTAACAGTCTTTTGGGTATATCCCCAAGAGTGGTATTGCTGGATCAAATGGTAGATCGATGTCCAGCTTTTTAAGTAGCCTCCAAATTTTTTTCCAGAGTGGTTGTACTAGTCTACATTCCCACCAACAGTGTAAGAGGGTTCCTTTTTCCCCGCATCCTCGCCAACACCTGTTGTTGGTGGTGTTGCTGATGATGGCTATTCTAACAGGGGTGAGGTGGAATCTTAGTGTGGTTTTAATTTGCATTTCCTTTATTGCTAGAGATGGTGAGCATTTTTTCATGTGTTTTCTGGCCATTTGAATTTCTTCTTTTGAGAAAGTTCTGTTTAGTTCACATGCCCATTTCTTTATTGGTTCATTAGTTTTGGGAGAATTTAGTTTTTTAAGTTCCCTGTATATTCTGGTTATCAGTCCTTTGTCTGATGTATAATTGGCAAATATTTTCTCCCACTCTGTGGGTGTTCTCTTCAGTTTAGAGACCATTTCTTTTGATGAACAGAAGCTTTTTAGTTTTATGAGGTCCCATTTATCTATGCTATCTCTTAGTTGCTGTGCTGCTGGTGTTTCATTGAGAAAGTTCTTACCTATACCTACTAACTCCAGAGTATTTCCTACTCTTTCTTGTATCAACTTAAGAGTTTGGGGTCTGATATTAAGATCCTTGATCCATTTTGAGTTAATCTTGGTATAGGGTGATATACATGGATCTAGTTTCAGTTTTTTGCAGACTGCTAACCAGTTTTCCCAGCAGTTTTTGTTGAAGAGGCTGCTATTTCTCCATCGTATATTTTTATCTCCTTTGTCAAAGATAAGTTGCTCATAGTTGTGTGGCTTTATATCTGGATCCTCTATTCTGTTCCACTGGTCTTCATGTCTGTTTTTGTGCCAGTACCATGCTGTTTTTATTGTTATTGCTTTGTAATATAGTTTGAAGTCAGGGCATTGGCCTCCTAGACTTGTTAATAAATGCTCATTCAGGTTCTTCAGTATGTTGTTCCTGTAAGTAGAATGGACTCAAGACATCAGTGGAAGCATCCAGGCAAAGAAATGCAGGTCCAACTTCAAAGAAGTTAGACTTGACCACATCAAAGGAGTTAGTGCAATTGTATATGGCTGGAGAATTTGCAAACTATACTGAAAAGCTTTACTTCTACCTTACAAGTTATCCTGAAGCAAATGTTTTTGTTTGTTTTCCTTTGTACTGTCAATTTTATTTTCTGGAATAGAATAGTCTTCTTTCTTGTCCTTATATTTAATGTAAAGAACATAATTGAGTTTCCTTGATGATTGGGTTTCCTGCAATCACTTAGTGTCACTATTATCTCCAAAGTTTATGTGGTTTTGTCTGACCTGAGAAATTGGTTTCACATAGTATAATGCCTCAAAAAAATACTTACTGGAAGATCTTTGCAAATACAATGGAAGAATTTATAAGTGTGAATGATGTCTTGTTTCTTTTTTGGTTAGTGTTAAAGAAACACATTTGCCATAACTGCAATCCTAATCCTTTAAAATAATGATTTCCAACCTTATTTTTGTGATATACCAGAAAATGCTTAGAAATCTCATAAAATTCTCAAAAAATACGTAAAAACAACATCTTACAAAATCCCGAATCAATACAAATTTAATTTTATTTTCAAAATGTAGATACAGAATGAAACATTTTTTAAGAAGTAGTTCATCTAATGAAATAAAATCAAAATAATGGCTTTATTATTTGCAAAGCTTAATAGTAAACTGCTTCACTGAGCAAAGAGAGAATGAAAAACATGGGCAGGAAAAGAATACATGCACTGACTAAGAGAGATTTTAATTTCTAGAACTAAAAAAAAGAATTCACTGAGTGTAAGGAGGAAACAGAGAAATTATCCAACCAGGAACTGGCACTCTCTACAACTTCAAATTTATTTCTCTAGAAGCCAGATTCCTTGCTGCTCTTATAGCTCTCTACTTCTTAGTAAGTTAATTTTGTTTTGTGTGGTGTCTCTTTCTGTTTCTTTCTCTCTCTCCTTCTCAATCCCACCTTTTCTCTGTCTTGACTAGTGAGAGGCAAGAAGACTGCTATTGTCATAGAATTTTCTGTCTCCAGCAATTCCAAACATTCTTCACTGATTTCTAAAGAGAAACTGCAGGAACATTCATAGACATTGCTTTGTGCTTTGGTCTTTTTAACAATTTTATGAAGTGATATCTAAGTTTTATTGCTA
This sequence comes from Castor canadensis, assembly GCF_047511655.1. Lineage (NCBI taxonomy): Eukaryota > Metazoa > Chordata > Mammalia > Rodentia > Castoridae > Castor > Castor canadensis. Next base: position 14,118,790 of record NC_133390.1, on the reverse strand, counting down.
TGCTATTTTCAGCAGGCATTCCAAAAGATATTAATTTAATTTTAAAGTTAGAAATAAAATTTTGTCTTGAAAATGCTGAAGGATACCTGAATATGTTGACAAGGGATAGTGTGACAAGTTTCATGCAAATATTGAGAACTGAAAGTTGTTTAAGTGACTTTCTATGCTCTAATGTAACATTAAGTTGTTTAAGTTCCTGAAAGTAACAGCATTCCTTTTTATGTTATATTTTATGTTATATTTTTTAATAGGAACTAGTACTGTCTGCTGATATCTTTTGCTACCTTCCTCTATATTAAGATCTGTAAATAGAAGTCCAGTTGCCCAAAGAGAGACCATATTTCTCAGTTCTGCTTTAAACTATGCTTGGCCATATGACTAAATTTTTGTCAATGGATTGTGGAAGTAAGTGATGAGTTCTAATTCTGGTTCTGAATCTTAGAAAACTGAACAGATGTTCCTGCATATATATTCCTCTGCCACTTGTATGGACCATAGTTTTGAACATTCAGAAGAGAACAATGCTCTAGAGGTAGATAAACAAAACTGTGGAAAGAAAGTAGACCCCAAATGATTGGGCACTCCTAACAATCTATACTGACTACCACAGCCTTTGGGTCAGAAATTAAACTTCTGTTCTCTTTAAACCTTGTACTTTGGAATATCTTTGTTAATAGCATCTTAGTCTTCTCCCTAAATAATGTACTCCTTAACAAGCAGGGATGTTTTATCTTCAGGACCAACAGCAATTATCTCAAAGAAACTTTACCAGGCAAAGGTGGCTACAAAGCACAGAGGTGATTAATGCATCCTTCCAATCGAGGCATAAGGGAGCAACTCATTAAACACAATGCACTGTTGGTAGCAGACCTTTAAGTGAAGAGTATAAAAGGCTTTTTTTCCCCTACCAAATGGAAAATATTGGTTTGGAAGTAACTTAAGATAAGCTTTAAATCTTAATTTTGAAATGATAATATTTGTAGATGATTCTATAAGCATACCTTGCATGTGTCTGGAATCACAAATACTCTGGTGGTAGAGGTGGGAAATTAACACCTTACTATCTGCTGTAATTCTCATTACATGTCATATTGCACATATGACTATGGAATTATGAATCAAATCAGAGTTGACAAAGATGATAGAGAAATGATAATGACAATAAAAGACAATATAATAAAGCAGAGAGATAAAAGAAGAAAAATGTGCATCATTGTCTCTAATGCAAAAAGAAACTAGAAAGAGTAAAGATATTTAATTGTTTATCTGACATGTGAGGACCCCAGCCACACAGTTGCTTAAGGATGGTGGAGGAGAAAACCCCTGGCAGTGTGTATTCTTGGGTTGTTTTGTCAGATCTTCAAAGAATACCTTCTCGGGTGTTTGTATTAATACAAATTGGAAGTTTGCCATATTCTTTGTGCCGGTTTCCTAGGGCAGTGGTAACACTTTGTTTCAAGCTATATGGCTTAAAATAGCAGAATGCTCTGTCTCACAGTTCTGGAAGCTAAAAGTCTGAAATCAAGGGGTTAGCAGGACCATATTACCTCCAGAGCATCCAGGGTTAGATCCTTCCCCTGCCTCTTCTAGCTTTAAGTAGCCCATGATATGTCCTGGTTTATGACAGTCCAATCCCAGTCCCTGCTTCAATCTTCTCACAGTCCAGTCCATCTTTCCAGTATCAGTGAATCTCATATCTTCAAATGTGTTTTCTGTCCTTTTCTTATAGGATACCAGTCATATTAGATTCAGAGCCCACTATACTCTATTATGACCTTATTTTAACATAATTTGGTATATACTCAATGAGCCTGTATCCAAATGACTTACAATATGAGGTACTGAGGGTTAGGAATTCATTGTATCTTATCATTGGAGACACAATTCCACTCATAACATCCATTATGGGGACTTAATTTTCCAAAATGAAAAGTAATACACTGCTAAGATTAATGCTATGGTTTAATACTAAATGTCCCCCACAGTTTCATGTGTTGAATACTTGGTTCCCAGATGGTGCCTTTATTTTAGGACATGGTGGAAACTTTAGGAAGTGGGGCCTGGCTAGAGGAAATCGGTCTTAGGCTTTGAAGGATATTCCTGCTCCCGGTCTCTTCCTTTCTTTCAACTTCCTGTCCACCATGAGTTGAACACCTTTCTCCTCCAACTGCCATGTTGCTCTGCCCCACCACAGGCCCAGAATCAATGGAGCCAAGGACTCTGAAGTCTTTTCTCCTCTTATGTGGTTTCTGTCAGGTGTTTTGTCATAGTGACACAAAAGTGACTAAAATAGTTTTTTTCCATATAATGGAAAGAGTTGAAAAAACCCTGACTTTATAACACATTAAAATAGTTATTAAAATATGTTAAAAGTTAAAACTAGTCTTGTTGTATTTTATAATGAAGTAAAAAGGTATCAAAATGCTATGTGACTATTCTCATTGTCCATTCAGTCAACTCTACATGCAAGCCTTCTTCCTTTTCTAGAAATGACACCAAAAGACTGAATGGGCCCCCAAAACAATGATTTACACACTCTATAGTCAAATTCTACTTTGCAAGTTAAAGGACATCAATATACTTTTCAAGAGGATTGTGGATGCAGAATCACACCAATTATGTATAGATATTTAAGCTGCCAAGGCCACAAATCAAAATTGAATCAAAATAAGTTAAACAGCTTGCATTCTTAAAGGCTTATTAAGTTGATTTCTAAATAAAGCAATATAAAATACCTTACAAAAATTTAACAAATACTTATAAATATTAAGAGATTATTTGATCTCTTGGGTCTCTAGGTATTATATTTTTACTGTTTTTTTTTTAAATAGCACTTCCTTTCTTTATGTGGGCTTTGAAATAAAAGATCTTCTGTTCATTTTTCTATTTCCCAAAACAGCTTTATTTGTGTAGGAACTGGTGAAATTTTATTTAAACCCTCCTTTTCATGAAACTGGTGAAAGTTTTGACAGTCTGGCTGTTAGCCTGAATTTTGTGCCACATCTTTAGTTATAAATATAGAATTTTAATTATGCAAATCACCTTGGAAATGTGTTTTTAAAAGCTAAAAAAGACAAGTTTATCCCTATTACATTCTAGTAATAGACTTGTGAATTAGAACTATGCTACCAAAACCAAATCAAAAGGTGTATTGCATGCCACCTTTCTTTTTAAAGTGTGAGCTTCATCAAAGATTTGAATTTACTTAAATGAAAAAACAGGCCTACCTCACTGTGTTGAATTTCTGAAAACAAAGAAAAAAATGCCTATACTTGTCTTTCTTTTGCTGCTGAGGTTTAGATCTCGAATGCCCTCAAAAGACTGTAGAGTAAAAGCTCTCAGGAGGTGGTGGAAACTTTGAGAGGTGGGGCCTACTGGGAGGTCTTCAGGTCATTGGGGCAGGGTGGGGGGTCCTCAAAGGTTATAGTATGATCCTGGCTTCTTCTTCTTTCTCTCTGTTTCACTTTCAGTACATGATGTGAACAGTTTTTGTTCCACCATATGTTCTACACCAAAAGAGTGAGGCCAATTGATCATGGCCTGGAACCCCTGAGACTCTAGACAGAACATAGTAACAGAAAGCTGCCTGAACACTTGCTCACTTCTCTCTTATTGTATTTGAAACCAGGACAGTTAACAAGTTCATAGAATACAAGGAAAGGATCAGCATTAGAACTCTACTTTCACTGTGAGCATAAATTCTTTTTAAATTTTTTATCTTTCTATTCTACCCTAGCAATTGTCAATTCATTATCTACTAGTGAACAGTAATGTGAGTTCATTTCCTACCAATTTCTTTTGAAATGTCCTATGGGGAGAAGTAAGCATCTTTCATATCTGAATCCCTAGCATAGATCTTGACATAGATAAGATGTCTAACTTTTAGAGTTCACTATGGACTTGTGCTGCCCCTCCCAAATTCTTATGTAAAAATTCTAATTACTTAAGTGGAGATAAGGCCTGTGAGAAATATTAAAGGATGATGGTAGAGCCCTCATAAATCAGATTAGTACCCTTCTAGAAAGGACAAAAGAGAGATGGCTATCTTTCCATGTGACACTATGGCACAAAGGCGGCTATCTTCAAAACAGAAAAAAAGATCCCTCACCAGACCTGACTGTGCTGATTCCTTAGTGCTGGAGTTTGCAGCTTCCAGCGTAACCACATAACAAAGTTTAGGTTAGTGGCAGACCACGTATGTGATAGTGGTCCCTAAGATTATAGTGGAATTCAAAAATTCCTCTTTCTTAATGGCACTGCAGCCTTCATAAAGTTATAAAGTCACAGTAAACTATAAGGTCATGAAATCATACTGTGATACATTACTCACTGGTCTGTGGTAATGCCAGTGTAAATAAACTTGCTGGGCTGACACTCATATAAGTAATACAATTATGTACAGCATATGATAGTTGCTATTGGTAATCAATGGTTATGTAATTGGTTTGTGTACTTACTGCACTAACTTATTTTTTATCATTACACTATCTTACAGTACTGCCTTCTACTTGTGAAGTAAAAGATTACTGTGGACCACTAGGTTCTGTTAGACAGCAGCAACCTGGGGCATTTAGTGTTTACGATGCTTCTTGATTGCATCAATGGGCCATATCAACAACTGACCTGTACCTTGTAGGTGTGTGTAAGTACACTTGATGATGCTTGCAGGATGACAAAATGCATTTCTCAGAACATATCCCTGTTTTCAATCAATGAATGACTGTAAATTTTTGTTTAAGTGACCCAGGCTATGGTAATTTTCTATAGCAGCATTAAATAACTAAAACACACTATAAATGAATAGTTATGGAAAATAAAGGAGTTTTCACTTTGTGACAAAAGCTCAGGCACCAGAGTCTACACAGGTGCCCTGCTCTACCTCAGATGTGTTGACAGACAATGTCTGTCTCTGGGAGGCTCTCTCTTTTTGCAGTACCATAGATTTTTTTGCAAGTATTGAAAGCAATCCCAAAGAACATTCTTTTCATTTTCAAAATCCATTCAGAAATCACCTGGCCCTCTTTTTAAAAGTTATGGAAACAACCAAGATGCCCCACTACTGACGAATGGATCAAGAAAATGTGGTATTTAAACACATGGAATTTTACTCAGCCATGAAGAAAAATGAAATCTTATCATTCGCAAGTAAATGGATAGAACTGGAGAACATCATTCTGAGTAAGGTTAGCCAGACTCAGAAGGCAAAAATCATATGTTCTCCCTCATTTGTAGTCTTTAGATCTAGGGCAAATATAGCAATGTTGTAGGACTTGGGTTACAGGAAAAGGGAAGAACATATATGGGAGGTACAGGATTAAATAGAAAACCCAAAACATGAAAGTATTTGATGTCCCCACTCCAGAGGAATTAATACAGAGACCTTAAAGTGACAGATGTCAACATGAGAAGGGGATCAGGAAGCAGTGTAAAGATCAGTTAGAGATGAATCAACCTGGGTTGTAACATATTTGTATATGAAAGCAATGCTCGGAATCTCTCTGAATAGCTATCCTTAGCTCAACTGGCAAAAATGCTGTCTTTCTTATTATTGCTTATCTCTACTCTTCAAAGGAAGTGGAGAAAAGGGGAGAACAGGTTCTGCCTGGAAGTGAGGGGGTTGTGGGGAGAGAGTGGAGGTGTGGGGCAGGGGGGAGAAATGATCCAAACAATGTATGCATGTGTGAATAAATGAATAATAAAAAAAATTTTGGAAAACAATCTGTTTGGTCGTGATCAACCAAAAAAAAAAAAGCAAATTAAGGTATAGCAACCTCCTCTGGCATGTAGTCTTAGTACCTTTGTACTTTCTCTGGCTAGTAATGAAACCATCATTGCTAGTAATATCTTTTTCTGTAATGGGGACACATGCACAGGGCCCCAGGCCTTCTGTTTTGTGAACTATTGCTTTTTTTTTTCTGTAATTCTTGACTTCAGTCTAATTTACATTCTGTCCACTCTATTATGTTGCTGCATGAATGCCTTCCTGCCACGAGCTGATGTCTTCTCTGTTACTTGACCCTGCAGAAACACTTTACTGCCTTTTTGCTACAAAGTGGGACAGAATAATATATCTCAGTCAAAACACCTCACTTCCCTCTGCTGAATGCATTGAAATGTCCTGTCTCCATCAACAGCTGCTGCAACACCCACATGGAGAAAGATGGGAAATGTCCTCACTGAGGACACTCTAGTAGCTCCAGCTTTGCCCTCCCTTTCTTGTGTTTAGCTTCCCATGGAGGCTTCAAGGCCAAGGAACTTCAGATTTCCCCAGTGTATTCTAATGAGGTCATCATTGATATGTCCTCCAGGAAACTCCTGTGGCTTGCCACTGAGTGGTTGCAATAACAGCAAGTCCTTTGCTACTGCACCACCTCCATTTGGACTGCAGTTTAGACACAGGAGTGGTGTTCCACAGAGGTGGATTATAACCTACATCTAAAGCTAAGAAATTAGGTGATCAACACAAGTTTAAGTCACCTTTTGCATATGTATTATGTGGGTCACTCCTGAACCATGATATCAAGAACCTAATTCATCCCATGAAGAATAATCAAAACAAAAAGGGAAGTATGATTTTATCACCTTTCATGTTTAATTTATTTCCTTTAGTTGTGTTTTTTTCTGGGGTTGTACTCAGGTTTGAACTCAGGGCCTCACACTTGCTAGGCAAATACTCTACACTTGAGCCATGCCCCAGCCCTTTTTTGCTTTAGTTATTCATCAGATGGGGTCATGAGTTTTGCCAAGGACATGCCTCAGACTAATCCTCCTACCTATGCCTCCCACATAGGTGACACACGTGTGTCACCATGCCAAACTTTTTTTTTTTGAGATGTGGGAGGTCTCACTAACTTTTTCTTGGGTTGGCCTCAAACCACAATCCTCCTATTCTCTATCTCCCAAGTATCTGGGATTACAGATATGAACCACCATACCCAGATACCTTACAAGGTCTTTTTGTAGTGGAAAATTTACTTTCAAGCTTATGTCATCAAGAAATATGGTTATTTTGACATTTTAAAGAATAATTCAGGTCATTTTATTTTGTATTTTTTTCCCTCTAAAGTCTAGAATTATTTACAATCAATTAATTGTTCCCTCTATTAGTTGAAATGAAAATAGTGAAGCTTGAAACATCCTTGGGTCACCATACAGAATTCTGTTTTTATAAATTTCCTGCAGAGGAATATTGAGTTCTACCACATGGTTTAAAAAATTTACATTTTATAAGAATTCAGTTAAGTCTGTTTTTAGTTTAATGGATACTTTTTGCATGAAATAGATCTACTTTGTAATCACTTTAGTTCCAGTCATTGAAAAAGATATGGAATTATAAAATATTTTGTAAGAGAATAGTCATTTATATCCCACATTCAAGAATAATGGCACTAACCCCAAAGTGTTTGATAGTCACTATATGAAATATCTAGGCAGGAGATTTTTTTTTATCAAGGATAATACATTGTGGTATATTCAGGTAGTACAATGCTGGATGTCAGTGAAGTGAACAAATGACTGCTACATGCAGTAAAATGAATATGCTAAGTATTACACTATTAGAAATATTCACAAAAAAGAAAAAACATTCAATTATTCCATTTATATGAAATGTTAAAAGATAATATAAACCTACAGTATTGTAAGTTATTGGTTTCTTTTGAGGAATGTTATGATCTTTACTATAAAGAGAATGGCATTTATAAATGGAGTTCTCTTTCTTTTTTAAAAATGTTTTTGTTAGTATATAACATTTGTACAGGGGATTTCATTGTGACAGTTCCACACGTGTGTACAACACACCCTAGTTTGGTTCATTCCCTCTTCCACCCCCCGCACTTCTTAAAATGACTTCACAAGTTTCAATGTTCCATGTTGATCACATGTATAGAAAGTGTTCGTCAACCATGGTCACCCTCCTTTATCCTCTTCATTTACCTGCCCCCTTCCACTATTACCTTTCTTTACATGACCTGTTTTACCTTCCTGTTCTTCACTGTTTACACGTCTGTTCATTGTTCAGTGTGTTTTGTCCTTGGACTCTTACCTGTAAATATGTTGTACTTTGGCAAGAGATTTCTTCCTGAGGTCTGCCAATGCCTGAAAACCTTGGCTTCAAATGAACCTCTGGAGAAACAATGCCATGTCAAATAATTTTAAAGGATAGTTTTTATCTTTTGATCTTTGATTATATCCCTTCTGCAGCTACCACAGAGATCATTAATTGAAAATTAAAGTAGTAAAAACATGTGAGTTCAGATCTAAATTGGCTCTTTTCTCCATGAAGCATGAAGTTGTCAGCTAAAATCATTGTAGGGTCCTCACATGAGCAGATAGCCCCATGAGTGACACATGTTGTCCAATTCTCTGCTGCTTGAATTCCGTACTGCTATCTTGGATAAGCCAAATGGCCTGCCTTAGAGCTGCTTCAGTCCTTGAGGGGACCATGTCCTGTAAGAGGATTAATAATCATAAAGGCAGCAATTCATGTAGGTGCCATCAAGCAGTAGGCTCTGGACTGAGTCTTTAACATACACTATCCTTAATTTCCCAATAATCTATAAGGGGGACCTCATTCCTCTTTAGAATGAGGAAATTAAGGATTGAAACATTAATGGAATAGTTCAAAATTATCCACTATTGAGTCTAGTGTCTGTATTCATAAAAGCTCATATGTTATTTTGACTTAACTTTGGAGGAATTGGCAGCTAGGCTTGGAATTTGGGGAAATAGTTTGCTGAGCTCTGACAAATAGGATCCTTCCTAGTGCTTAGTCTTCCTCTGCATCTCATGTTGCCTTGGCCCTGTATTGACTCTATTATAGGACCAGCAGAGCTAGAAAGACTTCCTTGATGTCTCCGTACTCCCTGCCTCTCAGAGCAGGGTGATCTCACTCAATTATTGCTCTCAGTACCCCTCATTGATCCCCATCACTCTATGTCATAACACCATAAAAATATACGCTTTGTGATGCTAAAACTTATTTTTTGGAAACCACATCACCTAAATGCTATTTTCTGATTGCCTAAATAGATGTATTTCTAAGACCCACAACTAATTGAAGCAACTGTAACTGAGTGTTAGCGTTCATTTTCATGTGCAATCATGAAAGGACTACTGCAAATGTAATAGAAATGTAGTAGTGATTACACAGAAGGAAAACAACAATGACTGCTATTGTTCAAGGCCTCTTTACACATTGCCTAAAAGATGGAGATCAACTCCACCATTGTCACCAGGAGAGAATCTTTTATCCATTTCAGAATCCCAGAAATATTTCTAGTCAGGGGCTATCCTGGATTTCAGTGATAGATAAGTGAACAGAGATCAATCTTGTGCCCTTGGTATTTACATTTCATTTTGGAGGACTAAGAAGCAGCAACTCAAATAAGTAGGCAGACAAACAAGAAACATGTTGGATAAATTCTATACAGAAGTTTGTATAAAAATGTCATAAAGAATGACAATTGTAGTTTGGCAGTTTGCAGACAATCTGCTGATGACATTAGAGCTATGCTTATGTATGTCTGAATGATGAAGAAAGGTTAGCTGTGCAAACATTACCTGCATCCTGGATTTTTTATCAAGAATATTAGTCAGCCAGCAAGAAATCTGAGCAAACATTTTAAGATTTGTATGAGGTATTTGAAAATGAAAGTTCTTAGGAAATTCAAATGTGATATATTTGATACATTGTAAGAACCTTTGTAAATGCTACAATGTACCCCACCCAGCATAAAAAAAAAAAAAAGATTTAGCTGAAGAAAAAAAAAAGAAAAAGAAAGTTCTTGTAGGAATTCCCTGGATGGTATCAACAATCTTATCTCTTTCCCAACTGTGATGAACCGGAGTGGCTCTGGGTAATGTCAGCTATAGATTACCTGTGTAAGACTGTGTGTGTGTGTGAGTGTGTGTAGGGGCTGGGGGAGCAGATTCTAGCTCTTAATGAAGTCATGTGATAAACAAATCCATTAGAAAGGAGACGTAGGCAGAGTGTGGCAGTACATGCCTGTAACCCTGGCACTTAGAGATAGAGGCAAGAGGATCGTGAAACTTTGACCCAAAAATAAGCAAACAAACAAATAAATGAATGAATAAATAAATAAATAGAAATAGTGAATGAAAATAAGATATATGCTTATTTACAGCAACTTTTAAACCATGTTGCATAAGATTTTGCCTTTCTAGAACTACGCTGATGCGGTTTTTTTGTTTTTTGTTTTTTTTAGTAAAAGTAACAGTAAAGTTTATCAGGAGAGGAATTGGGGGAGAAAAGAGAGAGAAGCATTTCCTGTTCCCCACGCAGGAAGTGGAGCAAAGACTCCAACCCTGATGTATTATTTGACAGAAATACCTACTTCCAGATTTTGACCCCTCAGTTTTCTTCCAATGGCTGCTTTCAGGCCGTATCTGCCTCATTTAGCAATAATGACGCAGACTATGAAAACTCAGGTGGAGGCAGTAATATTATTTTACAAAAGAGAATCTAATTATCTTAATCTTAGAAATGACTAAAATATTGTTTGTGGTTTTCATCTGTAAAAATGTTTTATCTTATTGTTTATAAAGATAATGTTTTATCACTTTGTGGTAAGAAAAATCACAAAGAAATTTCAAAATGTGTTGAGTATTTTTCAATTAAAAAAAATCAGAATCCAGGAAAGCCCCGGTCTTAGGTGAACAAGTAGTATAGCACTCAGTGTTTTCTTCTTAAGAACTTAGTGAACACACCCCAAAGGTTGTGGGATGAGACTCGACATTTTCTCACTTGAAAAATGTTAACAAATAGTTCTTAGAAAATAGTCTTAAAAATTAAATCTCTTTTTGTGTCCATTTTTCTCTGTACACTTTTTTTTGGCAGTACCAGGCCTCATGTCTTCCAGGCTAAGCAGGCTCTTTATCACTTGAGCATATCCTCAGCCCTTTTTTGCTTTAGTTATTTTTCAGAAAAGGTCTAGAGTTTTTGCCCACAGTAAACCTCACACTGAAATTCTCCTACCTATGCCTCTTGTGTAGCTGGGATTGCAAGTACACCATGGTGCCTGGCTTATTGATTGAGATGGGCTCTCACTAACTTTAAGATCCTCTGGATCTCTGCCTTCTGAGTAGCTGGGATTGTAAGCATGCATCAGCATCCCTGCTCTCCCTTTGGGTTCTTCAAAGAATTAAAACAAAAATAGTTGACAAATAGTTCCTGGAAGTCCATGAATAATTAAAAGAGATGTTAACAAAAAATCTGCTCTCTTGTTCAAATATGTTTTCTATTTTCTCAGAATATTTATGAGTTTATATATAATGCATATACTCATCCCAAAAGGATATGGTGTGGCTTGTGTTATTTAACAGTACAGTTAAAGAAAGTAAAACGTAAAAGCAGCAGTTGACTTCCACTTGTGCTGTAGCAGAGTAACTTGTAGTTAACTTGCCTTCTTGCTGATAAGCATCTAGAACACTGGAAAAATATATAGAATAAATATTTTTCAGCCACTCATCAACAAGCAGCCCCAGGATCATGATCCCAAGGAAAGAGTGAAGGTGGGAGAGTCCTGCTATCAACCTGACTTTCCAGTCTGAGGCATCTTTTTGGTCGCAGGACAAGAAAAGGGACCCACACAAAGCATTTTTCGGGGGGAAACAAGAAGTCAGAAGTGAATCCATGCGTGGGCTGGGCTGGCATAGCTAATTCATCTCATGATGGCACAGAGGAGGGAGCTGCACAGAAACCTACACAGTGTTTCAGAAAATGTCATTGGCATCTCTTGAACCTACTGCTTATGTTATGCTTGTCAGTCCGTACACTCATAGAGAGAAACTCTGTGAGGCCACCTGAAAATTACCACGGATCTGCAAGCAGACAAAATTCCAGGTTTATGACATGTAAGTTCTGACCAGTTAGAGAAGAATGGCTTTATTGACCACTGAGCTTATTTGATGGACATCCCAGAGAAGCAATATTTTATTTATAACACCTGCTCTTTAATTGAAGGATTTTTTTAGCTCTACTGTAACAAAGCTCAAAAATAAAATTTTAAATGATCAAGATGAATTTTGAGCAATTTAACTCAGCTGAAACAAAATATAATATTCTTTGAAGGAAAAAACAAAATTCAGACATCCAACAGCTCAATATACATGATGCTCACAAGTGAAAATTAATTCCTAGGTATGCCAAGAAACAGAAAAACTGTAACACATAACCAGGAGAAAAAATTGTTGATAGAAACACTCCCAGAAATAACAGGGATGATGACAGTCAGATAATAATAGGCAAACTGCCAAGAATGTAAAGGAAGACATGAACAGTAGGTATGAAGTATGATTTATTTTAAAAGACTTAAATAGGGGGAATGAGTGAAATTTCTAAAGGAAAAAATTTACAGTATCTGAATAAAAATTTTAGTGAATGGAGTTAACAGCAGATTACAAAAGAAAAGTCAGTGAGCTTTTAACCAAGCAATGAAAAGTCACCAAACTGAAGTGCAAAGAGAGAAAAACACTTAAAGATCAATAGAGTCTCAGTAATGCGATCAGTGGGACAAAAGCATAGAAAATCAGAGTCTCATGCCATGCAGTCAGAAAAAATAAGTATATATGTAATATATATTAAATTAAAATAAGATTTAAATAAGTAATAGCCAAAAGACTCATTGAAAAAATTGCAGATATACAGAACCAAGATTAATGAACTAAAGCAAGATAAAGACAAATTGCATTAATATCATCAAATTCTTGAAAACCAGTAATAAGACACAAAAATATTACTCCCCCAAATTTATCCAAAAAAGCAAAGACATGATACATATAAAGGGAAACATTTACAAATAATCACAGATATTTAGTTTGAAAAAAGTGAAAGGAACATAGTTGAAACATGTATGTGTATATGATTTATGGTTATATATATGACTAAACAAAAGAATCCAGACACAAAGAAACATATATATATATATATATATATATATGAAATTCTATAATAAGCAAGAGTAAACTATAATGACAGGAAAAAGACCAACGTTTGGCCCTGAACAACTAAAAATAAATATGTCCAAGAAAATCTCTGAAGTAAGGTCAATATTCTTTTTTGTGATCACATGTTTTATCTGTTTGTCAGAAAATATCAAATCATACTTTTTAAATTGAGAATTCATTGTTGTATGTAAATTATTTCTGAATAAAATTAATTTCAGAAACACTAAACAGGGGTCATATTGCCAGGCACAGTGTTAATGTCACCAGGTGCCTGACATAGGGAGAGAGGCACATGGGCCACCATTCTTTTCTTTGTCTAACCAAAGAAATCATGGGAATTCATCTATTGAGACAGAGTTTTTCCCAAGAAAGTAATCTTGGCAAAGAAAGTGGTGACAATATAAGAGACATTTGATAACTTGATGGCTAACAAACTGGCCTTAGCAAACACAATAATGTTATCGAAACAAATAATGCATGCAGCAAACATCTTTCTATGAAGTAAAAGCATTTTAACAGCAGTTGAGACAACCATTAAGTTCACTTTGCACATCTACTCCAATTCTTGAAGGACTTTTAGGATCTAGGAGAATGCATAGTTAATATGCCCATTAGACTCTTACATATCTGATTTCTTAAACGAAACTTTGAGAAGATCTGGATGGGAGTTAATTAGTAATTGACTATTTTGGAAAAGAGATTTTAGTGCAGATATTCTAAGTTGTTGGCAAAAGAGAAAGCCATGCATTTTAGATACTAGACATATGGAAGCAAATTTGCATTGGCTGTGAACTTTAGAACTTGTGTTTTCATTCAAATGGCTATTACCACTCTTTAATGAAAACGGAAGGTACAGTGATTAGGTATTAAATCATTACTTCCCTCAAAAAGAAAAAGGAGGTTTTGCATGACCTTAATGGTTTAAATCTCAATTGGTTAATATCCCAGTGTCTATACACATGATTAAAATAGAAAACTGTATCTGTTTTTAAATTTTTTGACATTTTTGTGATCATTAACCCTTCTGGAGTTTACTATGACTTTAGAATTTTTTTTATGTATTTTTAAAGTTTATTATTGCTTTTGATTGACAAGTCATAATTATATACAAGTATGAGGTATGATCTGATGTTTTACTAACTGTATAAAATTGCCATGATTAAATCAAACTAACATACCTAACACTACACATACATCTCATTTTTTGTGTCAAAGACATCTAAAATGTACTATTTAGAGATCTGGAAAGTATGATACATTATTTTTTACTATAGGGAATTTATCATGTCTTTTTAAACATGGGGTTGAACTTTTAGAAACTGGCTAAGCTGGAGTTGTTCCACTCCAGCTTAAGAGTCCCCCTGACTCTTAAAACTCAGGAAAAAATAAAACAAAGTGACACATGAAGACTAAAACAGTAAGCAACTGGCAGTAGATTAGTAGAAGAGTAAAAACCTGAACATTTGATTGAGGGCGATTTTTCCTCCCTCTCCCTCTCCCCTGCCACTTTATCTCCCAGCTGTATGTGAGGCTTCTCTAGCTGAAGAACTATGCCAGGGTCATAAGCAGCCAAGACTCCATGAGAAACCCAGTCTTCTGAACTGAGGTCCAGAAAAAGGGTTTCTTGTGAGCTGTAGGATACAGAAGAAACAATTGAAATTATTTCTGTCTTCTCTTTCTTCTCTCTTACCTTGCTGTGAGGCCAATCTAACCCCTGACAGCACAGACAGCTAAAATTGTGGCAGGAACTCTGTTTCTGGACAAAAGAATCAGAAAAGGGGCTCACATGGTCTTATGAATACAGAAGGAATTCCATAGCTTTCTACCTCCTTTCTCTCCTGGCTCTCTGATAGTGGTGATGATCCTAAGGAATTGCAAAACAGAAACTTGGGTGACTGACAGTAAAAAAATCTGCTATTTTTCTGGCCAGAGGATGGAGAAAGGGAGTTCCTAGGAAACAAAGCATGTAATAAGTGTAACAAGAATCTCACAGAGAAAGGACCTGGGAAAAGGATCTCCTATGTCGATATATGAAAAAGCATAAATCTCAGTCTTGCTATTGAGCTACATGTACAGTCCCAAAACAGCATAGCAAAGACTTTAGGAACTAAATTTAAAAATAAACCAACACTCAAAACTCAGGCCAACTCCTGAATGGCACACATATGCAAGATAAAACAGTATATCATTGGCCTTGATGATAAAACTAATATTAAATCCACCACCCACAGAAGGCAGGACAGATATATGGTCTGAATTTGACTGTGTTGATTGCCTCCTAAAAGAAACAAAGAAGCAAATATTGGCATACTTGCAAGGATTTTAATAGGAATCAAAGTCTCACAGCATAACATTTAAAAAGTTCAGGATATAATCTAAAATTACTCAATTAAAAAAAACCCAACTATCTGTGTATTATGTAGTGAAATAATATTTAAAAGATGCCAATCCTAAAATGAAGCAGAAATATTGAGATTATCAAATAAGGCCATCATAATATATATTATAATAATGCTCCCTGACTTAAACATAAACACTTGAAATGAGTGGAAAGCAGACATTTTTAGCAGAGAAATAAAATGTATTAAAAAAGATTGAAATGTTAAAAACTGACAACTGAAAAAATATGTTTGCAGTGATCTCTCAGTGGACTCAATAGTAGAGACATGCAGGGAAGAGTCAGTGAACAAACACCCAGATCAATAGCAATTATTCAGCACAAAGAATAGAAAGACAAAAGGCTGCGAAAAAAAGAGTTAAACAAAAACTCTTGCTGAAGGTCTCAGATTCACGTACTGGATTTTCAGAGAAAGAGGAGAGAGATTCTTGGGGGGAAAATGGTTAAAAGTTTCCCAAATTCAGTGAATTATATTCATTTATAAATTTTAAAAAAAATTTAGAAAACCCAAACAGGATAAATCTAAAGGAAACTATAACCACATACATATAAACCAAAATACTGAAAACTAGAAAAAAAGAAAGAAAAGCTGCAACTCCCACTCATTATACACGAGAATGAAGAATGTATAAATGATCCAGTCAATTTAAGAACAAGTTTTGGCCAGGCGTGGTGTTACAAGTCTGTAATCCAAGCACTTGTAGCTGAAGCAGGAGGATGACCACTGCCAGGTCATGCTGGGCTACATAGTGAGTCACTGTCTCAAAAAATCAATAAAAGAAAATAGAACAAGAAACAGGGTTCCAGTTTTCACTTATGTTGAATATACAGAAACTGTGGGACATAGAAATTTCACTCCTAAGTATTTACTTAAAATAATTGAAAACTTACATTCACACAAAAACTTATACATAAATGCTTATCGCACCTTTACTTACAGTCTCAAAAGTATAAACAACTGAAAGCTGTTCAGCTGTTGGATGGATAAGCAATTTTCCATCCACTCAAAGAACTGCCCTTGAGCAACGAAAAGGAACAAACTACTGATACACGCAACAGCCTGGATGGGTCTCAAATGCACTATGCTTGGTGAAAGAGGCCAAAAGCACCATGTTATTGGTGTTACTGAATTGATAAAAACACTCCAGAAGAAGCAACTGCAATGCTGGGGAACAGAGCAATGGGTGCCAGAGGTCAAGAGGTACAAGGGTGAGTATGGAGGTGCAGTGTGAGAGTTTCTAGTGATAACAAGATAGTTCTGCTTCCCAGTATGGATGGTGGCTACACACTCTCTGCAGTGTGTGAATCTCACTAAATTACACCAAAAATGTGAATGATAATCTATACAAATTGAAAACTGAATAAATTTGAAAATGAAATGGGAAAATGTATCAATAATTACTGAGCAATATACTCAAGTAACACCTTCCTAGTAAGTATATATATGTATATATATATGGATATATGTATATATATATTATTCATTTGTTCAATGTTAAATTGGTGTTATTTTCTCAGTATTTGCAACCTAAAATGAATATTATTTCTTAAAAACATATTGCTATTATATCCCCAACTCTACAACAAATTAGAAAAAATAATGGAAGTTATTTTTGCTTCTCACAAGAAAGCAATAAAAAAACTATTTGCTAATAACCACATGAAGAAATGTTAGCAAGATTAAGATAATAAAATAATTAAAGTGCTATTGAAAGACACAAAAAATAAAATGTCATTATGTTTTTAATAGGAGAATCAATTTTATTTTAAGGAATCATGATTCTAATAAGATAGCAACATAATGTTCTGAAAGCTATTCAAGTCGAGTCTAAGATTTATTTGGAAAGCCAAACTTACTGGAAAGCTGGAAATGTTGATAAAGAAAAGTAATGGATAAGGGGAATTGACTGTAGGAGCTGAAGCCATCCCATAATGATTCAGTAATAACCAGTGGTCTTCTCACAAGTAGGCAGACCAGTTAATAGAAACACACATAGAATCCAGAAATAGGTATAAATTGATTTGGACATTACTGCATAATAATGCAATATTATTTGTCAACAAGGAAAATTGCATTGGCTCATTAATGACAGGGAACTATTACTACTGCTAAACCATATGAAGAAAGGAACATGCTCTTCTATTTTACTCCTTATAACAGAATGCAAACTTCAGATCAATCATATAGAAATCAAATTTAAAAGCATTATGAGAAACTTGAACTCTTTTTTCCCATGCTCTCAAGAGTAGCAATGACTTCTATATTCTAGGGTTCTGACAGAATGGAGCCCTGCTTAGGCAGTCCACTCACATTTTTGGATGCATTAACTTCACAAAGGAGAGAAGCAAAATTTCCCATGTGTCATGGGTAATGGGTGCCTAGAGATAAGCCTGGTTAGTACAATCTCCTTTGAGATGATAAACTTTTCTGGTTCTGCTCATTTGGGGCCTAAAAATCATGGCTAAAGGGGTTGTGTAGGTTCCATCTAGTTTAGATATGTGGCTATAATGGAGTTTCCCTGGTTCACAGTGACAAAAAAGCCACCTCTCTTCAGATAAATCTTGAAAGCTCTCACACTGAGAATAAAACACCATTAAAACTCTTCCTTGAACTCAAATAGTGGCCAATAAAAGTGTTTTTCAGGTCATAAGCTATTATTAAAGTATTTATTGGGGTTTATTTCCTTGTTCTATTATTTCATTCCTCTGTTTACCTTTCCCCTGATTCTTTCAGGGGCTTCTTTCTCATGTGTAGTTCCCTATTTGACTCCTAAAATAATGAGCTAAAGGTCTATACAGTGCTTACTATAATTTCCAGTGTATTATCTGTGCTCATTAAGTGTTTGTTGAACTGCTTCATCTGCTAACAATGATAAAAATCTTGCAAAATTTTACTTCCTCTTCAGAAGGCACCTACTGTCACTTACTTAGGAGCTGAGGATGGAATCTACAAGGAAATTGAGCTCTCTTTGCTGCATTAGAAGATTCCATGCTGTGTGGCCCCCCTCCCCCTCAGTCCCCAGGCATTGTAACACTATGGTTAAGAGAGAAGTATAAATTGTGTTTAAAATATCCTTTTCTATTTACTAGCTGTTTGAAATTGAAAAGCTTTCTTAACCTTTTGCCTCAATTTTCACATTTATAAATATTTGATAGTAGTAGCTATTTTGTGGCATTTTTTGTGAGTTTCATTGAAATAATACAAGCAAAGCTCTTGGCAGAATGTGTGATGCCATGGCAAGTGCTCAAGAAAGTACGGGGGCGGGGTGTCTTCTTTGCAATAGGGTCTTACTATGGAGTTGGTCTTGAATTCACTATGTAGTTCAGGCTGACCTCAAACTCACAATCCTCCCACCTTAGCATTCTGGGATTTTAGGTATGTACCATCATGCAGCTGAAGATGTAATTTTCAAAAGAGAAGTGTAATGGCCTAGTGTTTAGAGGTGTAATACACAAATATGTATTATATAAATATTGTCATCACATTATTTCCTCTCCAACTTTGTATATTACTCCTACTGCCATAGAACCTGCCCTTTACACATGCAAGATTTTCCAGGGTTTCCTAAGTAGGAAACCTGGATGATAGTGACCATCCATTTCTCCTCATCCTTTGCAAGGTATTCATTTCAGTTCTGAAGTATTTTTCTCACTTTATTTTCTCTACTGTGGGAATTCGTACTGATTCATGAATATATAGCTCAAATTTTATCTATTCTGTGAAGTTCTTCCTGACTCCCATTGATAGAATTGTGTATTGTGAAGTTTATAGCAAGCCAGTTAATTGTCTGCACTGCCTCCCAGGGCCCATGATATGCTTATCATTGGGTCTCTGGTGGTAAATGCACAAACACAATAAACATTCAGTGCATCTGTCGAATGCACAATTCTTTCTGGAAAAAGTATAATGAAAAAAGTCCTCTACCATATGTTTTATTGTAAGTCATGGAAACAAATTATTATTCCCATTGCATTCATGGTAACACATCTTTAAATCATTGGTTATTAAAATATGGTAATATACAAAGGAATAGCAGCCATTGAAAGAAGAAGAACAGATCAAATTTCTAAAGACCATTAATTTGCAACCTCAAGTGTCTAATTCAGGCTATCAATGATTGATAGCCATTTTCTGGCAAATTGAAGGGGAGCAGAATAATTTGCATAGACTCAAAAAAATCGCTATAGAGATTACTTATCAATCACAAAGGGGAAATATGCCTTTACTAGGAGATCCAGTAGTTCCCATTTTAATTGAGTGAACAAAATTAGCACTCCCAATAGTAAGGTAAGACATTATGTCCCTCCTGTATGATACAATAAGAAGTACATACCAGTTATGAAAGACCTTTGCAGGAACATTAATCTGAATCCAATCATGATGTAAGCATCAGAAAAAATGAACTAAATACTGGACAGAACTTCAAAATCATGAACAACAGCAAATAAATAAATAAAAGGGAATTTTCTAGATTAAAAATGACTAAAGAAGCATAATCACAGCAGATATGCAATCCCAGCTACTCAGGAGGAAGAGGCAGAAAGATTATAAGTACAAGGCCAGTCTGGACAAAAGGTAGCTCAAGACCCAGTCTCAAAAATAAAACCTACCCTACAAGGTAGGTCACACCTGTAATCCTAGCTACTCAGGAGATGGAGATTGGGAGGACAGTTAAAAACTCCATGACCCCCCATCTTAACCAATGGAAGTTAGGCAAGGTTGTGTTTGCAGCTGTCTTCCCAGCTATGCCAAAAGTATAAATAGGAGGATTATGGCCCACATAGGCCTGGATATAAAGCAAGACCCTATCTGTAAAAAAACCAAAGCAAAAAAAACCCCAGAGGGTGGGGGAATGCTCAAGTGGTAGAGTACCTCCCTAGCAATTATGAAGCCCTGAGTTCAAATGCTAGTACTGCAAAAAAAAAAGCATTTAAAAGGGCTGAGGGTATGGTTCAGTAGTAGAGGACTTGCCTAGCATGAGCAGGGCCCTGGTTTGAGTTCCCACGGCTGCAAAAAAAAATTCCCTACAATGCATAATCACCAAATACTCAAATTGCCTGAGTATTTATTAATGGGTCTGAAGAAAATCAAGGTGGGCAGTTGGGAATATTTGAAATTGTCAACATCTTGATGACACGATAGAATTCTGAAGAACTGAATATTAATTTATCACATTACAAATTTTATTATTATATGTTTTATTTTAAATATTTTCATATGTGGTGATTATACTTTGCTTTTGTAGGAAACTATAATTTAATGAGGATATTATTTACATACATGAATGCATACATGTATACATACACACATGTGTACAGAAACAGAAAGACAAACATAGAACATGAGAGAGAAAGCAAGAAAAAATAAAGCAAATGTGGCAGACAATAACAACTGTTAAATCTTTGTGAAGTATATATAGATGTTCATAGTAATATTTCAATTTAAGTTGGGAGGAAAAAGACATGAATATGAGCTGTCTAACCCAACACACACACCTTCATAATGAGTTCATTATATGATTTTACAGCGAAGATTCTAGATTAGCCAAGTACATTACTTTTCTGTCTCACAGTTTTCCTTCTCAATCAGAGGCTCTCAATCGCTCCCATCTCCGATGACGTTCACTTTCGAGCCTGCATCCTATGCTGTGTTAGAGTGCATGGTATATACTTAAAAGTGCAAATAAATAAGATTCCAAATGATCAATTTAAACATTCAAAAATCTTGAAAAGTTACTCTTCTGAAATCTAAAGTGTTTCACAGCTAAATATTATCATTTTTGTGTTCTGAAATGTGAATATTGCCTAAATTTCTGTTATTCTCCAGTAGGAAATCAAGCTAAAAGTTTATCCATTCATTTATGATTTTCTTAAAAAAAAAAAAGAAAGAAATTCTGCCCTGGCCTCATGAGTAACATCAAATGGAGAGTTGAATTAACTCAGGACATTTCTTTAATCACAACAGAAAAGCCCCAGGACTCATTTTCACACCTCTCCTACAATGCCAATGTAGTTTTTGACATGATCCTCTGATTAATAAGATTCAATAGAAGGAGGCCATGTTACTCTAAGTTTCATTAACCTCCTGGCGATATGCCCTAATACGGAACACACAAGATCATGTGGTTCTTTTTTTGTAGGAGGTATCAAATTTTAGCTTAACTCTTCAGTCTGTTTTGTTAGATTACGCCAAGGAAGGTCCGAGGAGGATTTGCAGTCTTCCTGTACATTTTAATTAGTTTCCTTCTGCTCCAAAGTTCAAGGAGTGTCTAACACTGACGTCTCGAGAAGCTCATCAAAGCAACTGTGACATTGTAATAACTAAGCTTCAAAATACCACCAAGAAAACTGGTTCTTGAAAACCAATTGCTAGCTAAGTTTTGCATATAGCACTAACCGTCTCTGCTTATAATACAAGTAGTAGGGCATTTGAGTGACTGTCCTTCAAGGACATAAAGACACTTCTTTCACACGCACACATTAAAAAAAAAAAAAAAGACCTTGTAAGGCACACAGCTAGGAGAATGCACTGTGGCTTGCTTTTTCCTCAACAAGAGGCAACTTGCTTACTTGATGAGAATTGGAGATGAGAAGAGACTTTTACTTTGTCAGCTAAAATTAATTCAAACTGCAAGAAGAAAGTATTTGAATAATATTCAGTATTGCTTTAAACAAATACACCAAGGCTGAAGTGCTTATGAGGAACTTCTATCAGAACACAGTTGGCAATTTTATGCTGCTCCTCTTCTCTGCTATTTTTTAACCATCTTGAAATTCCATTTATTTACTTTGCTTTGGTAAAAGTGTGTGGCTGAAATAATATCCATTTCCTTCTTCTGTATCTTGCTGGGGAGGGGAAGAAGAAGAAGGGAGGTGAGAGAGGGAGTAAAATACATAGGATTATTATACTGCAATCCTACACAATGAGAATAGTTTAATCAAATGACTAAAGCTCTCTTTCTTTAAATATACAGGGACATAACTATTTAATAAGACTCTTCAAATTCAGAGGCTGTGGTAATTTAAGCAAAGTAGCACTGGTTGCATAATTAATGACTATTCTGGCCTTGAAAACAGTATTTTTATTATAAAGCTCATTTTCTTTCCCTGGTTTGGGAGATCTTTTGCACATACAGTACAGTGTTTCACATTGAACCTGGGGTGAATAGCTTCATCAGGATAGGGATATTTTTATCTGTACTTGTGTTTGTATTTATAGGCAGCCTATTGTAATCTTTAATGAGCATCACAATGGGTATTGAGGTAAATCATATGAATCCCAGTTTAGCCCCTTATTTTTATTGGGGTCTGAAAGCATATGGGCTCTCAAGTGAATAATAAATATTTTTGTAGCAAACAGATTGCCATATATATCAGATACAATGGAATTTTAAACAATAGTCATAAGCTTTGCCCTTCAGCCAAGTAAGAATGAAAATGATTCCTTCTTCTCTCACTGTAAATTTCTGCAATTCCTTTGACATCAGTAATAACACAACCATTTTCCTTCATAAAAATCAGCAATTATGGAAGCTCTGTAATAAACTTGCCTTTCCCATCCTGTTCTTGTTTAGAGAGAGTGGGCTACGATGGAAGAATAACAAAGACAGAGCTGCCTTTCACACTCATTGGCAAAAGAAATGAGATGGAATGAAAGGCTAAAGTATAGCTGAGGAGAGAATTCATTCCTTTTTTTCTAACATAGACATGAAAGTGATTGCTACGGATTGGGTGTACCCCCTTCAAAATTCAGGTATTGAAACTTACTGGCCATGTAATGGTAGTAAGAGCTGGAGTCTTAAGAGGTGATTTGGCCACTTCCCCCTTGTGAAAAGTGTTAAGTTCCCAGTAAGTGAGCCTTCACAAAGTGTTTGGTTCTCATTTGCTTTTCTACCTTCTGCCATGAGGGCAGAGCATTCTCTCTTTTAGAGGATGTAGCAACAAGCCACCATCATAGAAGCATAGTCTATGCTGTTCTAACCTGTTGGAACCTTGATTTTGTACTTCCTAATCTCCCAGACTATGAGAAATAAACACCTATTCTTTATAAATTACTCACCTTAGTTTTTAAAATAACAGCACAAATAGACTAAAACAGTGATAGTGTGTGCCTTACTACTCTCCTGAGTGGAAGTGGTATGTACCACTCAGTGAATATGAAACATCCCAGTCAGTCAGGAAGTTTGAAAAGGACACATGAACAGGTAAGATTATTGTGTTGCTAGAGGAGCAATGGGAACTCTGCAATTTCTTTTTAGGAGAAGCTTAGGTATAACTGATATGAGAGGAGATACAAAAGGCATTGCTTATACCTCTCTTGGGGATATACCCAAAAGACTGAGACACAGGTTACTCCAGAGGCACCTGCACACCCATGTTTATTGCGGCAGTATTCACAATAGCCAAGTTATGGAAACAACCAAGATGCCCCACCACTGATGAATGGATTAAGAAAATGTGGTATCTATACACAATGGAATTTTATGCAGCCATGAAGAAGAACGAAATGTTATCATTCGCTGGTAAATGGATGGAATTAGAGAACATCATTCTGAGTGAGGTTAGCCTGGCCCAAAAGACCAAAAATTGTATGTTCTCCCTCATATGTGGACATTAGATCAAGGGCAAACACAACAATGGGATTGGACTTTGAGCACATGATAAAAGAGAGCACACAAGGGAGGGGTGAGGATAGGTAAGACACCTAAAAAATTAGCTAGCATTTGTTGCCCTTAATGCAGAGAAACTAAAGCAGATACCTTAAAAGCAACTGAGGCCAATAGGAATAGGGGACCAGGAACTAGAGAAAAGGTTAGATCAAAAAGAATTAACCTAGAAGGTAACACCCATGCACAGGAAATCAATGTGAGTCAATGCCCTGTATAGCTATCCTTATCTCAACCAGCAAAAACCCTTGTTCCTTCCTATTATAGCTTATACTCTCTCTTCAACAAAATTAGAAATAAAGGCAAAATAGTTTCTGCTGGGTATTGAGGGGGTGGAGGGGAGAAGGAGGGGGTGGAGTGAGTGGTAAGGGAGGGGGTGGGGGCAGGGGGGAGAAATGACTCAAGCCTTGTATGCACATATGAATAATAAAACAATAAATAAATAAAAAATAAATAAATAAAGAGGCATTGCTTTGAAGTTGCATATAATTTTACTTAGAATTTATGTTAACTTTGGATTGCCTTTGGTTGCTGCAGTAGGAATGCTAGAAGTTCTACCTTGGAGCTGAATGTATGGAATAAACACAGGCATTTATGTGGAATATGTGTTTTAGCTGAGACAGGATGCAGTGAGCCATCATTTTTATGCTGCCAGCTAAGGTGGCCCTTGGTGAAGCCAAGGAGATGAGCAAAACTTTTCTCTGTACCTCACAATCAGGAAATAATATTGAATTATCTCAGTAGTCATGGAATCCTAATTTCTGCTTTCACCCTGATTATTACCAAATAAGCTTATGACAATCTTTGCTGTTAAAACGTTTAAATGTTTTTTAAAGCATCTTTAGAAGCTAGTTGATTGCCATTACTTGTATTTAGCCAGTAAGGAAACTGAGCCATAGTGAAACTAAGGGTTTTACTCCAAGAGCTGAGTTCACTAAATTATATTAATGCATTTTTGAGAGAAAAAAATATAATTCCTTCCAAAGACATTTTAAAAAGAAGTAGGCTTTTACATATCTATAAAATTAAAATTATTTTATGGAAATGATGCACTTGTATTACTTTCTCTAATATGAGCTGCAGCTCTTACAAATGTAAATGGCTATGAAAGAACTTTACAAAATATAAAATATTTGAATGTCATTCAACAAAAAATGCACAAGAATGCATAAGAATAATCATTTATTTTTATTTATGAGGGCTTTTCTGTTGGTGATAGATTTTATAGTTAGAAAATTCATATTATGATTTCTTCAAGGTAAAGTTTCTTTTAGGTTTTTTTGCACTTTAATTTCTAAAAGGCTAACAGATATATACTTTAACAGATTTAAGTGAGAAGTCTAAAAGATGTTTGGTTATCACTGACTGGGAGCATCCAAGTTTTTCCATATGCTTTATACATTCCAATTACTTTAAGATTAGGATGTGGGGTTCCTAATGCTATCATTGCATCATTATGATGTTAGTAGAGAGCTACCTCATCACTGCCTTATGTTAAAAGCAAACACGAGTGAACTCACCTCTGTTAAAATGCACCTTATTGACCTGTTGTATTCTCTTGCCTTCATCTCAGTGATAGCCTTCTTTACATAATAAGATAGCAGATGCAGACTACAGAGCACTTGTGAACCTTGATTGCAACTACAATGCCACTTTTAAAATGCATTGAGCAAGGATTTTTTTTTCCCTTTAGATTGTGTTCAGAATGATGTTAGACATATCTGGTACCAATTAACATACCTTATATTTGAGGTTTATGGTTGCTCTAAATAGAAAGAACTTCAACAATGAGTAGTGGGTTACAGAAATCATGGAGAAGTTTATCAGTTTATGGAATCATTTCACCAGTGTTAAAACAGAACTTTTCAACCTAAGCACTACTGCCATGTTAAGGGAGGTACTGTGTGGGACCATGCAGTGCATTGTAGGATGTTTGGAACCATTCTTTACCTCTGGACAACCAAAAATATCTCCAGACATTGCTCAGTATTTCCATAGACTCCCAATCGACCTTGACTGAGAAACAATGTTGACATTGACAGGAATTAAATTACAAGGGGAGAGGGATTAGAAATAGGATATAATCAAGAAAAATCTACCTAGATACTGGAGAAGTGTCTACGATACTATGCCCTTCTTCTAAAAATGTTAGTAATTAACCAACTTTATGAGTTTGACTCATTCACTCCTACATATAGCTCAATTTGGGGCAAGAGGTGTATAATCTTACTGGGTCCCAAGTACTGATTACTTTATTCAATTCAATCTCCCCAAATTCCACCTCTGTCGACCAAATTAAAATATGGCCAAGAGACCTCCAGTTCAAAAACATTCCTTCCTCCCTGTTTCTTTCCTTTAAATAGAATTAATGCAATGAAAAAATTTTCAAAATGCTATGATAAAACTCAGAGTAGAAGGTAAAAAGGCAAGATGAATGAAAATGTCAGGTCTTTAGGACTAACAATGTAGTATTGTCCCTGGGCTTTCTTCCAGTCTCCTGCATCTCTTTAGACTGGACACTGAAGCAGCCTGCAGTGTAGAACCACTGATAGACAGAGAACAGCATGCAAAATAGGTCTGACCTTTCTGGTCAAAAGACCTAGAGATGGGAAGTTCTACAGAGACCGAGTAGGAACTCACAACACCTGCTCCACAAGCCAGGCTAGAGAGTAGCTCTGTTGGCAGTAACGACTGCCCAAATGTCTTTCAATGGACATTGTGTCATAGAATACCACTCAGCAAACAAGCTGAAAACAATTCATACACACAACTTGGATGGACCTTAAGGGAATTTGCAGAATACAAAAGAAAGCTGGTTTCAAAAGGTTTGGCTGGCCAGGTCAGGAGGAGCAATTTGGCTAAATGAGGACCCAAGAACCCAGGTTCCCTCAATTTTGCTTCTTCACCTTTTCCTCAATCATGGGTCTTCATTGTACAACCAAAATTGGATTGCTGCACTATGTTCAGTCCTCAGAAAATTAGAGATAAGGAATTTCTTTTTAAGCAAGTAATGAATGAATTGTATGTATCACTTTCATGCACACAAGTGGAATATTATTCAGTCTTGAAAGAGCAGGAAACCCTGCCATTTACAGCAACATAGGCAAACCTGGAAGACATTATGCAAAGTGAATAAGTCAGGCACAGGAAAACAAGTATTGCATGATATCACTTACATGTTAAATGGAAAGTGGGAAAACTCGCAGAGGCAGAAAGTAGTAGCATGATGGTGGCCCAGCCCTGGAAGAGGAGAAGAGAAAGATGTTGAGCTGGGTACAAAGTTTCAGTTATGCAAGATGAAAAGGTTCTGGAAATTTAACGTACAGCACTATGGCTATGGCTTACAGTATCATATTGTGGATTTAAAATTTGCTGAGAGGGTAGATTTTACAGGGTCGATTCACAGGTACATATAAACCATATGAGCGAAAATGTGAGGACTGTAATGATTACTTTGCAATGTATACATAAATCTCACATCATGAGGGTCAGCACTTTAAAAATATTCAATTCCTGATTGTCAATTATACCTAAATAAACATGAAAGTGAAACAAATTATATTTCAACAGAAAATCAATTTCCATTTGTTCCATGTGTTTAGTGACTTTATCAAAAGAACTCAGAGACTAATGGAAGTTGGATGGGATGTGGAAATACAATTAGGATAAGTGGGGTTGTCTCTGGGCATTTAGGAGAAAAGCTGGTGGGTAAGTGGAGAAAAGAGCTGTGAGGAGGCACAGCCCTCCAACTTTCCAACTTCTCTCGCTATGTTTCTCTTTTCCCAGTCCACTTACAGCAAAAGGACAGGGCTGAAGTTTCTACAGCGATCTGCAGTGACTCCACATGGAAGAAAAGCCAGAGTGTTCCCAATGGGCACGAGGTACTGCAAGCCCTGAGAGCAAAGAGAAAAAAGGAACTCTGTGTCTTCAGAAGCAGCCTTTCTCTCATAGCATTCCTGGGAAGGGATACAAATCTACAAAGCATATGTACATTTGAAATTCTGAAAATATGGTTAAATGCTAATTGTTGGCATAGTGTGAAGGAGAAATAATAAAAAGGGCACCCCCCCACTTACTTAGAATGAGTCATGATTGATCCCTCCAGTCAGCACTTGAGGGGCCTCATTACATAGACAAGGAAAAACTGCTATGTTTTCTTCCCACTAGTACATTCCACATACGTCCTTCCTGTGTTGGGACTTGTCCTCTGCTTCATGCCATTTCTACCTATTTTAACTCACTAGATCATATCACATCTTTATACATTTCCACTGAGTTTAAATTTATAGAACTTTACAAGGAAAAATTTCTTTTTACTTTGTGTTAAAACAAACAAATGCAGAACTAGCAGGTTACTGTGTTTCATACCTGTAATCCCAGCACTGCAGAAATGGAAGTGGGGATGACATGTGAGAATCCAGCCTGGGCTATATAGATAGAACCTGTCTTAAAAATAATAACAAAATTTATTAATAAAAGCCATCTTTCCTGGATCTGGGTAAGCTATAGTCTTAGGCATTATGGCTTGAGGGGAACCACAAAAAAACTAACAAAGAAGTATCAAAAGTACTGAGAAAGAAAACCTACCTTGGAGTTTCCATCTGCTAGCTAAATGGTAGCCTCACCTAGATTGGTCATGTTCACACTGCCACCATTAATTCTAATGTTAGGTTCTTTCAACTTTAAATGATCCAAACTTCACATGGCTAAAAGATCATGAAAGATATTACATTTAAAAAAAGTGGAAGCCACTTTCTTAAATGACATAAAAGACAGCAGACAGACAGATAGCATTAGATGTTTCAGTCCCCATAGCCCCTTGTCTGAATCAATGCCAAAATAAAGACAGCACTTGGAAGGCTTTAAGTTATGTCAACTCTCTAGGAAATATGGCAAATTGCTTACTTTGCAGTTATGTCAGGGATGAAGTTCAGATTTAAAAAAAAAATGTATTAAGGTATTCTGTCTAGGGAAGAATATAAAATTTCAAATTTAATTGGGAAGTCAGAGAAAAGAAAGAAACAAGCTCACAATGTATGCTTCCTGAGCTACATTGACTATCTTAAAAACACTACCAATTTATCTTGGGCATTCGTTATAGTAATTTAAAATGTATTGATTAAATTAATGAGTAGTTCTTCCTATGAAAGACTAAAACATATGAAATATACAAAGCTGAGATTCTTGTAAATTGAATGCAAAGTTTTTCCAGCACTCACAAAAGGCTATGTGTAACAAAATGGTGAAGAACAAGTTGAAGTAAATAGAAATTCAATTAAGGAAGAAAAGAATGAAAAGTTCTCCAAGAACCAGAGAAACACTTCTGCATATAGAAGTGCTCAGTGAAGCCTTTCCTCTCATTAAGACAATTGCTCTACCACATCCATCACACTTTATCGTCACGTCCCTGGAATATCTGTTCACATCATGAACCACTGTGCACCAGGCCTTGTCTGTCACAGCTTCACATATGCAGGTTCTTTCACCTTATAATGATTTAGTAGCATCTGGCTTATTCTATCTGAATATCCATGAAGAACTCTTTGCTTGCCGCCCAATGCTACAAACTAGGATTGTAAATTGACACATCACCAGAATTTTAGAGGTCTTTTAATTGAGTCAAGGGTAATGGATTGCACAATTAATTAACATTAATGAAAAGGAATGGAAAACACAAAAGTAGACCATACTCCACCCCCCATCTCTCTTTGGATTTAGAAAATTCAATAGAATGCAGCATCTTTCATCACACATTAGTTTGGGAAGAGCGTGTTTCAGTAATCTTCTGTGCCAGAAGCAAGAATGAGAGGCTAGAAGGAAATGGATGACTGCAAAAGAACAGAAGGTAACTCTCTGAAAGGTGAAGGCTTGTTGGTACGACTAGGATAGAAAAGGTGATATCAATGATGCATTTGGAAGCTTGTAGTGTTACAAGAGCATTTTAGCCAAGCAGATTCATATGAGATAAAGGCTTGGTAGACATTGGGGAGTATGAATACAAATTCATATCCAAATGGAGGAAGTAGTGTCAATGGAAAGCACATATTCTGCCATTTGCAAATATTGATTTAGATAAGTCCTTTTTTGTTCAATATTAAGTGAACACATAAAATTGGAGCCAAATATGTGTAACTATAAGTTAATGCTTAAGATACAGTATGGCAAGAATAAATGATAATACTGAAGATTCAAAAAAAGACACATTTTTGAAAGTGTTGTTTTCTAGGAAACCAAAGAATCTTTTTTAAGCAAATTTAATGAGAGAGATAGGGCCAGGTGCAGAGATCAGGATGATTCTTGTTCCTAGCCAGTCCAGGTAAAAAGTTAACCAGATCCCATTTCAACCAATGAACTGGCTGTGATGGCACACACCTATCATCCAGCTATGCAGAAAGCTTAAGTAAGAGTATCACAAGTCAGGCAGGCCCAGGCAAACAATGCAAAATCCTACCTGAAATATAACTAAAAGCAAAAAAGGGTTGGGGGCATGGCTCAAGTAGAACACCTGTCAAGTAAGCACAAGGACTGAAGTCCAAACTCCAGTACTACCAAAATAAGAAGAAGAATGGTAAGTTGGATATTATTAGGAGCTGGGCTAAATCCACAAGCATAGTGTGAACTAAAATCCAAGGCAGGCAGTAGTGATTGAGAACCAAGCTCCTGTAAGTAGTATTTACTGTAAGTAATTCATATGAATCAGACTAGTGTCTGATTGAAGTCATACTATAGTAAGGGCTCTATTACCCTTGAGAGGAGGCTGAAAGAAATGGAGGCATACCATTGGCTGGATATACAGCCAATTAGAGGGTATGTTGTGCTTAGAGAAGTGGGAATATAAAGAGAAATTCCCAGGGTGGATTACCTTGATGTGTTATATCACCAGTGTTGCCACAGACCCTGCAGCTGTACAGAAAGTGAGGAATCACCTAATAGAAAGGAAAACAAACTCTAAAAGTCTGTCTCAAAGTGACCCTGAAAGCTAACGCAAATCTAGAGGAATGGAAGATAACAAAGTGGAAGAAAATAAATGACAACTTCACTCCATATGAAATTCATTTTCTGGACTAGTTTGACATAAGCTATAAAGTTAGTACATTTAGAATACTCAACGAAGGAGAAATGTGGATTATAAATGAACAAGAAAACCTGAGGAAAAGTAAATATGAAAAAAATACATGTCAGCATAAAAAGAATCAATTTTAAATTGTTAATGAAATAAGAATGGCTTATTGTAAAATTTTTTAAAATTGAGAGTATATTTAGAGTTTCCAAAATATATTAAGAGAAACTCCAAGAAAAGAGAATGGAGGGAATTGCCAAGAGGATGGATTTGAAATTAAACAGCAATCTTTGGCTTACTTGTACTTTTTTGTTAATGAAGAAATACTAGACTCCTTAGATGGAATTGCTACTCTAAACACTGAACAGAAAAAAAAAAGTATGTGCAAGGCTGAGAAAACTTTAAACAGTAAGTATATCTTTTAGATTTTATGTAATTCTATCTCAAATCCAGGGAGATGCATTTTTCACATAATTTGAAAAGATGACTAGAAAGTTTATCTGAGCCATGCTACTGGTACTTTGTTTGCCTCGAGAACAGTAAGGTCCAGGTACCCTCCATGGGTGCTTCTGTGTTTGAGGTGACCAACAGAGGAACTTGCACAGAATGAGAAAGGCAGAAACAAGACTAACCCCATTCCTTTCTGGGGGTTGCCATGGTGGCATGCAGTGACAGACATACACAAGTGCTTGAACTTACTCTCCCATGCTTTGTGTCCTGCACTTTTTTCTGGCTGGTTCAACTGCTGATCAGGTGTAACCCCATGTTCATCCTCAGATACTTAACATGGACTTAAAGAAGCACCTGTTTCTCATAGAATTCTCCATGAACTTTTCCTTTGTGTTCTAACTTTGGAATAGCTATGCTTCACTTCAAACAGATGGGCTAGAAATTCTTCTCATTCTTCAACTTCTGTTTCTAGTTCAGGTACATATTACTGCTTAACAAGCTATCCCAAAAGAACATTTTTATTTTGCTCAAAATTGTATTGTCAAGGCATTCAGAAAACGCTAACCTGCACGGCTACTTTCTCATTGAGATGGTGTCTACTGGGGTGTTCAGGGATGGAGAATCCAGTTAAAGGTAGTTGTCACTCTCTCGTGCCTAGTGCTTTGTGCTGCTTGGCATCTCCCTTTACCCACGTGGCTTTCCATCTCCCAAGTCTCTGCACATAGCTTGAACTTCTCACAACATGACTGTTCCCTGGTGGCCATTCTTTACGTAGCAACTGGATTCTAAGAGGCAGGAAGCAGAGATGGCAAGGTCTCCTGGGTCCTTTAACATTTCTGTTAGGGGTAATTCCCCTAATACTCTTTTGTGCACCTAATTTTCTCTTAGTACTTGTTTCCAAAAGATTCAGGGCTAGTACAGATTTATGCTGACACATTTGACAGCTTAGATAAAATGGATATATTTCTTGAAAATACAAAAAAGCAAAGAATACCTAAAACATAAACAACTTGAATAGCCCTAAGTGAATTAAAAAAATCAAATTCATAGTCAAAAACTTTCAACGACAAGATAGGCACAGATGTAGTCACTGGTGAATTCTACCAACATTTAAATAATGAATAACACTAATTCCACACATACAAGGTGAGAATATACAGCTCATCTTATAAGACAAGCATTGGTTTTTTACTAGAACCAGACAAAACCATTACAAATAAAATAACCAGATCTATTTCCAGTGAATGTGTACATAAAATTTCATTTAAAAGTTTTTAGCAAATTGACCCCAGCTATATTTTTAAAAAATATTATTTGTGAGGATTTTATGTGTCTGCTTGACTGGGACACAAGGAACCCAGATATTTGGTCTAACAGTATTCTGGGTGTGTCTGTCAGTGGGTTTTTAGATGAGATCAGCACATAAATTGGTAGATTGAATGAAGTGAAGGATTGTCCTCCCTAGTCTGAGACTTTATGCAATTAGTAAAAAGTTTGAATAAAAACAACAACAAAAACAAACAAATTGTTGAGCCTCTCCAGAATAAGAAGAATTCCTGTTGCCTGAATGTCTTCAGGTTAGGGCATCAAATTTGAGCTAAAACCTGAACTCTTTCTGAGTCTCAGTCCTGCTGGCCTTTTTGTGGATCTACACCATCAGCTCTCCTGGGGGTCTGGGTTGCTGACTCATATTGCAATTCTCCAGAATTGTGTTTACTTATAATTTTTATATATATATATATATATATATATATATATATATACACAATATAATTTATTTTTAATATTTATACATAATTTATAAATGATAAATTCCTTATCATTTATGTATGTCTACTATCTATCTATGCATCCCTATCCCTACCTTTTACTGATTCTATTTCTCTGGAGGACTCTAATGCAATGAATCTTGACCAAATGAGTTTTTCTCTTGCAATTCAGGTTGGCATAACATTCTACTATCATTATAATTCACTAAATTTTCAGACTAAGAAAAGAACCATTTTTATTCATTTAGATGTTGAGTAGAAGAGTTGTTAATATAGGTAAGCTTATCAAGTTTTTCAAAATTTCATTATTTTTGTATTTCTTATAATAAAATTCATCTCCATGGATGTGTGGAAAAAACTTTTGGCAAAAAAACCCCAAAAACTGAGCATCTGTTTAAGACTATAATTCTAAATGAATTGGGAATGGGAGGGATTTATCTTTAATTTTGTAAGTACATCTACCAAAAAGTGCATAACTGACAACATATTTGATAGTTGAATGAATGAATTTTTCCCTTTAACATCAGGAATAAGACAAAGGTATCACCTGTCTTTATTTTCTCTTCGACACTGTACTGCAAAGGCTAAGTACTAAAATGTGGCAAGAAAAATAAATAAATGGCATACAGATTAAAAAGAAGTAAAACTGCATTTGCAAGTGACATCATTTTCTATATAGAATTCCTAAGAAATCCAAAAATCATGGTTTTGAAAAATTTGATAAGCTTACCTATATTAACAAACTCTTCTGCTCAACATCCAAATGAATAAAAATGGTTATACAACAATCCTTAACTTTGGAAAATATATCCACAATGCCAAATTGCAATTTTTAACCAGACTTATAGATATGTCCTATAAATTAATATGAAATAAAATATAGGTAGGTGGGGAATTTTTTAAATGAGTGTTTCATCATAATGTGATGACATAATATTTGATTTTTGAAATATTCTTAATGAGTGCGTAAGCTCATAGTTTCACTATTTTTATGGTTAATTTTATGTATTACCATGACTAAGTTCAAAGATGGCAAGATAGCTAGTTAACTATGATATCTGTGTATGCCTGTGAAGGTATTTCTGGAAGAGACTAGCATCTGAATTAGTACACCAAATAAAGAAAATCACCTTCACCAATGCAGATGGGCAACAACCTTCCTTTTGAGAGTCTGAATAGAATGAAAAGTCTGAACGGACAAAGGATGAATTTGCTCTATGTGCTTGAGCTGGAAAATACTTCTTCCACCTCATACACCCATAGGCCATTGGTGCTACTGGTTTTCAAGGTTTGAACCATGACTGGCACTTAATAATTTGCTTTCCTTTGTTCTCTGACATCTAGGTTTGGAGTGGGACAAAAACACTGACTTTCCTATGCTTTCAGCATGCAAATAGCAGATCCTGAACTTCTGTATCCACAATAGCATGTGCCAGTTGGTTATAATAAATCTTTTTATAATTGTATCTAACTGGTTCTGTTTCACTGGAGAACCCTGAATAATACACTATGGTATATCTGAGCTATGTATGAGCTGATTATAGACTTAGTTAGACTGAGCCAAAGATGCAAAACTAAAGATTCAAGTTACTCAAGGTGCAAATGTCAGAAAATATATTACAGAGATTATAGGCTGATAACTAGAGATACTAATGTTTTTCCAATGGAGAAAAGAATATTTAAGCATAACTCTCAGGTACCATAAAAAATTATTATATGACCCAATAGGTGATCCTTCTTAACACATACAAAACTGTGTCCACAGATTTTTGATAAAGCTTAAAATGTATTCATTATTTTTTAAAATATTGTGGATTCATCTTTTGATGACAGTCATCTTTTGTTGACTGTTGAATTCATTTATTCATTTTCCTCCTTTCAATTAACAAAGCAGCAAACTTTCAATAGTAGAGAAAAGATTTAAGGTACTAAACTTCAAACATTGATGCTTTTCAGTGAAGCTAAGTAATGCAAAAGATGAAACATCCTCACTCAAAATAATTTTAACTATTGTGAAATTAGTGCTCATTTTCTCAGTGGAGATACTTAATCTGGTAGAAAGAATGAATATATTCTTTGAGGTATTATCTCTTTGACTCTTTTTTGAGAATCTGGTGCCATGGACATGTACATTTAATTATTTGATTCCCATGTAATTTCTGAGTTTGAGCTACTTGCTTTTAAAACAATTTTAAAAGTATTCTACATTTTGCAATGTATCTCCCACTTTGAGTCTTTGGAAAGACCACAGGTTTTGAGAGACATAATAAAGAATAGACAGTTTCTATGTCATCAAAATTAAAAAAAGAATTGGTATTAATTAGTGGTCATTCTGCAGTGGTTGATATGGTTGCAGCTAGGGAGAATTTACAAATTATGTATTAAATCACTTTATCTAGTTCTTCTGTACTTCACCAGGTATGCTCCTATAGATAATGCAACTTTGGCCTTCATTGATTCCAAGAGTCAGTTGGTCCTGACACATAACTCAAAGAACCTCTGTAAGTTTTCTCTCATGGAAACAGCACAGTTGTGGCCTACAGGATGACAGTAAATGATGGTGATCCTTGCAGTGGACAAATGCCCAGATTGTATTATGTTTTAATATCTTGTGGTTACACTATATACTCTAATGCAATAGAATTGACATTGGATATCAGCAATATGTAGTGTTTCCTTGTACTTTTGTTATTTTGTGTAATATTCTGTATCTAATGTATTTTCCATCAAGGAACAAAAACTATATCTTTAATTTCTCTCATCAGACATAAAAGTTTGTGGAATATACAATAAACAGATTTTTTAATCAAAATAATTTGAAATTAGTATTATATACATGCCATCCATTACTTTATTAAATTTTATTAACAACTTATTTAGAGACCTTTTATGATATTGTGTGGCTTCTCCACATGTAATCATGTGTATTCAACGTTCAAACAGCAATCTGCTTGGCTGTCTAAAGATTTATTCATTTTGCTCTTATTTTGATTTCTGAAAAGTTACCTGAAATGTATATCAGTGTGTTGGTTACTATCACATTTTGTTCTTATATGAACACAAACTATTTAAACACTTCAAGTTTAGTTAACACCTTCTTCTGTAAAATAGTGCCTGTAATCTGTTTTTATATTTCAAGAAAGCATAAAAAAATTTGTTGTAACTCTTTATTCCTGTGAATTTGTTCTCCTAGTATATGTAAAATTGAGCCTAAGTATTCTGTACTATGTAATTTAATATTGAATGATTATGAAACACACAAAATCCATAGTTACGATGATCATAGTCTTTCAGATCAAAGAGAAGTTTTGCAAGAATTGAAAACTAAGTGCAATGATCACATTTGTCAGGGTCTAACAGACCAGTGGTGGGCTTGCTATTTGTGTTTGAAGTTCAACTCACAATCTAGTGTCTTAGAAAACTGAAATTCCTTTTAGAAACTATTATACATTTTAACCTGACTTATCAAGTCTGTATCATAGTAAATCTCATAGAAATAACTCTTTTCTGCCAAAGAGCAGACCAGGATGCAACTTTCTTGGAGCAGGAGCAAAATTTTAAAACTAAATGCTTTAAAAGTATCAGTTCTACACCAGTTCTGCGCAAGGCTGGTTCCTGTTGTCTCTCAAGAACAATGGTGCATCTCATCCCAACTCTATCGTCAGTTATCTGTGTTGGTAGTTTAAAAATTACATGGTGGGAATGTTTCTACCTCTCAACATTACAAATCAAGGATGCCCCTTCCATGCACTAAATTTCTTGGATCAGTTTTCAAAGTTGGCCTATTCACAACAGCAACAGGGGTGGCTAAGGAGTCAGTATAGTGATAGTTACTGTATGCATCACACTTACTTTCATGCAGTCATGATTCAATGTGGTGTTTCTATATTGATTTCCATTTCTCTACACTGGGATGGTGCCATGTATAGTTTGTAAGTATTTTGTTCATAAGTTGTGACAAATTTTAATTTTCACAATAAATTTGTGTGTATTTTATGTTACTAAATGATAAAATACCCTTTTGTTACATACTTTATGCATTTATGCTGTGCCTTTTTCATTATATTTTGGTAATGTTAAGCTGCATCTTTTGTTTGTGGATTTTCAAATTATTTGCAATTCCCCCACAAAAAAAAAATTCTGTGTACAAATAGACCTGTGCCATTCAGACCCATGTTGTGTAAGAGTCAACTATATAATCAGCTTCATAAAACAGAAATGATTTATGATCATAGAGAATTAGCTCTTGGCTTTTAAAGGTTAGATGATATGGGGGTACATTTGGGGATTTAAAGAGTTGATTTTATGTGTAGATTCATATACTTTGGAACACTTTTATGTCATCTTGGTTTCCCAGAAGGATGAAACAGATGACAGGTTTGTATAAAATTTTTAAAACTAAAGGAAGGAATATTAGTCAGGGAATGATGGAGGCAGGAAAGATTATTTAATTAGAATTTATGGATTCTATTAAAATGGTTTGTTCCACAACCATGTGTTTTTCTCAAGAACTAAAGGTTTCAATTAGTTTTGTCCAGATACACAAGCTTTTTAGTATTTTTAGTGTATATGAGCTATTTTCTACAACCTTTGCAAAAGGCATGACGGAGACAGTGCAATGTCCCTCTTTAAGATAAAAATCGTGAAACACTAGTCTGTAATGATTACCTAACTACTTATCCACCACCATCATGTTGGGGAAACCTTTCTTTATTTCTCATCTACCTTTATTAAAATTTCTTTTACCTGCTAGTCCAGAAGTTGGCAAATATTTTCTGTAAATAGCCAGATAGCAAATATCCTAAGCTATATAAACCACAAAACTCTGCACGGCATGCATATTGTTCTGTTCTGGTTTTCTTCTTTTCTCTTATTTGTTTTTCTTTTAACAGTCCTTGAAAAAATATAACCACCTATCTGACTGCCAGCCGGCTGTGACCAGTGGGCTGTACTTCACCCTCTCCCACCGGGTCTAACCAGCAACCTCTGTTGATACCTCGCACACGCATTGTTCATTATCCCTGCTTTCTTTGTCCTAGATAACCATGTTCTCACTTCGTCCTCTCATCCTTTCCTTTCGTCTTTGTCCAAATCACGTGTAACTTCTCTTTTAGTCTCAGTCTTTCTTCCATTGCTTATTTTCTCATTCTCTTGTCACCATCTTTTTATATATTAAAATCTTGGATATCAAAAAGTGCCCTAATTTCTGTGACTGACTCATATTGCTATTTACTTTGTGTCTTTGTGTCTAGTGTGGGACTTATTTACTACGTTTTTTTTAAAAAAAAAATCCTTTGCCTTTCTTGGCTTTCTCTTTATTATTTCCTTCTCTTCTTACAGAAATTGATTTTGTTTCTTTTTCTGGTAATTTCTACTTTTGTGTGCTCTTTATTTTTGTTTAGCCCTTCCTGTCTCCCATAATGTATTTATTGACAGTGATACAATAATTTGTTCAAAGTAAGAGAAGTTCCCAATGAAAACTTCTTTTATTTATTAATTCGTTTTGGCAATACTAGCATTTGAACTCAGCTTCACACTTACTAGGCAGGTGCTCAAGCATTTGAGCTATAACCCCAGCCTTTTTGGGGGTTGGGGGGTTTAAGTTATTTTTCACATAAAGTCTTGTATTTTTGCCTGGGACTGGCCTTGGACTGAGATCCTCGTACCCTTCACCTCTTGTGCAGCTGGGGTTATAGGCATGCACCACTACACCCTACTTCTTTGTTGAAATGGGATCTCACTAGCTTTTTGCCCAGACTAGCCCTCGAACAGTGATCCTCCCAATCTCTGCCTCCTGAGTAGCTGCCATTACAGACATGTGCTAATATACACAACTCAAAAATTTCTATACTTACCATCAAGACTTTCACTTGACAACTTTAACTTTTGTGCTCTTTGCCACTCACAGGAAGAAAACACATGTCATGTAAATATATACTTTTTTCCTTGGTGGCATTAGTAATTTTTCTTTTGAACACCCATGAGAAATTTGATATATGTTTCCAAAGTGTGTAAAAAAAAAAAAGCTAATGATAGAAATCTGCTACCCAAGCCTCCCTCAGATTTTCCCTGGGAAATGCTTTCTTGGAAGACCTTTGACATGTATTTTAACAGGGAAGATTTTGGAAAAAAATAAAGGCTATGAAACCAAAAATAGAAAATAAAAACTACTATCCTTCTACATGAACTTCAAGAATAACTGTGAGTGAAAATCTGAGTAGTCAGTATACTTTTAAACTTTCCAAGTAATAACTTAAAATGTGCTCACAATTGTAAACAATGTTTATAAAGAAATCAGAAACACTGTATTGAGTTATATATTTGCCTACTTAGTCATCACTCATTTTGACATATACCTTTTACATGTGTTTGCCAGCAAATGACTTCCTCATGAACTTTTAC
This sequence comes from Castor canadensis, assembly GCF_047511655.1. Classification (NCBI taxonomy): domain Eukaryota; kingdom Metazoa; phylum Chordata; class Mammalia; order Rodentia; family Castoridae; genus Castor; species Castor canadensis. The sequence goes on along the minus strand of NC_133390.1, from coordinate 14,079,079 downwards.
TAAATAAGAAAATTGTCTTTGCTCCATGAATTTGAGATTAACTCATTCCAGTAAATGCAGACCACTTTCTATGAAATGCATTTAAATAGGAATCCTCATTATGTAATCCAAGTGCCCTTTGAGCTTATTTTGAAGTTTGTGGCATTCTGTACCATTTCTTCACTTATCTGTCAGGAAACATTTGACCTGATTAATTTTAGAAATTCAAGAATTTTTAGTAACCATAATACAGCAAAATAGTGAAGGAATACCTGACTTTCTACGCAGCACTGTATTTGTCTAGATAATAACTAGATTTTAAACTTGGTACAAATTTTAAACTTCTATGATTAACATATGACTCCTCTAACAGACTTCTGTTACTTCATCAACATGGCTGACATGAAATCTTTGTGAAGTACATTTACATAATATATCTCCAAGTGCCACGGAGCTTTTAAAATAAATTACCATTCCGGAAGCTCACATTCTTTTTCCTCTAGTAACTAGAAAAAATGCATATTTTATCTTTTTATCAGCTGCTTTTATGCAGGGAAACTGTCTGGGTATTACTAAGGCCATATGTTTTAAAAGGACTATTTCAAAGCTGATTACATTGGTTTTAATTATTTTAACTAGACCTTAATCAGATTGATTTTAATTAGTCTAACTAGGTAACTATTTCCCATTTTAATATTTTCTTTTAAAACTTAATATTGATTACTTCATATTTACTTGATTTCTGTTCTTCTTACAATGCTTTAAAATAAACAGTATGGAATAATTTTCTGAGATAATTTAATTTGGTTCATTCTCTTAAGCAACTTTATCCAACTCAATTTCCTAAGTCCCTTCTGAATAAAGTTGTCTACTTAGGCTTATTTTGGAATTATAGAAAATTGCAGATGGAAGAAAATTTAAAAAGATTAAATGATTAAAGTGGGAAAGGACCTCAGAAGACAGGGGGATGAAGATATGATGACACTAATACTGTACAATACTAACATTATGATTCAAGGATAGGAGTTTTAAAGTTTATAGGCTCTAGCACAGACATTATGTTCAAACCTCAAAGGAAGGAGACTAAACTGTATACCACTATAATGTGCCATTAAACAAAGCATGCTCTGAACAGTTTTCACATATATTATGTCTGAGACACCAATGCACTTCCGTTTCTCCTCACTTAAGTTTTACTAAAGCACAACTTTGAATTACCTAGGGTTGATACTTTTCCTGGAAGGCAAATAGACCTGCTTTTTAGTAATGAAAGTAAACTTCATTTAGTATTATGTGACCACATCCTCTATTGATCTCACATAATCATAAATATGAGCAATGGAACATATTAAATATTTCAGTGTCAACAATATGAGTGTCATTGTTCTAATGCAGAAAATAAGATGGACAGAAAGAGACAAATACAATAATCTTTTATCTTTTTTTTTCGAGTATTGTATACTCAAAAGAATGAGTATACAATAAATGTCAAGTCTGCACTAACACCTGAAATTTTCAATGACTGTAAATGCTAACCATTTACAGCAAAATGCTGTTCTTGGGACCACATTACTAAATTTTCTACGACATTTCTCTAAATGTGTGAAGAATGCAAAAAATTCTCCTTTATCGATTACTAATTAATGATGAGGATAAAATTATAGTACAGTTGTTCAACCTGTTTTTAGGTATCCATCATTGTCCTCTACTTTTCTATTGCCAAACCTTTGCAAAAGCAGTTGGTACCTATATCTGAATTGTTTAAATCAACATATTTAAAAAATATCCTTGAATAATACCTTCTTTTATTCCCAAATTATAACTCATCCAATGCTTGAGGTACTAAATCCTCATTCCTAAGACTGCCCATTCTGGACTGTCTCATTCTGATGGCAAGCAAGTCTTCATCTTTTTCTTCCATGACATCTCTAAGTGAATATGTATCTCTAATAGGGTAGTTACTGAACAGCTTTGTCCAAACGCTGTACCTTTGCTCTCATCGTTTCCCATGTCTGGAAATGCTTTCATATAGGATTCTATTCTACCCTCATCTTGTGTAAAGAGTCAGTACACTCACATTCAACTCCATGTAGATTGTTTATAAGTTCTGAAGTCAGATTCATATTTTCAAATCACCTACTAAAGAGTTTAGCATATGTTGCTTTGTGGAGTCCAGTAACCACTGTGTTGTCAGTTACATTTCTGTGCATATACTTAAGAACTTACTAACACAAATGATTGTAGTGGTGAAGTGTGTCACTTAATGACTGAATCAGCCAACTGTAATGCAGTATGCATACACTGTCACAGTGGAGACCTGCAGAATACATAACTCCATCAAAAGCAGCAGCCCTTCTCAGCTCCAGACAATTGTTCTGTATAAATGTATGGCTCAGTGTTGTCAGATAGTCTTATTAAAAATAAATAATAATGAAATAAATATGTTGGAAAGCTGACTTTTAGGCAAAATTTGCTACTTTAAAGGTTGACTCAGTCACTAACACTAGCATAGTCAGGCATCAGTGTTTCATGCCTGTAACTGTATGAATTTATGAAACTGAGATCAGGAAGATCATGGCTCAAGACCAGCACAGGAAAATAGTTCACAAGACCATATAACCACAACAACCAAAGTAAAACTAGAGTGGAGGTGTGGCTTAAGCAGCAGGGCCTCTACTTTGCAAGTGTACTAAAGTCCTAGACACCTCAAAAAACAAAAAATCAGTAATATGAGCCTCACCCAGTCAAGGCTATATGTAAACTTTTTATATCCCTCAATCTCTTTATTCATCCACACATATCTATACATACAGATATATATATATAGAAACATAAAAACATACTTTGTGTCAGTCACTGCAAATCACTAAAAATGGTGGTGAACAAGGTAAGACTTTTTTTCACAATTGACTATGTATGTTATAACATCTTCTAGGCAAACATCTCCAGATACATATTGATATTTTCATTTGACTTAACATAGGGGACAATATTTAATATTTGCTATTCTATAGTAAAAACAGAATAAAATAACAAAATCAAAATCCCATAAAGTCAGAAAAGATAACATAATAATAAACAGCTGTCCTTTCTCCCCACACACATGGACACACAAATATATTTGTGGATATGGGTGACAGAGACCAGACAATTCTGTGTACTGACACACTGAATCTGCCACTGTGCTCAACTACAACTGTGAACTATATGAAGGTGTCAATATTAGTCTCCAAAGCAATATTGTATAGAAATATTATCAGTTGCCCCAGCTAAGTACTGAATTCAATAAAAATAACTTTATGATGTTCACTGATAGTCTGTGATCATTTTCAAAATCTCAGAATAATACAGATAGTGTGGAAATGTTGGACTTTTATTTCAAAATGTGCCATAAGACTGTCATGTAAAGTAACCAAAGAAAATGAATAGTAAAGGTTATGAACAGAAAGTAATGAGAATGGGGACAAAAAAGAAACATTTTGTGTTTATTAGGGAAAGTCTTCTTTGTTTTCTGCCTCCTCTACTTCTAATTCTTACAGTTCTACTTGTTCTCACTCTTCTTTTTTTTCCTAACTGTGTCATAATAAAAAAGAAATGGTTATGTAGAACAACATCTTTAATTTTATTTCTTGCATTTAAGTATTGAAAAATAGTTTATGAGTTTGATTGGTAGAAAATATTCCAGAAAGTAATCAATGACCAATCCTGTTTATTGACAGCAATTTCTTCCATAGGTCATCATAAAATTGAACTTAAGATGCAACAAAATATAGATAGTTATTACACAGCATTGGGGAAAAGCTCTCCTCTCCTGTAGAAAAGCGACATGAAATTGGATTATAGTTAGAAGGTCAGCATCTCCTCCCCAATGGCCCCAAATCAGTTCTGATATTAAGAGCTGGAAACAGACAAGATTAAACTCTGATTACTTCTTTGAGGATGAGATGTTTTTAAATTAAAGTTGGCAAATCCCACACAAATGCATCTGTCAGGGATCAAATTCCATTGGCATTAGGGGGTCAGTCTAAAACCCAAAATGTATTTCATGTGTATGTCTCTTTTAAGCAAGCAAACAGACTGTTTATAGCCAGTGCTTAAGGTTTTGAAGGCTTTTATGACTGGTTTTTATAAAGTTCTTTGATGTCTAGAAGTTTCTAAAGTGAAATCATTAAAAATTAATTGAAAGTGAAATTTACTAAAGGCAAATATTCACACAAATCAATTATTTGAGGTTTGATTTCAAAAGCCAAATCCACAATTTCTAAATGGAGTAGAAACTGAAAATTATTTCCCTTGTCTGTCTGTAGAATGAATAATTTGAGACAGCAATATAAAAACAGGATGATGTAATTAGACTTAAAATCCCAAATAGTAAGTAACATTCACCAGCCATCCATGTTTGCTAAATTATTCTAGCATATATCTTATAAATGTCCTTCGAAATGAGATAGAGATGCAAGCATTTCCAATCTTGAACTGAAAAAAGGTCATTTAAAGTAGGAAAAGCTGGAAACAAACAGAATCTAAGAGGAAGATTGTTCAGATCTAAGGCCTGAGCAATCTGAATTTATAAAAGCCTATAGTTTGCTGTAGAATTGGGATTGACAGAATCTATAGGAAGACTCAGAAATAAAGCTTATTTTCTTATGGGGAGGAGACAGAAAAGGGGGACAATAATAAATATGGAAAAAACATAGTCATAATTCAGACCATAGCAGTCACTCATCAAAAGTCTAACCCTGGTTTGAGCTTTTAGCCACCACTGAAGTATTTTATGGAGAATCTTCTCTGCAAAATGTCCTGCCAGACCCAAAAATAACACAAAAAATGGGCAGATATAGATTACTTCAGCTAACATCACTGATCCATTTTGTAAACAGAAATTTTTAAGATTTATTAAATATATGCAGTGTAATTTTTATATTTAGGTGGTTGTGGATGGATATGATACTTTCTAGCTGTCTTCATCAACAACAGGAAACTATGTTTCTTACCCGTCTTCTGTCATGGATCCACTGTTTTAGAGCCCTTTATTTTCCACATTCTGGAAAGATTTTTCACCAGAAGATTCTCTATCAGAGCTACTGGAAAAGAGAGTCGTCTTCCACTAAGGCTGTTCCAAACAAGAATAATTGAGGCCTCTGGAAATAGGCCTTATTTTTCATAGCAATGTTCAAGAAGAGAGCTCAGTGGTCCAAAGCCATGTGAAGAGAAGACGGTCCCTGCCCACATGGTGCAGACGTGGTCTCCTAATCTCTACTCTGTTGACCAAAATGCTTCTTTGCACATCTCTGATCAAGGCCTGTAATGCAGATATTAGCTTGGTATATGTTTCTTTTTAATTACTATGAGGAGTCCCCAGGTGTGTTAGTCAACTTTCTGTTGCTGTGACAAAATACCTGAAGAAAATAAATTAACAGAAAAAGAGGGTTTTGTGTCACATGGTTTCAGAGATTTCACTCTATGGTCACTTGTCTCCATTGTTTATGGGCTTTTGTTGAGGCTGAACATCATTGTGGTGGGAACACCACAGAGCAAAGCTGCTTGTCTCATGGTGGCCAGGAAACAGAAAGAGAAAAGGAAGGTCGAGGACAATACATACCCTTTAAAAGCAAGCCCTCGGTGACCTTCTTCAACCAACTAGGTCCCACTTCCTAATAATCTTGAGCTATAAACTCATCAGTGGATTAAGCCACTGATGAGGTTATTGCTCTCAGATCCAATCACCTCTCAACAGTACCACCAGCTGGGGACCTGACCTTTAACACATGAATATTCAGGGACATTTTACATCCAAACCATAACACAAGGATTTGTTATGTCAGTCCACAAGCTCAAAGTTTACTATAATTTTAATTCCTGATATTAAAAAGGAAAGGAAGGGTGGAGATGGCATGACAAATCAGCAGACCCCAAATGCCAAGAGGAGCAGGAGATACTTTTCTAGGCTGGAGCTTCCTATAACCTAAATTTTGTTCTCCTCAAATGATTCAGTGAAATCTGAGCACATTAGCCAAGAAATATGAACATAAGAAATAGGCCTTTATCTTTCTGGCTTTGCCCTTCAGTGAAAGAGTTAATATAACAGAAGCCAGTACAAACTCTCTACCTAAGCTAATGTCCCTATTGGTAACTTTGGAAGAAAGTAACTATCAAACATTTTATTACCATTGTGAAATAACAAATATTTGAGCTAGGGGACATGGTTCAAGTGGTAGAATATTTGCCTAAAAAGAGTGAGGCCCTGAGTTCAATCCTCAGTACTGCTGGGAAAAAAAAAAAAAGAGGTATGCTATCTACCACCATGACTAACTTTTGCTAGGTACCCAGGGCTTATGCCTGTAATCTTAGCTACTTTGGGAGACTGCAATCAGGAGGATCATAGTTTAAAACCAGCCCGGGCAAATAATTCATGAGATCCCATCTCTAAAATAACCAGAACAAAACCAACTGGAGGTGTGGCTCAAGCAGTAGAGCACCTGTGTTGCAAGTGCAAAGCCCTGAGTTCAAACCCCAGTCCCACCAAAAGAAAAAAAAGTCATTCAGATAGTAATAGCATTACTAACATGTATATCACAAAAAGTTAAACTCAAGTGAAAATCAATCTATGCAATTGAAAGATGAAACAACTTCCATTTTTTCTTTGCTATGTCAGAAAAAATCACCTCCTATTCATTGTGTTTCATCTTGTGGAAAATAAAGACCCAAAATTTTTATCTGAAATTTTTTTTTGGTAAGACTGGAGTTTGAGCTCAGTGCTTGCCACTTGTGAGCTTTACTACTTGAGCCACACCTCCAGTGCAGATCCAAAAATTTTAAATGACTTTTTCATTTACAGAGAACTGACTTTGAGAAGAAGAGAAACTCAACTTAAGAGCAGAGAGCTACAAGTTCTTTGATCCTTTGACATATCCAAATTAGACTTCCAATTATATAACATTGCAACCCAAGATTTTTTCCAAGAATTTGTGGTCACAGGGATTTGTGACATTCAAGGGTTTTGAGACTATGATGCTAAGATAAGTGGAATTGAAGAAGTTATCAAGGGTCTGAGGTGGGAAGGAGGTTAGCAAAATGCAAAGATTTTGTTACAAAAAAAGAGGAAGAACATTATATTTGCTCAAGGAGTCAGAGTGGTTATTGTGGGGGCACAGCACAGTAATATATTTATCCAGTGAAATTTTAAATGTTTCTATAATGGCCTTCTACATTGCATGCCCATATGTCTATTATGGGGATTACTTTCTTCCTCTCCATAAGCATCTCTCCCTCTGAGGTACTGTTAATTTCACGTGAGTGAGGACAGGGAGATATATTTGGATAACTTACAGAGACCAAGTTGGATTTCAGTAAAAGGACAATTGATGGGCAACTTGCATTAAGAGCCAAGTCAGAAATGAGAAGGCAGCTTAAACTGCTTCAGAAGAGCACATTTGTCTGACTGAAGATTATGACGTTTAAAAAAATACAAAGGATAAACCTCCTTATCCCCTCTCCTTTTCAAAGCACTGGTGAGAGAATCTTTAGCAGGAAAGATGGAATCACTCCACTTGTCCCAGCTCCCATTTTATCCCCAGCTTCTTTGACAATAGGTATCTTCAGTTCTTTCTCAGCTGAAGCACATGACTTTCTCTGGCCTTTTCTGTTTGTTTCTCATTCTCTTTGAAGTTAATATGTTAGTAAAAATACTCAAAATTGCATAGACCTCACATATTTATTTGGGAAGTTACAAAAATTCAAATCAAGGAATGTTAATCACTGTTCTGCTTCTTTAATTCAAAATAAAAATATGGTTTGTAAAATTTCTCATTGCTTAATTATAGGTAGAAGGTAAATTTGGGAGCTTAATTCCTAAGAGAATGCATATTTACCCCAATTTACCAAAAGTACTTTGACAATTGATTTAAAGGTTCTGTTTGTTCCAGGTTCCCGACTACATTAAACATAAAAGTTCTATTTCCATAGAAGAAAAAAGTTTTAGAGCTTAACTAAAGTACAACCAATAGCCCCCCTTCATAATCTATCCTGCTATTTCCAGAATTTGGATACATGATATAATAATAACAAAAATAATAATAATCACTATGCATCTTCTATGTTCTAAGCACTATTTCAAATGTCATTCATATACTATATAATTTTTTTAATATTCATTATAAATCTATGAGGTTCTTTATAGGCAAGAAACTAGAAGCATACATAAGAAAAGCAACATGCACAAGATAACAGTTATTAAGTAGTGGGACCTGGATTTGAACTTCAGGAGTGGGACTTCTGAGTCTGAACATGTGACCATAGCATTGTCACTGCCTCCCATTATCTTTTGATATTTATCTAAATATTAGCTTTGACACAAAGGGCCTGATAGATTCCAGCCTTAGTGTCATTATTCTGAAGAATTTCTTCTACATTCAACCTTTTTCATCATCGTAATCTATTTTTATAAGAGCTAAGTATTTTGGAGTTAACTTATCAAGTTATTAGGTAAATGATATTCTATTATGTTGAAAAATAATAACTTCTAAATTATCACAGATCTTGAAAAAGTTATCAGCAAAATTATCTCATGGTTTCCATTACCACTCTTATATTTTGATGATTTCAAATAAAGGGATGACTTTTGTCATTTTGGAGTTATTATTCTTTTAAATCATGGCAAATATGTGTACTTTTGTATTCAGAAGCTTCTAGTCAGATTTGAAATTAAATGCTTGGTCCACAGATGGTGCTATTTTGAAAGACATTGAAACTTTAGGAGGGGGAGATTGCTTGGAGGAAGAAGGTCACTTGGGACAAGCCTTTGAAGGGTGTTTATCACCCCCCCACCCCACCTCCTTCTTGGTTGCTGTGAGCTGGGCAACAGTACCTCATAACACATTCTTGTCACCATGATGTTCTGTCTTAACACAGACCCCCAGCAATGAAGTAAACTGATCACAGACTGAAGTCTCTAAGACCATGAAGCAACATAAATCTTCTCTCTCTTAAATTGTCATCTTATGTATTTGTAACAGTGATACAAATTCTGACTAGCACAGAAAATTAGTACCAGGAGTGATGGTGTTGTTTATATGATTATACCTGATAATGTGGTTCAGAAACCTTTGGAAAAGGTCTTCAGGAGAAATTGGAGCAGCTTGATGATGCTAGCCAGACAATCTAGATGAAGGCTAGAATGTTGTCAGCAGAGCTGAACCAACAGAATAGAAGCTCAGAAAATGACTCTACTGGGAATTGGAGTACAGACCATGTTATACTGTGGCAAAGAACTTATCTACAAATTATCTTTTATTTCTTTTTATTTTTCTCATGGGACTAGAGTTTGCACTCAGGGCTTTGCACAAGCACAGCAGGTGCTCTACTTACTGCTTGAGCCATATGTTTAGTCCTATGTTATTTTCTTGTCCTGAGACTTCATGGGAGACTTAATTTAAAGGAAGGAAATTTCAAGGCCATCCAATATTTAGGAGGTAGCATTAGTTATTGCTGATTGCTTTTAGTCAGTTTAAAGTATGAGTGTGAATTGAGAGCAAAAACAGAGCAGAAAGATTTGAGAGCTTGTTTGGAGGTTCTAGCAGGGGAGCGCAGCTACTCGTATACCCTTGACCGAAGAATGGTCCTCCTCTATCGGGGATGGTCGTCCTCTTCGACCGAGCGTGCAGCTTCGGGAGGGACGCACATGGAGCGGTGAGGGAGGAAGGGGACACCCGCCTAGCCAGCCAGATCAGCCGAATCAACCCTGGCGATCAATGGGGTGACAGATGTCGCAGCCAGATCGCCCTCACATCCAAGCAGAAAGATTTGAAAAACCTGCATTTCCATCAGGAAATAAGCATGTGAAAGTTAGGTCCAGAAAAAGTGTGGTTCCTAAAGAGATTATCCCCAGTAGTTGCACCAGGATAATAGGAAAGATAACTTGAATGCATCTCAGGAATTGATTGTATCTCACCTATTACAGGCTTAGTGGTATAAAGGAACCTGTGAATGAGTAAGCTCATTTGAAAGACTTTGCTTTGAGAACAGATTGGCTGAACTCCTTGCTCACAGATAGATGCCTAGGAAAGCATTTTTCCTGGTTTAGTCAACCAGACACTAAGAGTACACTATAGCCACGGTCCACAGAGACTCACCTACTGCTCACATAGTGATGTCTATGTGATGTCAGTTTTGTAGGCACGCACAATGGAAGAGTTATGGCATCTTGAATTCTTCCACCAGGTTTCAAAGGAAGGCCTGGGAAGGAAGGCAATGTACAACAGGTTTAGAGTCTCTGTGGGTAGCCCCTAAGAAGACCTATGGATGTTAGGGGTGTCAAGAATGTGGATCACCTGCCAAAGAAAGCTTTAGGTAGCTAGCAGAGTCAGCCCAAGAAAGAGGCCATGTGGACTGCAGCTGGCTAAGCTTAAGGGTGGGACTGTCCAAGTCCTTGGGATCTTATATTCATTCTCCCATGTATCCCAAATGCTCGACATGGAGTTATAGGTTGGAATTTTTGCCCTCCTGGGTTTCCATTTTGCTTTGGTTCCATCCTTTCTTTTCTATGTCCCCATTCCTTCCTTTTGGAATGGGAATGCTTACACTGCACCACTGTATCTTGGAAGCATGTAACTTGTTTTTTATTCTACAGGAGCTTACAGTTAAGAATGTGTCTTGAGACTCAGAAGACACTTCTGACTTGGCATTTGAGCAATGCTGGAACTGTTAAGATTTTTGAAGACACTTGGAGAAGTAGTAAATGCATTTTGCAAGGGCCTTTGAGAACCAGAGGAGGAGTGTTGTTGTTTGGACATAAAATTTTCCTCCTGTGTCAAATAGTTCACCCCCACTGGTGGTACTATTTTAGCAGTTTAGAAGATGGGATCTTATTGGAAGAATTAGGTTATTTAGAGTGTTTTTTCAGGGTATCTTGTCCCATCCTGTCTCTCCTTCCTGGTGTCCATGAGGTGACCAGTTTTACTCACTACACATCCTTTGCATCGTGATGCTATTCTGCCTCAGCACAAGTCAACAGCAATGAAGTAAGCTGACCACGGGCAAAAACTGCTAAAATCATGAGCCAAAATAAATCTTTCCTCTCTTAAATTGTTATCTTATTTGTCACAGCAAAGAAAAGTCTAACATAACTGGTTATTTCATTTGGGAGTACCTTAGTCAATTTTATAAAATTCACCTCCCAGCTATTGCTCTAAGGTTATTTTTTATATTCCCAGTTATCATTTTCATCAGTATAGAATTAGTCATAATTAATTTTCTGGCAGATTTTAAAATGACCCCTTATGTGAATAAGTGAATAATAAAATAAAATTAAACAAATAAAAATGACCCCTTTATTTATATTGGATGTCTTGGAATTTTACTTTTTTTAAAAGAATGAAACTATAGATTGGTATTCTAGTTCCTTTTGGGTTGTGTAACACACATGTATGCTTAGAGATATAGATGTTATTAAAATCAGCATAGTATCAAGAAAAATGAAAATATTTAGAAAAAATAAAATTAATCATTTGGGGATTTAAAGGGAAGTGACTCCACATTTTAAATACCAATTGTGTGTATAGTGAAGCCAAAACATAAGATTACCAAGATCATTGAGTTTATAACTTCTTTCAGGATTTCAAATCCTTGAAAGTTGGTTGGAAAAAATGAAACCCAAAGCACTTTAACTGTGGGTCACAAAAAAAGCACAGCAAATCAAAACATTCAGCCCCTTAGTGACACCAACGAGAACTTAACCCAACTAAAACTGAGATGTGAAATGATATGTTCGACACTGCAGCTGAGAACCATGCTACTCATGCACACAGGAGAGAAATCTGGATAAACATCCCACACTTTACCCAATGTGGAGAAGGAAGAACTTGATTTCACTGGGCAAGCAATAAAACAATGTAAAAATTTTTTTAAAAATACACTTTATCCTTCACCGTTAGTTAATACACTAAATCTGAAGAACAATAAAACTTGGACATGTGAAGGAGAAATTGTCACCCATAATCAGGAGTTAGAATTTAATTGGAACAAATCCATATGTGACCATGTATTAGAAGCATTTGACCCAGAAAATTTCAGATGATCGTCACAAGCACATTACAAACATGATGGGAAAATATACAAATAGCAAGGAAAGAGATAAATGTTTCAAAAATGAAATTAAAGTTATAGGATTGACAAAGTCAGACTTTCAAAATAAAAATTATGCTAGAAGAAATGAAAGTATTAATTGTATAGTTTAATGGAAAAATGAAACTATAGAAAAAAAATCATTGAATTTGAAGACAAATCAACAGAAATCCTCCCTATAAAAGCACAGACAGAGCAAAAGGGGGCAAATAAAACTAAGGAAAAATTGATCAGGTTGACAGTGACCTAAGTACTATATTGATATGTGCAATGAATCATTAAAAAAAAAGTGCAACAGTGGAAAAACAAAATAATAGTTAATTTTTTTTTAATTTGGTAAGTAATAACTTATTTATCTAAGGAAGATATTAGACATTAATCAAGATAAATAAAATTGAGAACGTTGTAGCCAAAGCACTGAAGTTTGAGATAAAGAAACTATCTTAAAAATAACATAAGTGGGGCTGGAGACGTGACTCAAGTAGTACAGTGACTGGTAAGTGAGAGGCCTGGAGCTCAGCTGCCAGTACTAACAATAAAAAAAGAATTGAAAACCTGAGGAAGAAAAAAAATAATAAATTAAGATAAAATAAATACTACTTACTTTATGTATTATTAAAATAATTATAAGAATCATGGTTGGATATATAACTCAATGATAGTGTGTTCAGAGACCCTGATTTCAACCTCCAGAGCCAAAAAAAATTACAAAAATTATTGTTGATATCTCATTAAAAATTATGGAAAGTGAAATACAGTAAAACATTTTTTCAAGTGAAAGAATGTTAGAAAAATAAAGGAAGAAAGAAGAAACAAAGAACAAAGGAAGGAAATTTTTCTTAAAGAATTGTGCTAAATGAAAATTATATTGAATCTCAATCTACAAGGAAGAATTAGGATCCCTGGAAATGTTAATCATGTAGGTGAACAACTGATTTATTTTTAATTCTAATTTCTTCAAAAGACAATTTATATCAAAAAATACTATGATACAGTGGGACATTATATCATAAGTAGAAACAAAATATTTGAAAAAATCATAATTGATATGAGGAAATTATGAGTCAGGCTAAAATTAGGGAAAATTTGGGACGCATAGAAAAATATTGCATTTCAAATTGACCATGCTCTGGCTTGGGACCACCCTCACCTCGCCCGGGAGCCACCTATGCCCTGCCCCACTTATTGGTCATTGGATGGAAACCAATTAGTTCCTCCCTTCCCAGAGATTAGCATAAATTTTAAAAGCACCTGAAGAGCAGAAGTATGCTCTCTGGGCCTCCAGATTCCACTGGGCCCCTCCATGCTCCCCTTTGCATTTCCCTTCCCTAACTTTTAATAAACTCCATTTCTATCCACTTGTACTGCCATGGATTCTTCCCTATGGAACACAAAGAATTTGGAAATCTTCTGATCACAGACTCAACCCCACTGCCAACAATTATACTATTTTAAGATTGCAATATAATATGTGAAGTTGTAAGAGGTGTTTAGCCTGCTTTTGTTTTAGCACTGACTCCTTACTTAGGCCCACGAATTAACTAAAAACAAGAGATAAGCTTGGCATTGCTGTCTCCATTTTGTCTGTGTTGTCCTTTGCTCTGAGTCATTTTCTCCTGCAGCCACCTTGGAATCAAGGAAGAACAGAAATGATCAATAACATCTTTATGACAAGGAACTGAAACTACTCCTAAGGAACAGCAGAGCCTTGAAGGAAAGATCACCTCTCCAAATGGGGACCATTATTTATAATCATAAGGCTACACTCTGGAGAGGAGAAATCCTGTACTGGGAACCAAACTCCTTCCCTCCAGTGATGACAGTGATAATAACGTCTCTGGAACTCTTGAAGAACAAGGACTGAGATTATAGTCAACCAGGACCACCGAACACATCTGTGACTGGGACCTCTTAACGATGTGTATCTTTTGTCTGCTGCCCTAATTTTTTGTCTATTTAAAGCTAAAACTCATGTCTGTACCCTGAAGGTGGCTGAAGATGTCTGAGTGCTTATTCTGCCTTTTGTCATGGTGTGTCCGCAGCTGTTTAATGATCTGCTTTCTCTGCCCTTCACCATGTCTCTTTATCTGGCCAAGTGGCTGAACCTGACATGTGGAAGTCCAGGAGTTTGGACATGGGATCCAAAACTATGATTTCAAAGATAACATTAATTAATGATAAACTAGGATAAGGTAACAGCAATGAATATTGAAATCTCTAGAACAGTATTTTTTTCAAAAAATGTGTAAGTATAACAAGGAAGGAAGAACCACAGGGATAAGTTGAAAACAAATAGAAGTCTGGTAAACTCATGCCAACTATATTAATAATTATGTTTAATAAAAATGAACTAAGCACTCCAATTATAAAGTAGGGACTCATTGAACTGGATTAAAATAGCAAGAGCCTAGTTCAAATTCATGTCTATGTGCTGGAATAAGAAGTTGACTGAGATTTTTTTTTAAACTATCAACTTTTTTGTATCTGTGATAAAGGGGGAAAGCAAAGTTGCCTCACAGGAAATAGGACTGATTGGCAGATAATTAGACATTCAATAAATTTGTTAAGTAAATGATTACTGAATGGATATGGTAATATTGCTACCATCAAAAAGAAAGTAAATGCAAAAATATTTATTATATGTAAAAAATTAAAGTCAAATTCTTGGTGAACTCTTTTTTCTCTCCTTTTCCTTTTTTTTTTCACTTGCTGTTGGACTGTTTTTTTATTATAAAGAAATGTGGCCAAGGGAATATTTAATAGGGACAGATGGAAAATAACCAAAAAAGAAAAGGGCTTTTCTGTAATGGAAGCAAGTCCTGATGCTGGACTTCATGGTGAAGAGATTATTTTCCCAACAAGAGTCAAAGAGGACAATAAAAATCCCCTGCAGAGGCATTCATGGGCACAGGCATATGCAGAGTTGGGCTCAATTCAAAGAAAGCAGCACTTCCAGCCATGCACATATTTGTGATGCAGGAGGAAATCAGTGTCCCCAGAAACAAGAGAGTTGGCACAATGGACTTGGCCTACAAGTTTCAGTATTCATTTTTGGAGATAACTGTTCTTATTTAGTCACCACTTGCTGCTTGGGTAGCCAAATTCTGTAACCACAAGACAAATAGCCAATCTGAAATGCTGGAATATTTTGAATAGAATTTTTGCAGAGTAACTTTTTTTTTGTTCAGAAAGGACATTATACATATAATTATTGTAAGAAAATGTAAAAATGTCTTTTTTCAAGTTTTGGCAATTAATAGCAATAATTTTGGCAAGCATTTTGTTTAAAGACTAGGCCTCTGTAAATTGAACTATGAAGAATTATCTTTATAAACTGCTCTTTCAATATTTGGTTTTTAAAGTCAGGACACTGAGCATAAAATACATTCTTGGTATCTCAATTTTTTTTCCCTACTCATTCTCTCTTTTTACTTTCCTTATATTCTTAGTTGATATTTACATAAAAGATGATTTATCAAGGGTAGTACTTAGATATTATTTTGGAGGAATTTTTTCTTCTTGTGAATTTTTATAGGTAAAGTTTATATTCTATTTCCAATGTGTCATTGTAGTATGTGAAAAATTTCTCAAAGAACTTTGAACCCAGTAGCACAAATAATTTTTAAAATAAAAAAAATCCTTAGTGTTTATAATGTTCAATGTTATGAATAATGGTATAACAGGCAAGATTGTAAGACTAGACTATGATTATAACTGATATCTATTATTCTGTCTCACATTATTATTTAGATTTATCTATTTGCAAGCTCAAAAATAACATTGATCTTAAAGTTTAGCTGACACATTTTCCCTTTTTCTTTCCATTAAAATGGAAAATGGTTTACTTGGGACTGCCCTACTGCCACATGGGAAAGTCCGAATCCCTCTGCCTGCCAGCTTTTTTCTACCTCTCATTTCTGCACTATTACCCAAGAGTACTTTTACCCCTAACAACACTGGGTGACCTTTTTTAGGGACATATGGGAGGACACCATACCTTCATTTAGTAGGGAGATAATAAGGCGTCTTTGCCCTCAGGAGGTTTCCTGCCCTTTTCATTCTCCACTTTTCCTTGGGTGGTGAATGCTCCCCTGAGTAAGTCCCAATTTGGGGGTTTTTTACAACACCTCACCGAGCACTGTTCTTCTTTACACCACCATTGCCCCATCTTTATCCTTCAGGACTGCCCCAGGGAATGTATTTCCACTGGTGTTGTGCCACATGCCACTTGGGTTTCCTCCCATGGCCACCCCCAGAATGCATGGGAGATCATATTTTCCAAAAGCACACGTTTTCCTTGCAGTCTTCTCCAGAAGATGCAACTGACCCTAGGGTCACTCAAAACCTCCTTGGCCTTCTGTGTCCTTATGTCTCTCATTCGGCCCTTCCTCCAGACAGTTCTGTATGAACTAGATGTCTTCACTAACTGGAGACATTATAAGTACTTGGGCTTTAAGGTTGGCAGGGTAACATGTGGTTGGGGCCACGCTGGTGGGGTGACTGCAACCTGGAAGGACTTTTCAGCTCTTCCTTTGGTCTTGGTCACAGATGGCAGACAGGGCAAAATGAAGGGGAGAGGACACTCTCTCCAGGGAAGGATTTCCTTATTGGGACACTAATAAATAGGAATACCCCCTCCATTGGAGACCACATGTTCTTTTTCCAGATGGGAACTTCCACCTCTAGAATTCCTGAGGGGTCTCTCCTTGCCTGCCTGCTAAAATGTTGGAAGGACATCAATCCTGACAACCTTCACAAAAAGGCTTTAATTTTTTTGCACTCAGGCCTGGTTCCAATATTCCCTTGGAGATCAGGAAAATGGCCTGAGGGTGGAACACTTAACTATGATATTATCCCCCAGTTAGACTTGTTTTGCAAGAAGGAGGGCAAATGTACAGAAATCCTCCATGTGCAGTTATTCTTTTTCCTTAAAAAACAACTCCAGTGGGTGGAACAGTGTAAGGGAGGTGCTCAAACTCTGACCATAGTTTGTAAAAACATACTTAAAGAAGGGGATACCTCTAAGACACCCCTAGTTACCCCTAAGAAAGCCACTTCCCCCACTTTGCCCAAGGGGAGTGAGGAGAGTGGCTACCCAGCCCCTACAGCTCCTTTGCCTCCTTGGCCAGTGGCTGCTACTCCCTCCAACCTCTTCCCAGGGGGAGGGGCAGCTGCCTAGAAACAACCTATGTGCCCTTCAGATTAAACAACCTTAAGGAAATTAAACTCAATGACCTAGACCAATACATTCAAGCCTTTATTACTCTTATCCTAACTTTTGGACTGGTTTGGAAAGATGTCATGCTTCTCCTAAATCAAAGCCTCACTTCCCCAGAGTGGCAAAGAGTCCTTGATCAGGCCACTCAGGTGAAAATTATTACCACCTGCAACAGTCCTCTGTTAAGCCCTCACCCCTAAAAGGGGAAGCTGAGGACCCTAGAGTCCCAACTGGGACCAAAGGGGGTCCCAGGACAGATCTTGAATGGTATCCCTGAAGTGAGGCCAGTGAATGGGCTAGACAACATTTCATTCACCTCACCATTGAAGGTTTAAAGAGGGCTAAAGTCAAAACCCTTAATTACTCCCAGGTTACTGCTGTCCAACAAGGACTTGATGAACCTCCCATGACCTTCTTACAGCATCTAAAAGAGGCCATTACAAAACAAATTACAGTGGATCCTGAGTCACAGGTCAGGGAGGTCCTCCTAAAAGATAAACTCATTATTCAATTGACCCCAGAAATTTGTGGAAAGATTCAAAAGCTGGTGGCCAAGGGTGACAAAACATTAGACCAGCTGGTACAGACAGCTACTTCTGTATATTATAGTTGGGACCTTACCAGAAAGAGAGAAAAAGACAGAAGGCATCACAACCTAGTGGTGGCCCTTAGAGAATTCCCCTCTTGATGGGGACCAAATATCAGGACTTGCTACCATTGTGGACAAGCAGAACACTTCAAACAGGAGTGTCCTTGACAGGGGCAGTCCAGGAGGCAACCCCAATCCCCTCTGTGACCCTGTCCTCTCTCAAAGGGCAGCCACTGGAAGTCACACTGTCCCCATCTCCACTTGAAGAAGAGGCCAGGTGGCTCCCTTCAATGATGGGTTCCAGGGTCTCCTGTCCAGGCTCCAGTTCTTGATATCCAGATCAAAGAGCTCTGGATAGTCCTGATGGTTGAGAAGCACAGGTCATCTTCCTTTTGGATAGTGGAGCCCACTTCTCTGTCATTCCTTTCTCTCCAGGTGCCAGGTCTAACAACAAAGTCAGCATTCAGGGCATATTGGGCCAGCCCCTAGAACAAGATTTTACCTAACCTTTGGCATGCTCTTGGGAGAACTTTCACTTCTGCCACTCATTTCTACTAGTCCCAGAGTCCCCTTGTTGGGAAGGGACTTCCTGTCCAAACTTAAAGTCCAAATACTATCTACTCCCCTTCCCCAACAGTATTTCTGTATGCCCCTAATTGAGGAACAAGTGAACCTGTCAGTCTGGATGGATGGCTCCACCATTGGGAGGGCAAAGACAGCCTCTCCTGTTTGGGTTCACCTAAAAGATCACCTCCACTATGCCTGGAGGCCCCAGTCCTTGGGGAAGGTGGGTTGGGCCAACGGTCTACTCAAGCACCACCTAGCCAAACTGGCCCAGGAAACACATCTTCCCTGGCCCAAACTTCTGCCCTTGGCCCTCTTCCACCTCAGAAACAAGTCAGGCAAGTTAGATATCACCTTTTTGAGTCTCTTTATGGCCTTCCATTTCTCACTGATGACCTCATTCTGGATGGTGAAACAGCCAAACTTACCTCCCATATCACCCAGCTACCTAAGTTCCAACAAATCCTAGCTGAGTTACACCAAGACATCTTTTATGCCTCCTTTTCTTCTCCTCCACCCTTTTGTCCCAGTGATTTGGTGCTCATTAAAATGCTTCATGTATTCAGGGAGCCTTTGGAGCCTCTATGGGAAGGGCCATACCCTGTGTTTCTTTCCACCCCAACAGGGGTCTGAGTGGCTGGATTCACATATCCAGAGTCAAGCACTGGATTTCCCTTACTGACACAGCCACCATTAAACCTGTTCCTGAGGAGACTCATTACTCATGCCAGCCCATCTCAGATCTTAAATTTCTCTTTAAGAAGACTCCATCAGGAAAGTAACTTATGTCAGGTTTCCTCCCGTCATCACACTCTCTCACTCTAACCATAGTTCTAAACATAGGCCAATGGGTGACTTCTCCCTGAGAGTGGACCTGCCTACATTGTGGGGCTCTAATGTTTTGGTTTCCCCTTTCTGTGCTCTCCCCCACCCATAATCTGCCTTATGCAATGAGATTTATACTTCTTTTTCACAATTCTAATGGGACAGGTCTTTCACCACCACCTATCCCTCCACCATCAACTACCTGGCCAAAATTACTAATCTCACCAACTGCTGGGTTTGCCCCAAGGATCTTTGGGCACAAGATGGGAGTTAGGGTTATCAGACTCCCATTCACATGCTCAATCAAATCACTAGGTTACAAGCAGTGGTAGAAAATTAATACCAACTACATTACTTTTGCCTTAAAATTACTGGCCAGACAACAGACCTAAATGCATGCCACTATATATCAAAACTGCCTAGACTTAGACTATCTTCTAGCTGAAGAAAGGGGCATATGTGACAAATTCAACTATTCAAACTGTTGCCTTCAAATTGATGACAACAAACAAACGGTAACAAACATTGCCACGAACATCAGAAAAAAATCACCCATGTCCCCGTACAAACTTGGGATGGGTGGAAACCTAATGATTGGCTTGGTGGCTGGTTCTCATGGCCTTTCCCTTTCCTGGGACCCATTACTGTTATTGGAGCTGTCCTGTGCTTTGGTGCATGCCTTCTTAACCTTCTCACATGCTTCATTTCTTCTCATCTAAACTCTGTCAAACTCCAAATGTTACTCCACACCCACTCTTATTACCATGGATCTTTGGATACCTCCTCAGGTTTAGAGCCCTGACACCCACTAGGGCCCTTCTTTGCCCCCTCTTAGCAGGAAGTAGATAAAGACTAGATCTCAATGTCCCATCTCCCTAATGGCAGTTAGGGGCTTCAACCCATAGGAGGGATTTGTAGCAATCCACCCCATGACATCTTAGGAATGCAAAAGCCCCATGACCTGGGAGAAGCGGAAGAACCAGCTTGGCCAGATGAATAGGAGGCACAGGAGGCCCTTGTGCTTGCCAAGAATAGACCTATAGGATTCCACTATGAACTGTTTTTAGGTTAGGGTGGTAGCCTTACATGTATTTATGCCCCCATTCCAGCACTCAGAGGACACCTGGCTTCCAGATCCCACTGTGCATCTCTCTGCTCAGCCTTTCTCAATCAGTACAGTTTCTTTCTTGCCTGTAACTCCTCCAGGGTCCCAGCCTCTCATTCCTGAGAGCATTCTGAGAGCAAGAACCCTTTAGCATGTCTGTGGATTCTCTTATGACATCTCGTGCCCACAACAACAGCAAGTAAGAATATAAGAGGAGCTCAAATTGCTTTTGCTGAAAAACACTGACTCCTTCTTGGGCCTCTTACTGAAAAAATGATGCCAAAAATTACCTTGGTGTTGTCTCCAGTGGGAGAATTTAGGCAAGATGCAAAGATTCAGTAAAAGTAACACTAAAGTTTATTAGGAAAACAATATTCTTTTAACAGACTGAAAGCAAGTTGTCTCTAGAGTGAAAACAATGGGGTGGAGGTGGGAAGACAGAACAACAGAGACATTTTCTGTTGCCCATGCAGGAAAAGGGAACAAAACTCAAAATCGTGATCCCCACCTCTTAGTTTTATAGTGGAGAGCTGAGGGAACACAGGTGGTCAAAGATAATGGGTCCTGGTGGCTGAGATGGCTGCTAAAACAGAGAGGGATCATTTTGGCTCCTGGGGTAATTTCCTGAGTTTGGGTCATTGTCTTGTTCAGAGATTAATCTACTACTTCCTTCTCAAATTGAATGAGAATTTCTGTTCAAAATTCTTAACCTTTCTTCTATCTTGCCCTTAGGTCTGGGTCTTTGTTTTGTTAAATTCATTTGTGAAAACCTCCCTGCCAGATGCACCTAATGTTTAGTCTGTGGATTACTCTTGAGTAAAGAGTGAATTAAACTTTAGGATAGTGGCTGACTTTAAAGCATCCTGTGATAGCCTCTGGGCTCTGGCTACCAGATCCTAAATAGAGATTAGTGGAGTTGGGAAATAGAATTAAAATGATTTCTTCCTGTCTTTTTCTTGTGGCCATTGCTTATGTCTGCCTGCTACCTATCAGGCCCAAGAATTAACTAATAGCTGGAGAAAAGCATGGCATCTGTCCTCCATTTTGTATCTGCCCTTGCTCTAAGCCATTCTCTTTGCAGTCACTTTGCAATCACCTTGGATTTCAGGAAAGACAGATAATATCTTTATGATAAGGGACTAAAACTACCCCCACAGTAAACCTTCCTCAGGGTAGATCACCTGCCTGGCTCCAGATGATAATTCTAAACCCTCTCCCATAAGAAAGACTGAGCTAATGTCCAACCAGAACACACCTGCGACTGACCTTTTAGCTATTCATATCTTTGTCCCATGTCCCCAGTTCTTTTGTGTTCTTAAACCTATAATTCATATCTTTACCCCAAAGATGAGCTGAGAGCTTACTCTGCCTCTTCCTATGGCATGTCCTGAGCACTTTGTCTTCCTTCACCATGCCTCTTTATTTGGTGACTGGACCTAGTGTATGAAATCTCAGGAGTTTGGGCCTTGGGTCCAAAACTCCGGTTTCAACAAGATTTTTCACTCTAATTTATATCTACAATGTTTTTGAAATTTGTATGAGAATTTTCAGATATTACTAGCAAATGTAAATAAAATTATTTGTGCATATCACAATTTTTTTTCCTTTTAGACAAAGATTTGGTAGTGTTATGGTGTGCTACCATGATCAAAACTTATAGAAACATTAGTGAAGGTGGGCCAAAACTGACAAAAAATAAATTACAAGCTTTTCAAACTTCTGAGGGTGGAGAACAAAAATGAAAGCTGATGAATAGATTTTTGTTAAATGTGTAAAAAGTCAAGCTTTTTCACTAATATCAAAATAGTAGTGAACAATGTACTTTGAGGGAGTTGTGCCTAGAAACTTTTGATTTCACTCAGTGACTAAAACATTTCTTTAGATATTAGAATATCTATAAAGTTAGAAACTCTGTGACTGCCAAACAAAGGAAGGACCTCAGCAAATAGTTATTTCAAGCAACCCAGTGAGAAGGGTAGCTCTTGTTCATCAGGCTCAATCAACATGGCCAATGAAATGAAGCAGTGATGTTCAGTGGAAGAGAAATCAGCAGTTCCCTACACATTAGGCTACAGTTATCATAAAGGTTACAGAGCTGATTACACTGAAGTAGGATAGTGAAGGTGTATTACTGGTCCTCCTAGAAAACTGGCATCAGCAATCTTTTACTTGCAGAAAAATCATTCACTGGAACAATGACCCCCTAACAGGTGTGAGGGAATATTTTTGTTCAATCAACAAAATCACATCTGGAACACTAACATCATTGGAATTACTACCTGGTTAAGTTTACAATGATGGATTTTATATATTCTGCAAGAATAAATTCTGTCTTCTTTTATAAAACAGAGTAGTTAAGTAGAGATCACCACCTCTGAATCCTTCAAATTCTTGACGCTGATTGTAATCATGGAAATCTCTCCAGCAATGCAGTATTGCTCTCAGCTTACTGTCTTCACGTAGAGGCAGTTCCAGTGACTTTCACTTGGCCTTTCTAATCATAGTAGTCCTTACTCTACAGGTGAAAAAAATCAATGTGGACAGTCTGCCTATTCTGTCTATTCCATGTATGCCTTCCAAAACTGATAAGTAGTTATGGGTTGGGTTTGGGGACTCATTCAGCCTCTGGAAATATAGACTCAAACTCCATTAATCCATTCAGTTTCGTATATCCCCATTTTGTAACAACATTTTAGATCTCTAGGAAGTAGTTGTTTCAGAGACAGTGCCCAATCATCACCAAAGTCTAGTTATCTTATCATCTTTTGTTCAGTCTTCAGACCCCTTCAGGGGAACACTGGGACAAAGAGTCATAGAATATAACTTAGAAATATAACAGGTAGTCCCTTAGAATGACTCAGTTTCCTCTTTATTCAAGGGACTTTGGAAATGTGAACTGACTCAAGACTGACAATTATTTGAGATTATGTGATTATTGTGTTGATTTTAATCAATCTTCTACTCCTCAGACCAGAGCTTTTCAACTTATGCAATAAATAAGTTGTAGATTTTTACCCAATGCCCTACCCATGTCCACTTAGGTCTTGACAATTATTGAATGCTGACACTTGATCCCTGCTACTCTAAGATCCATTGTACTCAGTAAATTTAGAAAGTTTAGTTTGGTGGCAGAAATTTACTTTCTCATTTCTCATTTGTAGAGAATAATTGCTGCAGTGATCTTCAAGGTTGCTGGTGCTCCCTCTTCAGTTATTTGTTAATGCCTTGGTGAAGATGGTGTCCTTTGGAATGTTCTACAGAAAATGATTACAGTATAGATGAACAGTTCTTCATAGAAATCCAACTGCAGCATTCTCATTCCTAGAAGCTTTAAATATCATATGATCTGGCAATTTTATTTCTAGGTTTATGGACAAGAAAAATGGAAATCAGGTCCACAGATATTTATGATATATATACATATATACATGACAATGCAGATGTCCATTAACTCATTAGTGGATGAGTAAAATGAAATATATCCCTGAAATGAAATATTATTCAGCAATAAAAAAGAAATTAAATATTTATACATTCTACAACATGAGAGAGTCTTCAAATCACACTAAGTAAAAGAAATCAGTCAAAAAAACCTACATATTCTTTGATTTCATTTAATTTAATTTTCCAGAATAAGCAAATTTATAAAGACATGAAGTAGATTAGTGGGTGATAGCTAAGGATTGGGAGTTTCCTTTTTGGATCATGAAAATATTTTAATATTGATTGTGGTGATGACTGCACAATTTCTTTGAGTATACTTAAAACCATTCACTTTAAGTGGGTGAATTTTATGGTATGGGAATTTAACAGCAAATCTGTTAAAAAAAAGAATGATGCTGAGGGTGGGGAAACTACCATATGTGAGGCCATTATAGAGTTTTTCAGGCTACGGGGGGAACTGCATAATCAGATAGGAAAGAAAAACAAAATTGCTTCTACCAGTAAAGGAGGCTTGACCACATTGAAGGGTTATGTTCTCTAAACTCATCAGAAATGGCCTACATGACCCCACTGCAATGTTTTTAATTTGTCCACTTCTTTCTAACAAATGCCCTACATTTAACATAAGAGACTCTGAGAAGTTTTGTTTTGAGAAATATTGACCTTGCAGCATCAGAAAGTACAAAGCTCTTTCAGGGCAGACATAGATATTTTTGGTTTATAATTGGACCTGTATAAGCAGCTGAAGTCCTGAGCTCATCCGTTTAGTTTTCTTAAGTCTCCAGCATTTAAAAGGAGCCAATCAAGCCCTTAACATTTACAATCATTACTTCCCCTAAAATGAATGCCTCTGGCCATCAGACTCTTGTCTTCTAAGAACAATTGATCTTAGGTGAATACAAGTGATAATTTAAGTATTGTTACCACTGCATGCCCTGGACTGCCAGTGTCTCATTTATCATAATGATAAGGTAAGTCATACTTTTATATCTATTTAGATGAGAAAACCAATTCTAGATTGCCATCTCTAAGGTTCTATTTTCCTGGAACCACTTTTGGTACCAATCACTATATCAGTAAAAATTCAATAAGAACCTTTATGAGATTATAGGAAAGAGATTTATTATGTGAATTAGATCACCACAATGGTGAGTACAGCAAGTAGGTGAAAATCTAGAAAGAGAAGATGGATAACTAGATAAAAGCCACTACTCATTCTTCCTGAAAGTCTGGATAAGGGAAAAGTTGAAGGGGATGCTGAAAGGCCAGGAATATACAACAACCAAAGTAGAATTGCTGACAGGAGTTTATTCAGAGGACTATGGAAGCTGTGCATGTGTGTGACTATTACTTCTTAATCTGGAGCCAAAAAATTCATAGTGATTTCAGGACTGTGGCTATTCAGGTATTAATATCTGGAAATGAAGCAGAGGTGAAAGAAGCAGAAATTAGAAGATGTTGCTTCAAAACTGTCCTAGTTGACGTTAGTACAATTCATCACAGTATCATTGTGAGTCATTGGTCATAGTAGTCTCCAGAGGAATGAAGTTGACAGAACAATGTCAAAAAAAAAATAAACTTATTTTTAATTTTAACAGTCACACTATACCACAATTCAAAACCCAAGTTCTGTACAGATTTGGATTCCTTTTATCAAGGCTTGAATATTTGATACTATTTTTGACTATCTCATATTTGTCCAAGCTGAGGGCTAGGAGGTAAGAAGTTCTTAACATGTATCAGTGAGCTGGATGAATGAATTCATGAGTGAATGAATGAGGATTTGGTTCCAAATTTGTCTCACTGCTTTCTAATTTTGACTTCATGTTATTTTTGCATTCTGTACTGATTTTATCTATCCACACTAGGAGTAAGAGATTCAAGACCCTGTGGCTGATGCATAATGGAAAAAGAAAGGAATAAAGTCAAGCATTTCATGGTTGAAGAGGATATTCCACAGACCATACAGATTAAAAATAGTGCTTCCACCAAAGTGGAAACATCACAAGTTTCCAATTAAAGGAAAAGTGACCCCTCATGACCTACTGTATGAGGTGGTCACGGGAAGGTGAAAATTAGGACACGGTTGGCCCATATAGTCACTCCTGCTTTTTTCCATGTACTGTGATCTAAATGTTTGTGTCCCTCTGAAGTTCATGCATTGAAATCCTAACCATCACCTTGGGGGAAGTAGGACTTTGAATGGTGATTAGATTCTGAGAACAGAGTCCACATGAAAGGGGTTGGGGTCCTTATGAAAAAGACCCCAGCAAGGACCCTTGCCCCTTCTACCTGTGAGGTTACAGTGAGAAGACCATTGTCTATGAGCCAGAGAATGGGTCTTTACTAGACATTGAATCTACTGGCACTGTCATCTTGGACTTTTAAGCCTTCAGAACCACAGGAAATAAATTTTTGTTCCTTATAAACCACCAATTCTATAGTATTTTTCTTTTAACTCTACATGTGGATATATAAAGTGCCTTTGAGCAAAACCATCTGTCCTGAAAACTGCTTCTCTTGTAATTTGTAACAGAAATGCATAATAGTTGGAAATGGCCAAATACCAGGATTGAGATAGAATGTAAGTTTGTGTAGAACTTAAAACTTACATCCAAAGCTGGGAATGACAGGTGTGTGCCACCACATCCAGATTTTTTCTCTTTAAGATGGGGTCTTTTTATTTTGGCTGGGAGTGGCCTCCCAAGTAGCTGGAATTATAGGTGTGAGCCATAAGTGCCCAGCTACAGTCTTTCAAATTGTGTAAGTTTCATCAAGGGAAAATATCTTGCTTCGTTTAGACTCTAAAACCAAACCAAACCAAACAAAAACTTCCAAGAGCTGAAAAGCATATTTCTAAATTTCTAAAGAAAATACATAATGGCTACAAATCAGTGAAGTAGTCAAGACTTTAGGCACTTTGAGGGCAAGTTTTCAACTTGATCATTATTCTAAGACTAAAACTTTTTATGGTAGTCTTTGAAGAACAAACTTTTTTCTTCAAAAAATGCTGTGATTGTAACTACTCTTTACACCAATTGAAAGCCGTACTGTTGTTTCCTGTAAATTTAACCCATTGTCCTCATGTGTTTTTCTCTCTCTTTTATTTATTTATTTATTTTGCATGAAATCCCAGTAAACATCCTGTTTGGTCTTTGTGGAGTATTTTTGAGAACTTTTAATATATTCATCAAAAAAAAAAAAAAAAGAATGAGTAGCACTGATTTTGTTAAGAATAATTTAAATACAAAATAATATTGGAAGTCTCTAGCCTTGGACTTGTGTAACATATATAATCATTTTTAATTTTCTTACTTCTTTGTGGAAAGGTATTTTTAGCCACAGTAAATTCCGTTTGATTCCTAGTAAATACGATTAGGATCTGGAATTCAAAAAACATCTGACTTTCTTTAAGTAGCATTTGAATGAAATTATTTTTCATGGC
Organism: Castor canadensis; assembly: GCF_047511655.1. Taxonomy (NCBI): domain Eukaryota; kingdom Metazoa; phylum Chordata; class Mammalia; order Rodentia; family Castoridae; genus Castor; species Castor canadensis. Next base: position 14,051,790 of record NC_133390.1, on the reverse strand, counting down.
AACTGACCATACTAAAAGATAATGGTACTTAGTTAAGCCAATGGATTCATCATAATGAAAGAGTTAGATGGAATGGGAGATCATATTAAGTGAAATAAGCCTGGTACAGAAAGACAGTACGGCATGATCTCATACACCTGTACAATATAAATAAGTTGATTTTGTGGAAATTCAGAGTAGAATGGTGGTTACCAGGGGCTGTGGAGATTATGAGGGAGGGAGGGATGGGGAAGGATGGGTCAGCATGTATTTAGGTACAGTTAGATATGAGCAAGAAGTTCTGGTGTGCTATTATTGTACAGTACAGTGCTATTGATAGCAATAATATACTATGTATTTCTAAAACATAGAAAGCATTTTAAATATTTATACAATAAAGAAATGATAAATGTTTGAAGAAATAGATGTTTACCATGTTTTAAGCATAACAGAATCTATACATGCATCAAAATATCACTTAGTATCTAAAAACTACATGCAATTTTTATGTTTTTATTTATCCATTTCAAAAATTTAAATTCAAAAAGAAAACAAACTGAGTGCTGCTGACCCTACATATGTTCTGATGTCTCATATTTATACAAACTGATTTATTTTATAACAATTTTAACTTTGCAATTTGCTTTTTGTTGGGAGTGTCCTGATTCTCCTAATCATCCTTATAACTTGTCATTTTCACTGTCAATATTTTCTACACTACTGAAATGCTACAGCTTGTCATCCTAATTTTCACCTGCATTTTTGCTTTCAGTATTAAGGGTCTTTGATATGTAGAAGTTTCTCCCCATCTTCTTTCTCCCAGGTTACGTTTTTGGCTTCTATTATGATATTTTTTTCTTGTCACATTTGAACTTTGATATAAATATCAGTAATTCTGAAAAAATATAGAGCTAATCTGAAATTAGAGTATACAAAAGAGCAATATGTTTTTAAATTGACACTACATTGTATTTGTGGAACTTAGTTTTGCACTGAAGCCACCTTCATACAAATTACCCTGCTAATCATTATTTCCTCAGCCAATTTTACCTTGTCAGTGGCAAATTTGCCTTTTGTTTCAACAAGAACCTCTGGACATTGTCAGGATAAGGTGCATCAGAGGTTGTAAAACACAATTCAAAACTGTTTGAATACATAAAACTTATGATTTTATTTAGATATACTTGCATTTTTAGCATGCCATAGATTTGTGACATACAAACATGAAGATTCTAATGAATTCAGTTTTCTTCTCTTTTACTCAAAAAAAAGAAAAGAAAGTACTGCATATTTATAACTGTGCATCCTGCCATGATTACTTGGAATATTCCTGATGAGAGAGAAATTCTACTTTGATAAGATACCAATGAGAAACAAGAGCTAGCCTTACTGTGAGGAAAGCAGTCTTTTCTATCAAAGTGTGTTGCCATCTTAACTGCTTGCAATTCCAGGTTCTTGCTCACTGAGCTCCATTTTCCCATCAAAATTACTACCTACCCAACCCCCCAGGTTCAAAGTGTAACGTTAGCCAATCACAAGCAGATTTTGCACCCGATATCGACCAATTCAAGTAAAGGGGGCAGGGCCCACTGCATCAGGAATAAAAAGGAAGGCCGATTGCCTGCTCCTTGTGCTTGCTATGCTGGTGTGCCTGTGCACCGTTCTGCAGAAGTAAATTTCACCTTGCCAAGACAATTCTCCATTTCTGTATCTTCAGTTGTGACCCTGATGGTCTTTGGAGCTCTTATTTCTAACAATTTGGGGGCTTGTCTGGGATAACTCCATCCAGGAGAGGTGCTAGCTTCTTCCCCAAGGGAGACATGTCCCTCTGCCTTGTTGAAGTGGCCTCAAGATGTTCGGTGACTGACACTTTTGGACTGGAAATCCACTCGGGGCCTGAATTTTCTCAGCAACACAGGGGAAAAGGTCCTTAGCAAGCACTGTGGCAACCAAGCAATTCTTTGCCTGGACCAAGATAAGAAATGTCACCAATGGGCAAAGTATTCCTTGGGGGAGGATCTTGGTATTTGCTTGAGAGTGAATGAAACATGTCTGAGACACAGGGTGAGTGTGGAGTCCCAATCTGCAATTCTGTAGATGTCCAGGTGACAACATATGGCTTAATGGCAGTCCATGTAGACCTAGTCTGGTGCTTATACTGATCTACTTATTTCCAAGTAGTGCCACCAATGGGATATCATCCTGCAAGGAATTTGGTTGGAGACAGCTGAAGTGCATGGGGTAGTGTGTGAGACACCTCCAGGAAATGGGGGAGGTTGAGCATCCACCAGGCATTTTCAACAACCAGGCAGATGATGATGAGGAACACCACAAGTAAAAAGAAGTCTAGGGAAGGTGAAACTAATCTAAATGGCATGTGGCTGAGGTTGGCTGTTTCTCTGCTGGATTGTTTTCCACCTAATTCTAAGACTCTAAATCTGTCTAAACTATCTACTAACAGTTAACCCCTCTAAGTTTTACTTTCAAGATGGGACACTTTTCCCATCACAGAAATGTCAAGACCAGGAGAGGGAACAGGTCATGTCCAGGTTGCTGCAGGCGGCAACCATGGGCTGGTCTGTTTGCTCTCCTGGCCAAGACATGATGAGGTCAGAGTTAGGGACCCAAGCCCTCCACCTCATGTGCACACAGGCTGGAGGGGCCAGAGAGGGAATTTTCATTTCCTGTCTAAGCTTTTCTTCATCTCCTACAAATGCCCATGTGTTTAAACTTGGGACCTTAGTATTCCAGGTTGTTATATTAGCTAAAAGGCAATAAGACAGCCTCTTTCTTGGATTCTGTTATGGATTCAATAAGATATTTGGGCTTTTTTCATGATTATAAGGGATTCTTCCCTGAAATTAATTTTTGACGGGCTAATTCATTGTCTTTTCCATGCTTACTAAGACAGCCAGAGATCTCCAGGGACTGGAGATGTAACCCCTTTTTCCTCGCCTGACATGCAGATTCTGATTTGAAAAACTAATTTTTGGTGTAAATTAAGAGGCTGGACTCATACATCCTGTATCTTTTCTGGAGGAGGATATAGGATGTCAGCTTTCCACCTAAAACTTGACTACCTACATTTTCTTTAAAAGGTTTGACTAATAACAAAATGCTGTAGCACAGGGTGAACTATTATTAGAGGTTATTTAAAAAGCACTCTCTAGGGGTAAATCTGAAGTCTTAAAACAGGCCATTTTAAGTTATGATCTAGCTCTTTGATCTTAGTCGTGTGTCTCAATATGTCTAGTAAGGGGAACCCTTAGAAGATGGGGAAGTCCAAGGCCCCAGCAATAAGGACTGGGGAGGTGCAATGATTAAAAAGGGACTCCTCCATAAAAATCATTGCAGGTTTAATTAATTATGTGTGTTAAGTTGTAAGGAGATGACTGTCCTTAAGGGTATAGATTAATTGTTCCAAATAAAGGGAACAGATGCAGATATGCATATCTCCATTTCTGTCTTTTCTTCCTTCTGTCTTTCTTCTCCAGGCACAAATTGAGACAGCATAGGAGAGAATGCAGTCCTGTCGATTCTCCCTTAAGATTTTATAAGTGCTGCTTACTATGCAAAGGTACTACTAAGTGTTTAATATTTTAAAAAGGACAGATTAAAAAAAGAATATGTGGCCAAATCTAGCATTAAGATGCCTCATAATTGGGCCTTAAAAGACTCCAATTGCAACTTTGGTATTTTGAGCCATTTGTGTTACTTTTAAACTGATTTTGAGTTTCTGCAGTTTGTCTAACATGGAAATTTGGATTCTATTTTGGTTTAGCTAGGAAGGGATGGTACATATTAAAACAGGAGGTTAAAAGAGATCTGTGGTGGTTTGCCTAAAAAATAAAGGCCTGAGCTTATCTTGTTGCTACTCTAAGGAAAATTCTAACTTACAAATGGTTTAAAAGTTTTTTCTGTGAGAGTACTGTAGTTGTTTTTATATATCTTTGTGTGTATGTCTATTAGTCTTGCATTTATGATTGTTCTGGAATTCCAGGACATCCATGCATGCTTAAATTGACATTTATGGCATGCCAAATTTAAAACTTTTTTTGCATATGTGTGTGTTTAAACTTTAAAATGATTCTTATTATATAATTAATATAAAGTAATTGCTGATTCTGTTCTCTTCTATCCCTCACCTCTTCTGCTACTACTTTTTAGAAAAAACATGTTTTCAAGATTTTATTTCAACCAGGTCTAACAAAAATACAGTCATTATTGTATGGGTAGTAATCTTGACCTTTTTCATCCTGTTTTACATTCAACTCTTTCATAATTGGATGTGCCTTCAAGTTATTTGTATAAACAAACAGTTTAAAATTGCCTTTCTTCCTGGGTCTGTGTAGTAAAAGTAAAGCTAATTGAAAAGACACCTTTATTTAAATTAAAAATTCTTATAAAAGTTATTTTAAAATACAAGTTACAAAGTCAACAAGTGAATTTAGTATTTAGTATGTATATTTAGTATGTGTTTGGGGAAAAATTAAAGGGAGAAAAAGTGCTTTGGGATAAGAAAGAATTTTATAAAGAAAGGTTTGTCCTAAAAAATTGTTCCAAATGAAGAGGGATAAGGACAAACTATCAGAAGTTTCACAATGTATAAAGTTCCTGAGTAAGTCTTAAAAGTGTATGATAGATGGAGTTTATAAATGTTTATGTGTGTAATTAAGTTGACTGTAGTTTAAGAGTTATTAAAGGGATTTCCTAAAGTCAAAATACTGCTTGTGGAACTCATCAGGGTTTTGACTTTTCAGGAAACTGAGTCCTAAGTAAATGTCTTTTCAGTGATTTTAATACATTTGTCATGTTAAAAATGTGTGGGCTGTGTCTAAATTTCATTTAAATGCTGTACAACAGTTCATGGAGTTAAAGTTATAAAAGTTTAAAGTGACCAATACTTGGTCAAAAAAAAAAAAAAATTCTCTCTGGGTGCACTAACACTGTCTCCCTAAGCTTGTAAGAGGCTGAAAAGCTTTGCTAAATCTTACTTTAAAGGTGAAAATTTAAATTAACAGCTCTAGTAGGCTTAAATTTAGATAAGTTTTTAAAACTAAAAGGCAAGACATTATATTCAAAAACAGGAAATAGGAACACAACCTATTGTTTCCTATGGGGAAGCAAATGTAACTTATTTAGAGTAAAAGGCACTCAAGACTGTGGAGGCATTCCTCTTCTCCTAAAGGCCTCTAAGTTTATCCCAGCTGTAAGAAAACATATTTAAAAGAGCCATGGTTGAAGAAACATCATTTACTTGCAATAAAGGTGGAAGTTTCTTTATATTTGATCATCAGGCTAGTGTTGTAACTTCTAAAAATATAACCCTTGCTTTTGGATCAGTTTCTCCAAAATTGTGTGCTCAGTTTCTCTTCAGCTCTATCATCTTTTAGGCAAAAGGGACTGCTGGCCCAGTCTCCAACACTTGAATTTCCAGTGCATCTGCAACAAGAGATTACATCCGGATTCTGGCTTGGAGTGGAGAGAAACTCAAGCCATCCTGGGAGGGCCCTTATAGGTGTTACTCACTACCAAGACAGCAGTACCTACCACTGAGAAGGGATGGATCCACTGCACCTGAATAAAACGATCTCCCACGGAGGAATGATGGACTGTGTCTTCAAGTCCTGGTGATGCAAAAGTAACAGAGAGACTTTAATAGGGCTGTTATTTCTTTTCCATTTGGGAAACTGACTGACTACTAACAGTACTGCTCAGACTTCTACTCCTATATCTGTTGAATTTGATGCATGCATTGTAATGCCCTGTGGGGATCTTGAAAATCGGCGTTATATCCAGACTAGGTTTGAAACCATATATATGTGTGGAGACCCTGACCTCCCCTCCCCTTTTTCTACTCAAAAAGTAGTTTTGCAGGTGGTTATAGTCCATGTGATGCATGGGACACAGTAGGATGAATGACCACACTTGGGGCATGTATATCACCATACTATGGGATGATATGGGGAAAGAAAAAAATAGGAGAAGGAATTAAAGGACAAAATTCAGCTTAAGAAATTTACTCTCCCTCCCAATTGTCAGTTCCTCCAATTCCCTTAGGCTGATCATAAATGATCCCCATTCTATAACCATGGAGCCATCTCTTTTATGGCTGTATGAATTAGGAGTTAGTCTTATTGGGAGCATTGACCTTATAGGTTTATTTCTTAGAATTACTCAAAGAACTGCTACCACAGTGACCCTAGTTTCCTGACCCCAACACTGCTCCCAACACTGCTCTCCAAGCTCCATCATAATCAGACCGGGATAACTATAGTGGAAGTCAAAGATCTAAGACAGACTATAGCTATTGAAACTGGTTATGAGGAAACAAGTGACTGGCTGGAATGGATTAAATATTCTGCCCACACTTTAAATTAGATAAATTGCTATACATGTGTGACAGGAAGACTAGATCCTCAAGTTGTCTCCTTCCCTCTGGGATAGGCCACAGACCCTGCTGGTATGGAAGCATGATTGCCCTTTTCCCAGAAAGGACAGCCTGGGGCATTGGATCTCGCAGGACCTGGTCACTACTGTTTACGGTGATTGGTGACCATTACAGGCTAAAGCTGCCTCAGTCGATTAGACCCCCATCTTGAAACTCTAACTTTGCCTCTTGCCTCTCTAGGTGAGGGGAAAGACTAGAGTTTCTGGGAAATGCATTGGGTGCAGTGAAGGCTGAGCCTTTAAAGAAATGAGCAATAAATCTGCACTAACTGTCACCAGGGCAGATGGCTAGTGGTATTTTGGTGGGCCTTTACATGAGACTCTTCTGGTCAAATGGAGTAGAACTTGAACTTTAGTCCACTTGGCTATCCCTTTCACCCTGGCGTTCTGGAAACCCTATCCTTCCCTAACCAAGGAAAGACAGAAATGAGATCTTGTTTTCCCTGGAGGGTTGTTTGACTCCCATGTCTACATAGATGCCATTGGAGTCCCATGGGGAATCCCTGATGAATTCAAAGCAAAAAATAAAATAGCAGCAGGATTTAAATCAGTACTATTCTAGTGGTCCACTATTAATAAAAATGTGGATTGTATTAACTATATCTATTATAACCAACAGAGATTTGACAATTACACTACAGATATAGTGAATGGGATTGCAAAACAACTAGGCCACACCAGTAAGATGGCATGGGAAAATTGAATGGCTCTAGACATGATTCTGGCAGAAAAAAGGTGGGGCAGGGCACATATCCTATTGGGGGCAAATGTTGCACATTCATCCCCAACACCACAGCTCTGGATGGGGCCATAACAAAGGCTCTCCATGGCCTGACAGCCCTGTAAAACAACTGGCTAAGAACTCAGGGATAAATGACCCCCTTACTAACTAGCTAGAACAGTGGTTTGGAAAATGGGAGGAGGTAATGACCTCAATCTTAACATCCCTCATTGATGTATTTGGGGCAATGGCTTTAATTGGGTGTTGTGTTATACCCTGTATATTGGGACTAATTCTTAGACTCATAGAAACTGCCCTAACTAAACAAACCCTTGCATCATACTGATTGTTGTTGAGTACAGCTGAAATAGAGAGTTAAATAACGTTAAATGAGTTTGTAAGAAAGAACAAAAAATAAAGAGGGGGAACTGTGAGGAAATCAGTCTTTTCTATCAAAGTGTGTTGCCATATATATATATGTAATTTCCCTTTGCCCATTTATTTTGTGTGCTTGACCCCTTTGAGCTAGATATGACTTTAATGCCAGCTTTCAGTAGCAGGGTGACTACTACATCGACCAGGTAGTGAATCAAAGCCACATGCTGCAATTATAGAGGGTGACACAGCCTCACTGACACAGCTGGAAATTTTTTCCAGAAATGTCATTCCTTTGCATTAAGATTTAATTCTTCAAAAATGTCCTAAAACTGCCTTTAAAAGCACAAAGAAAGGATTGTTTAATAAGTCCCTCTGCATACACCTACTACCAGAGGTAAACTGATTTCAAAAAATATTCTCTTAAAAAAAATCTCCTATTTTATTTTCTTTAAATCCATATTTTATAGTCTATGGAATAATGTTTCCATTAAAATGCTTTTTTTTTAAAATAAATCAGTGTTTAGTGTTTATCGTTGTCTCTTCCCACCCACAGTAAACATGAACCCCACAGAGCAAAGGTTTTCATTAGTGTTTTACTGATGCTTACTGAGTACCTGAGTCGGTACTTGGGTCAAAACAGACTCTGCTGTGGAAGGAATGACATATTCAAACAAGGGTTATGCTATGTTTACTCAGTGGATTGTCAGACCTATGATTCTAACCTTCTACCTGTGCAAGAATGGGGCAGCTAAATCATGTCTCAAAAAAGCATCAATTAAAATATTTTTCTGTTACTTGGGAGATAAGATTTTAATACAGATTAATCTAAGCTAGCTGTCAACTGGCAGAGAACAGGACCTTGAAGGCATATGACACAGAGAAGCTATTAATATGGAGGCCGGAATAGGAAAAAGGAGGATCTGTGTACCTGAAGCCAAAAGTAGGGATTGAGGTGTTAAATTTCTCTAATCTCCTAAATGTTTGTTTGTTTAAAAATTTGGGCAATGGTTCTGTATTGGTAGGATTGCAGCATTTTTCTCAATTCATATTTTTATTTTTAAAGCTTGGAAGCTTATCTTCTGGTGTCTGTCCATATCTTTGAAGCTGAAATTGGAAATTCTAACTGCGATCTGAGCAAAGTTCCACAGTTGATTTGCCTTTTTCTTTTTTTTTTTTCCTGAAGCAAAGCCTGTTGAGAAATCCCACATTGCAGACCTTGTCTTTTTTGGTGACATATTAACTATTTCAACACTTTGCAAAGGTTCACACCATGGATTGCCCTAACATTTTACATGCTTGAATCAACCAAAGAAGAAGCAGTTCACCCAATCTGGTAGATGTTTTGATAATAAACAAAACTCTTATTCTGACCATATCTAACCACTCACTTGAGGAATGGAAGATAGGAAGAACCTTTTCCTATAACTGAATACTAAATGCTGCTGTGTGTGCTTCTTGTTTTCCTTTTTTGTGATGCTGGAAATTAAACCCATGGCCTTGTGCTTGAACTCTCTACCACCTGAGCTAACATCCCCACCAGGGTCATTGTTTAAGAATTTCTGTAGATTGGTCAGAATGGCAAGCAGGACTGTGACCAAAATACTGTATCCTGGTTGCTTAATTTACCTACAAATAAACATTGCATTTCAAGTCTAATGGGTTTTTGATACATGCCTGTATTTTTTTTTTTTGTTCCAACTTGATTATCAGTGGGCTGGTTTTAAGGTTCAAAATATCATTAATTAGAGAAAGTACTAATTGCTACAATTTGGAGAAATGCTGATAATCAAATTGGTGTACCTTCTTGTATTACAAATGACATTTTGAAACTGTTTTCAGCTTTTAATTATGGTGAGTTTGCATTTCAAAAAACTAATTAAGATTTCTTGTTTCTTTTGTAACCAACAATTTTGTCCCAAGGCTATCAAAGGAAGAAAAGTCAAAAGCAGAGAGATCAGTTGCTTGTTTATTTATTAGTTTTTAAATTCCTTTGTCTTCCTCTATTTGTCAAAATAGATGCATTTGGAGTGGGGTAGGAGACATAAAGCCACTTCTTGGGTTCTTGGATGTGAACCCAACAGTAATTTGGTGATGGTTTGATAAGTCATAATAGTGGATATTCTTGGGAGATGAACGAACAATAGGAATGAGTATTTATTCATTTACTTATTCAAAAAATGTTTACTGAGTACCTATCAGTGAGGATCAGTAGTATTCTAGGTACATTCAAAATGAATTAAAAAATCTTTGCTTTTCTGGGACCTGCAAAATAATGGAAGAGATAGAAAATGTATAGGTAGTTAAATGCCCACCAAACATAGCAAATACAGAAAATGCAGCTTCAGATAATGAAAGTGTGGAGAAAACTCATGTGTAGCTTATTTACTGTTTGATGATTTTAAGATAATGAGGTGGAAGTAACAGTAATGTGTAACTTATTTAGCAATCCATGCCCTTTATTGGCAGATGACTGAAGTAAGAAGAGAAGTCTAGATTAGTATTACACCATGAAAGTAGAATATGATTCTTCAAAGTTTTCAGTAGCTACATTTTAAAAAAGAAAGAGGAGGCATGGTGGCAGGCCTGTCTCATCCCAACTACTCAGGAAGCAGAGGCAGAAGGATCACAAGTTAAATACCAGCCTGGACAAAGTTATTGAGACCCTATCTCAAAAGCAAAATAAGGCCAGTGCTGGTGGCTCACATCTGTAATTCTATTGACTCAGGAGGCAAAGATCAGGAGGACTGCAGTTCTAAGCCAGTCCTAGGCAAATAGTTCTTGAGACTCTATCTCAAAAATACCCAACACAGAATTGGGCTGGTGGAGTGGCTCAAGTGATAGAGGAGTGCCTGCCTAGCAAACGTGAGACCCTGAGTTCAAACTCAAATACCACAAAATAAATAAAGAACAGATAATAAAAATAAAAGCAAAAGGATTGGGAGCAGGGAGAGAGGTGATTAAGTGGTAGAACACTTGTCCACAAGTGCAAGACCCTGAATTCAGTCCCCAGTACCACCAAAAAGAAAAAAAAAAAAAGAGAAAGCTGGTGTAATGAATCATAATACTGCATTTTATTCAATCTAATCCATCCAAAACATTCTAACATGTCAATATGATAAAACATTTTGTAATTTTATAGTTTATTTTTCTACTGTCTTCAAATCCAATATATATTTCATATTTGCAATGTATCTCAATCAAATTAGCTACATTTTAAGTACTAAGTAATCACATGTACCTAGTACTTGCTACATTACACAGTGCAGGTCCCAAAATGGTCAATTCTTATTGTCAGAACGTATTTTATATCTGTTCATATATTTTCTCTGTACCATAGACTGTTGTCTTGACAGATTTTTTTACAACTTGTTATTCATTTAGTCCACATTTAACAAGTATTTGCTAGTTAGTAGGCATGAGTGTAGGTGCTGGAGATGTTGTAGTGAATAAAAACAACAAAAATCCCTACTCTTAAGGAACTTTTATTCTAATAGGTATTGTTATCTGAGACAATCTCAGACCCTAAGTTATAGGTTGGTGTTAGTCCTTTTCTTTTATTAAGTGTTTTCTACAGGTGAGCACATACTACATATTCTTACTATAACCAGAGTGTTTCTGTACTTTGAATAATTACCCCACTTAAAAACCCAGTATACATTTTTTCCATACCATATCACTGTGAATCAGAATAGAGTTGTCACAAATGGTGTTGAGTGGAGAAGCATAGAAGGGAGGTTAAAAAAATGCCCCAAACCATCTCTGCAATCCCTATGCTGATCCATAATGTCTACATATTGTAATTTATCTCTCTTTATTAAAAAATTAATTAAGGAAATAGTGGACAGAGTTCTTGCTCTGGGAAACTGATTTTCATTTCCTTCTCTCCTCACAATCACCTTTCTTTTTTTAATCTTAAAGACCCAAACAATCACACAACAGACCAAGAACAATGAAAAAATTCTTCTAAAACCTCTTACATGGCAGCAGCTCTAGTGAGGGAATAAACAGGTATTTGGTTGATTGTGTTTCTTTCTTTGGTTTGTTCTATGGGAAGGTCTTCTCTAATGAAAAACTCTCTAATACTGCTTGGAGCCCATGTGTCAAGCTGTGAGTCTCATCCTTGTCAGAACCTGGGAATCATCTGGTCATGCTTTGAAGATCCTGGTACCCAGGATGGATGGCAGACCACTTACATCAGTATGTCTTGAGTAGAGCCTGGACATCAGTATCTTCAAAAACACTAGGTGATTCTACAGTCTAGTCTTTGGGGATCGGTTTCTGTGGCTCTTTATGATTTCTTGTCCTGGAAGGGAATGTAAAGACTTTCCTCAGGGGATGTGAAGGTAAGCACGAATTGACCTCCTTAAATCCTTTGAGAGCCACCTTTCCAATTTCTGAAAAACTCCTTCAATCTTAATCAGATATCACTTCAATGTAAATTTGAATGTCATTTCCATGACATTTGATGACACTGATATATTCATTTTGATGTAGCATTTCATTATGAGGCAAATCTCTTTGGGAAATTGGGAAGACAGCCATAAAATAAGTAACAAAATCCACTGACCTTGTGAAACCATTTAGATCATCACCATTCAAGTATGGCCAGGGGACCAGCAATGTCAACTTCTCCTGGGAGCGCACGACAAATATAATTCTCAGGCCTGCTGAATCATATTCTGCTTTTCAGATGGATTTCTAGTTAATTATTGGGCACACTGAAGAAAAGCCTTAGCTTAGTGTCAGTTAGAGAAAGAATGTCTCCAACTTAGGTATGATATATTTAGTATCCAGAGTATCTTGATTTCACAGATTTCTGCTGGTATGCTCTTGCCTGTCTGTGGCAGACACTTTGTAGACCTCCTACAGTATTTCTGCTGAAGAATCATTGCTGTGAAGCAACCAATAAAAGGGATCTTTTCTTCCTTAAAGAGTAACTGAGGTCATAGCAGCCCAGCATGAGCTTACCAGTGAGTATCAGCTTTTTATGCTTTCCTAATTCATTCTTGCAGCCTCGTTTGATGAGATTTTTCTCCCCCACTTTCTTTCTTTAATCCAGCTTTCTCAACCAAATGTGTTTCTCACTGAGGGGTTGACAATTATATTTTCTTTTCTTGAGCATGAGTCTGAACTTGAGTGTGGCTCACCTTGACCCTGTTTCCAGACATAGCTTCTTCTCTTTTGTTAGTTCCCCCATTTGACAGCTAAGGGCTTCCTTTTATTTTTCTTGGTTTCATTTACCAGAATATATGAAATACAGAAAAGCATTAGAAATAGATTTGCAATGATATATACTAAATAATGAAATACAAGGTCATCCCTAAAAGCATTTCCTCCTTTCTTAGTCTGCTCTACTTCCTAAGAAGATATTTAGTTTGTTCCTGCCTTGCCACTTCTCTTCTGCCTCTAAAACTATCCAGTGAAGTATGATCAATTGGCCTTAAAATATATTGTTTGCAAGAGTTGGGGGAAAAATAAAACTCCACAAGTTTCTTTTACTAAATTTCTCTTTCTCTAATAGATAGATAGGTAGATACATGATAGACAGATAGGTATACTTATGTACATACAGGCAGATGTGGCAACCTTGCCCTCTGTCCCCAAAGCACAGGGTGATATAATAGTGTCTTACAGAAATAATTGATCTTTATTTGTTTGATTAGTGTGCTGTCTCATTTCATGTTTTCTGGTTCTAGACCATGAACATTCATTGCAGGTGGGGGAAGGAAGTGACCATGTATGGCGTTCTCTTGGCAACACCATTTGGGCCAATTAGTATAAATGTGAGTTGATGAGTGCTGACTAGCATTCTTCCCTAGAACTGATATTCCTTTCTTCATTGACCATCCCAAGATGGGGCTACTAGTAGGGATTTTCCTTACTTTGTGGAGAGGAGCTACTGTAACAGAAGAAACAAATAATCAGAAGCAGAGTGAAGCAAGCAGAGAAGTAAGAGAATCCTAAAATACTCTGAAACACGAGTTTACACAGTTTCCTCTCTAGAATTCTCCAAACAATTACTATGAGCCAATTAGTCTTCTGAATAAGCTGATCTGCGTGGTATTTCATCATCTGCGCTTGAAATAATTTTTTAAATGCTCATGTGTTTGTACACTGATATTTATTTACCTTCCTTTTCTACTGATTTCCATCTTGCTAAAGCCCAACATTTGTAGAGAAGTTTAGACTTAAAGTCTTAGATAAGTAATCTTTGAAAAGTATTCCCACTTCAGGCAAACAATGGAAACCTATTGGACCAAGTGAGGAAGAGAGATGCTTTGGTGTTGGACATATTGATTTGAGTCTAGTCTCTAAACATGCTGCTGGAAAGTGAGAAGTGGGATTGGAATACCAAAATCCTGTAGCGGGCCCAGTGGCCCTGTTAAAACAATACTGACTTTGGTGTTAAGCTTCCTGGATTTAAGTCCTGATGACACCACTTACTGGGTCCTGGCTCCACTACTGACTAGCTGTATAACTTTTATTTACCTCTCCCAAATCTTGGTTTCGCTACCTGTGAAGTGGGAATGGAAGATTTACTATGAGTATTAAATTGATTAATATTTTGTAGACAATACCTGGCAGGACAAAAGTATAAGAAAGGGTTTAATAAATAAAGGGTGGCTCTTTTTTGTTCTTAGTACAAATGTCACACTTCTCTGGAGATGAGAAGTAGTATTTTGAGAGTGCATTGCTGCGATGCTGTCCTTTCAGATAGAGAGATACCTAAACCAGGAAGTTGGTAGACTATTGGAAGAAAGTAGGTGACTGACATTACCACAGGGGCTCAGACTTCTGTGTGCTTAGCAGATCATCTTGAACAGTGTTTCTCACACTTAAATGCACACACAGATCACCTGGAGAGTTATTAAAACCTAGATTCTTCACCCCCAGCTTCTCAGGTTCACTAGGTCAATGGTAACATGATAAATATTCTGGATTGTTCAGGACTACAGGAGTTACTGGAATGCAGGAGTTGGGGTTTTAAAACTGGATAGTCACCAGGCCCTGTGGCTTACATCTGTAATCCCAGCTACTAGGGAGGCAGAGATGGGAGGATCCTGGTTTGAGGCTAGCCTAGAGAAAAAGTCATCAAGACCCCATTTCAACCAATAAAATACTGGGCTTTATCTATGCTTGTCATTCCAGCTATGCAGGAAGTCTAAATAGAAGGATTGTGATCCAGATTAGACAAGGCATAAATGTGAGATTCTCTGGGAAAATAGCTAAAGCAAAAAGGACTGGGGTGGGGCACGCCCAGAAAGCACAAGACCCTGAGTTCAAACCCCAATAACTTCAAAAAAAATTAAAAACTTGGGATAATGCTAAGCAAACCAGGTTAAGGTATCATCCTGGAGCTGGAGAGCATGAATTTGCATAGAGAACAGGCTCCCAGGTGATGAGGAGTAATGACCTAAAGCAAATAATAATCCAGGTCACCTACACTGAGTCCAAGAGAAAAACAGAGCTTTACTCCACTTAGAGGAGATTTCCTCTCTCCTACTCATTCAACTTAGAATTTGGTGTGAACCTATGGGAGTACACTAAAACATCTCTATCTGATGTGAAGAATGGACTCTGATGGAGTCAGTACTTTAAGCAGAATGAACAAATCAGTATTGGGCTCATGACTCATCTATGTCCTTGAAATGCATTTAAACTTTCCAGATGCAGCATCAATATCAATACATAACAGAATTAGGAGTGCTTTCCTCATGAAAGAATGTAAGTCATTTTTATTTTTTACATTGCATCTTCCCCTTCACGTCTACATTACCTTTCTTTTTCCCCAAAGGAATTCTGATGTGTTGTTGATGTTCCAAGGAAGGCGGAGTTGGCTCTGGCATTCCCACTCTTTGGAAACTCCCTGGCATTCTCTAGAGACTATTCTTTCTTTTGATTTGCCTCTTTCAAGCTCATTCATCTCAAATATAATTCAAGAATCAGAGAGTTTGGAATAGCCAAGGATTCAAAGACTGACTGCTTCTTTTCTTTTGATGGGAGGAGTACAGGGATTTGAACTCAGGGCCTCATGTTGCCTAGCAAGTGCTCTACCACTTGAGTCACACTCCAGCCATTTTGCTTTATTTTTCAGATTAGGGTTTCCAGCTTTTTGCTAGGCTAGCCTTGGGCCATGATTATCCCACCTACAATTCTTTCACAGCTTGGAATACAGGGGAGGGATTATATTAGCAAGGACTGTTTATGCAGATTCTCCATGGAGCTGATGACTCTCTAGCTGCAATGATAAGAGTTGCTCTTCCCTTTCTAGCATGAGAGGACATCTTCACAAAAGAAATTTATGCCCTGCTGCTAGGCAGATAAGAAGAGGGCAGAGAGGTTGTCCTCAGCTCAAAATAGTCCTTATGCCAGGGTGGCATATTTAAGAGTGGCCTGACTTGATTTCCTTCACCAGCATAGTGAGAGTACAGTCATCTACTCCATATATCTTTGAAGCCACTGAATTCCTGGTAATTCCTTATTCCAGCAATAGAAAATTAGTCACTGCTTCACTGTCTGATAGGAAGTTCAGAGGTGTGGCTGGTTTTGCCTCCCCATATGGGCTGGCCATGTCACTTCCTGGTGTCCCATAATGACTAGAGCCCTTGGTCTTTCATCTTTTTAAAACTGAGAAAAATGGAATACTGGGTTCTACCACCAGCTTTAGCTCCTTGCTCTCCTTCACAATGTCTACCTCACTTGGACCATGACAGTTAGTTGGGCTTCATATTAGTACACTGCTTATTGGTGACAATTGACTGCAGCCTTCATTCTAGGACTAAACGTGAATCTAGTATGAAGATCTTCTTAAATCAGTGGTTTAAAACTGACTTTCCACCCTCCCTAAGGCTAGAAAGCCCTCTGCTATGTACCACCAGCTTGACAGATTTGGAGGAGGACAGGATTGGGCAATCACACTTCTTCATTCACTTCTAGACCCCACCATGCACTAGTAGCAAGATTTTGGACAAGATGCTTTACTTCTCTGAGTCATGGAGTCAGTTCCTTCATTTTCTCTCTCCCTTCCTCTCTCCATTTTTATGTTTCTTTTCATCTGCAAGAAAGGGTAATAGGGTCTGCTTCTTCAGCCTAAAAGAAAAATCTTTAACTGATTTCATGCACACAAAACCTCTGGACCTTTGTAGGATCTCATCAAATGCCATTTCTTTTCCTTAATAGTCTTCCCTGAACTGACTTAGTAAGAGAAAAAGAAGTGAAAACTCAGCTAGATTAAACTTCCTTAAAGCAACAGACATTGTGCTCTGTGCTAGGTAAAATAAATTAAAACAAAGCAGTAATTTGGTAGATACATGTCATGATATATTTTTCAAAAGTCATGGAATGCACAATACCATGAGTGAACTAAATGCAAACTTTGGGCTTAGGTGATAATGGATTGTTACTGTGGATTCAGGGGTTGTAACAAATATGCCACCCTGGTGTAGACTGGTGATGGTGAGGAAAGCCGGTGGGGTAAAGGTACACAAGAACTCCCTGTACTTCCTGCTCAATTTTTGTGTGAACCTAAGACTGCCCTAAAAAATAAAGTCTGTTAAAAAATCAATGTCCAGCAAATAAATTTAGAAACCTCCTGAGTTTCAGAAGTAGATTTCAGCATAATGTGTAATGAGCAAAGGGGTAAGTCACAGGAATGCTGAAGGACCCTTTATTTCCTACTTCTCTTTTTTCTGCACAAATGTATCTTGCTTCACAATTTCTTAAAAGCCATTATACTGCATTTTTCACAAAAAGCCAGAGGCATGCAGCTCCTAATCAGAATTCACATAAGGGTTCATGACTAAGGGAACTTCTCAGCTCAGTCTGTTTTACTCCAGTCCCTTACCTGGAATATTTGTTCTACCCTACAAACATTATAAAGTCTGTTTAATGTGTTAAAAAGAATCACAGTATGTTAAATATTCTCTTCTTAAGATAATTCACCCATGTTCTTTCTTGTTAATATTTAATCATAAGAAAATGATATAAAAATATATGGAGTTGTTATTGTTTCTTCTCTTACGGAGAAACTCTCAAAAGCAGGTTGTTTTTAATAATATTGAGTTTTGGGACAACTCAAATCACCCTGACATAAATCAGATAGTTTCCTATAAGGTGCTAAAGTGTGAAGATTTGAAGCTTAGCAAGTCATGCTTTCTCACTCACACTACTTAACTCTACTATTGTATCACAAAACCCATTATAGACCATGCTTAAACACATGAGTGTGTTGTAATAAAACTTTGTGATTAAAACAGGCTTGTAGGCCAAATTTGGTTTGCATTCCTTTGATTTACATCCTTGTATATCCCATTACCCTGTAACACACATCCCATCTTCCTCAATGCAAAAAAATAAACGAATAAGAAAACATCCTGTAAGCCAAATATTACTGATATTGAACTTGCTTATTTGGTAATTTGGAAAACATTTCTAAGTTCCACCTGTGCTCAGAACTTTGCAAAACTTCTTCCTGATCTCTTCTTTCATCCATATTTGCTGTTACCACCACTAATCCTGTATTTCTTGTCCTGGACCTCCTTCAGAGCTCCCAGCAGCCCTGACATGCTTCCTCAACTATGTTTTGTTGTTTGATTTTTTGCTAGAGGCTTAATACATAAAAGAATGAGTTTCAAAAGGTTTACAGAATACTTTTGTTTTCTCTAAGTGATTTTAAGTTTCTTTTCTGTTATATACATGATGTTTTATGTAAATAACAGAATAAAAAAGTAAAAAACATTCAAAAATCTGTGATGAGGACAAGAAATACTATCTGTATTCTATCACCACATGGATCTTAGAGTCTTGAAGTTTAGTTGGTGGGTACTTGTAATGAGAATATTGCTAATGGATAGGTAAGAAGAATTAGTTCTGTTGCCACACTAAGGTAACCTCGGTTTATAACTTATATGTCTAAATAAGACTCTGAAGTTTTCTAACATGTTGAAATGATGACTGTTTGTAGAGATATGCTAACTACTCTGAGTTGGACAATGCACACGTATCATAGAATTATCATATGGTACCCCCATAAGCATGTACAAATATTGTATGTCAATTAAAAAGGAAAACTGATACCACATTTCATTCACCAGAAGGTCAATATCTGTGATTATTTAGAAGATGAATTGCAGAAGCACTTTCTCAATTGTTCATCCTCAAGTTAGGTACGTAGTGAAACCAGGTGGTTGGTATTGGAGCAAGTTTTCCTTGGATCTGTTCAAAGGCAAAATTAGTCAGGCTGTCATTTCTATTCCTTCTTTATCAGCAACCACTCAGATCTCTTCCCTTACTTTTATCTACTTGTTTTTCCAACATCTCCCTGGAATCCTTAGTCTGTTCTTTAAAATTCAATTCTTAAGACTAAGGCCACAGGATGGATTTGTCAGACTAGTTAGCCCAGAAAATCTGAGAGATGTCAAAACAATTTATTTCACTTGGAAAAACAACACTTTAAAATGAACAAAATTCAAAATCTATTATGTCCAGAAAAGTCTTGGTGACTTTCCAAGACTTCTACTAAATATAGAATAATTGACAAATGGAGCTTGTTTGTCCATGGAGTACAGCAGAATGGCTGATTCAGTAAATTGCAGCCTAAAATGGATTTTAATAAACATCTTAATTCAGTTTGGCATTTAAATATCTGTTGCTTACTTTGATTTGAGCTCTGAAATATCAAAATCTTTTTCAAGTGTTCCACAAAAATAACCTTCCCATGTGTATGCCACTTTATGCTTCATTAATTAACTTTCCTGTGGTCAAAAGGCAAATGGAAATGACTTCTGGTCCTTCTCTCTCATGGACTAAAAGGCACCAATTATCTCCGGTTAACCAGTGGCAAGATCAAAGACATAAGCCTACAGAGATGAGGGCTGCAAAGAGAGGCGAGCAGGACAAAAGCACTGCGGCTTACTGAACTGATGGCTGAAGTTGATGGATTTTCTTCCTTTCTCTCTGATAGCAGATAAACATGATTCAGAACGCTCTGCTTACATCTGTCCACTCCCAAGTATGATTTGGGAACATGATGAAGCCAGCTGTCTCCCTGACCTCCCTGTGTGCTTGCCAAGTGCTTACCACGTTGACTCCGTCATCTTCTGATCCTTGAAGAAATCAAGCAGAGATGGAGAAGTGGGATTCCACTGTGTGTGTGTGTGTGTGTGTGTGTGTGTAAGAGAAAGAGAGAAGAAAGAGAGAGAGAGAGAGAGAGAGAATAACAGAATAAAAGCAACCTAGCCAATTCAACAAAACTTACAGTACAAAGACAGGATTGACCAAATTCATTTTTTTTCCAAGTAGTTAATATTTTCTTTCTTTGGCAAACATAATATAGTTTATAGGTAATTTGCTTTCTAATTTCAAGTAAGTACTACTGATAGTCTTAGTTTCTGTTATGCTTGCACTTTCCTCTCCACATGCTCAGAGATACTTTGTGACTTATTTAAAAAAAAGTTAGCACTCATTCTTTAGATGAAAGCTCAGTTTAGCCAAGTCAGAGGTCCCATCTGCAGAGGCAGAGCCTTTTCCTGCTGGGCTGAAGTAGCACAGAGCCCCCAGCACACCACCCACAGGTAAAAGCAAAGAGTGACACGTCACACAGCATGGTGTGCTTAAAGAATTCAGAAGGGCCCTTTGCTGGGGATATTACCACTACACTACTGCCCCAGAACTGTAAAGTTGCTGCACTTGAGCCTTTGCTTTTAAGAATAAAACTGAGAGCAGGTAAAGGTAAGATCTACAAACTCCTTGAAGTTGTTAATTATCCTCTTAGACAACCACAATAAAAACCCTAAATAAATAGGTCAGAGGATGAGCTTTTGTGGTTGGAATGCAGGAAGGGGGAAAGAGGAAAGCAGAATAGGCTATTGCTATAAACAGTCATTGATTTAAAATGATCTCCTTTCCCTCCTTTGCTCCTTTTTTCTCTTCTATCTTCTCCTTATAAAACATTTCCTATCTCTCTTTTTTCTTTTTCTCTCTCTTCCTTTTCTTGCTTCTTCCATTTCTCTCTGTTTTCATTTCTTCTTTAATTTTTCGGTGCAAAACTTATTGCATAGGCATGAGCACAATAGGCACAGGTGGGAGAAGGAGGGTAAAGCAGTCTGCTGGGAATGCTAGGGCATGAGTAAGGTGAGAGGCTGCCTTTGGAATACTGGAGTAGAGGCTGGGATAATGCAGCAGCCAATGAGGGATGAAGAAGGCACTCCTGGAAGATGATGGCAAGGCAGCTTTAGCTCAGAGCTGGGTGAGCAGCCGAAAAAAAAGATTCAGGAGTGGATGTGCACAAGGAGATTGCAATCGCGTAGCAAGGAACTTTTGAACTCTTCTGTGGTCATGAGGCATATCAATGTCAGGTTGGCATAAGTACATGGCAAGTGGGTTATAGCTAGGGGAGCCAGCTAAGAAGCCCAGGCACACAGTAATGAAGCCTGAGCTGGATAGAGACAGTGTCCTCTGAGGGAGTTAGAGATGGTCCCCAGTGAGATGTGAAGAGTCTGACCAGAAGGCATCTGTTCAGGGACTAGGGCAGAATGATGTCAGAGACATTACTTAAAATAAGGGCAGTTCATATATGGGTATTTTAAGGTTCATGAGAACCCATTTATTATTGTTGTGGCCAATAAATTTACAAATATGGAAAAGAGGATAGAATGAATGGTTTGTAGCTGATTTAGAATTAGAAATTAGATTAGAATGCTCAATATATATCAGAATATAGAAATAAAGATGAAATGTGCTTGTATTGTAATTGGGTTGTCCTTTTTGGTTACTGAATTGTAAGAGTACTTTATGCATTCTAGATGTTTATAGAATGTGTTATTGGTAAATATTTTCTTCCAATTCTGTGGGCTGTTTCTTTTTCTTGATGGTGTCCTTGGAAACACAATGCTCTTAATTTTGATGAACTCTGATTTTCAAACCTTGTTCTTTGTCACTTGTGGTTTTTGTGTCACATCTGAGATTTACTCCTGATTTTTTTCTAAGAATTTTAAAGTTCTAGATTTTATAATAAGCTCTATGATCTTTTTTTGAACTAAGTTTTGAAAATGGTGTGAGGTAAGGTTCCAATTTTATTCTTGTGTCAGTTTTTAACACTCTCACTCAAACTTACAAATTCTAGGAGTTTTAGTTATAGGAGGGAAAGAGGTGGCAGAAAAACAAAACCTTAGTTTCACTATCGATGGCACATAATACACAAACATGTGCGGACACACACACACACACACACACACACGAATAGTTGGGAGTGGGCATGGCGAAGAGGGGCTCAGAAAGGAATGATAGCACAGGGTGACACACAAGCCCCCACACCCTCAAGTTATATATAGCTGAATCATGATTTTTATTTTTCTTTTCTTCCCTCCCTCCCTTCCTCACTCCTTCCTTCCCTCCATTCCTTCCTCTCTTTTCCCTCCTTTCCTCTCTCTCTCTCCCTTCCTCTCCTTTTCTCTCTCTTTCTTTCTCTCTCTCTTTTTCTTATTTTGTGATACTGCTGGGATTGAATGCAGGGCAAGCACACTACCATTTGAGTCATATCCTACACTAGCCCTTTTTGTGTTTGTATTTTATTTTTGAAATAAAGTCTTACTAACTTCACACTTCTTATCCTCTTGCCTCTACCTACTCAATAGCTGAGATTACAGGTGTGTGTCACCAAACTGACTGAATAATGCTTTTTTAATGCATTGCTAGTCTCTGACATGTGTTTGGAACATTGAATCTATTAGTATTTAATATTGACACTGATAAGACATGATTTACACTTTCCATATATCTGTTTTATTTCTATAAGTCATAAATAAATTTTTGTTCCTCCATTCTTCCACTGTTTTCTTTTGTTAAGGAGATTGTTTCTGGTCTTCTTTCTCAATTGTCTTGTTTCCTTTACTATATTTTTCAGTATTTTTTTAGTATTTTACTGTAGATTACAAACATACATTTATGTTTTCTTCATATTTACATACATAATTGCTTTTACCTGCATTATTTTTTCTTCATGTGGTTTAGAGTCAATGTCTGAGATCCTTTTATTCTAGCCTAAATGACTTCTTTTAATACTCCTTATTGGGTAGGTCTGTTTGCAAAGGAAGTCCATTTTTGTTTTTCTGGGAATGTCTTATTTCCCTTAATTTTCAAACTTGGTGTCTATCCTTTAGTTTTTCTTTCCTCACTTTCACTATTTCATTCCACTGCCTCCTAGCCTCCATAGATTCTGAGGAGAAGTCAACTGTTAATTTTACCGAGCATTCCTTTTGTTTGATAAGTCACTTTTCTTTTACTTCTTTCAAGGTTATCCCTTTATCATTTGTCAGTATGACTATGATGTTTCTATATGTGGATTTGAGTTTATCCTACTTGGATTGTGGTAAACTTGTAGATATGTAATAATTTTGGGAAGTTTTTCCCAATCATTTCTTCAAACATTCTTCCATTTGGCTCTCTTCTTGTCTCTGAGACTTCCACTATGCATATATTGATGCACATAATGGGATCCCACAGGTCTTTAAAGATCTCTTTACTTTTCTTCACCTTTTTGTTTTTGTGCCTCCCACTGAGCAATTTCACTTAACCTTTCTTCCTGGTCACTAATTATTTCTTTTATCAGTTCAGATATGCTGCTGAGCCTCTCTAATGAATTTTATTTATTTTACTTTTTGACTCAAGAATTTTTAATAAGTTCCTTTTTATATTGATATCTCTTTATTGATGTTTCTTTTTCTGTGTAGCATTGTGCTCATATTAAAAAGTTCTTTAGACAGTATTTCTTTTGCTTCTTTGAGCATAATTATATAATATTAAAATTTTGTTGACTAATTTAAAAGTTGATTTCTAATTTCAAAATATGAACAGCTTCTCTTGACAATCATTTTTACTCATGTTGGGTCATACTTTCCTATTCTGTGGAAGTTTCATAATAGTTTTCATTATATTGAGAACTAGTATTATAACGTGATAACTCTAGAAATCAGATTCTTTTTCCACCCAGGGTTGATGTTGTTGTTTTGTTTCATCACTTTCATGGACTAACCTGTTTATGCTGGGTGAAGCCCCTAAAGACTGCTCAGTGCAGAGGTTAGATATTGATTGGACAGAGATTCCCTAATGACTGAACGGATAGGTTTCCTTCTTATCACTGAGGCAACTATATGCCAAAAGTGTGTTTGAATCTTGTAAACCTTTCTGTAAACCTTTTTATTTTTCAATCTTCAAACATTTATCAATCTTCAACTTTACCTTCACTTTCATGTCATATTTGTTCAGAGCCAGAGTGAGAGATTAGGGGCCTCTGAAACCTTCCTTCAGTGGAACTTTTCCCACCAAAGAAGCTCTAAGTTAGGTCCAGTAAATTCAAACTCTGTGAATGGGACCTTATCAGTAAGCTTCCAAATGGTGTCGATTTTCTGGGGGTGGGGGCCTACAGGGGAGCTTTAAGCCCATTCTGTCCCTCTGTGGTCCCATCTGGGTTTCCTAGCTAGTGTGGTTTTGAGGCTTCTGGTTTTAGAAGCTACATGGAACTAGGGAAAAGGGAGTAAAACAAGTGGAAATCCCACAAAGTTCATTGTTATTTATGGCATTTAGATGTTTCCCTTAAATAAAGCCCATATTGCTGAAACATTTGGAAATTTTTGAAGTTCCAAAAAAGTTGAATTGTTTTTATGCAGTGAATTTTTGGAGGTCCTTGGTCCATCATTTGGAAATGCTTTCTTGATACTGTTTTACAACTTTTCTGTTAGTTTCAAATTATTTCAGAACAATGGGAAAATATTCATTTATCTCACCTTTAGTTCTTTATATTTATCCCCTTTCTTTAACTGTATTCAGTCCACTTAGTTGCATAAGCATAGGTACTTAATTAGTTAAGGTTCAGTGGCGCTTCAAACTCTTCATATTTTGACTTTGACAGCCACAAATGCTTTAGTTTTTGCTTTTCCATTAGCCATTAGAGTCATATTAGCCAACTTTAGCTTTCCTCTGTAATATCCAACAATGGCATGGTCCTATTGAAAACAAGACAAAAATCCCAATCACATTTTTCTGTTCTTCTTTAGCATTTACATTTTGTTATGTAAGCCACATTTCTTATATGTACACCACAATTCACACTGCAGGGATTACTGCATTATTTTTCCATTTCAGTGGAAATGGCCATTGCCACTAATTTACAAAAGAAAATGCTCCCCAAGCTTATTTATTATTGACCAAGCTAATCAAGGGTAAACCATTTTTGAAAAGTGGCTAAAGGCTCATGTAGTATAAAACTCTTGAAGTAAAGTCCACACTAGGTGCTTTCTAGACTTTATCATACTAGGATGCCTTTTTCACCTTATTCTTTAAATTACCCATTAGAAATATTGAAAATACTGTTCTTACTTTTCAATAAATTACTAAAATAAAGTCTCCCCATCATCCTTATTCTCCTTATCTGTTCTGTTTTAGCATTCTTTGTTTATTTTCCTATACTATACTTATTTCTACCTAGGAATACTGAAAGTTACTGTCCAATTTCAATAGCTGCAGTGCTATATTATTCCACTAGAGGGCACTCAAATGGCTTTCTTTTTTACAATTTTCTACTTTCTCACTTTTTCAGATTGTTTAGCACTTAAGGACAGACAGATTTACCTTAACATCCTCCATGAACACCTAGAAGATACATGCACACACACATATACACACACACAATGATAATTCATTTTTTAGGGACATTAAATATTTATATGCTATAGAAATATGGAAATAAAAAGGAAGAAACTAAGATGGCCCCTAATTTCATCCTCAATTCCATCTGCTTTTTCAAGGAAAGCTTTATATATTTAGTACACATGAGTCTTGGAGATGAGATCGTGTCTGTAGACTGCCTTATATGTGGTACCTCTTTGACCATTCCCAAACTAAATGAAACAAGCAAAGGTTTTTATTAACTATTTTATTCAAAAAAGTTGAAAAAGTAAACTCAAGTAGGTACTTATCTAAGATGACTATAAAGAGATTATAAAGAACAGTAGTCATGTTTTTTCAATAGGTAGAGAAGATGTTAAACAAATATTTGCTTTGCTGGAATTAGGATGGTGGAAACAGAAACAAATGGATATTTTTTAAATTATTTTTTTAAATTATGGCATATTCCTCCCACTGGAAAGTATATGAATAAACCTCACTCCATTCAAAGATGATTAAACTTTTCTTTTTCTATAAAGTTATTATGAGGGATAATGATGTGGGTGGTGAGGGAATGAGGCATATGCAATTCACTACTGTGGAAACTCTGTGTTTCTCTGACTGTATGAGAATTTTCTTTGCCTGCCTGGCAAGAGATTAAACAACATTGGAAATGTCAAATTAGCCAAAATTGGCTCATATACAGATAACTAGGATTGACCATTAGAAGAAAGATGCCTCTTGGGAATTACTGCAGAAGAGAAGGGTCTATGGGTGTCATAGCACAGAACTTCCTCCATAGCTTTCACCTTGCTTCCAAGGAGCCATAAGTCATGATTCAGTCACTGTCTCTGAATTTTGAATGGATTCTCAAAGCACTAGAATTAACAACCATTTAATCACTCTACAAACCAAAAGGGGGGGAAGATCAGTACAGTATCTCAGCATGACATTCATGCAAAGCAAATTGTACTTTAAATTTTTATTTGATAATGTATTTGTTTGTTTTCTTTTTACTTCATGTTTTTTTTTTTTTTTTTGGCCCCCAGCCATTGGTTGGTGGCTTTCTAAATTCAAATACTGTGTTTCTAAAACAATTGTTTTAATCATGCCATTGGCATTTCTGGTGTAATCAATCAGCTATTACTTAAAGAAGACTCTTTTCTCAAATAGACAATGAGTGAAAGATGAAATTATCCATGCTTGAGTGTGTTAGAAATGACTATAATTTGATTGATTGCTTTTGGAAATTTTATCTTTGTAAATCTTTTTAGCAACTCAATTTCTTCTTTGGGGTATGTAATCAATAGTTTAATAACTTAAATATCTTTTCAAAAAACAATTTCTAAACAGAAAACTAAGAAATACATGGTGACCTTATGAATGATATTGACATATACTTTCTTTAATATTCAGGGAAAATTGATGAAAGCAACCTTTTTTGTCTTCCCACACATTATTACTTAGATTCCTAAAGACACATCTATTACCTTTCATCTACTTGTGATATCCATTTGAGTGTCCCTAGCAGCATTTGGAGTAGCAGGGGGACCAAAATTGTCCTTTTGATAGCTGGTCACCCCACTATTACAGGATAGCAAATTTGGTGCATCCAGACAAAACACAAAGCTAACCATGAAGTCTACTGTTATTTTATCTCCAGTTGCTCGAAATACATCCTGTCCAGAAGTAGCCTCATTTTATTGTCTGACAAATATCTGGGCCTAGAAGTCAAATGTTTTCAAGTCTCTACCTCTTTGAAGGCAATTTATAATACATGAGTCATTTCTGACGTTAATGAGAACAAAATAACCCCAAGGAAATCTGTGTCAATTTGTGTGTTTGAAAGGGACTATGTGTGTGTGGCTGGGGGGGGCGGTGGTGGATGCCTGTGTGTTTGAAATTATTTAAGTTTAGGTAAAATAGTATTATTCCATGATTGCTTTCTTTTTCTTTTTAATGTCCTATATGCTTCTGAAAAATAATTTATGGATGCCACTCAAGGACAAATGAGGTTTAAATATTATCTCTCTGCTGCAAGTTCCAGTATATCTCAAGGGGAAGAAAATTAATCTTTGAGGTTAAGTTGACTTACCATTTGATGTCAGTGTTGCACTATAAGAACAAAATTAATGGGGGTGTTCATGGCTGCGGGAGTAAGCAAGTGGGTAACAAGATTAATTTGGGTGTTAAAGGTCATCAGTGTTAGAGACCTCATGGCAATTTGAAATAACAGTCGTTAGAGTTAGAGTACAGCTTTCATAAGGAATCAGCCATCGCCATCACATCCAACTACATCTCATTTAAATTCACACCTTGACACCTGTCAAACTCAGGCTGATTTTGTCTGTTTGTAAAAGCTATGTTAAGGGGCTCGTTAATCTTAAAGATCTGAAGTATATTCTGCTGTGTTCATTGAAAAAAATGTGCATATCCTATTGCTGGAAGAATAAAATGCAATTTAGCCATGCATAATCAACAAAACCTTGTCCTTCCATTTAATTTCTCAGTTGTTTATGTTTACAGGAAGCCATTCTCTTCAAGGACAAATTTAATAAGGACAGTTTAGGAGGTTATGGGAAACTGGTGTGCAAAATAGAAAATGCAAGGCAATTTCAATTCAGATGTATACTTGGCTGCGTCTGTGATTACAAGAAGTAGCAAAAGGCAGCCTCTCTTACAAAACACACAGAGACATTTGTTTTCTATGCTCCAGGCATGACTCTTCATTAGGAATGCATACCACAGATCTGCCCAGATTTGCTTGTAGGGTGGTTAAGTAGCTACTTCATTCTTCAACAACACAAATTCACCACTGGAAAGTAATTATTATTGCATGTGCTTGAAAGAATGAACCTCTAGATTGGATACCTGTGCTAGCTTGGAGATTGCAGTGAATACAACTGCTTCACTTTAATCAAGATAGAGGCATATGTCCAAGCTTGAAAAAATTTTAAATGTTATAATTGGTTTAGATCTCTTATATACATTTATATAATATAAATTATATTATTCATATATATAAATATATATTATTATATATAATATATTATTTATATAATTATTTATATATATTTATATATAAATATATATATTATATATATTTATATAATATAATATAATATTATATTATATACTTAGGAAAGTACTTCTATACAGGTAATGCATTCACTCACTATGGACTCAAATATATCCCATATCAATGTATTGGCCATAATTATATAGTGTAGGAAAACACTCTACCCATAACATTTCATTATCTACTTGCTGCAAGTTAAACTATAGGCATATGCATTTAATATGGAATTATTTTGCAAAGTACTTTCCACTTTGATATACCACTCAGAATTTCTTTAGGTGACATGCTGTCTTGAAATATTTTTTTTTGTTGGTGCTTCATTCAGCTCACCAATTATTCAAATACATCCTTTTTCACTCACTTCTTCTCTAATATACTAGAATATTAGCCCCAAAAGGAACATCACTAAATTACTCCTATAAAATAGGTATTAAACTTTTCCACCATGAAAGAGACTAAAACTTACATAGGCAAATTCATAATAGTAATACTCTATATTTGAAAGATGACCCAATACTATGTGGCCAAACACAAATAAGTATGTTTAACCTATAGAACCAAGACTTTTTGTCAAGATTTGGCAATTTTGGAGGTGGAGGGGGCATCTGGCTAGGTACTTCATAGACTCAAGCAAACTGCAAGGGTAAAGTAGTTGCTATGGTTTGGATGTGTCCTCCGAAGTTCATTTGTAGGAAACGTCAACCTCGATGCAACAGTTTGAGAGATGGAACCCTTAAGAGGTGACTGGGTAATGAGGATTCTTTCCTCATGAATAGATGAATGCTATTATTGCAGGAGTGGGTTTGTTATCTTGAGAATGTCTTCCTGGTCAAAGGTTGAATTTGCTCCCTTCTTCCTTCTTGCCATCTTTATGTTCTTTTGCCCTCTGCTTTCTACCAGGAGATGATGGAAGAATATGATGGCCAAATGCAGGTTCCTTGAACTTTGGTCTTCCCAACCTCCAAACTATAGGAAATTAAGTTTCACTTCTTTATCAATTAAGACAGTCTCAGGTATTCTGGTACAGCAGCACACAATGGACGAAGACAGTAGAAAATAGCCTATGGTAGTGCTCTCAGACTGTAATACCCACAAAATCCCTGGAGATTTTGTTAAAAATCTGATCAACTCTGGCTGAGTTGGTCAGGTATTGGCTGGCCTCATATTCTGTTTTTCTAGCAAGCTCTTGTGTTCTGTTGGTCCTTGCACAATGTAGAGTAGCAAAGATCTAAGATAAGGAATTTTAAAAGGGTATAAGGACTGGGGAAGACCCAGTTATTATCATAATTAGCTGGGGAATAAATGAAAGTATATATTCTTGGGCCCTATGCCATGCAATCCAAATTAATAGATCTTAATGAATCTGTGTTTTTAAAAATAAGAACTTCTGATACAGAACCAGTTTTCAGAACTAAATAAGATGAGATTTTCTACAACGAGCAGCAGGCAAATGAGATGAAAGTTAACCTGCCTATAATTATAGTGGTGCCAACCTTCCCAAAATCAGTGTGGAGAAAGGGGGTTAATATAATTTACATCTAGTGTCCCCCATACTCTCAAAATTAAGAATTGCACAACATGGTTTCAATTGAGAACAGTTTATGAAGTATAAAAAGAGGAAACTCTCAAGTCAGAAATGAGATAACATGAATGGATCCCATCTATGGATTCCACATATACTTTATGTTATATTCTCATTAAATTCTCACATCACTTCTGAGAAGTAGGTAATATTGTCTTTTTATAGCTAAGGAACTAATGGGAGGAGACATTAAGATGATAGTACAAGTTTATAAAGCTAAGGAGCAGAAGAATGGGATATAAACACAGGTCTCCATCATAACAATCTTATACTTGTGGTCTATGGCCCATGCAAGCTTCAAGATAATGGTATGCTAGAGTGACATGAAATCTATTCTATATTTTTTGAAACTTTGCAAATTGTTCACGTGTTACTTTGGGTACTCTATGGTACAGTTTTTAGAAATGGTTCACACACTGGTGTAAGTACATAAAATTGGACAAAAATGATTAAATAGAAATCTTTTCTGAGCCTTGTCAACTTATCTGTGGTGGTGGTGGTAATACCAAAAGCTTGTCATGGGAATCATTGTGGCTGGATGTGTTCATTCCCCACTACACCAGTCGTCTTCACATTGAAGAAGAATGAAAAAAAGTTATGTGACAGAGAGTGGTCACAGTGATCCAAGAAATTTGAAACAAGGTCATTCTGTTATATTACCCGAATCTGAAAACATTTTGAAGTGTGTATTAGCTTAGTGCTCCGTGTAAATCAAGTAACAAAGTTTTAGTGCACAATGATCTTTGAATACTCATATGCATATTGCTTAATAAATCTTTGCAAATCTCAGTAAGATGCAAATATGTCTTGGGACACAGAAATGGGTCCCGTGGGCTACATTGTCTTCCCATGATGGCCTTTGATCTGAGGTAAAAGAAGAGAAACAGCCATTCATTCCATGTAAAACCAATCAAAAAAATCTATTCTAGATGTCTTCTCATTCTAAGTTAATTCAAGACAGCATTGGTTTGTGGTGCAGCTTCTTTTTTTTTTTTTTTTTTTTTGTGGTGCTGGGGTTTGAATTCAGGGATCCCTACTTGCTAGGCAGGTGCTCTACTACTGGAGTCATACCTTCAGCACTTTTTGTTTTAGTTATTTTTCAGATAAGGTTTCACACTTTTGCCTAGGTTAGGCTTCAGACTGAGCTACTCCTACCTTTGTCTCCTCCATTATGGGATTGCAGACTGCTCCACCATGCTTGACTTGTTCTTTGAGATAGGGTCTTGTTAACTCTTTTGCCTGTGCTGGCCTCAAAACAGATCCTCCTATCTTTACCTCCCAGATAGCAGGGATTACAAGCATGAGCCACAGCACCTGACTAGCATTTCCTTTTACTGAAATGTATACCTGCCTCGTGGGATAGTGCTGCAGCCATCTTTCCCGAGAATACCTTGGACAGAACTTAAGTCATTTTGATGTTGACTTCTTCCTAGTGATCTTTGGAAAGTCTCAGTATTCTTGCTGGAGAATTAGGATTATAGTTAATTTCCAACTCAAGAGACTTTTGGAGATCAATTACCTATAACCTTTGCAAATATCTTTGAGGATTAAATGTTTTCTCAAGTTAAATGTTGTTATTAGACAACCTATAAATAATCTACTGAAACACTAACTTGCATTATTTGAGTAGAACATACATGACCCTCAAACACAAGGAGTAATCACATCCTTTCCTATATTTGAATCACAATTATCTCTAACATAAAGTTGTTTGGTTTGTGAAGTATGACCTGTATGCTACAAAGGAAGTGGTCATTTAAGAAATTTATTGAAATGCTTAATTTTCAGTTCTAGGAGTTGAACCCAAAGCCTTGCACATGCTAGCTAAGTGCTCTACTACTATAAATTAATTAAAAGTTTTTAGTAAACTTATTTAAAATTAATGAGCATTGTGATCATTAAAAGTGAAACACTATGCTCTGATATTACGCACAAAATGGAGAATATTCTATAATCTGAGTTTCAGGAAGTTTAAAACTTAGTTTATGAAGTTGGATAGGACAAGTTTAAATTTTCTACAATGGAAATGTTAAATCACGGTATCAAAACATTTTTCTTCCTTAGAACTATTTCTTAAATGATCTCTTAGGAGGAAGTTCCATATGTAAAAGAGAGTCATTAGAATGGTTCTGATTGGAGCAGTGGGGATTAAAATTGTCTGATTCCCACCTGCCAACACCTTTTATTTGAAAAAAACTCTAAAAAGCACAGTTTGAAAACCCTTGATTTCATTAACAATTCAAGACACCACGGAAGAAAGGCGGTGATAAAGTAAATGATTGTGGCAAACACTGTTGATTACTTTCCTAACTTCCTTCCTCTCATTTTCCATCTTCCTTCTGCAGGGAATCAAGGATCTCGGGAAAGCCTGCTTACTCTGGACTCCAAGGGTGATTCTAAGTTGGACTGTGGCCATAGATTCTTTGGATCTCTTTTTATTCTTTGAGGATCCTCTGAGACCTTTTATATTAACACTGATATTTTATTTTTAACAAACAAGAAATTAAATCTGAGAAAAGTTGACAATATTCATCAAATACTTGTTAAAATAAGCTTAACAAGGACATTTTTGTTACTGTATTAATATAAATAACACATTTTATGGAAAACAGATTATTTCCCAAAACAAAAATAATTATTTTAAGTCAATGGCATTGTTTTTGGGGGGGAGAATCCCTTCAATGTCTGTCTCAATAGAGTCTATAGTTAGATGCTAATATCTACCTTGCTTTTGATCCATTACATTATGTTGTATGTGTTGAAGAATATGAAAAAACTGTAACCATTACCAGTGTGAGGCTGGAAAGAGAAGCATACTTCAATAGCTCCTCAGGTAATTGCACACATTCTTCTTGATGGAACACCAAATTCAACAAGTGGGCATTTCCTAACAATTAGGACCATTGTAGAATTTGAAATCATTAATGAAGTTTTTAGTCTCAGTTCAATTAACCCCTTGAACTATATTGATTAGTAATAGGTCCTTTACTCAGACTTAGTCTACTAAAAATAGGAAGTGCTTGTCTGGAATATATTGATTCAGTGAATTATGCACATCTTCCAAATGCTAATACATATTCTTTTAAAATGTTAAACAATCTCACTTTCTAATGTCATCAGAAAATTCTTAAAGTATTGGCAAGTTGCTGCCTCATTATGGCTAAAGAGCTCCAATTTTGGTTGGAAAGCTCATATTTTTATCATTGCCAAAAAACAGTATCAGTTGTTTTCTTTGAAGTCATGGAAAACTTTGTCCATTTTTGAGAAATTGTCAGCCAAATACCCAACTCTGAATAACCATAATTTGTCCATCTACTATTCATTCAAAGAAAAATGGTTCTTTATGATATTTAGTGGATGATTCAGCTCATGACTCAGGCAATTGTGCAAGAACTTTTCTGTCACATATTCACCACACTTTGTTCTGCATCAGAAGTGCATTATAGCTGGTGGGGTAGTTCAAGCGGTAGTGCGCCTGCCTGGCAAGCATGAGGCCTTGAGTTCAAACCCTAGTACTGCCAAACAGAAACAAAAACATAAAAACCCAAACAAGAAGTGCATT
This sequence comes from Castor canadensis, assembly GCF_047511655.1. NCBI lineage: Eukaryota > Metazoa > Chordata > Mammalia > Rodentia > Castoridae > Castor > Castor canadensis. The sequence goes on along the minus strand of NC_133390.1, from coordinate 14,018,378 downwards.
ACACTTTGTCACACAAAATAAATAAATTACATATACTCAAGGGGCAAGGTTTAATAAATAAATAATTTGAGTGCTTCACTGAGATTGTTTTTAAGTGAAACAAGATTTTAACTATTTACTTAATTTAATCTTTTTTATTATTAGCTATAATAGGTGTACATTGTTTAATTTTTTATGAATACATTGTAGTGAAGAATATTGTAACTGCACAATTTGAAGCTACTTTTTGATTGGTGTCAAGATGCCAGATGCTTGGTACTGGCACAAAAACAGACATGAAGACCAGTGGAACAGAATAGAGGATCCAGATATGAAGCCACACAACTATGAGCAACTTATCTTTGACAAAGGAGCTAAAAATATACGATGGAGAAATAGCAGCCTCTTCAACAAAAACTGCTGGGAAAACTGGTTAGCAGTCTGCAAAAAACTGAAACTAGATCCATGTATATCACCCTATACCAAGATTAACTCAAAATGGATCAAGGATCTTAATATCAGACCCCAAACTCTTAAGTTGATACAAGAAAGAGTAGGAAATACTCTGGAGTTAGTAGGTATAGGTAAGAACTTTCTCAATGAAACCCCAGCAGCACAGCAACTAAGAGATAGCATAGATAAATGGGACCTCATAAAACTAAAAAGCTTCTGTTCATCAAAAGAAATGGTCTCTAAACTGAAGAGAACACCCACAGAGTGGGAGAAAATATTTGCCAATTATACATCAGACAAAGGACTGATAACCAGAATATACAGGGAACTTAAAAAACTAAATTCTCCCAAAACTAATGAACCAATAAAGAAATGGGCATGTGAACTAAACAGAACTTTCTCAAAAGAAGAAATTCAAATGGCCAGAAAACACATGAAAAAATGCTCACCATCTCTAGCAATAAAGGAAATGCAAATTAAAACCACACTAAGATTCCACCTCACCCCTGTTAGAATAGCCATCATCAGCAACACCACCAACAACAGGTGTTGGCGAGGATGCGGGGAAAAAGGAACCCTCTTACACTGTTGGTGGGAATGTAGACTAGTACAACCACTCTGGAAAAAAATTTGGAGGCTACTTAAAAAGCTGGACATCGATCTACCATTTGATCCAGCAATACCACTCTTGGGGATATACCCAAAAGACTGTTACTCCAGAGGCACCTGCACATCCATGTTTATTGCGGCACTATTCACAATAGCCAAGTTATGGAAAAAGCCAAGATGCCCCAGCACTGACAAATGGATTAAGAAAATGTGGTATCTATACACAATGGAATTTTATGCAGCCATGAAGAGGAATGAAATGTTATCATTCCCTGGTAAATGGATGGAATTGGAGAACATCATTCTGAGTGAGGTTAGCCTGGCCCAAAAGACCAAAAATCGTATGTTCTCCCTCATATGTGGACATTAGATCAAGGGCAAACACAACAATGGGATTGAACTATGAGCACATGATAAAAGCGAGAGCACACAAGGGAGGGGTGGGGATAGGTAAGACACCTAAAAAACTAGCTAGCATTTGTTGCCCTTAATGCAGAGAAACTAAAGCAGATACCTTAAAGCAACTGAGGCCAATAGGAAAAGGGGACCAGGAAGTAGAGAAAAGGTGAGATCAAAAAGAATTAACCTAGAAGGTAACACCCACGCACAGGAAATCAATGTGAGTCAATGCCCTGTATAGCTATCCTTATCTCAACCAGCAAAACCCCTTGTTCCTTCCTATTATTGCTTATACTCTCTCTACAACAAAATTAGAGATAAGGGCAAAATAGTTTCTGCTGGGTATTGGGGGGGGAGAGGGAGGGGGTGGAGTGGGTGGTAAGGGAGGGGGTGGGGGCAGGGGGGAGAAATGAACCAAGCCTTGTATGCACATATGAATAATAAAAGAAAAATGAAAAAAAAAAAAAAAAGATGCCAGATGCTTTACTCACCATTGCCTTTGCCTTAAGCTCCACAAAGCAAAAACTGGCAACTAGCACACAGTATGTTATGATACTTGTTTTGACATTGCCATTACTTTGAAATAATTTTGGAGATGCCCAGGTACTCCAGACAACAAAGTGTGCACTGCAAGTCCAAGCTCATTGTGAATCGCATTCATAGGCCAGAGACTGACGAGCATGAAATACAAAGGACAAATACTGTGGGTTTCCTGGGAAAAGTTGCCTTGCTCATGGAAAGACATGTTGACAGAAGTAGCCCTATTTGACCTTGGGATTTTGCCACTCTCCATACTCTGGCATCTTGAACTAGAGGAGTTACCTTGTTAGTAAGGATAAACTAGGCTGTGATGAAGTCATCCTGGAGAAAATGTCAGAGCTTAAAATGCAGAAAGACCCCGGACCCTTGATGGTTTATGATGTAATTAAAATAGGGTACCCCAGAGCCATTCCAGCCCAGAATTCTTGCTTTGGAATTTAGAAAATTTCCTTTCTCATTTTCTTATTGCTTGTAATCAACACCATCCGAATTGACACTAAGATATATTTTCTTCCTTTCTATTTGGCTGTAGCCACTTTGTGAAGAAGGAAAGCCAGCCCATGAACTAGCAAGGAGAATGTGTTAGGATTTATATAATTATACTGCCAATATTATGTAAGAAATGAAATAAGTGATAGTTACAACATTTGAAATTTAAAAGTGGAGTGTTTTGAGCAGATGGTCCACTTACAACACCCAGCTGGTTAGCACTTCCTTAAAGGGAAGTTTGTTCTCCCTGGTGAACAAACTATATTACAAGATCATCAGGCCAAGAGAAAAAGATTCATGACTTAAGTTATAGTCATTAAGGGTCTCCTTTCCTGAATGCCTTAAAAATTAACTTTCTATGAAAGAGTTACCTTTAACAGTGAGTGCAATTACTATGTATGATACTATACTATATATGATACTTTCTGTCACAGATAAAAATTGAAAAGGCTCAGTTAAGCTGTGAAAGAAAGCATGTATGTTAATGTTGAAATGTGTTTTAGCTGAAAATATCATTGGAGCAAAAATATTGTAGATCACCGCTTCCAACCTGTCTGTCATTATTCAGTAATTTGCATCAAATTTTCAAATATTCATCTAAAATTTATGGGAAATAAAATATACCCAAATTTTGAAATAGGCAAATGGTGACATTTGGAACCATCATTAGTATTGATCCAATTCTTCCAGAAAAGGAAGAACAATCTGCAAATCATGCAAGCTCAACTGATGAGCCTCTTTCTTTTATATTTTGTGGATGCCAAAATTACTTTATGAAAATAATTTTAAAGTAATATTGAACCTTGTTATTAAAGCATGGCTTGCCAAATGTCAATGATAATTATCTAAAGACTTAATATCTGAACCACCTTTGAACATATTGTAGCTAAACATTTTACTTCTTCTGTTGACTATGTATATTTTTAATTATAGTACATTGAATAGTCATAAGAATAACCATAAGGTTGTGCTTACTTAATTTGACTATTAAAAACTAAGTACATATTTTTAAATTGGACAATTTGAAGAAGTTTGTTTTTATTATATTTAATAAAAATGCTAACTCTAAAGGTTCCTGACCTTTATTTTATATTTTCTATACCTTCTTACTTTCCTACATAGGCTTATATACTTTTTTTTCTGTTTTCTTTCTCTTTTTCACCTATAAGATGAGAGATTTGGTCCAGATCAATAATCTTTGTCTTTCACTAGTAAGCTAGTTGAAAGCTAATTCTCATTACAAGATTTAGTTTCTGCTACAAAATTCCAACAAATTACCCTGCATTAAGACAAAATTAGGTGATCAAAGCATGAGGGTGTATATCTACACCAGGCAGCTGATGAATACAGGCACAGATAATTCTTTATATTAGCTTTAATCCTTTTAGAGGGATTAACCATGATATTAATCAAAGTATTTAAGAATGTGTTAAATTCCATCCTCACTTCTCAGTGTTCTGAAAAACCAAAGGAGAAATCTAGCATTTACAAAGAATTTACAATGTATAAGGCTCTGTAAAGACTAATTGATGCCTCAGAATAACCCACAGCCACCAGTATAGTTTCTCATAAAGAAGAAATTTTTGATATAGGTTACAGTGAAGGACATTGCAGAGGAAAAGGCTGATGCTTTCAGTGTAAAAGAGAAAGAGATGTTTAAAAATGGCCTGGATGGGGGTGGCATGGCTCAAGAAGGTTCAAAAGAGACTGCTATGGATTCAAGACCACTGACATTGTCCTCTTTTTCTTCTGCCTTTCATGATAAAAATCATCTGTTTTATAATATAAAATGATACACCTTTGCTTCATTGAGTGCTAACACAAAACAAAAATAAAACATCCACGTGTCATTTACATTTTGATCACAGAAGGACAACAAAAATAACAATAATCCAGGATTAATTGTTCCTTGTGGCTAAGAACATAGTCAAAGACTTGTTGAACAAAATACCATCCCACTGAAAATGCTATGTGGCTTTTTCGGTCTTGTATGTAGCACAAAAGTGAACCTAAGCTTGCTCAAGAACTCTGCCTGAATTACTTTTGCTTTTAACTATGTATTTGGATCGCAAAGTACATGTGTCTGAAGGAGAGAAGAAAAACCTTCTTGGCTTTGGCCCTGGGCCCCTACAAGTTGTAACAACTTATGTACAAGTCTCATCCTTTCTTTCTGGGAGATAGTAACTCTGGTGTTCTACCCAGGCAAATGAAGCTCTGTAATGAGTTGATTACACTATTATATAAAGACTGATTTCTTCATATCTAACTCCTGATATTTTGTTATGTTGATTTTCTAAATGTGCTCACTTTTCTAAAAACAGCGCAACAGTGGCTCTTGTCAAATTGTACACAACACTCTTCTGTGAGGTTCTTTTTCACTCTGTCCTCTTTCTCCCTCTCATGCCGGTCACTAACCTACTTTCTTCAACTACCTTTCACAATGTTGACAGTTGTCTTCAGTCATGTCAATACACAGACACATCTTTTTCTGTTGGAAATTGCTGGACTTTCTCAATCTTGTAATTTAACTGATCACGCATTTCTCCTTTATTCCCTGCCTTGCCTGTTAGTACAGTCATTCTGCTAACGACCTTCACTGGAAACCTTCTCTTCATCCACTCTGCTGAACAAACCATGCATCCTCTCCTTTCTGAGCTCTTCCTCCAGAAGGCCTTTTTTGTGTGCTTACCTGTCCTTACAGATAAACTGAAATTCTGTCTCTGCCAGGAAACTTTATCCCAGCTGTCCCAAGGGGACATGGATCTCTTTTTCCCAAAATAATGTGGTACTTTATTTATCTTTCTAATTCAGTATTTATCACAGTCTTTCTTGAGACTGAGTTATTTATGAATGTCTTTTCTCTTGATAAAATATAAGTGGTAAAGGACCATGTAAACCCTCTAATATTCAGCATAACCTTTCGCATATAATATCTACAAATAAGCCTTTCTCAAAATGAACTGAATTGAATTAAGAGTACTTTTAAATTTGAACTAAGCTTACATTTAACCTCAAGAGCAAGGAAGATAATTTTAAAAGCTGAATTTTTTATATACTTCACAATAATATCAGATAATACATTTTTAAAATCACTTGTCAAATAGGGGTGACAATAAATTTGGGGACTTAACTCTCCATTTCCATTTAGCTTCAATTCATATACGCTAACGAAAGAAAGTGGAATTTTACTTCCTCCAGTTTTCCTCAGACTGCTCATTCATTAATACTTTGATGTTGTAACTGTGACCTATGAACCAACAGTGATGACATTACTGGGGAGTTTGTTATAGAAATGCAGAATTTCAGACCAAAGTAAGATCCACTGAATCAGATTCCATCTTTTACCAATATTCCTAGCTCACTGTTATGCATATGAGATTTGGGAAGTCTTCCTAGCCTACAGTGTTTAAGACACCATTATCACTATTACCACAGACAGACAAATCTACAAATCTTGATACACACACACACACACACACACACACACACACACATATATAAATGACTCAGATAATAATTTCAGGTTTCTAGAACATTGGGAGAGTTAGTGAACAATTTTTATTTTTGTTTCTAATTAAGAGAGCTTCACTTGAATTTGAACTAAGGGAATCTTTCATGGTACCTACTGCCTTTGGTTTTGACTACTTAGTTTCATTTCAAGACTTAGTAGAAGGTCAAGTAAAAGGAGAATAATCTACATGTTTAAAGTTGTACATTTGGAGTTTTCCTCCTGCATGAGTCATTTATTCTTTTCTAGGTTTTTTAGCTTTGATGAAGTAAATGGAGATGTTGTCTTGCATCTCAGTTGTAATGATCAACAGGATAAACTTATACGTTATATTATAAAAAATAAACTATTTCCTGATAACCAACCACATATCAGGAATTAGCTTGACATTTTTTTCTCCTGATTAGGAATATTTCATTATTTCCATTTTACAAAAGAATAAAATGAGGCCCAGGTGGGAGGATGATTTGTTCAAGATCATGTTTGAACCACGTGTCTGACTTCACAATTTATGAGATTTTTAACATATTCATTTACCTAAGAAATGTCTATTACTTGAACAACTGGAGTTTTCTAGGCCTGTGCTAGGAGTTAGCACTGAGTAAGACAAACATAGACTTTGCCTTTATAAAGCCTTCATTACACTAGGAAGGCTGGCAAATAAAAAACCACAAAAAGTTAAAAACACTTAATAAATTAGCTATTTATATTCATGATACTTGAAAGAAGAGTATCGGAGAACAGAGAAAGTTCACTACCAGAGACTCTGGCTTAGTTTGAAAGCAGAGACAATGTGGTTAAAATGTCTTTTGCCTTGAAAATTTAACGATAAGTAGTTTCAACCAGGAAAAATGGCCAGGGATTTGAAGAAAAGTTATCCTAGAAGGGCAATCCTAAGAATGTGTAGGACCTTGGAACAGGTGGAGGCACTTGGTCTACTACTGCTCCACACAAGAGATATAGCAGGTACCTAGAAACTGTTCTGCTAAAAGCACTGACTCCTTACATAGGCCTGCAAATGTCTGAAGGGTAACTAAAATCTTGAGATGAGTTTGGCATCCCTACCTCCATTTTTGCATCTATCTTTGCTCTGGACCATTCACCTTGCAGCCAGGAAGGACAGAACTGATCAGTAATATCTTTATACGAAGAAATGGATGAAACTGCTCCCAAGGAAAGAAACAGCAGCAGAGCTTCCTCAGGACAGACCACCTGCCAAGCAACAATGACTTGCTTATCCTGACCATGTTTCTACCCTCAAGTGATGACAGTGCTAACAATTTCTAAAGAACACCTTGATAAACCAGTCCATGCCTTGACGGGGACCCTTTAAGAATTATGCATACCTTTCATCCCCTACCCTAATGCTTTCTCTATTTAAGCCTCAAGTTCATGTCTGTACCTTGAAGATGAGCTGAAGAGCTTACTTTCTTCTTCCCGTGGTGTGCTCATGGCACATAATGAACCTCCTTTCCTTGCCTTTCCCTATTATTTATCTCTTTATTTACCATTGGGCTGAGACGCTGAACCTGACAGCTGGAACCCACGGACTTGGACCTGGGACTGAAAACTCTGGTTTAGGAGAGAGGCAGTTTTAAAACCTTAGATTTTATTTAAAGCATGTAGAGTAAAACTTGAGCTTTTCTACTTTTATGCATTAAAACATCTCTGATTCCTAGTTTCCTTCTCAATTGTGAATAAAAACTGTAATAATAATAATTAAAACAACAAACAAGCAATGATATTTAGTGCAAAATACACATAATTGATACTAATGGAAATTCGTTAAATGTGTGAATGATTGTTGCAATGATGAAATAAAATAATACATGTGGGAAAGCTATAATCATTTATTCATTCATGTACTTGTACTTGTCATTATACAAGTATTTGTTCAGTTATTTTGTGAGATTAGCAGTATGAAGTTCAATAAAAATTTATTTGCTATATATTTCTTTTTTTTTGTTTTAAAATTTTCAAGGGAACAATAATATTAATACATCACTGAGTACTAACCCTTAGGAATTCTAACATACTTTCTTTTTTGGGAGGAGGAGTGCTACTGGGGTTTGAACCAAACTTACAGTCGAGTGCTGGATAGGCAAGAGCTCGACCACTTGGACCAAGTCTCTAGCCTTTTGTTTTAATTTTAGTCATTTAAAAAAAAAATAGTCTTGCCTGAGACTGGTTATGGACTGTGATCCTCCCATTTAAGGCCTCCAGGATACCTTATTGGTTAAGATGGAGGACCTTCTGCACAGACAGGTGTTGGACCACAATCCTTCTGATATCTACCTTCCAAGTAGCTGGGATTACAGGTGTGAGCCACTACACTTGGCCCCCAACATGCTCTCTTAAAAAAAAGTTCACCATTTGGATAAAAACAAAAACAAAACCATTTTGAAGCATGTGTTTTGAAATATACAACTTTAGTGTTTCCTTTCAATTTAAGTTTCGGTTATTAATAATTGTTATCTCAAGCAACCAAGGGTTCCTGAACTGAATGAGAATAAAAAATCACTCTATATATTGATGACTAATGTAGCTATATTCTGAAACTCAGAGAGCCTTGAGCCAAGTACAGCAGACTACATAGCCTCTAATCCTAGGGCACCATATTCTCTGCCTCATGGCTTCTCCGATAAGGTTATAGCAAACTAGACAGATGATGAATGACTCAATTTCAGCCCAGGATCTATGAGGTGGCCTGGAGTGAAAACTGTAGGGCCTGGGACTCTGCTAGCCAAAAGGCCATCATCAGATGCAACCCCTGACTTGGATCTCCGGAACTGTGGAACTGTGAGCCAGAATAAAACTCTTTCCTTTAAAACTTACCCCAGTATATGTTATTGTAATGATTAGCAACAAAAAATGGACTTACATAGAAAATCCATACTGAGATACGGGGCTGTGGCTAATAAGTACCTGAAAATGTGGAAGTGACCTTCACATTGGGTGACAGACAAGATTGGAAGAGCAATTAAGATGTGTCCTTAGAATACTGTCAGCAGAGGATTATGGGAAGTTCCAATGAGACCTCAGAAAATGAGATGAGGGCTCCAGTCTCAGGTGGAAATATTAGAGAATGGCCACCCTCTTTATACCACTGCAAAGAACATGTCTAGAGCAGGCTGAATGTAAGAATGAGGAGAAGCTGGTGTAAGAAATTTCTAAACAAAATATAGAAAAGCAACTTCACCCCTTCCATGATAATTCCATTCTGCCCCTTTCCTACCCCCTTTTTCCAACAGTACTTTTTGAGTTTTGGCATTTGAACTCAGGGCTTTATACTTGCTAACCGGGTGCTCTGCCACTTAAACCACACCTCCAGCCTGAGATCATGTGTTAACCAATTTTAGTCACATTTGATATAGTGGAGTAGTAACTGAGGAAAAATTTTCTTGTAGTATGAATGATATAATGGCTGCTTTATGTGGTATGGATGACATATGCCTCCCATAGTCTTCTTACTTCTTAAACCATGACCCATAACCCATGAATGGACTGGAGGTAAAGCAAGCTCTAAATTTTTCACTCACAATTAGGAACATTACTAAGAGCTGTAAGCATTAAAATTTACGATGTAAACAGTGGCCACAATGTCAACTTTGAAAAACTCTTGCCAAAAATTTTTTCAGCACAGTTCTAATTTGACTTCTGGATCTAACTGCCAATTTACAGGCAGTGAAGAAAATGAATGAATATGCTGAAATAAATGATAAGAATACAGACAATCAGACTCAGCCTTTGCATCCAGCTTTGTCAAGAAGTACATTAGAAGAGATGAAAAGAAAAAATAAAAACAGTATCAGAAACAATAGCAGTAATAACAGGAAAAGCAAAATAAAAGACAAAACAAACTATGACTTCTGACTTGGACAATAAAGGAAGAAATAACCATAAAATTCAGGATGATGCTTAATCTTTGGGATTGACCAAAGGGAATGAAGTAGGTGAGGTCAAGTGTAAATTCCTGGGAATGGCTTGTACTGCTCTTATGTCCTGAGATGAGTGTTGTGTACATTCACAATATAATAATTTGCTAAGCTGTATCTTTGTTTTACATAGTTTTTTGCACCTGCATAATATTTTATCACTACAGAAGTGTTTTTAAAATGAGATTTTGCTAAAAGTAATATTTTGCCTTAAAGCATTGATTTATTAATACATATCAAATAAGGAGCCTGGGAAGTAAGCTGTTTCAGGATGAGATGATTCTGTATTTTAGTGATGTAAGAATTTAGGTCATTTCTCTGCCATTCTCTGTCATTTCCCCTCATCCTTACCTAATGACTGACTCAACCCTAAAAGGCACATTCATAAATCTGTTCAAAGCCTGCAACAAGTCTTTTAATTTTTTTTTTCAGTACTGGGGCTTGAACTCAGGGCCCTCACCTTGAGACACTCCACCAGCCCAATTTTTTTGTGATAGGGTTTTTTGAGATAGGGTCTCTAAAACTATTTGCCCTGGCTGGTTTCAAACTGTGATCCTCCTGATTGCTGCCTCCTGAGTAGCTAGGATTACAGACATGAGCCACCAGCATCCAGCTTGCAACAAGTCTTTATATGACTTTATTTCATATTATAAAAGAGTTATTATAATATTATTTAACATTTGAAAAAATTCAATGAGACATTTGGTCTGGAATTTTCTTAGGAAAAATTTAATTTTAAAATTCTAAATTATTTATTAGATACAGACTATTCAGATTTTGTTTTGGCTTTTTTGTTTCTATAATTTTAATTTTCAACGAATTTATGTATTTATTATAGTGATGAGTTTGTTTGTGTAATCTTGATCATATTTTCTGTCAATCCTTTTAATGTTGGTAGGATCTGTAGTAACTACTTCTCTTCCACCAATACTATTAATAATTTCTACTGATTTTTTGTTTTAAAAACAATGTAGCTAATAAATCAACTTTATTGATTTTTACAAAGAATCAACTTTAATATTTTCAACTTCATATAATATTTGCTTCCGCATTCATTGTGCTCTTTTTTTATTTCCTACCGAGTACTTACTATAGATTTACTTTTACTTTCAATCTTAAGGAGGAATCTATGTTTTTAATTTTGTTTTCAGTATAAGCAAATTCAGTATTTTTCTTAAGTTATTAAATATTTTATTTGCAAAGTTTTCATTTGGTTCTTTTTAAATAATTTCTGTTCCTCTGCTAAGATTTACTGTTCTGTCATTAGTTAGAAACATATTCTTTTATCTAATTGAACCATTACCATTCTAAGTATTTTAGCATTCTGGTTTGCTAAATCAGCATCTGAAGTATTTTAAAACAGTCCTATATTAATTCAATATTTTTTAGGAGGTACACATTCACTGGTTATGTTTGAGGTTTTTGGTGTGTTTCAGATGTTTCTTGGCTCTTGTATAAGACTAGATGTCTAAGATTAGAACACTGCCCCAGGTGCAGCAAAAGAACCACAAAGGGAGGGAAAACAGCCGAAAGTGATTTATTAGGAAAGTAAAGGTATAGGTAGAGGTGTGAGGTAAGCAGTTGAGTAAGAATCAATGGCTTAAATGAGGGGTACACTTCAAGGGTGAGGTGGAGGATTAGATAAGGGCCAAATGCCAGGAAGCCGTCTGGGCTTGAGATTTTATCCAGGAAGGTGGAGGCCTTCTTCTTTTGGGCCTTCCACATGGTTTGGCCACAGAGCAGCGGCTGTCTAGGTGTAGAAGGAACATTCCTGCACCTTTGGTCTTCCTTGTCCTTCCCATTTGATCTCATTTGTCCCTTCTGGTTTAACCTTGCTATGTCAGCAAGGCTCCACAGACCCAGAGGGCTCTATATCTGAGGGTTTTACAATCCAGTCTTGTATCCTTGGGCATTTTCCAGTTCTGTTCATGCCTACCTTGCCTGTCTACCCTATGATAAAGTTCTGTGTGTATTGTATTGTTTTGGATCATGTCTTCTTTTTTGTGACTTATACCAATACTTGGGGAGGTTCTGGATCGTATTGCTCCGAAAAAAATTTTGTTTTGGCAGTCAGTTTACCTGTTTGAACCCCAACTGTCTTTTCCACAAGAGGTCAAGTTTTAGTTCAACTATTTTGCTCTTAGCTACCCTGCTCTGAGTATGAGCTGTACATGTATGATTTAGACATGAGCCAGAGACAGGAGGGCAGACTTTGTACTCAGCATGTGGTTCTACCCCTCTCTTATTGCTTGGATATCCTTTTCACATTCTAGAAACTTGGTTGCCTTGAAGTCTGTCCTTGGGTTCTTTACAACAAGACTGAGTTTTTCATCAAAGATTTAACCACGATGGGCAGGATGAAGGTTTCTGGTAAAATCAGATGTTCAGAGAGTATACCTCCCTTTTTCTTTGTGTCCATATTACTCCAGATACTGCCAGTTCAATTCACACTCCAGTGTCTTCAGGTAGTTGCCTTTGGGATTTTGTTGGGATTTAAAAGTTGCTATTGCTGAGCCAACCAGTGGAGTAGGAGTTTAATTGATGATGCCATAAATGGAACTCATATCTGTTTTTAATCAAGTAGCAGGCTCTAATAGACTGATTTTTACTTTAATTCGGCCAGAATTTTATTACCCATCCTCTTTTTATTTAACCAATTGTGGTTTATCCTTACAGTTGGAGGAGATGTATCATCTTCTTAAACATTTTTTTTCTTTCTTTCTTTTTTGTAAACTCTAGAGGTTGGTTTAACAAAGATTAACAGGAAAATTGCTGTTGGAGAAACAACCAGTATCCTCTGGGAGTCATTTCCTCACAGAGGTATAGTTTGTTTTCCTGTATCACTTTTGAATCAGAAAAATATGATCTTTAAAGCAGTTCATGGAAGGATGAGTTCAGAACACCATTAATAATGGATGAGTAATATAAATTAAATTCTCATATGAGGGTCTATTTAGAATGGACTCAGGTGGCAATCTCAGGATTGGCAGAAAATCAAGCAACTGATTTTGTTTTTAGCTTTTCAGAAATGTAATATAGCCAAAAATAATTAGTGATCCAAAGATTAAAACCTGTTAGAATATTTCCTGCTAAATTATTGGTATCATGAACTAGCAATATCTTTCATAACCAAAGATCTAAATGTATATCATACATTATGCTATTGTCATACAAATTAATTACATTTTATATATTACAAGTCTATCAACACAGTTTTATATTTTATTCTGCATCTTTTGAATTAAGAGAAAAAAGTTATAAGTAAAACTATATATTTTTTTGGCATTGTGGGGGTCTGAACTCATCCTTCCTAGGCAGGCACTCTATCACTTAAAGTCACTCCATCAGCCCTTTTGTGTGTGTGTGTGTGTGTGTTGGGTGTTTTCAAAATAGGGTCTCACAAACTATTTGGATGGGCTGGCTCTGAACCATGATCTTACCGATCTCTGCCTCCTGAGTTGCTAGAATTACAGACATGAGCCTCCAACTCTTGGCTAATGCTGCATTTATTATGTCTTTTATACTTGCCTGTGTGGTTACAGTTTTAGTTTTTTTACTGGTGTTCTTTATTTCTTCATATGGATTCAGGTTAGTCCAGTGTCATCACGTCTGCTAGTCACATATTTTCTCAATTTTTGTTTGTCTTTTTAAAAATTTTTTTTATTATTCATTTATTCACATGTGTATATATTGTTTGAGTCATTTCTCCCCCTTGCCCCCCACTTCCACCCTCTCCCCACTCTTCCACCCTCTCCTCCCCTCATCCCTCACTTCCAGGCAGAACATGTTCTGCCCTTATCGCTAATTTTGTTGAAGAGAAGACATAAGCATAATAAGGAAGACAAAGCGTTTTTGTTAGTTGACTTAGGGACAGCTATACAGAGAGATTCCTAGCATTGCTTTCATGTACAAATGTGTTACAACCCAAGTCGATTAATCTCTAACTGATCTTTACACTGAGGAACATCTTAATTTATCTTTCAGTTTTGTACCAATAGTTTTGCAGTAGGTAAAATTCTTGGGTGACACTTTCTATCATTAGTTTGAACATCTTATTTCACTGCCTTATGATTTTCATGGTTTTGAGTGAGAAATCAGCTGTTTGTTTATTTATTATTTATTTATTTATTTCGACAGTCCTGGGTTTGAACCTGGGCCTTGGGCTTGCTAGACAAGCCCTCTACCACTTGAGCCATGTGCCCAATCCCCAGCCTTTTAGTTATTTTTCATCTAAACTTAGTTGCCACTAATTAGCTGCACCATTACTTTATACAGCAGTAAAGACAGGGCATATTAATAGAATATTTCACATGATTAATTATAAGATGAGGTTCAATTTCAGAACAGTTGAAGTATCAATAATTATATAAACAAGAAATACTAAAATATCTAAACAATAACAAAAAATCCTTCTATATTTTGCCCTAAAATATTTAGTTGCTTTCTTTCTTGTCATCTCCAAATAAAGAACTCATTTGTGAATTGCAAATGTGTCAACTTACATAAAATGTAATAGCTGTCCAGGTAGTTATTCAAGTAATTTTTGCCAAAAACTCAGCTGGAGTTAGAAATAACACAACTTTATCAAACAGCAGGCAAGGCAAAATGTTAGCATTACTGTGTGCTTGGAAATGATGAGGGAATAAAGCTATTAGTCTAACTCATTTGTATGTTGTTTATATCATAGTATAGGAAGTTTTTTTTTTATGTCTTTGTTGAATTTTAGCAATTCCATCCATTAGGCAGTGCCTATGCAACATATGGCCAGAAAAGTGACAGAAAGTCATATACATTATCCTTTCCCAATTACTCTATTTTCTTCCATCCACTCAGAAAGTAACAACCACGAGAGACTGCAATTTTATACTATAAGTTCAAATTTGCAATTAAAAGCCACTCTCCCTATGACTCTGACATGTTTTTCTCTATTTTTCCTATAAATTAGTGAACTTGTAGGTCTAACGTTTACATAATAGTTGCAAAGGTAAGCTGCATGTCATTTAGTCTGACAGTGTTGGGGAAAAAGCAGTCTTGATTACTTTTTTATCAAAATGAAAAGGAAAACCCATCATTATATTTCTGGAAATAACAGGGGCTGCACAGGTTGTAATGCAGTCTCAGAGAGTCAAATAGCTTTTTGGTAGTTACTATTTGCTTTGTTTTTGTATTCCACAAATTTATAATAGAGCAATCTAGTAGATTAGGTTTTACTTTCTCCTTGGGAAAATGATAAACATGTTTTTTCCAAATAGATGCAAATTTTTAAAAAGTGCAGCTAGTGGAAAATTAACAGCTGACAAATTACAAATACATGCACTCATTAATTAGTTTCAGTCCAGAACGTGCACACAGCCATGTGAATAAATATGCATATTGAAACTAGAAGCTATGGGAAGCTGTGCCAATGAGCACATGAAGTCAGAAATCAGAAAACCCTAGCAATCCTTCCAGTTGGTCCATACTGAGTCAGTTATTTGATCTATAGAATAGCAACTGAACAATGTACTTGCTTTTTTATTGAAACGTTTAAAGACTTCAAAAACCATATGCCACCCACATATGTCTCTAATTCTAGTTAAACTTCTAAAATATCCCTCACCAAAATATATAAGGATATTTATACACTTTAAAATTTCCAGTTTTTTCTTATAGATTATAAAATGTTTATGTATATACTTCAAGAGTGTAGAATCAGGTGTGTGTATATGTTTGAGTTAACATGTAAGAGAAATAGCAAATACTACATTCATATTGTCAGATACCATTCTAATATTTGTTATTTTTTTTAAAAATGATGAATGAAGAATGTATACTATGGAAATTTCCAATTCCATTCTTTTTAGTAAATAATGTCATCTTTCTATTTTTGGATCAATGGGTAAATATGTTAACTTTATTTTTGTAGCTTTTCATTTTCCTTGTGTCACCAGATAGAAATGTTGATGAAGCATGAAACAGCCAGACAAGAAGTTAGACAGATACTAACTTGGATGTGTTTGGTTGCATGCAATAAAACCTCAACTCAAAATATCCTAGATGGTGGGGAAATCTATTTCTTGCATAACGATGGGCACTAATAGTGTCACTACCAGGGTGGTAAATGTTATAGATCAGGACTTCATCAAGAATCCAAGTTTTTCCTGTCATTCCTCGCCATCTTTCTCCTTTGGGCAGCCCTCTCCTTGTTATTTCAGTTGCAATTTCATGTGTCACATGAAATTCTTTCCTGGGTGAAGACAAGACATCTGAGTCAGAAGATTCCAGCCTTCCTCTCTATGTGTTTGATGGGCAAAATTGTTCATGCACTTTAAAAAAAAATTACAAATTGGCAGTATACCATTAATAAATTTATGAATACAATGTGGAATGATTAAATCAAACTAGTTAATATATCCTTCAAAACATTTGTGGCTGGAACATCTGAAATTTACTCTCAGCAATTTTGAAATAGACAAAAGTCTGTTACTAAACCTGATGTAGAGTAGAGCTAAAAACAAAAACAAAAATAAAAAGCACCAAACCATATTCCTCCTGTCTGAGATTTTGTACCCTTTGACATCATCTCCACCCCAGTCTCAACCACCACTGTTATACTGTGCTTCTCCAAGTTCAGTTGCTTCAGATTTCACATATGAGTGAGACTGACAAGCCAGAGGAGGTAGTCACAGATTATTATATTTCATATCTAACCTGAATAAATATTCTTTATTCTGTTTGTTAACTGATGATTACTTTCAGGGTAAATGAAGCTTTTTACCTCCACAAATCAAGAACAAACATTTTGATTCCTGAGATTAAATGATGAGGGAATTTAATCCTTGTTAGCTAAATCTTATAAATGACTACTTCACCCTGTCTGTTTTGCTAAACAAAATGAATATTCTATAAATAAGAAAAGGGGTTCTATTTATTTTTGGAGTGAGCACAACACTCCTCATTCAACAAGAGGGAGAACAAGTAAGCAAGAAGGAAGCTTCAAACAGTGAAAATTGGCAGCTTTACTTTTAAAATGTGTGTATATTCATCCGTTATGGCTTGTGGACCAAGGTCAGTCAACCTCTTTATTGACTAGACCATGATTCTAACTTTCACTGGATATATGGCATACTCCAGACTTACAGTATTTCATCTTATGCTGCCTTATTTTATTCTAAATTTCTTCAGCTTATTATTTATTTTCCTTAATTCATGATTTATCTTAATTATTAACACCATTGTCTTCCTTGCTCTTTTTATTCTTTTTCCTGACACACAACCCATCCATCTCCTGTATTTATGTTTCTTACTGGTCACTTTCCTATTTTGATATGTTAGGACTCAGATGGAGGTTAAAGTTCTGTGAGTTTTTCTCAAAGGATGACAGTAGATGTCTTCTCTGTTTCTAGCACAGTACTAAATTAATTGTAGGTTCTCTAAAAAATGCTTACTAGGCAGACACTACCACAATGTAAGCAACCAAAAGCTGTAAAAAAGGAGGGGGAAGGAGAGAGGGTGGCTAACAAAGAGTAAAGTAGATGGAGTGAATTTGGTTAAAGCACATTATATACATACTGTAAATATCACAATGAACCTCTTTATACCATTGATTTATGCTTATAAAAAAAAAGAAATGCTTACTGAAGACTGCATAAATGGAAGAGCCCAGATGGTGGCGCTGTGGAGCACCAGATGGTGGCACTGAGAGCTTGGTGGCTGCTCATATGACACAATGCTTCTGAAAGAAGCTGTGTAAGTGCTTCGGTGAATCCAAATATAATTTTATGATCCAAAAATTATCAAGCAAGTGAATCTTAACATAAAAATAGATTAGTTACTATAATTCTGGGTGTTTTATTTATCCTGGTTAATAAAAGACCTCATAGAATAACCATTCTTGTCTCCATTTAGTGGTTCTATTTCTAACTATCAAAACTCACTCCTCAATACAGGTCTAGACATGGTACATGCTTGTAATCCAAGCTGTTCAGAGGGTGGAGATAGGGAGGATTGCAGTTTGAGGACACCTTGGGCAAAAGTTAGCAAGACCCCATCTTGACCAACAAGCCTGGCATGGTGATTCATGTCTGTCACCCCAGCTATTTGGGAGGTATGGATAGGAGGATTACGGTCTCTGGTTGGCTTTGGCAAAAAGCCTCCTCCATCCCCCCAAAAAAGGACCGGAGGTGTGGCTCAAGTACTAGAGTACTTGCTTAGCAAGTACAAGGCCCTGAGTTCAAACCCCAGTACTGTCAAAAACAAATAAACAAACAAACAAATAAATAAATGAAAATTAAGTTAAGTAAATCATGTATAATACAGGCGTGTGAATCAGGCTTGCTGCCAAACCATGAAATTGAAGCTGTTAGACAGTGTCACCCTTGTTGGTAGATATAGCTGTCTTCAAATACCAGGAACAATGACATTGCTTAGCTCCATTCTTCTGTCCCACCTTTTAAATTGCATGCCTTCAGCCCTTTTACACCAATTTTTGTGTGGTTGATCCTTTTAAATAATAACAGGATATAGAGACAGCCTGATTTAACACTTCTTCATAAACAGAATTGAGACTTCATCAGTACTGCTGAGTTTACATGTGTTCATCGATTCCAGCTGCTGAATCAAAATCCCACAGTCTGAGTGGAATCTGTATTTCTCACAGTCTGGAAACTGGGATGTCCAAGATCAAAGGCACTGGCAGACTTGGTGTCCAGTGAGGACCCACTTCCAGGTTCAGAAGGCATCTCCTTGCTGTGTTCTCTCATGACAACAGAGGCAAACATCTCCCTTTGGGCCTCTTTTTATGAGAGCTCTAATTGCCTTCATGAGAACGCCACTTACACAGTCTAACTACTTTTGAAAGGACTCACCTCTTAATATCACCACCTAGGGAAACTAGGATTTCAGTATATGGATTTTGGGAAAGCACAAACATTCAGGTCACAGTACTATAACTTTAATTTGTGTGCCAAAATCTTTCTCTTGAATTTAAAAATAAGAAAATTTATTAAAACATTCTGTGTCTTTAACTTGATTCTCTCATCATCTTACTCTGATTCTCACTCAGTGATCAGTAAAAAGAACTCAGAAAATGGGCTGCTGTAGTAGAGAAATGTTCTTACTCAGGCACATATGAAATCCAGATCAGGAAATCTTAAGAGTCAATATTAGAGATCCATTTTACATTTCCCTTAAATAAGAAGCAATGGTTTCTGAATAAATGTTTTGATTGAGCATCCTTTCTTCTTCTGGTGTACTGATATAAGAACCTTATTCTTAAAAGGGACTAATAGGTTGATCACAGGTTAATTATAAAATTGACATTATCCAAAGACTAAAATACCAGAAGGTAATATACATCAGTTTATTCACAAGAAGCCAAAAATGTTGTTCAGATTTATACTTTCTTTCTTTTTTAATACAAGACACAAATATTTACTCATCTGAAGTAGAGAGTCAGATAATTTTACTATTGCTTATTAAGGAAATCTTAGTTGAAACATTAGATGAGAAAATGTTCTTATTTATACTAATGACTACTAAAATTATTGAAAAATCTTGTCAGACTTAAAAAATTTCTTCTGAATTAGACATACTTGACAAATTAGCTTTCAATTAAGAATGTTATTCAGTTATACAGCTACTTATGTGAACCAGTTCCACCAAATAAATTATGATAAAAAATTTAACTTTTTACTAAAGGGAGGGAAAAACCCATGTCTTACAGTAAGAAGAAATCAGTTGTCATGTAGGAAATACTGCCTAGTTGATGCTTAAAAAATAATACAAAAATATTTTTCTAGCTATTTCTCTTGGGAAGTCCAAAGGCCCAGGTCCTAATTCTTAAAACTTGTCAGTATGTTTTCTTACATGGCCCAAAAGATACTTGATTAAATAAAGCCTCCTACAATTAAGCAACTAATTTGGATTATCTGCATAGGCCAAATGCAGTCACAGGAGCTCTTATAAGAAGGAGAAAGGAGAGTGTGACAAAGTCCATATAATGACACAGAAGGGAGAAGCAGAGTCAGAGAGAAAAGATGCAGAACTACTGGCTTTGAAGATGGAGGAAGGAGTCACAAGTGAAGAATGCAGGAGGTGTTCAGAAACTGAAAAAGCAAGGAGCATCTTTTACCCTAGAGGCTTCCTGCTCATCCCTTAATCTTAGCCCAATAAACTAGATTTTAGAATTTGACCGCCAGAATTGTAAGACAATAAATCTGTCTTAACTTACAACAATCTTTCAGTAGTAATTTATGACAGCAGCAATGGGAAAAAAATGTACCACTTGTCAATGTTGTACAATTTCTAAGATGAATTCTGAATTTGTCTGGGAATCCATATTTCAGCTTTGTTTGATTTTTTTTCAGTTAATCAAAGATGAAATTGAGGGAGGGAAGGTAGGAGGAGGGATGGAGGAAGGAAGGAAGGAAGGAAGGAGGGAGGAAGAGGGAGGGAAGGCAAAGGGAGGGAAGAAAGTGGAGAAGGTAGAAGAAAAAGGGAGCAGCTGGTTAGAGCGAGAGCTATGACACAAAGGTAGCATAAACTCGTGAGATATTTCAGGGGAGAAACGTCAACCTACTGAATCTTCATTCTTACTAGTTAGAAAGATGAATTTCAATACAAATAGCTACTCCAGTGTCAAGTATAATGAAGTCTTAAATTGGATAAATAATACCCGGTATTGCTTTAAGAGAAAAACAAGAGCAATAAAATGCCGTGTTCCTGTTCTTCTGGGAAGAATGATGAGACAGGAACAATTCAGTCATTTCCAGTAAGTGACAGGCATTCTAGTGAGGAGGAGCCCCACTTTTCCAGAGGAGCGCCACCAATGTTGACTGCCATTGGATTCTTAAGTTAAAAGTCTTTTTGTTGAGAACAATAATCCCACCGTGTTGTGTTTCAAGACAGAAAGGTGAGGTGGATTTGTGAACACTGTCAGAAGTAAAGTCCTTCAAGAAAGTCAGTGAGCAACCACAGCTCAAGGATTTATTTCACCAGTCTCCAGAGTTGAGAAGCAGTGCAGCCTCCGCTCCACCAAGGGGACGAACTTTAGACATCTCCAGAGATCAAACTTGCTTAGAACAAAAGTGGGTCACAGACTGCAAACGTCCATACCGCTAGAAAAAAGTAGGGTGCCTGCCATTTACTTGTTAATTGATTTTGTTTAGTGCTTAATTTGCTTTCTGTGAACAGCTAATCCCTGGGGAAAGAGGTAACTCACTGTAACTGATTCCTTCCATTTTTTTCATAGAGAAACCTCTGGGCCCTGTATAGACACCCGAAGAAACTGAAGATAGACATGTTTGGAGATGTTAGAAAAGTACCTGGAGTCACAGAAGCTAACATCTTTCTTTACTACCTGCAGATTAAGATAGAAACACAATGATAAAAATCAAAGATTGTAAGGGATTTTGTTTTTAGAACCAAAAGATATTTCAGTTCTTTTTCTTTAGTTCCATTCTGCGGATTGCTATCTTTCTTTCTTTCTTTCTTTCTTTCTTTTCTTTTAAATTTTATTATTCATATGTGCATACAAGGCTTGGGTCATTTCTCCCCCCTGCCCCCACCCCATCCCTTACCACCCACTCCGCCCCCTCACTCTCCCCCCCACCCCTTCAATACCCAGCAGAAACTATTTTGCCCTTATCTCTAATTTTGTTGTAGAGAGAGTATAAGCCATAATAGGAAGGAACAAGGGTTTTTGCTAGTTGAGATAAGGATAGCTATACAGGGCATTGACTCACATTAATTTCCTGTGCGTGGGTGTTACCTCCTAGGTTAATTCTTTTTGATCTCACCTTTTCTCTACATCCTGGTCCCCTTTTCCTATTGGCCTCAGTTGCTTTTAAGGTATCTGCTTTAGTTTCTCTGCGTTAAGGGCAACAAATGCTAGCTAGTTTTTTAGGTGTCTTACCTATCCTCACCCCTCCCTTGTATGCTAAAGCTTTTATTATGTGCTCAAAGTCCAATCCCATTGTTGTGTTTGCCCTTGATCTAATGTCTGCATATGAGGGAGAACATACAATTTTTGGTCTTTTGGGCCAGGCTAACCTCACTCAGAATGATGTTCTCCAATTCCATCCATTTACCAGCGAATGATAACATTTAGTTCTTCTTCATGGCTGCATTAAATTCCATTGTGTATAGATACCACATTTTCTTGATCCATTGGTCAGTGGTGGGGCATCTTGGCTGTTTCCATAACTTGGCTATTGTGAATAGTGCCGCAATAAACTTGGATGTGCAGGTGCCTCTGGAGTAACCTGTGTCACAGTCTTTTGGGTATATCCCAAGAGTGGTATTGCTGGATCAAATGGTAGATCAATGTCTAGCTTTTTAAGTAGCCTCCAAATTTTTTCCAGAGTGGTTGTACTAGTTTACATTCCCACCAACATTGTAAGAGTGTTCCTTTTTCCCCACATCCTCGCAAACACCTGTTGTTGGTGGTGTTGCTGATGATGGCTATTCTAACAGGGGTGAGGTGGAATCTTAGTGTGGTTTTAATTTGCATTTCCTTTATTGCTAGAGATGGTGAGCATTTTTTCATGTGTTTTTTGGCCATTTGAATTTCTTCTTTTGAGAAAGTTCTGTTTAGTTCACTTGCCCATTTCTTTATTAGTTCATTAGTTTTGGGAGAATTTAGTTTTTTAAGTTCCCTATATATTCTGGTTATCAGTCCTTTGTCTGATGTATAGTTGGCAAATATTTTCTCCCACTCTGTGGGTGTTCTCTTCAGTTTAGAGACCATTTCTTTTGATGAACAGAAGCTTTTTAGCTTTATGAGGTCCCATTTATCTATGCTATCTCTTAGTTGCTGTGCTGCTGGGGTTTCATTGAGAAAGTTCTTACCTATACCTACTAACTCCAGAGTATTTCCTACTCTTTCCTGTATCAACTTAAGAGTTTGGGGTCTGATATTAAGATCCTTGATCCATTTTGAGTTAATATTGGTATAGGGTGATATACATGGATCTAGTTTCAGTTTTTTGCAGACTGCTAACCAGTTTTCCCAGCAGTTTTTGTTGAAGAGGCTGCTACTTCTCCATTGTATCTTTTTAGCTCCTTTGTCAAAGACAAGTTGGTTATAGTTGTGTGGCTTCATATCTGGGTCCTCTATTCTGTTCCACTGGTCTTCATGTCTGTTTCTGTGCCAGTACCATGCTGTTTTTATTGTTATTGCTTTGTAATATAGTTTGAAGTCAGGTATTGTGATACCTCCTGCATTGTTCTTTTGACTGAGTATTACCTTGTCTATTCGTGGCTTCCTGTGTTTCCATATAAATTTCACGGTAGATTTTTCAATCTCTTTAATGAATGTCATTGGAATTTTGATGGGAATTGCATTAAACATGTAGATTACTTTTGGGAGTATCGACATTTTTACTATGTTGATTCTACCAATCCATGAGCATGGGAGATCTCTCCACTTTCTATAGTCTTCCTCAATCTCTTTCTTCAGAAGTTTATAGTTTTCCTTGTAGAGGTCGTTCACATCTTTTGTTAGGTTTACACCTAGGTATTTGATTTTTTTTTTGAGGCTATTATAATGGAATTATTTTCATGTATTCTTTTTCAGTTTGCTCATTATTAGTGTATAGAAATGCTAATGATTTTTCTATGTTGATTTTATATCCTGCTACCTTGCTATAGCTATTGATGATGTCTAGAAGCTTCTGAGTAGAGCTTTTTGGGTCTTTAAGGTCTATACCTTATCATGTCGTCTGCAAATAGGGATATTTTGACAGTTTCTTTACCTATTTGTATTCCTTTTATTCCTTCTTCTTGCCTAATTGCTCTGGCTAGGAATTCCAGTACTATGTTGAATAGGAGTGGAGATAGTGGGCATCCTTGTCTGGTTCCTGATTTTAGAGGGAATGGTTTCAGTTTTTCTCTGTTAAGTATAATGCTGGATGTAGGTTTGTTATATATAGCTTTTATAATGTTGAGGTACTTTCCTTCTATTCCTAGTTTTCTTAGAGCTTTTATCATGAAATGGTGTTGGATCTTATCAAAGGCTTTTTCTGCATCTATTGAGATGATCAAGTGGTTTTTGTCTTTGCTTCTGTTAATGTGGTTTATTACGTTTATTGATTTTCATATGTTGAACCACCCCTGCATTCTTGGGATGAAGCCTACTTGGTTGTGGTTAATAATCTTTTTGATGTGTTGTTGAATTCGGTTTGTCATTATTTTGTTGAGGATTTTTGCATCAATGTTCATTAAGGAGATTGGCCTATAGTTCTCCTTTTTGGAGGTGTCTTTGCCTGGTTTTGGGATAAGTGTAATATTGGCTTCATAAAATGTGTTTGGCAGCTTTCCTTCCCTTTCTATTTCATGGAACAGTTTAAGGAGGGTTGGTATCAGTTCTTCTTTAAAGGTCTGATAGAATTCAGCAGAGAATCCATCAGGTCCTGGACTTTTCTTTTTGGGAGACTCTTGATTGCTGCTTCAATTTCATTTTGTGTTATAGATCTATTCAGGTGATTAATTTCCTCTTGGTTCAGTTTTGGATGATCATATGTATCTAGAAATCTGTCCATTTCATTATAATTTTCAAATTTATTTGAATAAAGCTTCTCAAAGTAGTCTCTGATGATTTCCTGGACGTCCATGGTGTTTGTTGTTATCTCCCCTTTTGCATTCCTGATTCTACTAATTTGGGTTTTTTCTCTCCTCATTTTAGTCAGGTTTGCCAGGGGTCTATCGATCTTGTTTATTTTTTCCAAGAACCAACTTTTTGTTTCATTAATTCTTTGTATGGTTTTTTTGGTTTCTATTTCGTTGATTTCAGCTCTTATTTTTATTATTTTTCTCCTTCTATTTGTTTTGGGATTTGCTTGTTCTTGTTTTTCTAGGAGTTTGAGATGTATCATTAGGTCATTGATTTGGGATCTTTCAGTCTTTTTAATATATGCACTCATGGCTATAAACTTTCCTCTCAGGACTGCCTTAGCTGTGTCCCATAGGTTCTGGTAGGTTGTGTTTTCATTTTCATTGACTTCCAGGAACTTTTTAATTTTTTCTTTTATTTCATTGATGATCCATTCTTCATTAAGTAATGAGTTATTTAGTTTCCAGCTGTTTGCATGTTTTTTGTCTTTACTTTTGTTGTTGAGTTCTACTTTTACTGCATTGTGGTCAGATAGTATGCACGGTATAATTTCTATTTTCTTGTATTTGCTGAAACTTGCTTTGTGCCCTAGGATATGATCTATTTTGGAGAAGGTTCCATGGACTGCTGAGAAGAATGTATATTGTGTAGAAGTTGGATAAAATGTTCTGTAGTCATCTACTAGGTCCATTTGATCTATTGCATATTTTAGATCTTTGATTTCTTTATTGATTTTTTGTTTGGATGACCTATCCGTTGATGATAATGAAGTGTTAAAGTCTCCCACAACCACTGTGTTGGCATTTATCTATGCTTTTAGGTCTTTCAGGGTATGTTTGATGAAATTGGGTGCGTTGACATTGGGTGCGTACACGTTGATAATTATTATTTCTTTTTGGTCTATTTCCCCTTTTATCAGTATGGAATGTCCTTCTTTATCTTGTTTGATCAATGTAGGCTTGAAGTCTACTTTGTCAGAGATAAGTATTGCTACTCCTGCCTGTTTTTGGGGGCCATTGGCTTGGTGAATCTTCTTCCAGCCTTTCATCCTTAGCCTATGCTTATTTCTGTCAATGAGATGGGTCTTCTGTAAGCAACAAATTGTTGGATCTTCCTTTTTAATCCATTTCATTAAGTGGTGCATTTTGATGGGTGAATTAAGTCCATTAACGTTAAGCGTTAGTACTGATAGGTATGTGGTCATTCCTGTCATTTAGTTGTCTTAGTTGTTTGAAGGTTTGATTGTGTGTACCTAAGTTGAGGTTATTCTCTACTGTCTTGCTTTTTCTTTTTCTGTGGTTTGGTGCTGCCGGTCCTGTCATGGTTATGTTGGGTTTCACTTTCTGTGTGCAGAATCCCTTGCAGAATCTTTTGTAGTGGTGGCTTTGTGGTCACATATTGTTTTAGTTTCTGCTTATCATGGAAGACTTTTATTGCTCCATCTATTTTGAATGATAGTTTTGCTGGGTAGAGTATCCTGGGGTTGAAGTTATTTTCATTCAGTGCCCAGAAGATCTCACCCCATGCTCTTTTTGCTTTTAATATTTCTGTTGAGAAGTCTGGTATAATTTTGATGGGTTTACCTTTGTATGTTACTTGTTTTTTCTCTCTTACAGCCTTCAATATTCTATCCTTAGTTTCTGAACTTATTGTTTTAATGATGATATGTTGTGGGGTAGTTCTATTTTGATCTGGTCTGTTTGGTGTCCTGGAGGCCTCTTGCATCTGTATGGGAGTATCTTTCTCTAGATTTGGGAAATTTTCCATTATTATTTTGTTAAATATATTATGCATTGCCTTCGCTTGCACCTCTTCTCCTTCTTCGATGCCCATGATTCTCACATTTGGTCTTTTGATGGAGTCAGTGAGTTCTTGAATTTTCTTTCACAGGTCTTGAGTTGTTTAATTAATAATTCTTCAGTTTTTCCTTTAACTACCATTTCATCTTCAAGTTCTGAGATTCTGTCTTCTGTTTGTTCTGTTCTGCTGGATTGGCCTTCCGTTTTGTTTTGCAGCTCTGTTTCGTTCTTTTTTCTGAGGTTTTCCATATCCTGGCAGTTTCCCTCTTTTATTTTGTCTATTTTTGTCCTGAGTTCATTTATCTGTTTATTCATCATGTTCTCTCTTTCACTTTGGTGTTTATACAGTGCTTCTATGGTTTCCTTTATTTCTTCTTTTGTTTTTTCAAATTCTCTATTTTTGTTGTCTTGGAATTTCTTGAGTGTCTCCTGTACATTTTGGTTGACCCTATCCAGTATCATCTCTATAAAATTCTCATTGAGTACCTGTAGTATGTCTTCTTTTATATTATTCTTGTGGGCTTCATTGGGTCCTTTGGCATAGTTTATCTTCATTTTGTTGGAGTTTGGATCTGAGTACTTGTTTTCTTCATTCCCCTCTGGTTCCTGTACTAATTTTTTGCTGTGGGGAAACTGGTTTCCCTGTTTTTTCTGTCTTCCTGTCATTGTCTTTGGTGTTGTTACTGTCCCTGTACTGTGTGCAATTAAGTTTCTAACTTGTAATAATAACAATGGTAATATTTAGAATGGAAGGGTGAACTGAGATGGAAAGCCATAAGTTAAAGAAATGGGAAAAACAAATACACAGACTGGAGGGAGAAAACAGACAAAGTGTCAGACAAGAAGATTTCAAAGGTATAAACAGGGAGCTTTAGTGTACTAATCGACAGTAAGCTGAACAGACATTAGAGAGACAGAGAGAAGATTGAAAATCAAAAATAAAAAAAAAGGTAAGAATAAAAATAAAAAATAAGTAAATGAAAGAAAAATCTATTTATAAAAATGTATTAAAATAGTATGAAAAAAATAGAAAATTTAAAAAAAACAAAAAACCAAAAAACCAAAAAACCTCCAAGTTCAAATGCAGTGAAGTCACAGTCTCCAATCCTGGAGATGGTGCCTCAGATGTTGTTCTGTAGTTGTCTGATCAAAGGGGATGCATAAAGAAGAACAAAACTACACACACACACACACACACACACACACACACACACACACACAAATAACCCCACCAAGTGTCCCAAGTTCAAATGCAATACAGTTTCAGTAAGTTTTTCAGCTTGCTGGTGTAATTTGGTTGTTCTCTCATCAAAGGTAAGGGGACAAAGAAAAAAAAAAAAAGAGTCTGGAGACAGTTCTGAGAATGGTTTCTGCAACTGTGGCTTGCCTGCCAGCTGTTGTCAGCCTGTTGTTGTTGGAGGCGTTATTTATGCAGATCTCTGGGGTGAGCTTAGGACTCACCTGGACCCACAGGCTTTGTTGCTCGGATTTCTCCTGTGAGTGAGCCTCTGCTACAAGCTTTCTCCTTTCCAAGCACTGGGAAAGGTGACACTGCACCGGTGTTCTCAGGCCTGCATGTTTATTTACAGTTCATGTGGGAGGTGGGTCTTTCCCCCTCTCCTGTGTAGTTTTCCTCTCTCCTCCACTCTCACAAGCTTCCCTGCTCCTGGTTGCTGGGTGCGCGCCCCTGCTCCCACCAGAGGCTCTCCGGCCCGCCCGGCTTGTTTATTTACAGTCCCAGGAAGGATTCCCTTCCCTCAATCTTCGGTGCTCAGTATGCCCCACCCTCTTTCCTGCCTGTCTTTATTGTTCTTATTGCTTATTACTCAGTTTCTCTTTTTTCCTGGAGTGGAGGTCAGTCTGTCCAGGGGGCTATGCTGCTCTGGCCCAGGCTTGTCTGCGGGAGTACCACGGTATGGCGAAGCTCACCTGGTCCATGTCTTCCCAAGCTGTCTGGGCGCCGGTGACTGGCGGCCTGGGGGCCCTCCTTGTTTCTCTGTTTAACGTGAAGTGGAGATTCTCTGTGCCAGCAGGAGGTGTGGAGGGATCAAAGTTATGCCTTTTCTCAGTGATTATGCCTGCAAAGTGTGTCTCCAGTGTCTCTCCAAGATTTCACTATAGGAGGCTCGCTTTCTGCTTCCTCTCTCTAGCTGCCATCTTGGAATTCTTCCAGATTACTACCTATTTTTATAAAGAATTGGGCCTTAGAGAACCCCATACATGGATGAGTTTTCCCTTGCACTTTTTCTTTGCTCTGTCACCCTCCAATACACAATCACCAGGATAATAACAGACACCCTTCATTCCTCTTGAGATGTACTTTTGTAGCAGATCTTCTGTCTCTTGTCAGTCTGATACCTAGGGTTCATTATGCACTGTCTTTTTATATATGCTTCATACTTTGGAACACTTTCAGCGTGCTTGACCATATAAGAAACACATCAATCCAGTTGTTTAATCTCTAACTCTACCATTGCTCTCTTGTTTTATTTAGATATTGTTGCAAATTTTAGTGCATTAAAACCCAAGGTGCCTTTTACTGGTCATGGGTCTATAGGCAAACTGGCAATTACAATTACTTTAGTCTCAGTGAGGCTCAGGCTCACAACTGCAGATGCAGTTAGCTGGGGGTGTGGAAAAGATGTCTCTGCTGACTTTGGCCAGTGTCCCTCACATGTCACACAGTCAGCGGAGCACAGACAAATCTAGAATGGCTATCCCTGTGGTAACCAAAATCTCTTCTATCCAGTCTCTCACTTTAGCAGACTAACCTGGGTTTGTTCACATGGTTGTTCACAAGTTTATCCTCAAGGTCCAACGTCAACCTGACACATCATTCCTTCCAATGCATTCTGGTGGGAAAAACAAGTCCCAAGTCCCAAGTCCAGTCTGAGGTAAAAGAAACAGATGCCCTCTCTTACACAGAACAGTTGTGAAGGGCCTCCGAAGGATGGGTAAGTAAAGGAAATACTTTTAAAATCATGCTAATATTCGTGGAAAAAACTAGCCCATCCCTTGTTGCTGCTTTAAGAAAACTACTGGCCTCTGGTTTTGAATATTGGATTTAGGGCAATGTGTTTAGCAATTCAGATTTAAATCTTTAGCAATACGTTTCATCACTTAATTCTTAGTATTCAGATCTTTCTCCAAATACAGTAGAACTGTAACCTCTGGATAGATAGATAAAATAATAAAGAAAAGAGATCTGATACACAAATTCAATACTTCAGTTTCATGGGAAAATGCCTTTGCTTCTTCTGTGTCTTTAAATTAAGCTAGATTACAAAACAAAAACAAAACCAAAATCTAATAAGATCTCTAGCTTTTCTTCAAATAAGCAAAGATATACACTCCCCTCTTAGTTTTCTAATAATATTTTTCATTTTCATAGTTCCTGCATTTGTGGTCTTTTCTGAGCAGGAGAGTTTCAATACCGTGTGTGTGTGCTACTAACTACACTGCTTCAGTTAATGAAACAAGGAAGTTTTGCAAGAAGAACTCTGGGTGATGTTTTTTTTCACCCTCAGTGCCAAGAAAGGTAGTTAAGGATCTAGAATAGCCATTCCCTGGAACTCAGCCATTTCTCTGTGCTTCACACTAGAATAGCCATTTTTCTTTTTTGAGTCAGTGTGAATTTTCTTGTCAGAGAATGCAGGTATGTACTTTTCATTTGATATTTCAGAGTGCCTTCTGAACATCAGATGGAGTTTTTATTCACCTTTACAGATTTTCTAGAACTCTCAGTGTAACTTTTCGCACGGGCATTTTCAAAAAATGGGAGCAACTCTACATAACTCTTGGAATTCAATCCTCCAGAAGTTTACCATTTATCTCTCAAGAGAAAATCCTCCACTTTCTGTTACCCTAGATAGCTTGCAGAGCAAGGAGCTTTTATGTAAATTGAGATAAAAATCTTGCATAAGGGATGTACATGTAGCTCATAAAGCTACTCTTTGTTCTCTCTTCTTTCCATATTTTCTTTGAATACTTTTAGCTACTAAGACCTTATTTTCAAATATTTATGCCAGAAAAACTGCTGGAAAAGACTTTAGTTTAATTACACTCCATTCTTGTTAATAGTTGGTATAGGGCCGCTGGGCTTTTCTTTAGCGTTGATTAATTATGGAAACACCAGAAAGAACGATCCAGTTAACCAATGGGGATATTTTTGATAAAGGTTCTTAATCATACAAAAGCTTACTTCTGAATTTCCCCTAAGTGGTAAGAGGCTCTTGCTCTTTTATGAGGCAATAATCCTGAATCATGGTGGCTAAACAATAAAAAGAAAAAGAAAAAAAAATTGCAATATATGTTAGAGATCCTTGTCCCCTCAGACCCATTCCCCAAAAACTTTAATTTCACAAGAGATAAAGCTCTGAAGTTATGCCGGGAGGCACACACATTCCTCAATTTAACTTCTCTCAAATACCGCCTGTTTTCTATCTTTGCTGAGCTCCTATCTGGAAATACTCATATAACATTGTATCCATTGGGCCTGACTTGCAGCTCTGGAATTGAGAAGTCACTTTCTCATAATTAGAGCTAACCATTTTTGAGATCTTTTGCAACATGCCAGGAAGAGTTAAATTGGACTTCTGACTATATGGCTAATCCAGAGTCTTACCTTGGGGTCAGGTGTTGAGAAGCTGGCTCAAGGGGAGGACACCACTCTCGTGGCTGCTGTATTTCTGCCAGATGGTCTTTTTAATTTCTTTGGGATAGAGCTTTATGTTGTGGTGGTGTGTTTTGTGATATCTCCAGGAGATGTGAAAAGTCTGCTGTCGTCTGCATGTGAGGCTGAAGAATTCATCTCTTCAGGGGGAGAACCTTCTACCAATTCCTGCCATAGGCCTTCGATGCAGAATATTCCAGTGTTTCCAGGCAGGTCTGCCACCTTCATTGACCTTCATCACAACCATTCTCAGTTTCCATCTCTTGACATTCTGCCTTGTTCACATTATTTCATCTACTTACCTTCAGGCAACATTTTTCTATCTTCCTCTACTGTTGCCTCTCCCCATTTATCCCCCATCCCTAATATATATTCTCTTTGCAATTCTAGGTTTATGCCTTATTATTTCATTTTCTAAAATTTAAATGGAGAAAAGAGAGGGTTGTCTGATTTAGCAAATAAAAATACAGCACACTCAATCGCATTCATGTTGACTGATAACTTTTTTTTTTTTATTTTAGGGTTTCAACTCAAAGCCTCATGCTTGCTAGGCAAATGCTCTACCACTTGAGCCACATGCCCCAGTCCTTTTTGCTTTATTTATTTTTCAAATAGGGTCTCACACTTTTTCCTGGTCCAGCCTGGGACTGTAAGCCTCCTACCTCTACCTCCCAAGTAGCTGGGATCATAGATGTGGATCACCATGCATGGCTTCCGATAAACATTTTAAAGTATTAGTATATCCCATGCAGTTTTGGGGATATATTTATAATGGGGAAAAAGCATTTTTATTAATTTAATTTAAAAATTAAAAAAATTCAATATGCACATATCCTCAAAACTACATGGTATATTCATACTTAAAATTTATTGTTGGCTGTGCATGGTAACTCATGCCTGTAATTCCAGCTACTTGGAAGGCAAAGATCAGGAGAATTGTGGTTTGAGGCTAGTATGGACAAAAGTTCCTATCTCAACCAATTATGCTGGGTCTAATGGAGTGTGCCTATCATCCCGTCTATATGGGAGGCAAAAATAGGAGAATCACAGTCCAGATCTGGGCAAATTTGTGAAAGCCAGAAAAATAACTGAAGCAAGAAGGGCTGGGGACATTGCTCAAGTGGTAGAGCACCTGCCTAGCAAGCAGAAGGCCCCAAGTTTAACCCCACTACTGCCCAAAAATTAAAAGTAAAAATTTACTGTTTATCTGAAATTAAAATCTTATTAGACACCATGCAGTTTATCTGGCAACTCTAAGAATACATGCTCAGCAGCCATCTTTATGTACACATTTTTCCTAGGTTTATGATGTTCCCTTATTTTTCTCTAGCAGTCTCAACCACCAAGAATATATGAGAGTAAGTACACAGTAATTTCAACTTCCTCATATGCTCTGCAGTAGTAGCTCTTCAGCTATATGCCTTATCACCTTGTTGTAGTAAAATATATCACGCAGTTGCTCTAAGTGACCTTTCTCTGGCCTTTTTCTGCAAAAGTAATAACCTCAAGGCTAAAATCCACAGGCTTATAGAACCATATTTATTATTGTTTATACAGAACCCATTTGGAAGTCCAGGCCCAGTAGAAACCATCTTTTCATAGTTCAGGTAATTTTTTCCAGAGGCCTAAAACAGGGACATCATTATGTTTTACTCACCTTAATTACTCTGTATCCTTTTCATTTCATGTCTCAAAGGCTCCTTCACTAGAGTAAGTGGAAAGTGAGTATAGTTCCATATGCAGATGACCTGGCTTTACTGCTGAGAGATAGGATGGACAGCTAACAGTGCTATGTAATTCCTGCCAGAAAAAAAAAAAAGAATCAAGCAATCAAAAAAAACAACTTTATCATCCAGAGTGCCACATATCATTTATTCCAACTTATATACCAAACTACCTTAAACAGTGAATTAATGCTTTTATCTTTAAATATTTTCAAATTTTGTGAAATCCCAATTTTGCATTGCTTACTGTTTGGCAAGCTCTGTTTAATTTTGTTTTTTGTATGATTATTTGTTTTGCTGTTGATGCTGTTCTTAATAATCTAAGATGCTCATCATTTGGTCACTTTATAATTTTTCTGGAGTCAGATTATCATCAGAGGTACTACAGTACAGAAAATTAGGGGGTGGGAGTCTTGATTGGTCATTGATTAAAGTAGAGCCAGAATTTCTTCTGGGAGACACTTAAGACCCTTAACAAGTTCTTGGGATCCCTTTGTGTAAGGGCATGGTGCTTGTGTTTAAGTATCCATCTACTGATGAGATCTCTTAAGTCTCAGAAGATGTCAGTTGGGAATGGAATAGTCACATCAGAGGTTCTTGTAGGAGGACAGGAGCTAGAACTTGTTACTTAATGATTGTTTTGCCAAAGGTCAAGTGAGAGAAAAATTATGAATGGACAATACCACAAAGGTGTGACATCTATCTATTCCTCTGCGCTTTAAAACTCAACCCATTATATCAACAAAACCAGTATGAACTTGACATTCATCTGGGCCACTTTGTATTTTCCATCTTAAGTCAACATCCCCATCCTATATCACCTTTTTCATGTGAATAAGTCCCAAATAAATAATATTATGCAAATCATGGATTCCTTTACCACAGGATGCTGTTGAGGGTATCCTATACTATACTACCCAATGCCTAGTTTTTATAAGGACCCAGAGAATTCCCACAGACCCTAATATCTAGAATAACTGTGTTTCTCCTTGGAGGTCTATTCTTTATGTCTTCTGAATACTGTGAATCTTATGACACATTTATATATCTTCAGTGGTTGCTATAAGCTCAGAGCAAAATTTAAAGATTTTGAGTAAAATTGAGCTCAGAGCTGAAATCACTTTTAGCATTAAGTACAAGATCCAATACTCCTCCTTTTTTTGTACTGAACTCATCTCTGGTGGCATTTTTTCTATTTGCTTTTTGGTTTATTTTATTTTTTTACCTATTTTTAACTTTTTTATTTAGGTAGAAACTTTTAAAAAATTGAGGCAATCAATACAAAAAAAAGTATTTACAATTTAAGAAAGATAAATACTAATAACAGAAAAAACATGAATGCCTTTATTGAGTATATCTCTTGTACTAAATATTTACATAAGTGTACACACATACATACATGTAAGTTAAATTTTCTCATATATACTTATATATGTACTTTTCTTAAACATAAAAACTGGTTATATTTTTCATATATGACTAAATTTTATTGTATTTTGTGAATGTGTTATGATTTATTTAAATGTTGGATATTTGATTTGTTTCCATATTTTTGCTGTTAAGAACAACTGTGCTAAACTTCTTTTATATTAACTCTTTGTACACTTTATCCATGAATGACTTTGATTTAACAGTTATTAAACCTGAGTAAACCACAATTATTTTGAATTAGAATCTTTTTTTAATCTATTGAGACCAAAACTAAAAAATTTCACCTTTTCTAGAAAGAATTTCCAATAAAATCTGCCACCTAGCCCAGAGAGACTTAATTATATTTTCCAATGTGTTCTCATAGATTTTTTAATATCCTCTAGAGATACCATACTGCTTTTATTGTATCTATTTTAATAACCATGTGTTATACAAAAAGGTTTTTTACACAGGAATGTGCATCAGAACACTTTATTGGTGGAGTCAAAAAATAACTCAGACTTCTGTTTTCCTAAGGGATGTACAAAACCCCAGGAGAATGAAACTCCAACCTGACAATTTAAAAAACTAAATCATTGCTAATTTTTCTTTTTGTTGCTGATTGTTGTTCATCAGACTGCTGAGGACCCATGGCAACCAAATGAACTAAATTCTAAACAGTGACAAGTCATTCCAAGGAAATACAGACACATGACCCGCTTCACCTTTGAAAGAACAGGGGAGGAGGAGTGTGCTGTCACAGAATCCAGAGGGAAGAAATCAGCTAACAATTCTAAAAAAATTCTGGAGGCCCAGTTTCCCTTTAGGATAGCTGGGAGGCACAAGCACAAAGGGGTGTGTGTGTGTGTGTGTGTGTGTGTGTGTGTGTGCACGTACATTTGCAAGTTCTTTGCAAAGGTATCCATCAAGTGCTTAAGTTTAAGACATGGCAAAAAAGAGCACTTTAAATGACACAGGCATGGTGGAAGAGATTGGTGGTCACGAAGACAGGCATAGGACAAAACACTTGCTTATCTACCAAAAACAGTACAAAACTCTCCTGTTCCTTAGGCATTCATAAAGATCCATTACTTCTTGTGAGAGGTAAAAGAAATACCTATAGAAAACAGACAATACTCTTAGGGTGTGGATCCTCCCATGAATATAAAGCAGAATTTTGTTACCTCTGGAAAGAGACCAGGAAAGTCTCTTCCAAAACCTACCACAGATGTGAGAAAGAGAAGAGGAACAGAAATGACAAGAAAGACCTACTTCAGAGTCCACGTGCATAAACTGGACCTCAAGAATTCCCCTATTTCTATCTCAAGTCTGGCACTAGACAATAAGCAATGGCATGTATCTATCACTGAGGAAAAGGCAAGAGCACAGAGAAAAAGACCCCATTATGGCATGTACTGGCAGGATCTTTTAAAAGCTGAAAGGGATCAGGAACCTTGAGTAAAACCTTCTGGCACCCTAATTTCTAATTAAGCAGAAGATGGCAGGAGTCTACCACAAGAGGACAGTGAAGGCAATGGGAGGAAGGACAAAACCTTAACCTTGCTCATCTTCTGGACAGACTGACTCAGTGTCCTTTCCCCATGCACATATACACATCAGACTGACCAGAAGAGAAAACTTGTCTTTCTCCAGGCATTTGACCCACTCTCATCTAATATTCCACATGCAAAATCTGGCACACCATGAAAGATTAGAATATTTAAAAAACTGCAAGACAAAAATATCAGGATCAGAGGTATTGGAACTGTCAGACAAGAACCTTAACTTTGATATATTCTGAATTCTGGTGGAAAAGTGGACAAAATACATAAACACTTACAGAATTTCAACCTACAATTAAGAGTCAATTTGAGGCAGGCTAGAAGTAGGAAAAGTTTGGGGCTCATGCTGTTGTAGAAGTATTGTCAGGCGAGAAACCAAGTGACACTTGGAGAAGTAGAGAATTCAGATTTTATTTTACACTGGCCATCCCACATGAGCTCATACTCATAATCAGGGCACTGAACAAAGGATTCACAAGATATTTAAAGGGCATCAGGTTATAAGGAATGTACTGGGTTTAATAGATAAGAGCAGCAGGGAAATCTACTTTGGAAAGTTTATTTATAAGAGGAGACAAAGGAGGTGGGAATGGGCGATTATCTCTGCATGGAGCCCTTTGTCTCAGCCCTGAACTTTCTTTCATAGCTTTAATTGGGAATTTCTCATGTCCTAGGCCCTGTCTGAGATAATCATCTTCTTCATTTCCCCCTCTTGATGCTTTTCTACTCGTGGATTAGCACTGACACTAAATTTCAGGAATTCCATACAGTTCCTCCTGGATAAGCACTGGTGCTAAATTTCAGGAATTCCATACAGTTCCTCCTGTCCAAAAGGCCTACATTGTGTTACCAAGAGCTGCAACTTTATTGCCTCCATTTGCGAGCTAATAGAGTGAGTTATGGCGTTAAGACTGCAAGGACCAAATACCAGTGCCAATAGAAGCATGAGAAGAGGACCAGTCAAGGGGAGAAGCCATGAGACCCAATTCCAGGCACTGCTCCATCTATTCCAGGAATTCACTAATTCCTGCCTCCGACGTGTGACCCAGTCCTGCAATTGCTGAGCCATGTCTCTGACTATTCCCTACTGATTCACATAAAAACAACATTCTTCATTTAGGAAAAGGCAGAGCCCTCCCTTCTTGGCTTTGGAGGACCACTGATGCTAGGGAGTCCAGCTGGTCCTGCATGGTCACTATGGACCTAGCCACTTGTTCTATGTCATTTGTTAGGTCAGTAGGTAGCTACATTAGAAGGCTGATGAGGCAATTCCTCCTGTGCCTGTTCCTATCCCAGCCATTATCCCTAATCCAGTTAATAAAGGTATGAATTAGATAGCTCTCTTTGACCACGTGTGGGCCATTAAAGGTACAGGCGCAGGGTCTGGTTGTTAGGCACTGTGTTTATCTGGGGAGTGAGGAGTGCTAATATGCAAATGCCCTTCCAGTTAGCTGGCAAGCGCTGAAGCAAGGGTCCTGCAAACAAGGAAGGTTCCTGGGCTACTGCACCATGGTCTGTCAACTCTGTATCTAATGGCTGTGGTTTTGGATTTGGGCACACGGGCTAGCAGTCAGTTCCCCCACTGAATAGAATCCTCTTGAATTGTAGATACAATTAGGGGCCCTCTGAGATAGCGGTATGTTTTTTACTTTGGGTTTTGTGCTGGTAGAGTTGGAGTAGTTTCATGCACGCTATGGCTGAGGCGGCTGACCAGGGTCACTACATAATGGAGGGCACCTGAGGACAGGCAGAGACAACAATCACCCACCAGTGGTGGGTTCATATGATTAAGGAGGCGGTGAGTTGCATTTAACAGGTTGTACAGTTGAAGTTCCAAGTTAAGCTTCCCTTTCTTGGAAGGAAGCCTTAATGGGGGTCGTGGTCTTTTATAGGTTCATAGCCACCTACGTAATCACCTATGGATGGCCTCTCTAGATCTCTCTTCCCCTCAGTAAACTGATGTAGGGATGGAGTGGATGGGTAGGGTGCCCAGACATAATAAGGTTTATTTCCTCCCCCTGTCATTTAGTTGTTCCATGCCTTTAAGGAGTCCCCATCTTTCTGTCAGCAAATCATCTGCCCTATAGTGCCTTTGTTCTTGCAAGACCCTGTCAGGCCTGTCAGTTTTTCCTTATAGTAAATTGTCCCTCCCTTGATGCATTCAGAAATTGATATGCTGCGTGTGGGTAACAGGTATTGATAAAAGGTGAAGGCATACTGCATTTTCCCTGGAAGAAGAGTGGTTTTACACAGGCTCAGCAGTCATCCTGGCCTCTAGCTAGAACAACCTTAAAATGTAATAGAGTCAGGAGGCAAAAACACATCAGAGACCTCATGCCTGAGACTGGGGTCTGGGCTACAGATAGCATGGAACAGCAGTAAGGCTTCCTACTATAAGGAGATGACAGAAGGCCAGCAGTAATCTCTGGCCTATGTTCCAATCCTGGGGAGCAGTTACAGCCAGTCCTAGTGCAAACAGTATTGCAACAATGCTAATCAGCAGGATAGGGTATGGGTGGCAGAAAAGGGGATGCATTTGTGTCCTGGAAGGCGAATCCTCAGGTTTCCACTGTGAGTTGACCAATCAGCTTCCAGGAGGTGGCTGGAGCAGGGCTGGAGTGCTCTTGAGTGACAGCATGCTGTTGTGATGTCCTCCAGAACCTTAATCTGAGTGGGTTAGTTGAATCACTGACAGCCTGCCAGTCGTTGGGCTCCTCAAGGATGGCTGCCTTCTTTATCTGGGAGTGATGAATCCAGGGAGTGACACCTGTAACTTTAACAGACATCGGAGTTGCTAGTATTACTAGATGGGGACCCATCCAACTGGGCTGGAGTGGTTCCTTTTTCCAGTCTTTTACCCATACCCCCCCACACCCCCAGGTTGGTGGGGATGGGTCCAGTTACCCATGGGAATTGGGTTCCTTTCTAAGACTTCCTGGGAAATGTGGCATAGGGTTTTTCCTAAAGCCTGGAGATGTCGGGACATGTCTAGATTTCCAATTTGCCTGAGGTCCCCTCTGAGCCTGTTTATTATGGGAGGGGGTCTGCCAAACAGAATCTCAAAGGGTGAGTAGCCAGAGGGTCTAGGGTACAGCATGCTCTAAGCAGGGCTAATGGTAGCATGTCTATCCAGGGAGACTGTGTTTCTTGGCAGAGTTTAGCTAAGGTAATTTTGAGGGTTTGATTCACGTGCTCTACTTTCCCTGAACTCTGAGGCCTGTATACTGTATGGAGCTTACATTTTATTTTTAAAAACTAAGCCAGGCCCTGGACTATTTCCACCACAAAAGTTGGCCCATTATCTGATCTGATAGAAAGGGGAAGCCCATATCTGGGGACAATTTCTCTTAAAAGGGCCTTTATTACCTCTCGTGCTTTCTCTGTGTGTGTGGGGTAACTGCAACCCACCCTGAGTAAGTGCAGACAAGAACCAGGAGGTACCGGTATCCTTAACAGGGCTTGACTTCTCTGAAGTCCACTTCCAGGTCTTCAGAAGGCATGGTGCCTGTTGTTTGTACCCCAGAGCTTGGCTTAGGTCCTTGACTTGCATTGTTTCATGCACATATAATGCATCTAGCACTTACTTGGGCACACAGGGTGGGAAGCTTGGGAATGAACTAGTATCTGTTCAATAGATACTGAATTTTCCAGGGCTGTTTTCCCCAAGTGCATTAGCTCGTGTTGTTGTTTTACCAGACAGGCTGCTACCACACTGGGGACAAAGAGTCTCTGGTCAGGCAACTTCCACCAGTCCCCCTTTTCCTTTATTCCTTTTTCATCTTTTGCCCATTGTTCTTCTTCCTTGGTGTAATTCAGGGTGGGAGGCAGCTCCAGAGCCAACAGAAGTTTAGCAGTTTGCTCCGGTGCTTCAGAGGAGCTTAGCTCTTCTGCTGCCCTTTTGCCACCTGGTCAGCCAGGAGGTTTCCTCTACTGACATCATCCGTGCCTCTTTGGTGGCCTCTGCAGTGCATGACAGCCACTCGAGACAGTTCCCAGACAGCTTCCAGCAATTGGAAGATTTTTGTTTTTAATCTCCTTTCCCCCTGTTGTCAGCAATACTCTTTCCTTGTATATTGCTCCATGCACATGCAGGGTGGCTAAGGCATGCTTAGAATCTGTGTAGATGTTCACCTGCTTTCCCTTTGCATATTGTAATGCTTGGGCCAATGCCCAAAGTTCAGGTTGTTGTACAGACCATTCTTGTGGTAGGGCTTCAGCCTGTATGATGTTGTTAGCAGTAGTGACTGCGAACCCGGCCTTTCGCTGTCTGCCCTGGACAAAGCTGCTTCCATCTGTGAAGAGTTCGAGCTCTGGACCTAAGAGGGGTACCTCCATTAGGTCTGGCCTGCTAGAGTACACTTCATCCATTACCTCTTTGCAGTCATGATCTGGGAGACCGTCCTCTGTTGGCAGGAAGGTGGAAGGATTTAAAGTTCGTTCAGTTTCAAGCCTGACTCGAGGATTTTCACATAGTCCTTGGTAAAGGGCCATTGTGGAACTGGTCAGCCATTTGTGATCCTGCCCATTAATTAAAGCCATGACTGTGTGAGGGACCTTAACATTAATGTCCTGTCCCAGGGTGAGTTTGTCAGCCTCCCTGGTTACATTACTCGGAGACATGGAGGCCACCCTGAGGCCACTGTGTCTAAGCATTTTGACAGGTAAGCCACTGGCCACTGCCATGGTCCACTGTTTGAATGAGGACCCCCAGGGATGAGTGATTTTTCTTGCAAAGAGATTGAATGGTCGTGTTACATCTGGCAGCCCTAGTGCAGGGGCACTGGTTAACAGTCCCTTCATTTCCTGGAAAGCCTTTTCTTGGTCTGGTCCCCAGTTTAGAGGGTCCTTCCTGGAGCCTGTTGTGGCTTCATAAAGCGGTTTGGCCAGGCTTGAATATCCAGGTTTCCAGATGCAACAGAATCTTGCTGCTCCTAGGAATTCTTGGACCTCCTTTTTGGTCTTTGGGAGCAGACAACCCATTTCCTCTCCAGACTCAGGGAGCATTGTCCCTCTGAGACAGTGAATCCAAGGTATCAGACCTCTTGCTGGCAAACTTGAGCCTTTTTCCAGGAGATTTTGTAGCCTGCCTCGGAGAGTTGGGCTAGCAATGTCTTTGTCCCCTCCCAGCGTTTCTCCTGGTCGTGGATTGCCAGGAGCAGACCATCTACATATTGAAGCAAAGTACAGCTTGGATTTTCTTCCAGGAAAGTTGACAAATCCTCTCATAAGCCTTCCCTGAACAAGGTGGGTGAGTTTTTGAATAACTGAGGTAGTATAGTTCAGGTCATTTGTGTTTTTATTCCAGTATGGGGGTCTTCCCATTCAAAGGTAAACAGAGGCTGGCTAACCAGGGCCAGGTGGAGGCAGAAGAAAGTATCCTTTAGGTCCAGGTAGGTGAACCAACTTGCTTGTGGTGGTAAAAGTCTCAGGAGAGTGTAGGGATTAGGGACTTCTATGTTCAGTGTGATAACGGTGTTATTGACTGCCTGCAGGTCCTGGACAGGCCCATAATCATCTCCTCCTGCGTTCTTGATGGTCAACAGTGGGATGTTCCATGGTGATTGGCATTTGATCAATATCCCTGCATCCTTCAGCCACTGTAGGTGTGTCTGAATTCCTAGGCATGCTTCCCGTGGTACTGGATATTAGCTCTGTCTGACAAGGAGAGCCCCAGGCTTGAGATCTACCATTATAGGCACAAGGTTGTGAGCCAGGATGGGAGGACCCAGCCTAGACATCAGAAAACTCCCCCACCAGGTAAATGGGCTTTTCCAGGTCCCACTTTTCCTGGTGATAAAGTTGCCATTTGTCTTCTGTAGGCATGGTTACT
Source organism: Castor canadensis (assembly GCF_047511655.1). Classification (NCBI taxonomy): domain Eukaryota; kingdom Metazoa; phylum Chordata; class Mammalia; order Rodentia; family Castoridae; genus Castor; species Castor canadensis. The sequence goes on along the minus strand of NC_133390.1, from coordinate 13,976,879 downwards.
GCCATGATGAGGGCATTTGGTCCTCTCACTGTAAGGCTAGTAGGCCCTTCCTGGTTGAAGGTGATTTGGGCTCTGAGCTTTGTTAGTAAGTCCCTTCCCAGCAGAGAAATTGGGCATTCTGGTAAATACAGGAATTCATGAGTCACCTCGTGCACTCCTAGTTGGCATGTCTGGGGTCAGCAGAACTGCAAGGCAGTTTGGGTGCCGGTGGCTCTGACTATTGTGGCCCTACGCTGAGTGAGTGGGTCCATAGGCTTAGTGACCACAGAATTCTCTGTGCCTGAGTCCACTATGATTATTGGGTGGCTCCCTACTTTCATTTTGACCGTGGGCTCTTGGGGGTCTAGTACTAAGGAGCCTGGTCTTCCCTAGTCTGAATCAATTCCTGCTAGGCCAATGAGGTCCTGGGCCTCCAGTTCAGGTTAGCATCCTGTCTTCTTTCCTGGAGTAATTTTGTTAGGATCTGATGCTGTTCCCTTGTGGTTGTGGCATTCATTTTTCCAGTGGCCAATCTCCTTGTAATAGGCACATTGGTCTCGCCAGAGTGGGGTCCTCCCATTGGATCGCCCCTTCCATGGTGGAGCTGACTGCTGGGTTGTGTCCAGTTTCCCCAGTGCTGCAGCTAATAAGGACACCTTGGTTTTCATTCTTTTATTGGCTTCCCATTTTTCTTCATGCTCCCGGTCTACAAAGACTTTATTTGCCACTCCTAACACCTGGGTGGCATTCATTCCAATGAAATCTTCAAATTTCTGGTTTCCTGCAAATGTCAGCATATGATGGAGTCACGAATGCCATATTGACCATTTGCTGGTTTTCTGGTGCTTCCGGGTTGAAGGGAGTATATCTGGAAAGTCTCACAGAGTCTTCCATAAAAATCAGCCGGGGTTTCCTCTGGCTTCTGGATAACTGCTGAAATTATGGACATGTTGGTAGTTCTCTTAGCTCCAGCCCTGAGCCTGTGTAGGAGAGCAGCATGATATTGAGTGAGGTCTGCTCATCCTTCTGCTGTATCGAAGTCCCAATTAGGTCACGCATCAGGGACCACCTCTGTTGCTCATGCTTCTGCATCTAGGGTTCCTGCTGGGGCTTGTCCTAGGAGCCAGTGGCGAGCCTCTGTCAGAATTCACCTCCACTCTTGTGTGGAGGTGAAGGAGGACCTGGAATACCATTGGATGGCATGTCACCTCATTCAGTCCCAAATTCCTCCCTACTCTGGTGCAGCCCAGCCACCAGCCAGTGGCTCAAGGGGCCAGAACAGTTGGAATCTTGGTGGGGCCTCCAGAAATGTTGTGGAAATATTGTCAGATGAGAAACCAAGCAACACTCGGAGAAGTGGAGAACTTAGATTTTATTTTATGCTGGCGGTCCCAGATGAGTTCACACTCATAATCTGAGCCCCCAACAGAGGATTCACAGGATATTTAAAGGGCAGTGCAGGACACTGAGTTACAAGAAATGTGCTGGGATTAATAGGTGAGCTAGTGGTGAGTTAGAGACCTAAGTTTGTGTAGATAAGAGCAGCAGGGGAGAGCTACTTTGGAAAGTTTATTTACAAGAGGAGACAAGGAAGGCAGGAATGGGTGATTATCTCTGTATGGTACCTTGTCTCAGCCCTGAACTTTCTTTCATAGCTTTAATTGGCAATTTCTCATGTCCTACAGCCCTGAGATAATCATCTTCCTCAATGCAGGTTGCCTGGGGATGGCCCAGACCACCCTCATGTGGCTGGAAATCTCCTTCTTCTCCCCTTCCCAAAGGTTATCATGGGTTTTAACAGCACATGAAGAGCAGAAATATCCTGTCTCAGCTGCTGGCTTTCATCTGGGCCCCACCAGGCTTCCCTAACTTTTAAGAAACTCCCTTTACATGTTCTGCCATGAATTCTTTCTAGTGGGATACAAAGAATTTGGAAGTCTTCTGATACAGACTGCACCAGAGCTGTTAACATTTTTGGTGAAGCCAGCCAAGGAGTTATAAAGGTAAAATGGTTTGTTAATTGATTTGTTTTCTTCTAAGCTATTCCTCCCTGCCCCTTATGCATCAGCATCTCACCCAGAACATCCTGCTGGAAGATGCTGGGATGCACCTTTTTAGCCCAGCCCCATGTGGCAAGAAACATGAGCGGCTCACAAGCTGCTGTGGCCACATCCTGTTAGATATGCATCTGGGAAGGGCAGAATTACAGAGGTGGCCAGTGCCGGCACAAGTTTGCCATCTAGCCCAGGTGGAGAAGGGCAGTCAGGACTGCCCATGAGGACTTAAGTATGTCCTGGTAACTGCTACCTCTTCTGTGTGGCTGCCCTGTGTCTGCACTTTCCCTTTCCCTCCCCTTTCTCCCTTCTCTCTGCTCCCTTTCTAATTCCCAGGCATAGGCAGCCATATGGCCCTGGAAGCATGCTAGCAATGGTGGGCCTCAGCCATGTTGGCTGTGCCTGTGAGCGAGAGGATATACCCCATCCAAACAGCCTCAGGCCTTGTCTCTAAAGTGAAAATAATGGGGTCAGATTTTAAGGTTAAAGTATTTACTAAGAAACTCTTAACTTTGTATTCTTTTGGCCCTGGGGTGGTTTTTTGAGTCTCGGTCATTTTCTTGTTAAGAGAAACATTGAGTAAACTACTGGTTCCTGCTCTAATTGATGTAGAATTTGTGTTTAAAATTCCTAGCTTTTGCTCTGTATAGCTTCTAGGGTTTTTTGTTTGTTTGTTTGTTTAATTTACTTGTAAAAACACCTGCACCAAACACAGATGTTTAAGATGTGGATTGCTCTTGAGTAAAAGATGAAATAGGCTTTATAGTGAATTTAGGCTAACTTTAGAGTTGCCTGTGATGACTTCTGGGCTCTGGCTACCTAATCTTAAACAGATTAGAGGAGTCAGAAAATAATTACTGTGGCCACCATTTACCTGCTGCCTATCAGAGGAACCAGAGAGTGCCTGTGTTGAAATATCTGGTCCTGCCTATCAGCACCAGCCTGGGAGCTTTCACTCAGAGGCTGGGAGGCATGCCTGGGTGCTGGCCTCACCCCTCAGCATGGGCCCAGAAGCCCCACCTCCCTGCTGTGGCTGACACTCCAGCCCACCCCTCAGCATGGGCTCAGGAGCTGTGCCCAACCAGCCTGCAGAGTCCACCTCTGCCACTAGAAGCTGAGGCACAGCTCTGGTGACTGCTGCCTAATAAGATATCATTTTTTTTGTTTTTACACTGGAATACAAGTTTTAAATATATACCTGAGATAAGGAGAACTTAATGGTTCTAATTAATCATTGGTTTTGTTTTGTATTTTCCTTACAAAACTTTAACTGGTCTCTGTTGATAAAATTAGGCATAATTATAGCCAAGAGGAAAAAAAAATGAATAGGGGCTTATGTGTGGGTATTTTAAATAGATAATTTATTTGGTCTTTCATTAGCATGCTAACTCATACACACCTGTCTCTCAGGCAGAATTTGAGGCAGGCTAGAGGTAGGAAAAGTTTGTGGCTCATGTAGGTTGTCTGGGGATGGCCCAGACCACCCTCACCTGGCTGAGAACCTCCCATGCCCTCCCCCTGATTCAATATTGGGTGTGAATTTTAACCACCCTTACCTGGCTGGGAACCACTGTTGCCCTGCCCCAATCATTGATTATTGGCTAGGAATCTCCTTCTCTCCTTCCCATAGTTTATCATAGGTTTTAAAAACACCTGAAGAGCAGAAACTCTCTCTTGGCTTCTGGCTTCCACCTGGACCCCACCATACTCCCCTTTGTATTTCTCTTCCCTAACTTCTAATAAACTCCCTTTACACTATGTGTCTCGCCATGAATTCTTTCTGGTGGGATATGGAAGAATTTGGAAGTCTTCTGATCACAGACTGCACCAGAGCCTTTAACATTTTTGGTGAAGCCAGCCAAGCAGTTAAAAAAGAGACTCTTTGGAGAGACCATGTGGTCACAGGGAGTGCTGCCCACCATGATGAAGCCACCACATGTCCAGTGCCATCTTGCCACTCCCTAGGGATGGGAAACTTATGGGTGATTCCTCCTTACCATCTTCTAGGAAAATTGCAACTAACTTGTGGTTAAAATTCTCTAAATTAATATTGTTTTTATACATGTTGTTTTTGATGCATTAATCTGTTAAGGATTGGGCCAAGAGTAGAATATTTATCTTAAAAATCTGTTATAAATTACTTAGGAATCTAGCTGACTAATCTTCTAAATATAATGACAAAGAAATGGTTTCAGAGTGCACTTTTAATTAATGTGGTTGTTTTGTGTCTCATTGTGTGTGTTTTCTGTGTATGTCTTTATCTCTTAACAATTGTGGCCACTTAATTTTTACTTTTTTGAGCTCCTTATGTGCACTTATATTCTTTGGCATGCATAAGTCATTACATCTGTGTGTCTGTATGTGTGTGTTTGGGTGTCATTAGGATAGTTCTTAAGCTACTTTTTTAAAGTTAATGTGTACAACTGTCTCAAAAGTTATCTAAAGTTCTAATCCCAACCAGGACTAACTATTCTCTACTTTAGGACTAAAGAAAATTTATGGACAATTAGCTCAATCTGTTTCATCCTATCATGAGTATAGTTTACATTTAACTCTTTTAGAATTAGGTTTGGTGGTACATGTGTACTTGTAGATTGCTATTATTAAAAAGATGGTTGATTTAATTTTTTTCCTAAGTCTTTTAAGGTATAAGAGTATACCTTTTATTTAAAACATTCAGGTTTTTACAAAGGTTATTTCAATATTCAAGTTAAGGTCTTTTTTTTTTAATTATTGTTTTATTACTCATATGTGCATACAAGGCTTGGGTCATTTCTCCCCCCTGCCCCCACCCCCTCCCTTACCACCCACTCCGCCCCTCCCTCTCCCCCCTACCCCCTCAATACCCAGCAGAAACTATTTTGCCCTTATTTCTAATTTTGTTGTAGAGAGAGTATAAGCAATAATAGGAAGGAACAAGGGTTTTTGCTGGTTGAGAGAAGGATATCTATACAGGGAGTTGACTCACATTAATTTCCTGTGCATGTGTGTTACCTTCTAGGTTAATTCTTTTTGATCTAACCTTTTCTCTAGTTCCTGGTCCCCTTTTCCTATTGGCCTCAGTTGCTTTTAAGGTATCTGCTTTAGTTTCTCTGCATTAAGGGCAACAAATGCTAGCTAATTTTTTAGGTGTCTTACCTATCCTCGCCCCTCCCTTGTATGCTCTCGCTTTTATCATATGCTCAAAGTCCAATCCCCTTGTTGTGTTTGCCCTTGATCTAATGTTCGCATATGAGGGAGAACATATGATTTTTGGTCTTTTGGGCCAGGCTAACCTCACTCAGAATGATGTTCTCCAATTCCATCCATTTACCAGCAAATGATAACATTTCGTTCTTCTTCATGGCTGCATAAAATTCCATTGTGTATAGATACCACATTTTCTTAAGGTCTTAAAGCTTATAAGTTTATAATTTAAAGTTTGCCTAAAAGTTTTCTAAGGTCAAAATTTAAGATACTAATGTGTATTTAATAATGTTTTCTCTTTTATCAAAAAAACTGTTGGGGGCTTTTGGTGTTATAGGCTAATACAAATTTTTACCAAAACCAAACAAGAGTTCACCCTCTGGATGTGATATTGGTTATTTCCTATCAATATCCAAGCCATGATTCTCAGTCATTGGGTTTCCTAACTTTAAGCTTACTCCCTTATCTCTGTTTCTGTATTTAATCACTTGAGACATTAATCTTGTTGGCTTATTATTATCTTTTTTAAAAATGTACTTTTTCCCTATTCTTCTCAGTTTACAAGCTGCTACAACCCCATGGCCTGATGTGAAAGCTGACCACAAGCAATGGGTTTGTACCAGCCAAGCTTACTTTGGTGCAATTTGGATTCTGTACTGGTTATAATAGTTCTGATGTTTTAATAGTTGGGTTGGCATTCAGGATCAGCATCCCATTTAGGAACCCTCATGCTGGGTTGGAAGAGACTGGCACTTTGGAGAATGGTAGGAAGTCGGGAGCCCAGAAACTTGTTCATGCAGAGACATCTGCAGGAAGCCTTTCTAGACAAGCCAGGTCAAGAAGATCTGCAATTGAGACATCCAAGAAATAAGGGAGATCCCCTAAAGATTTTGGAATAGATCTCTCTCTCTACCAAAGGCAACTATCTGCCTCCCCTTTCCTCACTCTCACTCTCCACCAGCCAGCATAGGGAATTCCACTCAGGACCCCTCATGCAGGAGTGGAGGAGTGAATGGAATCTCTCCCTCCTCTTTCCTTCTCTCTCTTTCCACCAACCAGCATAAGGGAAGTCAACATATTCACTTGGCTGTATCCTTAAGTACTGGGAGATACTACGATCCTGATAACCAAAAATAAGATGATTAGTTCTCTTCATAGCCCATTTAAGACTATTTACTATTCTTTACATCCTGCTTAAATTAGTCTCTTGCCAGACACAAAAACCCTAAGGTATTTTTCCAATAACACTAAAGCAACTAAATTTAAACTAAGTAAAAATTCTTTTAAATGGTTCTAATACTCCTAGTGCCTTGTATGTGTATCTAAATGTCATAAAATCTTCCATAGAGTTAAAAGTATATATATGTAAGCAGCTATAGTTCTTTTATCTAAGGTACTGTCTAATAAGGTCTTTGACATTTCTGCTCTTTATGACAAATGCTAAAATATCTGTCATTTAGGCCTGACATGTGTATGTCAGCTAAACATTGGTTTATCTGACATTTGTTCATCAGGTGAACATTGGTTTATCTGACATTGGCTAGATAAATGTTGTTTTATATATATAATGTATAATTGAGCATCAAAATGAGCTATTTGAAATTACTGACACTGCATTCCCTTAACCATTGGAAAATTTAGGGTTTTTAATTGTCAGTACTAACATAACCAAAATTCAAAATTTAAATTGTGATGCTGCTACTTGCTCCTTTATGTGCTATGTCTTTGTCATCTTCAACTATATAAGCCTTCTAAAATATTTTTAAGAGACATTGTACCAAGTTGGTGTTTTAGCCTCTTTTACAAGTGCTTATCTATCAACCAGGTCCTACATTCTTAAGTATTGGGGTCGTTTTGTATTTTCCTCACAAATCTCTAGAACTATTGTCTGCTGACACTTTACAGCAATTTAAAGGTATTGGTACATCCCCTAAGGGACAATTAGATTTAACTAAGTCCACCCTAAGCGCCGTTTTTAAAATAAATCTCCTTGTTGCTTAATTTGGCCAAAAATGTTGCATTGGCACTGACTTCTGATCTGTTCATATCCCCTCCTCCATGGAACAATATCTGACTTTCTGGAATTTCCAGGGAAAGCCACTCCTGCCCTGATGGATAAAACTGCCAAACTGGAAAAATATTCCGAGTCACAGTTCAAGAGGACACAACCCCCCAGTAGTCAGTGGCCCCAACTTCTTACAGGAGCAAGTGGCATTCAGCCACCTGAGGTAGCTCAAAAGGACTGCACAAATGAAGGGACTCCAGATGGGGTCAATTGTGTCCATCTAAAAGTAACCAAAGCTGAGGGATTTTTTTTTTAAAGGGCTCTTACATGTGTGCTTTAATATTTAAGCTTGGCAAAAGGCAAACTCATGTGTTTGGCCAAAGCCTTCTGTTTAAGCAAAGGCAATACAACTTTCAATGGTATCTAACTTCTGCTTAGGGATATTTTGAGTCTTCTTTCTGTACAGAACTGACTCATTCATGTTTACTCTAATTGGACTAACACCTGCCCCCGGGATACCTGGCCCCTAATGTGGTCAGCCCTTAATTTGACAGTTCAGGATAGAGGGCCATCTAACAATTAAAAATAGCTACAGATATAAATACCTATAGACAAAGTAGCCATAAGACTCTGTCACTTTTCAAAATGAAAAGTTAGATTCTTTATCCTTCCTGCTTTACCTGGTAGGGCCCCTTCTGGTGGACCTATCATTGTCAAATGTTCAGGTCATGCCTTTTAAACCAAAGTTCTCTCTTCCAGAATGAAAGCCTTTAGGACCGGAATCATGAGGCAACAGGGCTATCAAGTGCTACAAATTAATGAATGAGATCTCCATGAGCAACCCAGATTTCCATGAGAAACCTTAATTATAACAAACAATAATCCAGGCACCTTGTGTCCAAATGAGTCACAAGGGAAAGAAATAGGAGTGATGATTTAGCTAAAGATGCAGCGGCCCCACTTCAGCAACCTCCCCAAAATGAAGTTTTTGGAATATTGTCTCTTGGGGAATTTGAGGCAGGCTAAAAGAAAAGTTTGGAGCTCATGTAGGTTGCCTGGGGATGGCCCAGACCATCCTCACCTGGCTGGGAATCTCCTTTTTCTCCCTGTCCCATAGGTTATGGTAGGTTTTAAAAGCACCTAAAAGACAGAAACACACTATCTTGGCCGCCAGCTTTCATCTGGGCCCCATCATGCTTCTGTTTGTATTTCTTTTCTGTAACTTTTAATAAAATCCCTTTATACCCATGTGTGCCACCATGAATTCTTTCTGGTGAGATATAAAGAATTTGGAAGTCTTATAATCACAGATCACACTGGTACCATTAATAGCATGACAATGCTGGAATCAAAATGAGTGGTATCAAGATGATGGATGACTCCAATGTGTTGTTCACCAGATTGGGCACTGCTGAGGGGATAAAAAGGGAATCTGAAGATGGATCAATAGGAAATACCCAAGCTGAAACATGAGAAAAAAAGAAAACAAATAGAAAAGACAAAGATATTAAGAACAAAGAATATATGAGCATATTAAAGATGTTATGGCCAAGAGTCTTTCAAAGTTTAAAAACGTAACAAACTGGGCATGGTGACTCATGTCTACAATCCCAACACTTGGGAGGCAGAGTCAACACTTGTGAGGCAGAGTCAGAAGGATCATAAATTGGAGGCCAGTCTGGGCTTCATAGTGAGACCCTGTCTCAACAAGCAAATAAAAGTACATACATAATTTATGTATTATGTATATAGTATATATATAGTACCACAAATCCACGAATTTTGAAAGATATTAATGGGATAAATACTAAATCAAACCAGATAAATCATACCTGAAATACCGTGAAAGGACAAAATTACAACACTTTAGTTTAAAGATCTTTGTTGGCTTCTTTATTTTCAATTCTAGAATCATGCAGCACTTTATTCCATGAAAAAGGGTTACTGTTCTGATGAGCTGAGCAGAGAAGGATGGTTTCATAGGCAGAAAAGGGTTGAAAAAAAAAGCAGAAACAGAGTGAAAAGTGAAGTAGTTATTTCAACATTTTGGAACAGGAAGACAGAAAAAAATTACCAAGTGGTTGACATTACTTTACTTCAAGTTACTTTTTTTGCGTAAAGATTAAGGCAGGGGGAATTTCATTATTATGCTAATTAAAACTGGTCTTTTTGGGAAATTTGACTGATTATCTTTTTCTCCAGTTTCACGGAAGGTCAGATAGCAACTTGGTTTCAGTTTGGTGATTTGGAACTTTATCATAGGTAACTCTCTAGTGAGTTTTAGTCTAGGTCTCAGGGTCAATGAAGGAGCCTGGTCCAAACCAAATGGCTTCCTGTAATTTGAATTTAGCACTGCTGAAAAACAGAGATTAAAGAGAAAATCTTGAAGTCATCAGAGGGAAAGTAAGAAAACATCACATGCACAGAAACAATGATGTGAGTTCGTTTGGACTTCTTATTGAAAACCACTTGCATTGGTTTCCCAGAGCTGCCTTAATAATCTAGTAACATAAAACAAAAGAAATTAATTTCCTTACAATTCTAGAGGCTGATGTTTGAAATCAAGGTGTCATCAGGGCTGTGTTGTCTCTCCAATGCTTTTCAGGAAGAATCTCTGATAGCTGCTTCCCACTTGTGGTGGTGGTGGTTAGATCCTTGGCTTGGAGATGCAGTAGGGTGAGTTCCAATTCTGTATTCACATAGCTATCTTCCCTCTCTGTGCTTTGGTATCTCCAAATCTCCCTCCCTCATAAAGACATGGTATTGAATTAGGGCCAGCCTTAATGAGACAAGACCTTATTTTAACTTTAATACTACTGCTAAGGCCCTATTTTCTTTTTTTTTTTTTTTTTTCATTTTTCTTTTATTATTCATATGTGCATACAAGGCTTGGTTCACTTCTCCCCCCTCCTATTTTCAAATAAGTTCTCATTCCCAGGAAGTCCTGGATTTAACACTTACCTTTTGGAGGGACACAATTCAACCCAGAACAGATGTCCAAGATTTAAACCAAATGAGGTTACAATCTGCATTAAGATATTGAGGGAATTAATTTGTTAAATCCCTAAATTTTAATTAATTGGTTATGTAAATAGTAATATGGATATTTAACAGAATGCAATTTGTTTCCTGTTTAAAAATAAGCTCTTTGGTTAATGTATTTATAAGATATGTAAGTTTTCGTTAAACCAAACAGAACTAAATAAAAAGTACACTAGATATTTGTGGATGAATCAGTATAAAGAAAGGAAAGATTTCTGAAAAAAAGACAAATTTTTAGACAAATAAATTGCTGTTGGTTGTGTAAGGAATGACGTTAAGGATGAGCTCTAGTTATATAAAGCATTGGTGAATCGATCCTTGTTTCTGGGCTTTGGAGAAGATAGTGTGACATTTGAAAAATGACCTTAATAGAAAGTTTTTCTTTCTAAGCCCTATAGTTGTATGTGATGACATAGCCCAAGGTGATGGTGTCTTCACTTAATGCTATCTTTTGTCCCAAAGGCAATTTTGCTTTAGTTACCCAACTGACATTGGAATAGACTCAGTGATGTTTTATTCATGAAAGTAGATCTTGTGAATATAGCTCCCAATACACCAGAGAGACAAAAATATTGCGACAATTGCACCTAAACTAATCTGTGGTTGTGTAACAAATTGACACATAAATTAAATTTCCACTGTTAATGCTTGCTTCCCTCTGTAATCATACTTCAGTCTGGAATTCAGCTAAAGTAATTAATTTAGCTCAGATCTGATCAACAAAGATCACCGAAAATTGGAAAGTATGGGGTCGTCTATTCTTGAACAACATGTGTCACGTAGGAAAGAATTTAAAGTTAAATCCATAACTCTGTGCCTGTGCTATATTTTATTGAATTTGACCAGTTTCTAGATACTTTTCTTCTTGAAAATTGATTTGTCCAATTGTGTGCTTGTCTTCATCTCCTATCCACCTTCATTTATTTCTTTACTCCTCATTGAGAAGTTATCTGCATGCCATCCATGTGCTAGAGGACTTTCCATTTTCTGTGTGATTGATCTTGGGGTAATGGGGAGTTTTCACTACACCCATGGTTAGGAAAATCACACCCTTTCATCTTTGGTTTCATCTTCTAAAAGAAAGAAGAATTGAGCTATTTTACCAGCTGTTGTGAACTGTTCAAATTTCCTCTGGGGGAGAAAAAGCAGTTGCTTTCAAAGCTCTGAGGAGTATCAAAAAATGCTCCTAGGGCTCAAAAAAAATAAATAAAAGGCAATGTGGACTTTCAAAGACTGCTCTGGGAGCCAAAGATAAAGTTTTAGCCAGAGTGAGAACCATTGAAACAAAAACCAGTATAAGCTACAGACAAAATCAGGAAGAGTATCTATAAATTTAGCTCAAGGGTAAGGGATGAATTAAAAGGCTGAAGGAAAATATATATGACACTTTTTCCATATTTTGTGCATTTGCTAGTTAAAGAAAAGACTTATTGATTCATGGATTTGATTTATTAATATGTCTCTTTACTTTTTAATCTGTTTATAGCTCCTTATTCTGTCAACAGGTTCCTACCTTATCTTTTGGAATCTGGAATTTCCACTTCAAATTTATCCTGCATGCACACAAATGCACACGCAAGTAAAATAAATACAAAAATTTAAAAGTAAGTGAAGATACTGTTTTCAGCAATAGCATTTGTGACAGACAGGCTCTAAGGTGGCTTTTAATCATGTCCTGTGAGTCATCCTTATGTAGTCCTATACACAGTGAATGGGTTTGTTGTGTGTGACCAAGAGTACAGAGCAGAGGTGATGGTGTGATGCTCAAGAGATTAGATGTTGAAAGACTGCTTTCTTCTCTTGGTGTACAATTTTGTTAACTTGTTCTCTCTCTCTGTGATCACCTGTCTCTCTGACTCTCTCTGTCTCTTTTTCTCCTCTCTGATCCTTTCTCTCTGACTCTCTGTGTCATCTTCTCTCTGTCTCTTTCTGATTTTTTTTTCTCTCTCTCTGATTACCTGCTTCTCTGACTCTCTCTATCTCTAGCTCTGTTTTTCTCTCTGATCCTTTCCTTCTGACTCTCTTTGTATGTCATCATCTCTGTTTGTATCTCTTTCTCTGATTCTTTTTTCTCTCTTTTTCCCTTTCTCCATCTCTTCTGTTTCTCTGATCCTTTCTCTCTCTTTTTGTCTTCTCTCTCTGACTCTCTCTGCTTCCCTCTCTCTCATCACCTGTGTCTCTGACTCTCTCTGTCTCTTTCTTTTTAATATATATCTCTGACTCTATGTCCCTCTCTGATCCTTTCTTTCTGACTCTGTCTCTGTCTTTCTCTTTTTCTGTCTGTCTGTATCTCTCTCCCTTCTCTCTCTCTGCTTCCTCTTGGGGAAGCCAACTACTATGTAGTGAGGACACTCAGGTAGCCTCTGGAGAAGCCCATGGTCAGGTAGCTGAGGACTTCTAACATTCACATGGGTGCACTTGGGATCAGACCCATTAACCTCAGTCAAGTTTTGAGATGAATGTGTAATCCCAGCTTAAAATTCCCTGCCAGAGAGGCCCGGAGCCAGATTCATTCAGCTATGTTGCCACCAGGTTTCTCACTCACAAAAACTCTGAGATGACAAAAATGTATTATTTCAACCACTAAGTTTGTAATAATTTTTAATAAACATGTAAGTAATACATATTTCTTTTTTTAAAAAAAAACTTACTTCCAATTTTTGGAACACTAAAATTTATTGTCTGCTTTCATGCCATTCCATATTTGTAATGTGCTTTGTTATTAATCAGATAGCATAAGCACCCAAATGACTGTGCGCACTGGCCACACCAGAATACTTTTAACTGCTATTGTCTTTATCCCCATTAATTTAATCCATGTCCTTCCTTCTGGGGCAAAAATTACCTCATCCTACATAAATAATTCATCCATTGAAATCAACATTAATTGTTCCATGAAACTATCCTTTGCCATATAATTAAGCTAAGCAACATGCGAGTCAATGAAACTGAGAATGAAAGCTATTATTTCTTTTGTCGTTCTTGTTTGTTGTTTGCATTTTTTTGAGGCAATGTCTCCTTTTGTAGCCAAGGCTATTCTGAAAATCTCAATCCCCTTGCCTAAATCTCCTGTGCACTGGGATTACAGGTATGTGCCACCATGCCTAGCTTTAAGAGTTATTATTTCTATAAAAACTAAAAAATATATTTAAAAAGTCTCCATAAAGTCATCTTGTATAGAAATCCTGTTGAGTTGTATACAAGATTAAAACAAAAAATTAAAACATTGAGGAAACAATATCAACATAAAATCCCTGAATGATTTTATGCTCAGATTACTTTAAGGTTCTTGATTCACTTTAAAGAAATCAAGTATGAAAAAATATGTGTGAATGAATATATCTTTCCTGATTTGAGATTAAAAATGAAAATTTACAGGTCAGTTCTTTCATACTGTCACTTTAATCCAATATCTTAACCACTGACAAACTGCTAGTCTTTTTCACATCAAATAAAATGTATAAAAGTTAAGTATGTATTGATCTGTTAAATCTGTTCAATAATATTAACAAAACTGAAGGCAAAAGAAACAATATAAACAGAAGATCTTCAGTCTTTAAAATGAAGAAATCTTTTCTTTTTTCCTTTTAGTGTTCTAAGGATCAAACCCAGAACCTCACACATGCAAGGCAAGCACTCTATGACTGAGCTAAACTTCTAGTCCCAGAAATCTTAATTTATTCACTTTCAGTGTCTTTCCACTGAAAAATTTATCCTTCTACCGAAGACTCTGTAGCACTTACCTCATGCTTTCTTAGATAAGGACTTTTGGCCAGATCCTCTAAATTCTTTTTCTTTTGACTACATTTTTTTTAAAGCAGTTATTTATTTTGATTTTTATTTGACCAACCAGCTTACCAAGATGTATTATAGTTGAGCAGATGTTTTAGATTTTTACTTTCTCTGCTTTCTAAAAGGTATTTCACACTAAATTAAGAAGGAGACTTCATGATATCTATCTCAGTTTTCTTTGTGTGTGTGTATATTAAAGAGTGATCACTGGTCTTATTGTCTCTGGAAATTCTTTGAGAGATATTAGTCTTTGGTTCCTTCAAAGAAGGGAACCAGAGCCTGCAACTTGTGAATCTATCTTCAATCTTTGTTTCACAACCAATTTAGCATCCTTTCCCTAAATGACATGAACATAACACTTGACAAACTTCTGCAGCATGGACATTTTTTATGTGATGATTCTCATAGTATCTTTCGATGTGTATGTACCAGGTAAATATTTTATTTTTTCCTGCTGTTTTATAAAGTACTTAAGGGAAGAGATTAATGTGTTCTATATTATTTTATGCCTCATAAACCCAGAGGGAGAGAGTGTGTGGCACATAGTGAGATGTGTACTGAGTGTATTTAAGTTAAACTGAATGGATAAATCCTAGTAGCTCAGGTAGGTGTTTCCCTGTTCAGCACACATGAACATTGCAGCTTGGCTACTGAAGCAAAATTTTAAGGGAAAGGCATTTCTCTTTGGAATACTATAAAGAGCACACCCCTGCCTGTCCCCCAGACATGCTGTCCTGTTATAATGAAATATTTTTCCTTTTGGGCCAATGGACCAGCAAAGAGGTATACTTAATTATAAGGCAGAGATGCTATTCTGAAGCTGTCTTGACCCTGAAGGTTTCTCTTTTCACTGCAGAAGATCATATGAAATTCAAAAGAAATGAAAGATAATGAAAGAGATCAAATGACTTTAGGGTCTATCTTTTATCTCTCAGTGTATTATTTTTGTTCTTTTGAAGAAATAACGTGTTGGCCAGGATTTATTTATTTATTTATTTAGGCTTGACATAAAATTATACCTGTACTTAGTACTTAAGCAAGCAGCTATATTACTATTAGAATTCAAATAACTTTGCCTTGCTACACTTCTTCATGTGGTACAGATCCCCTTGGTTATCCACCCTTTGGTTCTGTCATCTGAAAGTAGGAAGCACTCCACAGAGAGAAAATTACCCTAACCTCTTCCTGGCTTTCCTCAGATGATTTCTCTTAAGTTCAGAAGCTTAGATCTGTATTTATATCCTCTATATGTAATATATTTTGTTTTTCTTTTTCTTATTTTTTACCTCTGTCTTCATTATTTTGTATATACATACATATATAAATTCTAATGTATTTACTTTTGTAGAAAGAGTAAATCTTTTTGTTTCATGGTACAACTATTGACTTAATATATTTTAAATATTCATATCTATTCATTTTTCTCTATAGACAAGCTGAGCACATCAGATGTATTTCTGCATTTCTCCTACAACTGATACTTTTTTTTCTACTCATTGCTCTCTCTTTCAATTATTGCAAAAATTTGAACAACTCTCTTTCCATTATGATCTACTGTTAAAAGTTAATCTTGTTTTACTTATTATTTCTTCAGTGTAATGTTCCCACCAAAAACCAAAAACAAGATTCAATCTTTGCATACTCACATACATGCATTAAACCAACTTTTGTTCTCAGACAGGATAACACATAGATATTAGTAAGAACATTTAAATCCTGTTTTTCTGGCAAAGTTTTCTAACTACAATTTATATGGGAAAACCTGTTATGTGGATTTCTGAATCCCAAAGCAATGAATTCTGATTCAATTAGTTGGTCTCTGGTGGAGCCCAAAAACTAATGTACTTTAATCAATATCTTAGGTCATTTTGATGGATATATACACATTTGCAAACGGTAACCAAATACCACGAGAAAGATTTTATACCAAAAAGTCTGACATTTTCAGTAAATTTTAATTACATAATTTTTCAAAGTTGTCTTTATTTCATATAAAAAGTCCTGGAAATCTGGGATGATATTAGAAAGAGGTTAATTTATTCATATAATCAATAATACAAACATTACTGAGTGCTTCTAGTGTGCATGACCTTGAAGATAATCATAATATGGAGATAAAATTATCAGTCCTCAAGGAGCTTTAGTGAAGTGATAGTCTAGAAAGAAAATGAATTAGTAAAATATACAGTGAATTATGTTAGCTAGTAATAAGCCCAAAGGAGAACAGGGCAAAGAAGAAAAATCAGGTGTTATGATGAAATTTTTGGTTAGATGGTAAGGGAAGCCTGGCCTGTAAAACTGACTTAATCAAGAAAACCAGTGACTTAATTATGTTTGGATAAATCAGTGGTGATGTTCAAAATATTTGAAAAAATATATGGCCTGAACAAGTGAAGATCTCTTTGACTAATGATTGGAAACTGCTTCTATCCTCAATTTGCCGCCATCCTTCTTCTGATGCCCTCACAGCTCTTCCAGAACCAGAATCCTTATTCAATCTTTGATTTGAAGGAAAAGATGGTGATGAGGACATTACTAGGTGGTTCTCAGTGAAGGGGAAGACAGGTTAACCAAACAAGAATGGAAAACAAACTAGGAACTGGAGAATAACAGGCTATCTTGTGAAAAATCTGCCCATATTTCCCAGATTTTGTGGCACTTATCTCTTTATCCAAAGTCTGCAGAAAGACATAGTTGGATTAAATATGATCAGGTCACATGGATGTTCCTTGCCCATATTGAGGTATAAAAAGAAGCACTTGAAAGGAGAAACGCTTAGCTTCTGCTGCAGTATCATCTCTAGAGTTAGAGACCCAGTCTGTGTGTGAGCAATGCAGGGAGTTGATACCGACCACGGGCATGACACCTCTGAATCTGCAGACTCCACATTAATACCTACTAATACTCAGTTCGATTCCATTAGAACCATTATTTCCATGAGTATGTTTTGTAAACATTTGTGTATTAACAACTGGTGAAGTCTGATGAGTTGTACATAAAATGGTGACTCTTACAATGAATTCCACTGAGAGAAGCCAATTGAAGCTGAGAAATACATTTTCTTCTTCAGGACTTGAGCTGTTCAGTCAGGCTGGAATGTTGCCTTTGGCTGTGGACCAATTCTTACGATTGACAGCTAGGGAACAGAAGTCATTGAAAGGGGAGGAACAAGAAAATTGGGATGACACTTAGTGTGACTTATGAAAAAAGTAACAGACTTAATTGCTATCAGATGGGCTAAAAAGGGGAAAGTGAGAAGAACAAATAGTACTATTATGAGAAGACAAGGGGAGAGGAGAGAAAAGGAGAGGAGAGGGGATGGGGAGGGGAGGAGAAGGTTAGAGGGGAGGGGAGGGGAAGAGAAGGGAAGGGAGGAGAGGACAGGAAAGGAAAGGAGAGGAAAGGAGTAAAGATTCAGGCTTTCCAGTTCATTTGAGAAGAAGTGAAAGTGCTGAATATCATTATTCTAGCTTTGAGTGTTAAAATGAAGATTATTGTGGCTCAATATGCCTTCATATTATCCTATGCCTTTCTTCTTCCTGAGGTAACAAAGGTTTATTATTTATTGTGGTTTTGTCAGGGAATAATTGACATATGATAAATTGCACATACTTAGTGTACATAACTCAGTAAGTTTGGATATATATATATATTATTATATATAATAAAACCATTATCTCAAAAAAAAAAAAAAAGAAAATTGGGATGAGTTACCTATTTTCAAACAAAAATTAGGGAAAAATAATAAGAATTTTCAAATCATTCACCTTATCATTTTTATTGACTACAAAATATTTTATGTATTTTTTTTAAATTTTGGGTCATTTGTTTTGCGTCACAGCTTTCTGATCTTAATGACCTCTTCTTTTTTTGCAGCTGACTTTGTAAGAAGTCTGTTCTCTCTCCCACAGGAGTTTTGCAGTAATGGCATTTGCAGGAGGTGGTGACGACATTTTAAAACTTTTCTGACTGTGCTAGAAAATAAGACATCCATTGACATTTCCAACTTGAGAACAACGGCTCTTCATTAATTCTGAATTGTAAATGCCACTCTAGATTTGGTTGTTTTGATTTCCCTGATTCATTCATTTAATATTGCGCTTCTCAAGAGAATCATTTTTATTTTTGGTTTATTTATTCTGGTATCTTTCCACATACCCTTCTTTGTGATTGTACATTATTTAATTTACATATAGAAAAGATAAACTGAGGTGTTATAAATTGGCTCAGCTTGAGTATCAGACATATGTTGTAAGTTTAAAAATATTCTATCTTAATATATTTATTCATGGTATTAGCATGTAAGTGATAAGTTTAGTCCAGAATAAAAGTATTGGAAAATGCTAGTGTATCTTGATTAACTGATGTTCATAATCAAAGAAGAGGTCCCTTTATTCAAACAAATGATTAGGTAGAAATACAAAGTTTCAAAAAGATACATGTTATGAATTAACTAATTTTGCCTTCTGGTCTCAACTTTAAATCTTTCTCTTTGAAATAGAAGCTCACAGTATTTGAGGGAAAGGGCAAGTGTTGGGGGTATTTTTGAAGTATTCATGCAGAGACCTAGGAGATTTTGAAGGAAACTTTCTCTTCCTGAACATTTCTGTTCTCATTTTTTCCCTGATAACCAAGACAAACACTGTAGATGACAGAATCACCTCTTGGTGATTTTTAGAGACAAGATATTTTAGCTTTACTTGGAACATTGTGATCATAGTGGCTCAGTGTGAGTTTATCCATTAAAAAATTCTCAGATGATTCTTAAGCTCATTAAAGTTTAAGGACTATTTTTAAATAGTCCTTCTTTCCACATAGATTATAGCATTGAACACTTAAATAAAATAGCTTCTTCTTTTGTTCTCTAGAACATACTCTGAGAGTAACCTTAAAAACAGCTGCTAGTCAATTTTCCATCATTACAACAAAATAGCCAAGATAGTAAGCTTACAAAGAGAAAAGATTTAATTTGGCTCACAGTACATGATTTATTGACCCCATTGCTTTCAGCCTGTTGACAGAAGTACATTACAGACCAAAACCACTCATCTCACAGCCAGAAAGCGAAAGAGAGAAAGAAGAAGAAATTGGGGTCTCAGTATTCCTTCAAGAGCAGTGTCCTCAGTGGCCTTAGGATCTTGCAGTAGGCACCACCTCTAAATGGTTCCCCCACCTCTCAATGACATCAGAGACCAAGCCTTTAATATGGACTGTTGGTGGATATTCAAGGTTAAAGCTACAGCAATAGCCAGCATATTGAATAGTCTATACCATTCAGCATCAGATGCTGTTATGCTTTTTTTTTAAGTCCTTTTGTCTATCCACACAGTGCCCATTATATCTTATAACCTGCTTAGTAAGCTTTCCTCTAGAAAGCTGAGACGAAACACTCAGTTCTCAAGACTGTATCCTACCTGGAGACCTAATTACTGGATATCTTTCTATTGTTTTTACTTTCTACTTATGTTCAAATTAGCTTTGTGGAATGAGAGCATTCAAGATGTTGACAGGGTGCTGTATATTACAGTTAGCTGTCTCCAGTTTCTCAAACTGACAAAGTTGTTCTTCATCTGAGCCCCTCCCCACTCATACTACTACATCAGCCTTTTCCCATATTCCACTGCACTGCCAGTGTGTTTTCTAGTAGGCTCCTTTATGAGTAACTCTAGGGCAGGGTCTTGTATGAATTTGTGCATTCTTGGGCCCTATAAGGACTACCTGGGACCTGCAAACAAGATGTAAATACTTGTTGCACTAAAAGGAATTGAAGCAACCACAGTTTCTGGGCCAGAGGCTGATTATGATACAAAATCCAATTCTTGTGATATTTTGCCACTTCGTTCTAATCTTAGGGCTTTAATCACAACCTAACATATTACAGAAGTCCCAGGAACATTTTGTTCTTTGGTGAGATGATATTTACTTTAATAATTCAAAGAATTGAGGGCTCCTATTTTCTTTAGACTTAATGAAAAAGCATGATTTAAAATAAACTAATTATTGTTGAAGCCTAGTTTTCAATTTGAGCCAAAGAAAATGTGATTTAAAAAAAATCTTAGTCAAGCCTCCGGCATAACAATAGCAATCATTTTCTTTTCACTGTCTAAGTTGGAAAATAGTGATATCGTTTGTCTATATGTGAGCCTCAAGTAAGCACAATAGATTTGATAATAGTAATGTGCTAATTACTTTGAAAACAAATACTCATTTGAATTTCCTTGAACTCTTGGAAGTGCAAATTCTCCAAATTCTGTATTTTGCTTTACCCTAAAAATATTATATATAAATCAAACAAGTTAAAATTAATGCTGCACATTTTTCTTCTTTGAAACACATGTATGCATATTTTGCAAGATAATATAAACACAAGCAATGAAAAAAACGCCCTTTCAAAAGCACATATCTCCTAATTTTAAAACTACCAAAGATGACCTACTATCTAATGAGCTTATTTTACTAATAGATCTGCCAAAATTGTAAGTTTAAATTTCTTATTAAGTGGGCTCTTGTATAATCCTGGTTGGAGTACAACTGGTACAACTTTTGGAGGGAAATTTGACAAAATTAAAAGACTTAAGGATGAGTATTCTTATAACTTTTTATCTACAGATTTATCTTAAAATGTGCTCAAAGATGGGAAAAGTTTTTGATAAACACATTTATTGCAAAGTTTTAAATATGATTGTTCCAACATAGAAAAAAAAGAAAAAGTTCAACAATTGACCAAGATTTTTACTTGGTATAGGACTTGTGGTTACTATTTAAAGGAAAACAAAAGCATCTATTCTAGATGGGTGCTGGTAGTTTATGCCTCTAATTCTAGCTAAATGGGAGGCTGAGATTGAAAGATCATGTTTGAAGCCAGCCTAGGCAAATAGTTGATGAGTTCCCACCTCCAAAATAAGCAGAGCAAAATAGGCTGGAGGTGTGGTATAAGCAGTAAGCACCTGCTTTACAAGCATGAAGCCCTGAGTTCAAACTCTAGTCCCACCAAAAAAAAAGACCCAAAAATTAAAAAAAAATCTATCCTATATTTATGAAAATAGTTATGATGAACATTTATTTCTTTGGCAACCAAAAAAATAACAATAATTTTATTTAAAAATATGATGAATTGACATCTTTTGAAAATAAATTCTTTTTTTTACCAGAGGAAGGGTGAGTGGGTTCCCACAGCTTCCCAGTTTGCATGCAAAATGACAGGTCTTAATGACTAGAGATTGCTAGTTATGACCACCATGTGTATTCCTCCAGCTGAGAAGTGTAAGACCATAGATACGTGAACCACCATTTTGAGTCTTTACTCCCATTTCCTGCATGGGGAACAGGAAATGTTTCTCCCCTCTTCACCCACTTCTTCTTACTTTATCCTATTATACTAAAATAAATCCTGCTAAAACTTCTACCTTGTGAGACTCCTTACTGCAAGACACCTTGAAATGCTTTTCACATTTCTGGATGTCAAGCACCTGTGATTTTGTAACGAAACTAGGGAGCTGTGGGAACCCCATCACTCCTCTTCCAATCATTCCTGGTAACCTCCAAATTATCTTTCCATGACATGATGGTCTGAAGAATAATGGCTTTCAGCTTCATTCACACTTCTTGTAAGATAGTAATACATGGCACATAGTCAAGAAATAAATTTAGTTATCACATTTTGTAAAAGGGGATAATTTGCTTTCTTTAAGCAATAATCAAGTTCTTATAATCTAAAAACTATGTTATAACAATTCCACATGTTATGCTGATGTCAACTTACTTGTTGCATTCAAAGTCAGAATCTTGTACTGTGTGAGTTAAGAACAATACTTATTTTCACTGAGCTTACTGAATTGTCCTTTCTCAGTATCCCTCAGCTTGAGTTGCTCTTTCCTCTTTTCTGGGATACTGTGTGATGCTGTTCGTTAATCACTCTAGTTTATTTAGACATTATTATCTAAAATAATGTGCCCAGAAACAGCATCCAGTAAGGAGCTAGGCTACAAGACTTCTTCTCTTCATTTTACATATGTTATGCATCTTTCTCTGCTAAAGAGTGAACTCATTAAGAAGACTAAAGTGATTTTGAAGGACTGGTGTGTCCTCTAGTGCCTCTTTCACCAAGAAACACACATTGATTTTAGACCTCGTTTCCTTTGCTCTCCAGATCAAACTCTTCTCACCAAAATTCTGATTTTGAAACCAGAGTTTTGGACCTACGTCCCAACTTCTGAGATTCCACATTCCCAGTTAGGCCACTCACCCCTAGATACCAAATAGAGAGAGACATGGTGAAGGGTAAAGAAAGGTGATTTCTCACACAACCCAAGACCTGCTGTGGGAAAAGACAAAGTAAGCACTCAGCCCATCTTCAGCCATCTTTAGGGCACAGATACGAGCTTTATCTTTAAATAGACAAAGAATTAATATAGGGGACAAAAGATATGCATAAATAGTCACAGGTGTATTCCAGTAGTTGAGTGGGGATGGGCTGGCCATTATCTCAACCTTTGTTGTTTGAGGGTCCTGGAGAACTTCTTATTAATGTCATCACTTGAGGGGAGCAATCTGATTCCCAAAACATGATTACTCCTGCTCCAGGGTGCAGCCTCATCATTTTGGTTACTGTCCTCATTTGGACGGTGGTCTGTCCTGCAGGACTTTGCTGTTCCTTAGGGGTAATCCCTTGTTAAAGGATGTGATTGATAATTCCCGTCCTTCCTTGATTCTAAGCTGGCTGCTGGAAAGAATGGCCCATAGCAAAGGACAACAGGGACAAAATGGAGACAGATGACGATCTTTTTTTCTGTTTCTAGTTAGTTCATGGGCCCAAGTAGGAGTCAGTGCTTTCTTTTTTTATTTTGGAGCTGGGGTTTGAACACATGGCCTTGTGCTTGCTAGACAGGCTCTCTACCACTTAAGCCACTCTGCCATTCGTAGGTATTTTTGAGACAGCATCTCAAGAACTATTTGCCTGGGGCTGACTTTGAAATGCAATCCTCCTGATCTCTGCCTCCTAAGTAGCTAGGATTACAGGCGTGAACCACTGGAGTCCAGCTAGCAGAGGCATTCTTAAGCATCTCTTATAATTTCAGAACTATGTATGTCAATCTCTGGCTCATCCTCCCAAAATTCTTTTCTATTGGGATCTCAATCCTGGCCCAGAGAAGTGACCAAACTGTAGGCCTTGGACTCAGCTGACATTTTTTTAAAATATAGCATAAATTAATTTTACAAAGGGGCTTCATTGTGATATTTACACACATGCATATAACATACCTAAAGAAAAACACCTTGTCTATATTACTCTGTCTTAACTTTACCTTCTGTACCCACCTCCATTTTAAAAGTTTTCATCACGCTGTTATCTTACATATCTATCTATCTCTCTCTATATATAATGTAACTTCTATCATATTCAACCCCTATCACTCCAAAAGAAGATACCAACATTTTACAATGAGAATTTTAAGTGAAAATCAAAAAATCCGTTTCTTCTAAAAACAAAAAAACCCCAGAATCTCAGCTGTTAATCCATTAGAGTAAAGTAGGAGCCTGCAGATAGAGCAGCTTCTTTACTCATTGAATTGCCTGGTTCTCCAGAATTCTGGATTGAAGCCTTCTCTCTATGTATGTTAAATTTGGGACCATCCAGTTTGTACTGCTCCTTTGGGCTGCAGATCTGTTGATCTCAGGGAACAAACTTTGGTCTATGGTACAAATCCAAATCCAGCAAAACATTGGAAGAAAACATAACAGAGAGAGAAAAGTTAGTTTACCCCCAGTAAGTGAAACTACTCAAACACACACACCCAAACACACACACAACTCTTAAGGAATAGAATTAACTTTTATGAAAGCAGTATATTCAAAAACCTAAATAACAAAAACAGTAACAAGTCCCATTTTGTTATAGCCAAGTCTCCTTTACTTTCCCTGTGTCTTCTCTACCTTCCTTTAAGTCTTGGAGCTTTAAAAGGGTAGTTATTCAGTTCCTTGTGGCTTTTTATAATATTGTAAGGGCGTTTTTGAAATGTTTCATAAAATAAAGAATATGACATAAGGCTAAAAATAAAGGACATGTTCAGATACAAAGTCTCTTTTCTTCTGATTATTCAATTGGTGGAAAAACTTAAACCTAGAGTTCCCTTTTGCCAGGGGATACAAATACTTTTTAAAGCCCTACAGTGCTCTTTCTAGAAGCTGCTCAACACTGAGTTGTTAGTTTTTCATTTCAAGGTTTCACTAAGCAACATTTGTAGGGCATGTGTTCTCAGGCTGTGTTTGTGCCATTATCGTCATCCTGCTTCCTCTTCAGCATCAACACTATGTTGTTAAGGAGATTCATTTGCTCCAATGGCCTTGAGGACATGAGAGCGTCCTTCTTTCTTTATTCATCTGGGAGTGCTGAAGTTTTAGTTCCTGCAAAATACTAGAGTATAGCTATGTATGTCTGGTCTCTTGCTTTTCTCTGTTCCCTGCACTGATTAGAAAGCTCTGCTTCCTTTGGTGAGGAGATACAAAGTCTTGGTTGGGACAAATCTGAGATAAGAATTCCCAAAATGGATTAAGAAAATGGCATTTATATACAATGGAATTTTACTCAGCCACAAAGAAGAATAAAATTTTTTCATTTGCAAGTAAATGGATGAAAATGGAGAACATCATCTTAAGTGAAGGTAGCCAGGTTCAGAAGGGCAAAAGCCACATATTCTCTCTCATTTGTGGAACACAGGCCTAACACAAATGTAGCAATATTACAAAACACTGGTCATGTTGCAGGAAAAGGCGAGGGAAACAAAGTCACGGGGACCACTTTACAGGAAGCAGGAATTTTTATTATGCTAGCAAACTCAGAGGAGATAATTTCTTAAAATCTTGAGCCCTGATCAGAGTCAGAAGATGAGTTATATACCCCCAAGGTAGTGTATGTAACCAGGGGAGGGGTTGCAGTAGATGGTTCACAGGTGGTCAGAAAGACAAGCCAGTTAGCAAGCTGGTATAGTTTCCCCTCTATCCCCTTACAGATGATGGTCATGTTACAGGAAACCTTGCAGGGCCTAGCTGGAGGTCTGTGACACTTTTGAGTTTGCAGATGGCTGCTTGTGGTCCCAGAGTAGGAAATCCCAGGCAAACTCTAGACACCCAGTAAATCCCAGAAAAATAGCCACATTGGCTCCAATAGTCACACTAAGGGGAGGTCACTCATGAGAGGGTTAGGGAAACTAAGAACTTGAATAGGGTTGATATACTCATTACGCAAGAATAAATATAGAAATCTTAAACTGACTGAAACTATCATAAGAAAGTGACTAAGATAGAATGAAGAAAATTAGAGGAGATAAACCAAGAAATACCTCAAGGAAACTCCCTGTGTAGCTACCTTTATCATTAAATGTCATGTTTTTCATTTTCTCTTTTTCTCCTACAAAATCAGAGAACAGGAGGGCAGAACAAGTCCTGCCCAGGAGCAAGGGCTGGCACCAGTGAGAGGGGGGAGGTATTGCATGGTAAATATAGTGCAATAAATGTGTACACAGGTAAATGAAAAAATGATCCCTATTGAAACTAGTCCAATAATTGGGGGAGGTAAATTCATGTATGATATATTTGATACATTGTAAGAACCTGTGTAAATGCCACAATGTACCCCCACCCAGCACAACAATAAAAGAAAAAAAAAAAAAGAATTCCTGTGGGAACTGTAGCTTCTTTGAAGGCCCTTAGGACAAACTTCTGATTAACTATCTCATGCTCACTTTCAAGTAAGTGGATTACAAAAGGAAGCAGTCTGCCTGACCACATGCTTCAATAGTCACTATTTTTAAAAGTCTTCTTTGGTAGTATAGAAATTATGTTGTTTTGATCTTAAATATTGTTTGAACCTTCCCAACAAAGACTATGGATTTATATTTTATGCTTTGATCTACTCTTTCTCCTTGCAATCCTGAGAAATTTTTCATAGTAAGAGAAAATTAGAAAGTATGGGTTGAGGCTCTATTGACATGAAGATCACATAGCCACAGGCAGGATCTTCATAGGATTGCATGGACAGGAGAGTTGTCTAATAGTGTCCAATGTTAAGACTGAGATTTCAGGCACTTGGATTTTCACAAGGGGTGGTATAGAGAGCAAAGGTGTTTCCTGATTTAAATAGTGACTATGGAAGTTAACTGGGTTACACAGGAGAAAGGACAGTGGAGGAGCAGGTGTTATGAGCTGAGCTCATAGCTGTGTAATGACCCAGAGGCTGGAAGTTCACATATAGAACCCCTAATGACCACGGAGTTAGTGGGCAAGTCAGAGGGAAACTCTGAAACTGTGTGGCAATAGCAAATAGTTCAATAGAACTGGTCAACAGAGCATAAGAAAACATGGCAAGCCAGGTGTCTGTCCTTAAGGCACATCAGTTTACTTTGGGAAAGTCATAACACAGGCAAGTGTTTGATCAAAGTAGTGCTTTCCTTGACTCAGGGTAGCAGGAGACGGCATGGTATGGTGAGGAAAAGAGACATGATTTTGAGACAGTTTTTGTTACATTTTCAAGCTGGTGAAGATAAACAAGGGTCTACCCTAATAAAGTGATAACATAGTTTGGTCTAAATATAACTAAAAATATTCCTGTCCTTTATGTTTTAGGGAAGCAAAGTTACATTAACATTAATATTAGAATTTTTTTAGTTGGAAGTTTCCCTCTACCCCTCCAGTTGTTCTGAAATTTAATTTCTTTTCTAAGTTTCCCTCATTTATATTTAGGAAAACCTTTTTTTTCTTCTTAGAAGCCAAGGCCAACAAGTAAATTTCTGGAAATAATTGACCATAGTCACCTTTATAGTTCCTCCATGAGTAAGCTGTTCAGCCAGATGGAATGATACCACAGGCTACAGCATTTCTCTGGAGAAAGCTACCCAGAGGGTTCAGACTGTCAAACTCTTCATAGCAGCTGCCTGCATGTTCCATTTCTTCTGTGAAAACAAATCCTTTACCTTTTTTTTTGGCTTTTATTTATGTTTTTTGAAAAAATTAAAAAAAATTTTTTATTGTTATGTGGATGGGGCACATTGTGGCATTTACAAAAGTTCTTACAATATATCAAATATATCATACTTGAATTCACCTGTCTACCATTCTTCTTTTTCGCTCCCTTCCTCCCATTCCTGGAGTAGTTTCAACAAGTGTCATTTTTCCATTTACATACATGTGTACATAGTATTTGCACCATATTCACCCTCCCACACCTTTTCTCCACCCTCTTCCCCACACATTATCATCATTATTATTATTATCATTGATGGGACTGGGATTTGAACTCAGGATTTTGCACGTACAAAGCAGGCGCTACTACTGCTTGAGCTACACCTTCAGTCCAGTTTTTGCTCTGGTTATTTTTGGTGACAAGATCTTTTGAACTATTTACCTGGATTGTCTTCAAACCATGATCCTCCTGATTTTCCTCCCAAGTAATAGGATTACAGACATATGCCACCAGTGCCCAGCACAAATCCTTTAATTTTATCCAATATTTTTTCTTGGGTTAGAAGAAAAACAGAAAATCATTCTGCTTTTCCAACTACCTTTCTCAGGTACTTAATATAAAACCATTTGTTTTATATACAGGAAAAACACTTCTATTTTCCTTTCAAAACACATAGATCAATTGAAGAAAACTAAAACAAAACAAAACAGAAATAAGTCAGAGACCTATTCATTAGAACTTAGAATAACCTTAGGGTGACCTCTCAAACCCAAACCAGCCTCTACTTAAGCTCCATGAAACCTATCTTAGCTGCTTGAAATAGCTCACACTAACTCTGATTTCTCTTAGTGTTTATAAACTGAATTTACAAACTTAGCCTTCTCTCACTGGTTTCCTTGATTCTATGTCATTTTCTGCTTTTCTTATCTCACTACAAAATGTTCCTAATGTTTAAAGATTCTTCATCAATTTCTTGTGTTAATCTCCCTAGTATATGTAGTTGATAGCAATTTAATACATGAAGTCATATGTGTGCCTACAGAACAGAAAAGATTCATGGACATGAGCAGTGGAAACACTGTAAGATTTTTTTAGAGTAAATAAATCTGGGGAAATTTGGCAAAAAAATTAAGAGTTGATGTCTGTTGGGTGACAGGACCCATAATTAAATTCATGCTAATGAAATGTTTCTACTAACAGGCACTGCTTTTGTGATGATTGTGACCTCCAACCAATGTCTCCTTACCTAATTTACTCAGGATGAGAACACTGTGGGAGAAAGCCTGAGATTGCTGCTACTGGACAGTGACAGATGGAAACATTGGTGCAGACCTGCCCTTATCTTCCCATTTGAAAATGCCACTATTTCCAAAGTCTACACATATGCAAGGTTGTTCCAAGGGGAAGATTGAGATCATGATATGAAAGGTTTGGTACTGGATGGCCAAAATCTGTCAGATATTCTTTAAGGAATGTAAGCTCATTATATTCATAATTTTCATTGTATTTTATTCTGGAATGTACTGTATACCTATCAACATATTATTAGTCATTTAAAGCTCTTGATTCAATTTTCTGTCTTTAGCATACTAGAATTTATCCTTCATTTAACTATATAAACATTATTATGAAGCAAAAGAGAAATTTATTGAAGCTCCTATATATCTTTAGCATTATTTACTTTTAAAAATAAAATTTTCATATTAACTATTTGGATAATTCCATACTTTCACCAAAGCATGATTTTTTGTGATCCTCTACCTTAGCCTGTGGTCATAATATTGGACATTATGATCCATTATTGACTAGTTCTGTTTTGTTGGCTAACATAAGCAGTAAGAGAATCATCATCCTTATGTATACAGTCCTTTTCCTACTTCTGGATTATTTTAACATAAATTCCTAGAAAAGAAATTACAGAATTAAATGTTACAAACATGCCAATTTATCCTGAAAGATACTAATATATTACTTTCAAATACAGTCAGCATTTCTAAGGTTATTTTGAATAAAGCTGCACAGAGAAAAAGTAAATAAGATGATTCAAACTTCAATTAATGAACTAGCATATATACATATGTAGTTACATACGTATACATTTGGCTATATATGCTACCATTTCAACAGAGAAGCTGATTGCTTTAGGCTCTTAAAAAAGATCAAAAACCATACACACACACACACACGCACACACACGTACATCATACTACAAAGAAGAATACTCTGAGTCTGACATATGATATAGCTGTTTGATCATCTTGGCAGAAATCTGGGCTTGACGCTCATAAGTAGTGACATGTTAGTACTTCATTAAAAATTGTTATTTGCTGAAAAAAGAAACTATTCCAGAACCACCTGCATCTGAATAAAATACTGAACATGTATGTTGGAGAAACTATAAAAAGTAGCTATATAAAATTATGGTAACATCTGAGGTTATGAGGCTACTTATAAACTTTAAAGATGACAGTATGAATCTTTGGAGGCAGCAAAGTACTCATGGTAAAACATGGCAGGAAGTAAAAGAACTTAACTGTGGAAAGAGTTTTACTATGGAAAAAAGAGAGGGAGTAATGGAACGTAACTCTTCGGGCTTTACTCTTTCATAGGTACAGGTAAGCAGATGATCTGCTTTCCTGCCCATCATAAAGGGTCATAGCCAATACTGTAACACGTACTTACAAAGTGCTTTTGCTGAAAAGCACTGACTCCTTACTTGGGCTCATGAATTAGTTAAAAACAGGAGAAAAGTTCATTCTCATTCTTGCTCTAGTGACAACCCACTTTCAGTCTATTGAAAGTGTATTCCTTTCCTAATAAACTTTGCTATCATTTTCACTACAAAACCAAACCAAACAGGAAAAAAGCTTGCCATCTGTCTCTGTTTTTACATCTGTTTTCTTTCCTCTGAGCTATTCTCTCTGTTGTAGTCACTTTGAAATCACCTTGGAATGTAGGAAGGACAAGAACGATCAGTAACATCTGTATAAGAAACAATGGAGACAACTGTTCCCAAAGAAAGGAATAGCAGAGGGAATAGCCAGGCAGACCACCTGCCAGGCAACAATGACCGCTTTTTTTTTTTTTTTGCAGTGCTGTGGCTTGAACTCAGAGCCTTCATCTTGAGCCACTACATCAGCCTTTTTTTTTTTGTGATGGGTGTTTTCAAGATACAGTCTGGCAAACTATTTGCCTGGGCTGGCATTGAACCGTGATCCTCCTAATCTCTACTTCCTTAGTAACTAAGATTACAAGTGTGAGCCACCGGGCGCCTGGCCAACAATGACCACTTTATCCTGACCAAATTGCTCCCCTCAAGTGACAATAGCAATAACTCATCTCTGGAGCCCCTCAATAATTGTCAGCCAGACCATTCTTTGACCAGCACTGTTTAATAATTATGCATAACTTTCACCCCCTGCCCCAAATTCCTTATTTAAACCTAACGCTCTTGTCTGTACCCCCAAAGTTGGACTGAAGTGCTTACTTTTCCTCTTCCAAAGGCAGCCCATGCTGGATTGATAAATCTTTTTCTGTCCTTCACTATTATTTGTCTGTTTACATGGTATGTTGAAGTGATTGACTCACCTGACATGTGATATCCATGAAGTTTGGGCCTGGGGCCTAGAACTTAACAAAAAGATAGGTTAACCAAGAAAAGCATAAGAAGATGGTAGTTAAAAGTAATGTTTAAATTTATGCTAAGCATTTTTGTGCTAGAGTTGATGAATTATGGACAGTCATATAGAAATAGATTGGCCAAAAAATGTATGATGTAATAGTTATAAACTGAGTGGGGAAACTCCACAAAGACCTGGCTGTTTGGAATTTTTTCTTTAGAAAAAATTTATCTTGAATGTCTCTGTACAAATATTGTACACAATATTTGTATAGGTCCACATAGGACAAAGAAGAGAGAATTCTTAATCAGTTAGTTGAGAGTTATGTTTTCCTTTTTTTTTTTTTTTTTTTTGTGGCACTGGGGGTTGAACTCAGGGCCTACACCATAAGCCACTCCACCAGCCCTGTTTTGTGAAGGGATTTTTTTTTTTTTTGGTAGGAATAAAATGAATCTTCATATCTTTTTTTTTCTTTTATTATTATTCATATGTGCATACAAGGCTTGGTTCATTTCTCCCCCCTGCCCCCACCCCCTCCCTTACCACCCACTCTGCCCCCTCCCTCTCCCCCCCACCCCCTCAATACCCAGCAGAAACTATTTTGTGAAGGGATCTTTTGAGATAGGTTATCAGAAACTTTTTGCCTGGAGCTGGTTTTGAACCTCGATCCTCCTGATCTGCCTCCTGAGAATTTATGATTACAGGCATGAGCCACTGGCGTCCTACTAAGTTTTCCTTTAAATACTACTTTGCTTTTCTGATTTATGAACATAAATCAAGACTCTTGGATCTTTCAAAGTAGTGTTTTATGTTTATTCCTCCTTTTTTTTTGATTCAACTTTATTCAAATAAAAGGGCATCCTTCTTCCCACTGTCCTATAGGACTATAACTCAAGCACGCATGTGTCTGTTTCTACATTCTCTTTTTTTCCCATTGATCTCTGTCTGCCCTTACACTATTATCACAGTATCTTTATTGCTATAGTGCTACATTCTTGATAACTGGTTGAACAAATTCTCTAACCCTTCTCAAGAATGGTACAGTTTTGAGATATAATTGACATATGGTAAAATTCACCTATTTAAACTACATAATTGAATGTAATAGAATGTATAGTCATATTTATATGCAACCATCACTGGTTCTTAGTTTTAGAGCATTTTTACCACTTCAAGAAGAAATTCTATATCATTTGGTTATCATCCTTTATATTTCCCCACTCCCCTCATCCCTGAGCAACCACAAATAACCTCTCTATGTAGATTTCCCTGTTCTGGACTTTCATATGAGTGTAATTATATAGTGACTATTTTTTTGGTATCAATTTCTTTCACTTAGCATGTGTTCAAGATCCATCCATGGTATAGAATGCAGACTCCATTCCTTCTCATGGAATAGCCTTCCATTATATAGATAGACCACATTTTCTTTACATTTCTTGGCTATTGATGGACATGTAAGTTGTTCCTAACTCTTGGATTATGAATGATATCAAATATCCATAATATACACTCATATAAGTTTTTATGGGGATATAAGTTTTAATTTCTCTTGAGTATATATCTAGAAGGAATATTGCTGGGTCATAGGAAGCCCTCTATTTAATCTTTTGAGGAACTGGATGGTTTTTGATTGCCATTTTCAAACAAAAGTATGTGAGGGTTCCAGTTTCTCCACATTCTTAATAATTCTTGTTATCATCTGCTCTTGATTTTGGCCATCCTGCTTTGCGTGAAATGATATCTGTGGCTTTGACTTATGTTTCTCTGATGATTAATGATGTCAGGAATATTTTCATACACTTGTTGACCACTTGTACACCTTCCTTGGAGATTTGTTTCTTCAGATCCCTGCCCATTTTTAGTTCTATTTGTTCATTACAAATTGAAAATTCTTTATATATGCTAGATAACAAGTCCTTTATATGGTACAGACTTTTAAATACTTTTCCCTATCTTTTGGATTGTTTTTTCACTATTTTGGTGGTGTTCTTTTAAGAACAAAAGTTTTAATTTTGAGGAAACTTGATTTTTCAATTTTTCTTTTGTATTATGCTTCTATGTCATATCTAAGAATCCTTGCCAGATCCAAAGTAATGAAGATATTCTTATTTATTGTCTTATTCATTCTTATAACCTAAATGTAGTATCTTATACATTTAAAATAAGCTTAATACATGTTTACCTAATGAATTAATTACCAGAACATCAAAAAGGATGAATGCAGAAGGCAGAATTGTTTTTATTTTTCTGCAATATTGGCAAATTGAAACTTTAAATTATTCATACCATTTGCTGTGTTTAACCATTATTATACTGCTGATATGTTTCTGTATTCTGTATCAAACTTGCAATTAGATGGAAAATATTTTTGCAACTCCGTGGTTAAGCTATCCTAAAAATTAGTATTTTCAAAGGTAGTTTATTAGATTAATTTTTTTAAGAAAGCATCATCAATTCATTCACTTTTCTAAAAAAGAAAAGTTACTCTGTGCTACTTTAATTTTAAAAATATATTCTAAAGTTAATTGTTTTAGTAAGGTCATGATCTGTGTAGTTTATTCCATCCCGATTAGCACATTATTCCTGAATTTCTCTTCAGAGAAATAAAACTAAAATCATTTAAGGTATTACTAGTTGCTGTTTTTATAAAACTTATTTCTAGATTTTATCAGATTGTATTCATTATGGGAAAAAGCATAAAATACAAGTAAACAAAAAATTTAAGAAAAAAAACAACCAGGTAGACAGTCCAGCTGAGGCAAAGCAAGATGGTAGCCAAGTGCTATCCCTCAGCTACTGTCTCCAACAATATACCAGTGTGAACCACTATTCATGCAACAAACTACCTCTACAAGAGCTAAAGAAACCAGGTGAGAGATCATAGTGCTTGTTTTTTATATAACAAAACAAACAGATCTATAGGTCAGGAAAGCAACCCACATTATCCCTCCTCCAGCTCCAAGCAGCCCAGCAAAGAGATGGAAGAAAGAGAGAGGATTAAGTTCTAGTTTTAGAATTGAATCCCTGTACTAGGCTACCATAGTTTAATGCAGTGTTAGGCATCACGGGATGACCTCTACTGCTAGATCAATACCTGTGGGCTGAACTGCTGGAACTGCATTAAGCCAGACAGGTGACAGTCTTCCCAAAACCTTCTCTAACTTTAGCATGCAGAGTAAGGAGCAAGACTCCACTTGCTGAGGAGCCGGAAATGAAAGCTAGCATAAGGCTTTGTCTTGGAGCCCAACAACAGACCTGTTATATCAAAAATCAGCAGAAACTAAAGGTCCCATTCTCAGGCCAGAGTTCATGGATAACATCTTTAAATGACTCCAGCGCCAGAATGAGACCTGTGTACTGGTGGGAAAGTTTGAGGTTTCAGGCTGTATCATTTCCATCCACACTTCTCCCACGAGAGTGTAGGCCCTTGTGACTATGAGAGTCAGCTGCAAGCCAACTAAACCCAGGAGGCCAAAGAACTGTCTAACTACCATCCTGTAACCTCAGGCATCATAGCTAGAACAGGTCCCAGCCAGAAATCTGCATCCCAGTGAGACAGATTATTGTTTCAGCCTGCTTCATCACCAGATGTGATGTAGGTTTTATACTCCAGAGAGTGTGTAACTCCTTGCGGCTGTAAGACTCAAGTGCAACTCAGCTTAGAATCAGTCTAGATGGATAAAAGATCATCTTCACCAGTATTACCCCAACTTCAAGTAGCATAGAAAAACCCTATTTACTGGGGGTTGAACGAAGTAGTAAGTTCAAGACTTTGCCCTGGGATAATGAAACTTGACATTGTCCTGCCTGTGAATGAAGCATCTAAAACAGCACTCATGCCAGGGAAAGACATGTGGCTCCTGTCTATCAGTCTTCTATTATAGCCAGCATCACCCATGACTGATTTGAGCAGTATTAGCCATATGTCCACATAAGCAATAGGCAACCCATAGCGTGTAGGCTTTAATCTTACTTCAGTGGTACACTGGTTTTCATAGGCTGTAGGTTCACAGTGTGACACAGTTTGATGGTATTGGTAGCCACATGTATGCCATAGGAGTGTAAGACTGTTCCATCCATTGACTCTGAATAGAATAGGGAAGAATTCATCAGTACCTAACCACAGACCAGTAACTGTAGACTAGGCACTTGCACCTACCCTATTTCTGAGCAGAGGATTGTGGGGATAGATTGCTCTCTCAAGGTATTCTCCCAATTTTTTTTTTTTTAATAAAAATTCAACAGTACAACCCAGACAAAACTGGGCTTGAGGACTGGAGGTATTGCTCAGGAGGTAGAGTGCCCACTTTGCAAGCATGAAGTCCTAAGTTCAAACCCCAATCCCATCACACACACACAAAAATAAAATGGTTTGAATTTCCCTATAGTAATGAAACAGTGACAACACACCAACAGGACTCCTGGGTAATCTAGACCTAGGTGCCATCCAGTGATGAAATAGTAGAAGTCACTTCAGGTACAGAGAACATAAGAAGTCTGTAAAGACAAACACAGACAAAACCAAAGTAAGAAAATAAAAGCAAAGTAAGAATAAAAGCAAAGTAAGAATAAAAGCAATGCTAAGGTGATATCACATATTGGTAAGCATGAGGGCTTTCAGGAAACCATGACCCAGAAAGTGTTAGAAATAGACCAGATAGTATCAGTATTGGAGAGCTTTCAGAGAATTTAAAACAGCTATTTTTAAGAAACCAATGAGTTTGAATAAGACACAGAGAAAACATTTTAATACTCTTAACAAAGAAACTAACAGAGATGAAAGCATTTAAAAAAACAGAAATTCTTGAGCTGAAAAATACACGTAATAACATTAAAATGCATTTGAAAGCATTGATAGTAGAATAAATCAAATAGAAGAATTATTGAGCTTGAAGACAGGAGAAAAAGAAAAAGTAGGAATAAAGACAACTTACAGATTTTCTGGGAAAATAGTAAAAGAGTAAACATTCATGTCATTGGGATTCAGGAAGGACTGAAGAATGCCAAAGGGACAAGAAATTTATTCAAAGAAATAACAAAAAAAAATTTAAAAGCAAAATAAAACAAAACAAAAGCTCAAAGAAATCATAATACAAATCTTCCAAACCAAGAGAAGAATACATATATCTAGGTATAAGGTGGCCAAAAGCCATCAGTCAAATTTAGATCCACTAACTATACCCTTATGACATCTCATAATCAAACTCTCAAAGTTGGAAAATGATGAGATGATTCCCATGGCTTCAAGATTAAAGCAAAACAAAACAAAAACAAAAACAAGCAAAAAGCACCTAGGGGCATCTAAATTAACTTGAGAGCAGACTTCTCAACAGAACCCTTTAGGGCTAGGAGAAGTGGCCTGAGATTTTTCATAGCATTGAAGGAAAAACAAACAAGCAAACCTGACAACTGAGAATACTGCACCTGGCAAAGCAATCCTTTAGAAACACAGGAGAGATAAAGACATTCCCAGACAAACAAAAACCTGAAAGATTATCTTCATCAGACCTGTTCTGTAAGAAATGCTAAAGGATATTCTTCAAACTGAAAGAAAAAGATTTTAATGATGAAGAAGAAGATGTAGTTTATTGGTTACTTTTGTATCACTGTGACAAAACACCTGACAGAAACAGCTTAAAGGGCAGAACGGGACCTGCCTGAAACTGACGGGGGTGTTGGGAAAAACGCCACACAAAGAAAACTCATGAGAAAACTCACGTCCAAGGGCAGGGTTTAATGGCAGGTATGAGGTAGTGCAGGAAGAAGAAAGGACAAAAGGGAAGGGGTTCAGGCCAGGCATGGCCTTTTATAGGAGAGGGAGGGTAAGGGGCTGGCGCATATGCCGGGGGTCCCTGATGGAGGTGGAGCTTGTTTTTGGGAGCACGGGAAACCTTGTTAAGGGGAGGCAATAGCTCCATTTTCCATGAGGTGCCGCTAATTTATAAAATGGTGGCATTATTGTTCTATCATTCCCCCATTTTTCTTTAATAATAATGAAGATAGGGGCTGAGGATCAGGAATTGGGGCTTCCTGCTGGCAGGGGGCATTGTGTGGGGCGGGATCCTCAGGCTCCTGTGGCGTCCTGGATGGGGCCTTCACAGTAGTTTTCTGGGCGGTTTTGGAGAGGTTGGTATCCCTGGAGGCACAACTGGTTAAATTTTTGGTTAGCAATAGCAAAAATTTGCATAGGGTCTAAAAGAAATCCTTGTATTGTTCTTATGATACAAGGGAGGAAGCTTAAGAATATGAGAGCAAGAAATACAGGCATTAGGATGGGCATTAACCAGGAGAACCACTGTGAAATATTGTTCCCTAGAGGATTCCAAGAGTCCTCCAATTCCCTTCTCCATTTTTCTAATTGTTCTTGGAGTTGCCTAATTTTATTTTTTACTGCTCCCGACTGGTTAACATAGAAGCAGCACTCCTCTTGTAAAAATAGGCAGAGACCACACTTTTCTGCAGTGAGCAGGTCAAGGCCTCTTCGGTTTTGGAGTACAACTGAGGCTAGGGAGTCAAGTTGTTTTTGTAGGGTTAGGATAGATTTGGCCACTGTTTGAAGATCACTTATCAATTGATTAGAGAGTTTTGTGTGGTAGTGGAGAGAAGTCCCTATTCCTGCAGTTCCCTTTCCCATGGCAGCCGTTATTCCCAGGGTGGCTAACAAGGGAATGGCCTGGATTGCCCATTTTGATCGAAGATGCGCGGTGAGGGGGATATGGGTAGGTCCTGATCTTCTGTAATAATGTCCATGTCAGGGACCAAAAATACCAGAGTGCAGATGCCCTTCCAGGCTTGGGGTAAACAGGGATATACACTCTGAACAAATAAAAAGAGAGTCCCGGAAATGGGGGGGCAACAGATATTGTTCCCGGTTTTGTTGGCTGCCCTAGTAGTGTGACATTTTTTTGTCACCAGGGAACCTACCTCGACTATCCCTGAGGAACTCTGTAGGCAGAGAGGGGCTGGCTGGAAGAGGGGAACTGGGGAAAGGGTGGAGGCAGTGGGCCTTTTGGTGAAGGAACAGTTTAAGGTAAGAGGTGTGGAAATATTTATGGGGCTGGCAATGAAATATTTATGGAGCTGCCATCAATGAACCAAGTGTAGTCAGCCTGAGAAAGGGTGCCCTCCTGAATGTGGTCTGGGCAGGGAAGGAGCTCTTCAAGGATCTCAGGGCAAGAGTGAACTAGGGGTGTTGAAGAGAGAGGAAGAAGAGTAGCTGGGTTAAGTGGGGGACATGAAATGAAAGTTAAAGTGGGATCCTCGACCAAGGCCACCTGGAGGGATAAGATATGAAAGGGGGGCATGGAGTAAAGTCCCTTATATGTGAGGAGTTCCGAGAGGCTATGGGGGGAGTAAACAG
Source organism: Castor canadensis (assembly GCF_047511655.1). Taxonomy (NCBI): domain Eukaryota; kingdom Metazoa; phylum Chordata; class Mammalia; order Rodentia; family Castoridae; genus Castor; species Castor canadensis. The sequence goes on along the minus strand of NC_133390.1, from coordinate 13,938,880 downwards.
TAAGGGGGGACCCAAAGGTAAGTTTTTTGCTTTCCTGGATTAAGAGAGAGGCGGCAGCCAGGGCCCTGAGGCATGGGGCCCATCCCCTGGTTGTGGGGTCTAACTGTTTGGAGAGGTATGCTACTGGAGCAAAGGAGGGCCCTATGTTGTGTCCCAGAACTCCTAGGGCAAACCCTTGCCTCTCAGAGACATAAAGGACGAAGGGACGAGTGAGGTCTGGCAAGCGAAGTGCCGGGGCTTGTAAGAGGGTTTTAAAATGACTTGACATAGGCTGAGAGGGGTCCAGGGGGTCTTGAATGGAACCCTTGGATGCCTCATATAGAGGTTTGGCTATTAGACTGAAGTTGGGTACCCAGGCTCTGAGATAGCCAGCCAGACCAAGAAAGGAGAGAACTTCAGCCTTAGTGGTGGGGGCAGGGAGAGAGGCTAGCAAGGCCTTACGATCTGTGGTGATAGTCTTATGAGTAGGGGAGATAGATAGGCCCAGGTAAGTTACCTGGGTGAGAGACATTGAGCCTTGTTAGGGAACACCCGGTATCCCTTTTTTCCCAGAAAATTAAGCAGGAGGGCAGTGTGTTGTTGGCTATCCTCGAGCGAGGGGCTGCAGAGCAGGAGATCATCTACATACTGGAGGAGTTTACTTGGGGAGAGATGGAGGGTAAGGTGATCCCTAGCCAGAGCTTGGCCAAAGAGGTGGGGACTGTCCTGGAACCCCTGAGGCAGAACAGTCCAGGTCAGTTGTTGGGAAGTATGAGAATCTGGATCAGTCCAGGTGAAGGCAAAGAGGTTTTGGGACTGTAGGTGGACCGGGATAGTGAAGAAAGCGTCTTTTAGGTCCAGGACTGTGAAATGGGTGGTGGTACTGGTGATGAGAGGCAGGAGAGTATAGGGGTTGGGTACCATCGGGTGTATAGGAGTCACTGCTGCATTGATTAAGCGGAGGTCCTGTACCAGCCGATAAGACCCATTGGGCTTTTTTACAGGCAGAATTGGAGTGTTATAGGGGGAGTGGTTTGGGCGAAGAAGGCCCTTAGAGAGAAGCTCTGAGATGATAGGCAATATTGAATATTCAATAGGTGATATTGAAGTTGGTTTGGGAAAACAGAGGGGTCCTTGAGAGTAATAAAGATTGGCTTGTGATGGGTAGTGACTGCAGGGTTCTGGAGGTCCCACACAATGGGATCTACCAGTATAGCAGGTAAGGGCAAGGGGTCGGGAGGGGCTTGTGGAAGCAGAGCGCCCATGATGGCAACGAGGGGCTGAGAGGATGGAGACAAGGAGTTAATGGGTCGTGGCTTAAGAGGGGGTGGGTGTAAGGTGAGAGTGGCCTGGAATTTTGACAAAATGTCCCTTCCCAAGAGTGGGGTGGGGCAATTAGGGAGGACTAGGAAGGAGTGAGTAAAAAGTGTATCTCCCAGTATGCAGGTTAGAGGAAAAGTCATTAAGGGCTGGGTAGGAGTTCCCTCCACCTCGACTATGGAGGTTAAAGAAGGCTTGGTAGGTCCCCAGAACTCCGGCAAGGCAGAAGAAGTGGTGCCAGTGTCCAAGAGGAGAGAGATAGGCCTACTGTCAATAATGGCCATTACCCTGGGCTCCCGTGAAGTTATGGTCCTCGGGCCTGGGAGTCCTGGGCTCCGTCAGTCCTCACCCGCAGTCACCAGTCCTAAAAGATCAGTTAGGGAGGAGGGATGGTGGGGGGGGCTTAGATCCTCTGCCTTGAAGGATGGAGGGGCAGTCCATCACCCAGTGGCCCTCCTGTTTGCACTTAGGACATGGCCCCGGTGGGTGGTGTGGTTTAGGACAAGCATGGGCCCAGTGTCCCTCAAGGCCACACTGAAAACATGGGCTGGGAGGTGTTCAGGATTTTCTCTGGCCTCAGGAGTTAGAGGTCAGAGGCTTTTGCCAGAGGGCTTGTGCCAACATCTGGAATTTAGCCTTATCTCTCCTCTCCTTATCAGCCCTTTGTTGTTCTTCTTGGTAATTATAGACTTTGAAGGCCACGTTTAAAATTTCAGCCTATGGAGTCTGAGGGCCATTTTCTAGCCTTTTGAGCTTTTTTCTGATATCTGGAGCTGACTGGGAGATAAAATGGGTCATAAGGATAATTGTCCCATCCTTAGTTTTAGGGTCAACTTTTGTATGGCATCGTAGCACCTCTGTGAGCCGGGACAAGAAACTAGCTGGATTTTCCTCTTTTTCTTGTTGGATTTCTCTAAGCTTATCAAAATTAACAACCTTTTGGGCTAATTTTTTTAATCTCACCACTAAACAGGTAACCATCTGATCCCTAAGTGTTCTGTCACCAGTTTGGTAGGGACCGCTGTAGCTCCTACAGGATGGGTGGGGGTGGTGCGATGGACCTCATCTGCATGTGCCCTAGCCACATCCCAGAACTGTTGTTTCTCCTCTGGAAGGAGGGTGGGGGAAAGAATGAGATAGATGTCATGCCAAGTAAGGTCATAGGATTGAGCCAAGTATTGAAATTCCTTAACATAAGAATCAGGGTTAGTGGTGAAGGAGCCAAGGTGCTTTTATATCTGAGAGAGGTCAGCAAGAGACCCTCACAATGCCTTCCGCTCCAGCCACTTCCCAGAGAGGGTAGATGGAAACCGGCTGACTGGGGGGGTCCATGAGAGCGAGTGTGGGTGGGGGGCTCATGGGATCCTGTGGTCCTGGGTGGGTGGAAGGGCAGGTGGAAGGAGGGGCGGGAGGAGGAGTTGGAGGAGAACCAGGAGGAGGGGTGGGAGCAAACGGCTAAACAATGGAAGCCTGTCTTTGATAAGATGGAGGCTTGTTAGCAGGGTTGAAAGAAGGGAAAGCTTCAGAGTCAGGAGGGGATTCAGAGAAGGATTTGGCTGGCTTTGAGACTGGTTTAGAAGCTAGTAGGACCTGTGCAGGGGAACAGGAGGTACAGAGGGAAGATTTGGTGCAGAGATAAGAAAAGGATTGAATGTAGAGAAATTCCTTCCATTTGCCAGTGCGCTCACAGAAATTGTATAGATCCCTTAAAATATTGGGATCAAAAGTGCCATTAAGTGGCCATTTGGAGGCATTGTCCAGTGGATATTGGGGCCAGGCCTGATTACAGAGAAAAATGAGCTTTCATGGCTTAAGATCAGGTGTGAGGCGTAGGGGCCCAAGGTTGGCCAGGAGACATCCCAATGGGGAGTCTGAGGGAATTTTGGAAGGTCCAACTCCCATGGTGAGGCCTGACCTGAGAAGAGATATGGCGGGCGTCCCCGAAATATCAGGTCCTCAGGAGAGAGAGAGAGATGTGGAACACAACACCCAGAGGGAACGTCTTCACCACAGGGTGGGCCACAGTCCCGAGTGGGGAACCTGGTTCCCAGGACAAAAGCGAGCTGAGAGAGAGAGAGAGAGAGATCACAGCTCTGCGTGCGAGGAGGACTCACTGAGGGAGAGAGGACCTTGAGGGAAGATTGGCCAGTGGTGGATGGCAGTTGGAGGTGCTCTGGGGTGGAGGAACTTCCCTGTGAGCTAGTGAGAGAGTGGCACTTTCTAGGATTGGGGGTCCTGGTAAAGCAGCTCAGATCCCAGAGGAAAGCCAGGAGAGCAAGTTCAGTGCCGGGAACTCAACCCGATCCTGGGTTTCAGCACCAAATGTTAGGAAAAACGCCACACAAAGAAAACTCACGTCCAAGGGCAGGGTTTAATGGCAGGTACGAGGTAGTGCAGGAAGAAGAAAGGACAAAAGGGAAGGGGTTCAGGCCAGGCATGGCCTTTTATAGGAGAGGGAGGGTAAGGGGTTGGCGCATATGCCGGGGGTCCCTGGTGGAGGTGGAGCTTGTTTTTGGGAGCACGAGAAACCTTGTTAAGGGGAGGGAATGGCTCCATTTTCCATGAGGTGCCGCTAATTTATAAAATGGCGGCATTACTGTTCTATCAGGGGAGGGGGGGAGGGTCGGGGGAGGGGGGCAGGGTGGAAAAATGACCCAAACAATATATGCACATGTAAATAAATGAACAAAAAAAATAAACAAATATAAAAAGAGGGAGGAATAGCTATTTTGGCTCATGGTTTCAGAGGATCAGTCTGTAGTTTCTTGGCTCTATGCACTTGAATGGAACATTACAGCAGCAGAAGCGTGTCAGTGGAGCTTCTTAACCTCACTGCAGAACGGAAGCAGAGAGAGGTGGACAGAGACAAGATACCCAAAGGTGTCCCCCAGTGACCTACTTCCTTCTTCTAGGCCCCACTTCCTAAAGTTTCCAGAATCTCCCAAAATAACACCATAAGCTGGGGACCTAGATTTTACCACATGAAACTGTGGGAGCCATTTCATATTCAAACCATAACATATGGGAAGGTATAAAACTCACTGGTAAGGGCAATTATATAGGCAAATTCAGAATGCTCTAATATCATAAGCATTCTGTGTTCTCTACATCTTTGGTATGAAGACTAAATAAATAATTCAAAACAACTACATTGATACATTAGTAGATATGCAATGTAGAAAAATACAAAATGTTTATCAAAAATTCAAAATGTGAATAAAAATTCAAATGTGATGAAAAACAGAATGCAAGTATAGAGTTTTCTCCATATGTCTTCTTTTATTCTTTTGTTTGTTTCCGTACTTATCTTTGCAAGCATATTAAGTTGCATTTCTTCAAAACAGTTTGGATATTAGCTTTCTGTCACTATAATGAAATTCTGGAGGAAAATCAACTTAATAGAAGAAAGGATTATTTTGGGTCACAGCTTTAAAGGTTTCAGTCCATGGTCCTTTGGTAGGGAGAAGAAAAATACAACAAAACTAAAAAGTAAGTTACATAACGGCTGTGGTAAGAATAACTACCTTGAATGTAAATGAAGTAAAGTTTTTGTTTGAAAATTATAGAATGACTGGATTTTAATAAAAACAACCATATGTTGTTTAATAAGAAATTCACTTCACCTTTAAGCACACACATAGTCTGAAAGTGAAGGGATGGAATAATGTATTCCACACAAATGGAATCCAAAAGAAGGAATACCCACACATATCAAAGTGTACCTTCATGAAAGGTAGTAAAGAGAGACAAGGATACAATGATGTAATGATAAAGGGATCAATTCAGGAACAGAAAATACACAAGGCAAATATGAACATTCATGAAGGGTAAAAGGCACTTTAGAACCCCGCTTGCAGCAATAGTCAAATCATGTAGGCGGAAAGTCACCAAAGAAGCTGCAGAACTCAAGTTGCTGCTTAGACTAAACAGACCTAAGAGACTTTTACAGCACATCCCATTCAAAAGCTATAAAATACACGTTTTTATCTTCAACACACAGGACATTATTCATGAAAGACCATATATCGGGACACAAAGGACTCTTAGCAAATTAAAAATAAACAAAATCATATTGAACATCTTCTTTGACCAATACAATAAAACTAGAAATGAAATCAAAAGGAAAAACTTTGGAAATTCTATAAATCCAGAGAAATTAAACAACTTACCTTTGACCAATCAATGGATCAGGAAAGAAAATAAGAAAGAAATTTTAAAACTTCCTTAAACAATTGAAAATGCAAATACCACTTATCAAAACTTATGGGGCAAAGCAAAAGCAATACTAAGAGTTTGCAGCAATCAATGCCCACATCAAAAAAATAGAAAGATCTCAAGTAAATAGATCAATAAAAAGTAACAAGATTAAGTCACTAATAAAAAGCCTCCTATCAGAGAAAATCCTGGAATCAGATGGCTACATTGCTAAGTTCTATCAAACATTTAAAGAAGAACTAGTTCCAGTACTCCTTAAATTATTCTGAAAATGGAAGTAGAAAGAATTCTTCCGAACACATTTTAGGAAACCACCTTCACTCTGATACCAAAATCAGGTAAGAATACAGAAAAAAAAGGAAAAAGAAATGGTAATAAAACTACAGGCCAACGCCCTTGAATATAGATGTAAATATTCTTAACAAGATACTAAAATTCTGAACTTAAAAGTACATTAAAAAGATTTTTCACCATAATCAGGTGATTCAATTTAAGCCAGTGATTTAAGTGTTATATGCCACATCAATAGAATGAAAGGTGAAATGAGATGGTGACCTCAGTAAATGCAAAGACAGCATTTGATAAAATTCAACATCCCTTCATGATAAAAACAGTGAAAAAGTTGGATCTAGAATGAATGTAACTGAGCATAAAGAAGGCCATTTTTAATAAGCCAGCCGCTAACATTGCACTGAATGGGGAAAAGATGAATGCTTTCCTTCTACGATCTGGAGCAAGCCAAGGATACCTGCTTTCAGCAATTTTTCAACATTGTTTTGGAAGTATTAGCTAGAGCAATCAGTCAAGAGAAAGAAGTAGAGGGCATGTTGCTACTGTTCGCAGCTGACATGATCTTATACATAGAATCCCCACAAAATTCCACCAAAGAAACTGTTAGAAATAATAAATTAATTCAGCAAAGTTGCAGGATACAAAATCAACAAATAAAATGAGTTGTATTGGTGTATACTGACAATGCATTTGAAACAGAAATTATGAAAGCATTTCCATATACAATAGCTAAAGAAAATTAAAATCCCTAGGGAAAATCAAACAGGTGAAGGACCTTTACGATGAAAGGTATAAAACCCTGATTAAATGAATTCGCGAGGACACAGAAAACTAGAAAGACATGGGATGTAAGAACTCATATTACTAAAATGTCTGTTCCACTCAAAGCAATTTATAGATTCAATGCAATCCATATCAAAATATTAATTATAATCTTCATATAACTAGAAAAATCAATTTTAAAATTTATATGAAATCACAAGAAAAGCCAAATAGCAAAAACATCTTGAGCAAAATATTGGAAGCATTACACTACCCAACTTCAAAACACACTCCAAAAGTGCAGTAATCAAAACATCTTTGATATTAGCATAAAAGTAGAAACACAGATGAACAGAACAGAGTAGAGTACTTAGAACTATACTCCCACATCTATAGCCAACAAGTGTTTGATAAAGCTGTTAAGAGAAAGGACTGTCTTTTCAATAAATGATGCTGAGAAAATTGGACATCTATATGCAGAAGAATGAAACTAGATCCCTATCTTTCCCCAGTTACAAAAACTAGCTCAAAGTTGATTAAACACTTAAACGCAAGACCTGAAACTATTAGTCTTAGAAGAAACCTACTTCAGTGCATTGGAATAGGTAAGGAATTTTTTGACAAAACTGCAAAAATAGAGAAAAAAAGGCAAAAAAAGACAAGTATGACTATAGAAAAATGTCTGCAGAGCAAAGGAAACAATCACAGAATGTAGCAACAACCTACAAAATGCAAAAGGTCAGAAATTCTGCAAATTACACCTCTGACAAAGGATTGAAATCCACTAACTATAAGCAACTGCAAAAATTCAATAGCAAAAAAACCAATTAAAAATGGACAATAGCTCTAAATATATGTTTCTTAAAAAAAAAGACATTTAAATGGTCAACAGCTGAATGAAAAAATGGTCAACATCACTAACCATCATGGAAATACATATCAAAACCATAGTGAAATATCACCTCAACCCTGTAAGAATAGATATTCATAAAAAGACTAAAGAGAGCTAGTTCAGGCGAGTATGTGAAAAAAAAAGGGACCCTGAATATTATTAGTGGGATTTTAAATTCATACAGGCAATAAGAAAAAAAAAATAGAGATTCCTTGAAAAGCAAAAATAGGATAGTCGTGTTGATCCACCATTCACACTGCATATGCCCAAAGGAAATAAATCAGCTTATTGAAGAGACATCTGAACTCCCATGTTTATTGTAGCACTATTCACAATAGTCAAGAAATAGAAACAACTTTAGTGTCTACCAATCAGTGAATGAATAAACAAAATGTAATACACAATGGAATACTATTCATCCATAGAAGTGAATGAAATACTGTCGTTTGCAGCAATAATGGTGGAAGTGGAGGTCATTGTGTGATGTGAAATGAACTAGGCACACAAAGATCACTTTTATACAATCTCACTCATATGGGAAATCTTAAAATATGATCTCATAGGAACTGAGAGTAGAATAGTGTCTATCAGAAACTGGGGAGAGGAAATGCAAGGATGTGTTGGAGAGAGATTGATCAAAGGGTATTAATTCATAGTTAGAAAGTAGTAAGAAGTTCTGGTGTGTTATGGCAGAGTATGGACAAAAATATACTTTGTATTTGGAAAAGAGGAAGAAGGGATTTTGAAAGTTTTGCTCATAAAGACATGATAAATTTTGAATGGAAATATGTGTAACCTTTTTAACATCATGCAATGTATACATGTATTGAAACATCAAATGATACCCCGTTAATATGTGCAATCTTTATTTTTCTGTATAAGTTAAAATAAATTAGAAAAAGATGAGTAAATATGTATAATTGATACCATGAAAGAGAAAATAATTGCTAAACTATAGACACATATTTTAGGTAATTAAAATTTCAATAATAAGATTATTTTCCTCTGTTCAATTCCATTTATATTTGGTGAAAGCCTACTAGAAAATGTAGTTTATATGCTTTCAACTGTGAATCAGTGAGCATTTACATTAAAGATGATAAGATCAACATGTAGGCCTCACATATTGAATTAAGTTTAATGTTTGATATTGCATTTAGAAAATAAAATACATATTTATAAAGAATTACCTACAGAATGTAAAAATTCTGGATAGTTGAAAAATTGGAATATGAATGTAATAAATGACTTCAGTGAAATGTAATTTTTCTTATACATTTTTGAAGAACAGTCCAACAGAAGTCAGAATTCTGTTTACAGACAAAGGCAGATTTAGGGTTAATAGGTAGAAATGTGAGACAATGGTTTTTCTAACATAAAGATCTCATAATCTTTTCTAAAGTTCTATAGTTGCTCAAGGAGTAGTTCCAGAGTCTTGAACTCCCCTCCACAGATTGCTAAAGGGATTCTTATATAATGTGAAGATTCTGACCAGGTGGCCTTTAATTATTTGCTCTGCTTGTAGGCCCCATCATTGTATGACATGTGTTCCATCATCTTATAGAAATTCTGAAGAGACTGTATTGTTTCAACTACTCAATTAAAAATGGAGATAAATTACTGAACTATCTTATTTTTGTATCAGGCACAATCCTATTATCAACAACCCATAGAGTTCATCTGATCAGTCTTGGTTAATTTGGAAGTTTGATAATACTTCTGATGTAATTGCAGAGGTAGACAAAATGGTGTATATCTTCAATGGTATTGACACTTATTATATCATTTTATTATGTGTTTAGTTTGTGACAATAATCCACTAGGGTTTCTTTTATACATCCTCATTCTAGACAGCTGAGAACTTGAGCACATAAACTGTATGTAATGCACATTGGAAAAAGCATTTTAGTGTGACAGGTGCATTCCAAATTGAAACAATATACTTACAAGGATTTCTTATCTCTATTAAGGAATAATGTTCTTTCTTATATTTATCTATGTAGATGGTTTTTTACTTATTTTAGGATCAAATGATTTTACCTATGTAAATTTCTTTATCTTTTATTTCTTTTCTTTTCCTTTATCTTTTGATTAGTTGTTAATTTTTCTTTCTACTGATGAGATTGCATCTGGGGCCAGAATTATATTTATTTTAACAGTTGAAATAAATAAATGCATGAATGAACAGATTGGTTTGTTTTTAATAGAGATGCCATAAAGTGGCAAGAATTTTCCTGTAAAGGAAAAAGAGAAACAAAATGCATTGTCATCATTCGAAGACTACACTTTTGATCTTTGGATTAAAGATCAAATCTGATTTTGCTCCCGAAGTTCTAGCTGAAAGACTGTTGGGATTTTATACTTCTGTGATAAATATCTGAAATACCTTTAACTTTCAAGGCATTGTGGTGATAATATAAGCAAATACATATGAAAAATAGAAATTTTGTACATATGTGAAGAGGCTAGATAATGCTGAAGTTCCACATATTTGCTTTGGAGTTAAACTTTGACCCATTATCCAACATTCTTTTATCTTTGTGGGTCTGAACTTTATATTTTCTATGCTTCAATTTTCTCACCTGTAAACTGTAGATAATAATATTATTTATTGCATTGAGAATTGTGAGGACTGAAAAAATAATAGTTCTATCTCAAAATAATAGTTCCTAAGGCTCATGGAAGCATGCACGACATAAATACTAATGAAATATTGCCCACTATTTTAAAATTATTTTGCACAAAGATATGGCAATACATTTTGTTTACATTTTTAACCTGCATACTCTATGGATAGAGTGTCACCCTCATTAATTCCTAGTCAGACTCCTTTTGTTCAGGTCACTGGAGCACTTAGTTTTGAAATTTAAGAATGTAAATGCATGAGAAGAGTCTCTGTGTTAAGTTTTCTTAGACTACCATAGCAAAGTACCACAGAGTCTGTAGCTTAAACAGCAAAAATTTATTTTTTCTCTATTCTGGAGGCTAGAAGCTTAAAGTTAAGGTGTCAGCAGGTTTGATTTCTCTGAGACCTCTCTTCTTGACTTTCACATGGCTTCTTTCTCCCCGTGTATTCATGTGGTCTTCTCTCTGTATGTTGTGAACTAATCCCTCCTTCTTACAAGGACATCTATATTTTACTTATAATTAATTAATTAATTAATTAGGCAGTCTGGGATTTGTGCTTAGGGCCTTGTACATGATAGGAAAGCATTCTATCTCTTGAGCTACATCTCCAGCATAGCATTGATTATTTTGGTTTAGGATATATTTAATGACATCTTTTTTTAACTTAAATGCTGCTTTATTAATATTGTATCCAAACAGGATCACAGTCTGTTGAAGTCTGGAAATGAGGACTTCAATACCTGGACTTTAAGGGTAGAGAGAGGGTATAATTCAGCTCATAATGATCATAAACAAGTTAGATGCCAATACACTAGGGATGAATCAGAATTAACTGAACCAGCAGAGCCAATATGTATCCCACGGACCTCCAGGGAATGCCAGATTGATGCTGGGAGACACTTCTAAAGACCCTGTAGGGCGTATGCAGTATGTGTACAGCTGTAACTGGTAGGGGCCTTTACAAGACAGACAACATCAAAACACCTGTCAGAGACCTGCATTCCAGCATTTGGATGGGCCATAGGTGTTGGATATTAATAAAGAATATGGAGATGCCAAGGGCTGGGATATTTTAAGAGTATTCAAAGTTTCTTAATTTTCTTCAGCTTCTAAGTTAATATATTTCAAAATAAGTGATGAAATTCAAAGTTTGTTAAAGTGAAACTGGCATTCGGAACAAAGCTTTACTGATTTGCATGTGCTATTAGCAGGTTTAGCCAAAGGCTTGATGAATTCAGTGTAATATTTGGTTTTTTAATCAGATGTTCCACTGTTCCCCTTAAAATTCAGATGTCAAGGAAATGTGTCACACAAGCATACAGCACACCCTCTACAGCTTCTACTGTGTGTCCTACAACTTGGAAAAGTTAGCATACACCCTAGTGCAATTCACTTGGGCAAAGAGCCTATTAACCCCATCCCCACAGATAACTCAATGTGCATTTTTGCATTGCTACATCTATGTGCATTACTCTTCCTGTTCTTATAAAGAGAAACTGTCAGAGGTTTGAATCTTTCCATATTGCTATGTGTCCCATTTACTTTTGTAGTATTTTGAGCCAAATGTAGAATAAATGCTATTTTTATTTTAAAATCAAATGGTTATATTTTATGAGTCACAATGAAAAAGTTGCATGCATAGAATAAGCATTGCACACTGGTTTTTGCAAGAAAGGATTTATAACATAAATATGTTGCCTGGCTCTTTTTGAAGGCATTTTAATTGGACAAATGCCAGAGGAAAAGGATGCTTCAGACTCTTTGTATTGCTGTGCCTTGGATGTGTGTGTTTCTTATAAAACCATATTATTTATACTGTTGCTTTGAGTTATATAAAATGGGAAGAAAATATGTCATTCACTTCAAATATCTCTGGAAAGGTGCCCATGATTAATTTTATATTGCAACAGAAAATACCAAAGACCTGTGTCACCAAAGATCACATTGAACTACCTGAGTTCTTATATCCTTTCTTTAAGAATTCACATGCATTTCTCTGCATAGATTACCAAATTCTAAAATTATGGAATTATCAGTTCCATGATAGTATGCAAATAGATTCTTTGATTTCATGGAAACTTTTTGAATAATATTCATTTGATAGCTATGTCATTTTCTGAAATGTCCTGGGTAAAGATAGAAGTATATGAAATAAGTACTATCTTTAAATTATTTACTTTTTAAAAGTAACAAGATACACTAAATTAAAAAAAAACCTAAATAGTATAATCATATAAAATGCACAAAATGAAGGAGTAAATTTAATATAAATTTGCATGCCCAAAACATTGAGAAAATAATGAATGTTAACTTGTACTTAAGCTTTTAGTGTCCTCCAAAGAATACGTCAGACTTTAAGTAGGTAGAGAATTCTAAGAGGGAAAAATATGCCAAAGTCTTAACAATAAAGACTCATATAGTTCATGTGTCTTTTAAAGAGAGTCTAGTCTGGAGTGAGGTCAAAAGTTGATGAGCAGTAGAAAATGCTAGACAGCAAAATGGAAACAAGCTAAGCCAGGTAGCTTGGTAGATCATATAAAGGGTGGAGGTATAGGTTTGATCCAACAGATAATGAGGTTCCTAATAAAGTAAATGGCATAGTGAAAAACAGGCTTTATGAAAATCAAGTACACTAATTATGTACAAGACGATCTGACTTTGGAAATGCTAAGGTAAAGTGGTCTTCTAATTTTTTGTGAGTGTATTAGAGCCGGTACTAGAATGCAAACAGAGAAAATGTGAAGAAATAGTCAAACAGTGGCATTATTAATGCAATGGATTTGATACTGCGACAGATTAAATAGGGTAAAAATCATTGGGACCAATGTGACCTTTTCTAGTTGCAGAGCTCTTTTCAATTGCAAATCTCTTGCTTAAAATATGAATATTGATCACACCCCACACATGTAATTAAAATACTTCAGAGCTAGCCTTAGTGCATGCACAGAGTAAATCAAATCTGCCAATCACCCTAACCTGACCCATAGGAACCACGCTTAATTCTGGCCAATGCTTAAGACAAAAGAGCTCTCTTGCTCCACACCACCTGGCAAGACCACACTGCTCTTTCTGTGTGTTCCTTCACCTATAATAAACCTCATTATCTCACTTACCTGTCTTGCCTGGATTCTTTCCACACAAGATCCAAAAATCTAGGTGTCTTCTGACAACAGTTTCCAGGGATTGCCAGAGGCTACAATACCAGAATCCATCATGGATTCCAGATTGGGTGCCTGAAGTGTGGTGTTTCCAGTAACAGAATCAGAATGTAGCACAAGGATGACTAAGAGATAAAGGTAATTAATTCAATGCTTATCCTAATGAGATGTAAGTGGAGAACAATTGAAGGGAAATGTCATAAAGGTGGTTTTAATTACAAATCAGATTGAAGTTAGGATGGTGATATTGATTTGGGGAAGAGCATCAAAATGACAACTGAAATGCCTAAGGGAATAATCTTATTAAGGAAAACAGGAAAGAGAAATAAAAGTGAAGGGCAACTGATGAAAGTTTTAGTAATGTCTTCCATTAGGAGATGGAGAGAGGATTTTTTATCAAAGGAGAGTAGTTGTAGGAGTAGGGGATGTTCTCAAATAAGGTAAGAGTAGAGGGAGATTTTAGAAGAGTTTAGTTAAAATCATTAACCTTTCTAAAATGAAAGAAAAAAGAAGAGGAAGAAAAGTCCCATAAGTGAAACAAGAGGCTCATAACCCTGGACTTTTAGCACAGGTGTTTACTATTATAGTAGGAGCAAAATCTTAATTGCAGTGATAAGAGAAGGAAAACAAGGACAAATAATGGAGGTGGCAGATAAAGAGAACCCATTTGAAGATGTCTATAAAAACATATGGTGACAATAACTACAGAAGACTTTTCTTCACAAATGAGGGGATTTCTATTCATGTTTGAAAGTAAATTATTCAAGTGGGAGAATCTTTCAGAAGTTGGAAGGTTTAAAGCACACATGGAGGGATAAGAGGTGTCTCTTTCTTGTTACCAGGTTAACCTTTCCACCTAAATCTTTCATAAATCTTTTTGCATCTCTTCCAAAAAATCCTGTGTCATCAGTTACTGGCTTTGATGCTTCCTCAAGCAGCTGTCTGACCTGGCTTCTTGCCAGGCCCTGAAACACTTTCATCTCTTCCATCCACAAAATATTTCATTTTCCTGTGCTATGCTTCTCAGCTACAGGTCATCTGTCTTTTCTTCTCTTTAAAGTCAACCAAGAGTGCTCTTCCCTTTCTCTTACTATTTTCCTTCTTATTAACAGCTCCATACCCTGTATAGTCATTGCTTTTGTCAAGATTATTTAAACCCTCTCTGCTACCTTATCAAACTCCTGAAATTTGTTTCCTTTGTAGAACACAGTCTCCCTGCCTTTATAACACCATGTTCCTGAATTCTTATCTCTCTGGTTCCTTGCTAGCTCTTTTGCCCTTTTCTGTTCTCTACATAATCCGGAGATTATTAATCCATGTCATTAGCATTTGTTTTCCAAATTTGAGTAATGACTGTGACTTGCAAAGGGGTTACTTGATCTCACAGAAACTATAACTAAGTATGTCTGTGACTGAAGTAATTGAGTGTCGACATCTCCAAACCTGCTTTTTCTCCAGTGCTCTGTATCCCAATAGCCTACTCTCCACCCAGTTAGGCAAGTCCAACATTTTGTTGTTATTCTTGTTCTGTCCCTTCTCCCTCTGCTCTCCTGTCTCATCTATTAGTACATCTTCTTGTTTTCATTTTCTAATTACCAACAAAAAGGTGTCACTTCTTTTGCCACCACAATTCTTCAGGCCACCATGGTTTTACCCTACACTGATGTACAAAGTTCCATTCCTGATGCTTTCAATACTAGTTTTGGTCATGCATTAACCATATGAGGTTTCATTGTGAAAATTCCATACATGCACACGGTACACATAAAGAGTTCATTCCCTCCAGTATATTTCCACTCCCCCTCCACCCTTTCCCCCGTTTGTCAGTGTTTGGTGGGTTTCATTACGCTGTCTTCATGGGTATTTATGTAGTGTACTTCCATCATCTTCATGTCCTAGGATCCTTTCCTTTCTCAATCCCTGTTCCTATCGACCACCCCAAAGTCCCTGATATACACTCATGTCCCATTATTATTATTATTATCACTATCACAATAATTACCATCATGATCTTCATCATCATTTTAGCCTGGGTTCCACAAATTAGCAAGAAAATGCCATATTTGGCCTACTCTCCTATTCCATCCATTTTCCAGAAAACGACATAATTTCATTTTTCTTTATGGTTGAATAATATTCTATGAGATGGAATCTTAGTGTAGTACTGATTTGCATTTCCTTTATGGCTAAAGATATTGAACATTGCTTCATGTATTTATTGGCCATTTGTACTTTTTCTTCTGTCCAGAGAAATGTGTTATCAATACTCCACCTTCCAATCTTTTGCTTTAACCAGATTGAATTTCATGCCATTTTCTGAGCATGCTTTTTCTCATGAATACGCCCTTTTCTCTGCCTGAAGTCACTTGTCATCCTTTCTTACTCCATCTCATGGTTTATTCTTACTAAACTTTCAAATTTTAATTTAAAATTAAAAATTTAAATAATTTAATTTTAATTTTAATAATTTAAAATAAAAAATTTAATAAAGTTGAGATATCACTAATCACACTATCAACTCCAGCTTGTGCACCAATGTTTGTGCTTCCATCCCATCCCATCAATGCCATTTACAGCATTTATGAAATTTATTGCAATTACCTCCCTACCCCAGTAGAAGGTAAGTTCTCTGAGGTTATCACTTGCCTTGTTCCCCATAGAGGAAAAGGAAGTAAATAGGAAGAAAAGTGAAAATCTGCAGTAGTCTTAATGCTCATTGAGAAAAATTAAGATTGTTGAGAAGGGAGAAGAGGACAGATTAAAACTGGATATTAAAGACAAAATAATTTTTGAAATTTTCTCTACAGGTGTTTGTACTGCAAAGATAAAAGTTCAGAAGTGGGATGACAGAAACTGAGTGTTGATAATCATTTCATTGCTGAGGGCGGTGGTGTGTGTGTGTGTGGGTGTGTGTGTGTGTGTGTTGGAGTTGGTGGTGCTTGTAAAGTGAGTCTAGGGTAAAGGTGAAGGTGGTCATGCAGTCAGCACTTACATAATCAAGCCTAGAGTTGGGTGGGGGGAATACATTCAACAATCAGTAGATATGGAAGGCTGGGAATGACTAGAGGTTTAAGTTTTGATGAAGGCACAGTGGGTGGAGTAAAGGTACTCTGCAGGAGAGAAAGTATCAGTAAAAGAAACTGTTAAACATGGTATTTATGAGTTGATGCCACTTTATATAATAGAAATCCATCTTTCACAAATAAAAGTGTTTTCATCAAAATCTGAGCTCATCATACATAATTATAAATAGTGATTCTTCATTAGCAAAATCGTAATCGATATGATAATTGGGATTTCTTCAACGGAAAAAGAAATTCTGAAGACTGGGGGCCACTTTCTTCTGCTCTCCTCTTTGATTTCAATCAGTATAGAAAACTGTGAGTGAGACTAATTTCCCTGTGGCAACTAATGCACTTGTTTGTGGATGGATGAATCACTCTCCAAGTTTTTATTGATCTCCTATTGTGTGCTCAATATGATGCTAAGTGCTAAGGGTAAACAAGAATACCATAAAGCATGATTGCTCCCCTTTAAATCTGCACTGTGCCTCTATGCCAGTTAATAGATCCTGATTTCAACTGCACTTTTCTCTCTGATGTTAGTGAGGGTATTAATGACCCAGTGACTTTTTGATCATTCCTGGTTATTTATCTATTCTTCCAGAATCTTATTTTGAGTTATCCATAACTATCAGCTTTTTGAATGTAAAAACTGCTTTATTGTTTTTTAAAAAATAAAATCCAATTCAGCATAATTTTGTGATTGAAGGTTTCTGGAAAATTCTAGTATCAATATCCACTACTCTGCAAAATGTACTTTTTCTTATTTAAGGAAAAGTCTGAAATGCAGTGCTTTCTGAAGTTGTATTTTGATCTATTTAGTTATTATTTTATTAATATTTCAACTAATAAAAATTTCTTTTATCTTAACATTTGTTCCTCCCAAAAGTTCTACAATTACATTATCATCACTTATTATTAATCTGTGCAATTATTCCTTAAGTAATGATTTTCTTTTTCTTCCTCCACTACATTTTTGACTAAGAAACAATTTCTTTCAAATCTTACTTGAATTTGCCTATTTTTATTTTAGCACAGCTTGACTTTAATAATCTATTTTAATGACTTTTCTAGAATTTCGTAATTAAATTATTATAGCCACAAGGCCATGATACTGCCTTTATTTATGAGCTGAGATTTTCATCTTAATATAGACTCAGTGATACAACTTCCATAATCACTATTGAGACTTATGCAGAAATATTTCACATGAATCCTGGATCAATGCCAGGAACCACACACGATAAATGGCAGACACATTTGTTGCCAGTGGTGTGGTTAGCCCATGAAAAAATGAAAATAAAAAGGTTAAGAGGACCTTTTGTTTCTGCATTGATAATATCATCCACTTATATTCTAACAGATAATATGCCAACAATATTTTCTCAAAATTTTATTCATGTGAATGCTTTCCTTTGACTAAAGTATTAGAAAGTTTTAGGAATGTTTTGAAGTATTAGAATGAGTTGCCTGAGAATCAGTGCTATTCTGCCTGGGAAGTATTTGCAGAGGATAGTTAGCCATTCCTGAAGGGCTATGTGATTCTTGGTTAGAGTTAGGGGACTTTGAAAAGCCCACTGAGATAAGTTTTTAATTTTTTAAAACAGTAGACACCTGGCATCTGTGTATCCCTGTGTATGTTCAACCTGTCAACAAATCTCAGATTTTCACTTGATCCCTTCAAGAAATGATATTCCCTTTTACTTTGTTTTTTGGACACCATATGCTTTTGGGGAGGCAGATTTTCCACAAAATATGGGCAGGGAAATGCTCCGCAGATCACACAAGGATTTAACAAAATTGATGATGACACAAATTGACTGAGAGCTTCTCCTCCTCCTCTGAGCTGCATAATATACATGTGGGAATTTAAAATTTTTGGTTTTAAAATTTTGGTTGATTATTTTTTTGAACATGTGTGGTCAATAAGGTAGGCTTATTCTTTTTCTTTGGCATTTGAAAAACACTGATGATACAAATTCTTGAGTTCAAACCATAGTTCTTTTCTTTCTTGGATATTCCATTCTGATAGCCTGGTAAAAAGAATAACTCATTGTGGCTGTGTGTGAATAGCACAATAGAAAAATCAAAGTAGAAATATCATTAGCATAAGTTAATTGTGCAAAGGAGTTTCATTGTGATATTTATAACATACTCATAATATATGAATCCATCTCATCTATGTACTCTTTAACTACCCTCCCTTCTCCCCCATTCCTTTTCAACAGTGTTTTGGAAGCGTTCTCTGCAGGGCCTACCTGAAATCCAGCCTACTTATGCCATCTGAAGCTGTGGCACTTTTGTTCTTAGACATATTCCCACCCGTCCTTTGCCAGACAGGGAACTTAGGTTAAATATGTAATAGCATAAACTGCAGCTAAAGATGGGAACATGAAGATAAGCAGTAGGCACACAGGTGGAGTGTGAGTGAGCATATATTTAAATTTCATACAGCAGCACAGACGTGCTTATGTTTGCTCTGTTTTGTTGACTTTTACACTACTCTTCTTTTTGCCTTTGCATAGTATTGGGAGTTTTTATTGGGCATTGCACAGCTACATAATTATAAATGCCGAGCAAGGTTTGTAGATTTATATGCTCTGTCCACAGAACTGCATAACAAATTAGAGATTATAGATCAATTTAGCTATCCCAGGTTGGAGACTTTTAAAAACACATTTATTTACCTAATAGATTTTTCTCTGAACATTTGAATTTTTTGCCTTTGATTTAAGTTTTATTGTTTTTTCAGGAAATGCATGGAAGTATTCACAGGAGGTAAATGCTTACTTAGCATCTAATTAGTTCATTTTTTTTTCCCTTAGGCACTGTCTTGAAATTTAGTGTAATTTCTTAAATG
This sequence comes from Castor canadensis, assembly GCF_047511655.1. Lineage (NCBI taxonomy): Eukaryota > Metazoa > Chordata > Mammalia > Rodentia > Castoridae > Castor > Castor canadensis. The sequence goes on along the minus strand of NC_133390.1, from coordinate 13,919,713 downwards.
AATAAACATTGCTTATCAATCTGTCAATCAAAAAAATTTGAATAGCATAAAAATGCTAATTTAATCATCTGTGACATATGAAATTTGACCAGTTTGTCATTCAGGAATATTAAGAACCTATACCTGAAACAAGGATTTAGAAATTTTAATGTAACTGTTTATGACGCAAGCATACAGAAGAATTTCTGATTGTCAAACAATACAGGAATCTATTTTAAATTGGTATTGCATTTTTCTATTAAATGCTACAATATAAATCAGAATTCATTCCTAGTATGAACTTTGAAGTGCCAAGCATGGCTTTTAGGGCAAATTCACTGGTTTATGCAAATCTCTAAATAACGTAGATCACCTTAAGTACTATTCATTTTCAGAAACAAATTCTAAACACCAACCACATGGATAAATTTCCTAAGCATTTGTGACAGTGGATAAAGATGATATCATGCCATAAACAGGTAGTTTTAATCCATATAAGGACAATGTGATTTTTCCATGTGTGTTAAACTTAGAGTTGAGCTTTTCAAATTATTAGCTCATACATAATCATTTTATTGAGGTACAGTCAGAGTTACAAATTTAGATATAAACTAGAATGTTGTGACATGAGATATAGAATACCTTGTGAGGAGCAATAACAGTGCATTTGCCTTTGAAACTTTTGTCTTAATGGCACTGTATATATGTGTGTTCTAGTTGGAACATAATGTATATATGTAAAGCATAAAAATTACATGTACATAAATACATTTAAACTATGGATGTAATTGAAAAACAATTACAAAGTAATTCTTCTAAAAGTATATATTTTTTAACATCAATATCCAACTGAATCAGTTGCATACTATCATGAGTTGTGTTGTTAAAGAGCTATCATTTGTTGAATGACAATTATGCACCAAGTAATGTGTGAATTCTCCATATTGTTATCTGTTATCAGTCCTGATAACTCTGTGAAATGATAGTGAAAATTAAATCATAAATTTAGAAAATAAAACACAAAAACACAACCTTTAAGAATTTAGTGTGTTGCAACAAATACTCTGATATCAGAATTTTCCTAACTTGATTTTCCCAGGTTTTAAAAGATGCTACTTCAAATAAGTGAATTCCATGTTTGTTTGAGGTTGGGAAGTTTTTGGTTATACCAAGGAAGTTGTCTTCGCTGTGCCAATTCTTTGGGATTCCAACTAATAACTACTTTGAATCATCAAGAAAATAGAGACAAATATTGCATGATTTTCCCAAGCTCATTTGACCATATAACCATTTTAAATGTTGTTTCTTCAGAGCATTGCTTATTAAAACATACTTTGGGAAATGCCTCAGTTAATCATTTCAATTGAAGTTTAAAAGACACAGACCTTATAAAGTAAGTTTGAAAGATGCTGAAATATGTGATTAAGTTTCCTTGAAATCCAACTGCACTCTAATTTCCTTATAAACAGAAATTTAAGACTAGAAGAGTTTGGTAGTTTTAAGCTCAGGATTCAACTTAAATAAAGCACTCTGGTCTACAGTCGCCCGGAATTCACTTTAATGAATTTAGATTTAGTGAATATATTGTGTTTCTTTGCCTTTTTAAAAATTCTACATTGCAAATTATTTGTTGCTATTTACCATTTTTAAATAATATGCAGTACACAGAAGATATTCTTTTCAATGTTTCTTCAATTCACCCCAGGCTGAAGTTATTCCCTCTGTGTACAGATAAATCATCATATTTATTTTGTCACATTTCTTCTCACAGTTTTGGAAATAGGAGAACATCTCAAATCCCCCACATGTGCCCTGGGGATGTAGCTTTGTGGTAGAGTGCCTTCCTACCATGCCCTAGGCCCTACTTGTGGGGTAGCCCTAAAGTCTGTTAAGTGTTGTTTGCAAGGTGTATATGAAGATGCACGAAGGGTCTGTTATAAACTAGCAAGTGCTAACTCACTGATCGAATTGCTGAGATTCATAGCCTGGGCTCCTTCACCTTCTCTGCTTTGCTCATTGCTTGATAGTTCCAGTGAGGTTTCTGTATGAGTGAGCTCTACCATCAACCCCATTGTCCTGTAGTGTTTTCAAAGCTGTTTGTATCTGCAGAGATATTTAGTGGGGTAGGTGTCTGTTTTCCAGCTTCCTTTCTAATAAATTTCTCTCCCTGCAAACAATCAAGTCAAATTGATAAATAATTTATGTTGAGAGTTTCAACAAAGGTAGAGAAAGCTAAGGACAGAGCTGAGGGAGAGGGAATTAAGGGAGGGTTTGGTATTTGGGGGAAGGATTTAAGTCTTATATGAGTCACTGAATAAAACACAGGGAGGGAGAGGCTAATTAAAGAGGAAGGAAATGAATCAGTTTGGTGTTGCAGAGAAAAGGATTAGAAGATAAAGGTGGGAAATTAGAAGGAGAACCTGTATATTGAATTTAGATTATATTTTGATATGACTTTGGAATTTTTTCTGAAATTATGGAGTTCACTTACATTTATAAAAATGTCAAAGTAGTCAAAATAATTATTCTCCTTTTTGCAGTGCCACGTATGCAACAAATTTACTCAATATACAAACCATATAGGTATAGATGTAGACACAGAGATTTAGCTATAGATATAGATGTAGATGTAGATATAGATATAGATATGTATATATGCAGCTACTGTACTAAAGACTGACAAAACAAAATAAAACAAAAAGCAAGGACTACTTAAAGCCAGGTGGAAGAGAGACTAGATATTTCATATGTAACACACTCATCATATTATTCTGGAGCAGGAAATAATTTATTAATCATTAATCCTAAAGGAACTACACCAAAAATATTCTGACAGGCTCTTGCATAAGAATAACAAACAAAATCATCGGAAAAGATCAGCTTAAAAATGATTTAGATTGTCTGGACTAATCAAGGAACACAAGAAGAAATAGGCATGATTTATTCTTTGTGTTTGATGACAACAAACTACTTGGGGTTATTTAACTATTAAGAAGCACATTGATGAGAATTTTTAAGAATTTAAAATATCAACTTTGAAACCATTTATTATAAGTAAGATGAAATGGCTATATTGCCACAGAACAAAGTAGACTTAAAGGCAAAGTACTATTAGAAATAAAAGGAATCATTTCATAATAATAAAATGGTCAATTTATCAAGAAGACATATAGTCTTAAATCTGTAGTACCTAATAACAAAGTGTCAGGATAAATGCAGTGAAAACTTTAAGAAATAAATTCGAAGTAAACAGATTCACAATAAACTTAGGAGACTTTAGCATTGTTCTCTCAATAATTCCTAGGACAAATACACTATCAATTGGTATAGACCTAGACGATGTAAATAATAACACCAATCCACTTCATCTGAGTGAACTATTAAGTTTTCCTTTATTTTACAATATACCTCCAAAATTCAGAGTATACAGTCTTCTATTTTAGTGTACAGTCTTCTCAAGAGCACATGTAAACTTTCATCAAGATATAGTCCATATGGTGAAGATCAATGGTTCCCTTTGTTCAGTAACTTTGTGGCTGTGAGAAATCTTGTCATCTCTTCTAAGGCCAAGTGGTCAAAATGTGGAACAATCTAACAGAAGATGGGCACTCAGACTAACACCTCAACCTGCACTTCTGTACTCTGAGGTTTAGTTTTTCTCTCCTGAATTCCGAATTTCATGTACTTCTTTGCAGGATTGTACTTTTTCCCCGATCTCTATCTTCCTGATAATTACCCTTTCCTTAATGACTCAATTTACATTTTAGTCTACTTTCCAAAATCTCTCCAACTTACCCTTCTGTCTATTCTGAACTTTGTAAGCATGTACATACCACACATTATTATTTCACACTTTCTTACCTCTGTACCTTATTTCTTCCTCTGGACCAAAATCTTTGTGAGAGCAGATGTTACACTTTACACTGATTTAGAACTATTACATAACTAATGTCCCAGTAATGGCTTATTAAATGAGTGTGCTGAGTGAAGTTTGAATGCTACCCTTTGCAGTTTCATAGCCTCACCTTAATCACGCAGATATATTTCTAAGGTAGTTCACACATGGCCTACATAGTTTATAAAGACATATGTGCTAGCAAAAGATGAATTGCTGTTTTAAATGAATTTTGTTCTGAGTGCAAACATTCGTGGATGTGTGGGAGTTAGATCCAGGTAAACATGAATTTTAAGATATAAGAACAACACTTTTTTGAGGAGATATTTCTAATTTAGTTTCAAAACTGGCATCATTCTGTGTAAGACTGAAAAATCATTGATAGTGTTTCTGTCCAGGGTCTATAGAAAAACACAAATGACTTGGAGTTAGTTACAAGGGGTTTTTTGTTTATTTTTGTTTTGGGTGGTAGTGGGGATTAAACTCAGTGGGGATTGCTTAAACTGGCTAGGTAAGCAAACTAACACTTGAACCACACTCCCAGCACTTTTATTTTTAGTTTTGTTTTTAGATAGGGTCTCACACTTTTTCATGGGTTAGCCTTGGTCCATGATTGTCTTATGTCCATCTTTCAAGTAGCTGGGATTAGAGTATGAGCCTCATTGGGCCCTAGAAGTTTTGACATTTAATATCAATAAGTAAATAAGAAATTGTGAGATCGATGTCCTCATATTGGTCTGAGATTTCATTTCTTCTATGTAATGAGGAGTTTCTCTAAATGTCGCATAGGGTGACTTTTAAGTCTAAATTTTGATCTTAGCTTACATTAGAACTTCACACTTGGAGTGCTGTCATGGCCCCCATAGCGGTGACATCATCTGGGAGATTGTTAGAAACACAGAATTTCTCCTCAGAACCTAATCCAACTTTGCATGCATGTTAGCTAACAGAGCACTGTTCTAAAGAATACAAGTTAAATTGCATTAAAACAACCATAAATATAATGTGTATTTTTCTCCAAAGAAAAAGTTAGCCAAGAGCACAAAACCCTGTTATTTTTTCCCTAGAAGTTTTATGTTAGAAGAAGTACATTATTCACTAAGTTTACAATTACTGATGTGAATTTTCCTTTTTACCTATTATGCTCAGAGAGGAAGGCATTTCAATCTTCTGTTCTGCATTTGTTGGCCTATTTCAGATCTAGGAATTTTGAGGATGAATTTATGCTTGATAGGATACAAGCAGTATGCAGACATGATTATTATTTATGGCTTTGGCCTAGATAGGGCCATGGTCTGTATTCTTCTACACATTCAAAGTGAAAAATAGACTAAATTATACTGACTTATCTTTCTGAAATGAATACAATATTTGGTTTAATTAGCTTTTCCTTTTGCTTTCCTTGACATTAGCTATAATTAATGTGCTATGCTGGATATAACTGTTCAGAATTTCTTTTTTTTTTTTTCATTTTTCTTTTATTATTCATATGTGCATACAAGGCTTGGTTCATTTCTCCCCCCTGCCCCCACCCCCTCCCTTACCACCCACTCCGCCCCCTCCCTCTCCCCCCCTCAATACCCAGCAGAAACTATTTTGCCCTTATTTCTAATTTTGTTGTAGAGAGAGTATAAGCAATAATAGGAAGGAACAAGGGTTTTTGCTGGTTGAGATAAGGATAGCTATACAGAATTTCTTAATAAACAATCCTAGAACTCATCCTTTTTCTTTTCCTCTAGGACAGAAGGCTTTGTTAGGTACTTAATGTTGTTGGTGATTTTCATCATGTTATATTAATTCTCTTCCTCTATGACATTTTTCTGTTTTACCAATTTCTTAAAAGAGGTACTGTATAACATTTGAAAAATAAAGCATTCTCGCAAATATTTATTGATTTCACTCTTAAAATGGATCACCTTCAATAAATTACTTATTTTAACAATTGAGCAAAGTAACAAACTAATTGGTGGGATATTTTGACATTATATTGATGCTGCCTTTGTTAATTTCTCCTTTACTATTTTCGCAAAATAAACTGAGGAAAATGTGTTTCAGGCTGACTCTATTTCTGCGTTAAAAATCTTTATGCTTGTTGAGTTGTTGACATTTTCATTATTCTTCAGTTTATTCCCACATATTGAAATGAGTTTATTTTAGCACATTTCTTTCTGCCAGTAAACTCTTCCTTTTTCAAAAAGTCCCCACTGCCATCAGATCAAGTGCAAGTGAATTTGTTTCAAGGCACGTTTTTTTGTTATACAAAGCTATAATATTAGTTTAGGAAGCAGACAAATTGATTTAGCATTCCTGTCCAGGATACCTTATAATAAGAACCAAATGGCTAAGAAGGCCAATAGACCACTCTCCCCAAATAACACACCAAGACAGAACATGTTTTGCTTTTGGATGCTTAGACTTTTCTCCTTTATATCATAAAGGAAGTTGTAGTTTTTCCATTCTATCAGTTGTAACAAGCCAAAGATTCAATTTATTACTTGGCCTGTAATTAAATACATTAAATTGTCATCACTCAGTCACTATGTGCTATTTCCACTTGGATTTAGAGCAAGATAACATGTAAAGGAAAGTAAGAGAAATTCAAGTCCAATCTCTACTTGAGTGATTAGTAATTCTGCATTTACAGGTGATACCTACATTTTGTAAATTGACTTATAAATAAAAAATGATATAAGTCCATTCCAATTCATAAGTGAAATATGAATTTTAGTGTCCATACTTACATAACACAGATGCAGAAAGAAATCTCATTATTTGAGTTAATAGCATACTCTTTCTCCTTTGGAAAAAGTTTAAAAAGTGTAACATTAATAATGAAGTTTAGAGATTTCAGTTCCTGAAAAGGACCTGCTGGGAAGAGAGGCTCACTCAGCATTCTTGAATAGATAAATGAGAAAATAATTGTAGCTGTGATTGTGTTCACGTGACCCTATTCATAGGTGTCCTATTTTTATCCTAATTTAAACATTTGTGGGCAACTTACTACAGACTTTTTTAACCTATTCCCATATGGCTCCATCAAATTCAAATCAATCATTATTAATATGAAATATAAATATATAACTTAAGTACTTACCTTAAACTTTAAATGCTTTATTTGTAGTATATAGACATGACATGGGATGGTTTGGGGAGGATAGTTTTTTTTTCCAACTGATATTTTTCAAAGTGTATTTTAAATTTCAAAATACCTTGGATGTGTTGATGTATGTTTAAAAGCACAGAAAACATTAGTAGGGAGTATAGAAAATTGTAAGAAAACCACTAATTTTTTATATTTCTAAAACATATGAGTACCTTAATGATGTATCTTCTGATTAAAACACTAAAAATAAAATTTGACTTTCTTGGAAGTCAAAATAAAAGAATTATTATTAAATAAGAAACATAGTACAAGAAAAATTTAAGTGTATTATTTGGCATGATATAATTTGATGTGGTTCACACAACTGATTAAAAACAATAGGGCTTCAGGGAATTTGGACATATCTATACTATTTTGATCAGAAAGAAATAAGAAGCCATTTACTATCAGAAGATAGGACTGGTGTAAGATGCCAAATAAAGACAAGAATATTTGTGTGGACAAAATAACTACTAAAACAGAGCATTAATGTGGCTGCAAGGAATAGAAAGATGGTACACAGGGATAAAGAGCTTAACATTGGAAAAAAATGAGTCCATATTTAAATTTTTTGATCGAAGGTAGTATCAGGGAAGTTAAATTATTTTTTAAGATGGTTTATTAGAACATTCTAACTTTCTTTAGCTCAAAGCTACTTTGGAAAAAAAATCATTTTGAGATTTAGATCCTGTTTATTACTCAATTTTAGTGCAAGTTGAATTATTTCTGTTAAGAGGTTTACTGGGGGAAGAAGGTAACCTTAAGATTTGGAAGAGTGATTTGAGCATACTTGTTAAGTATTCAGGTGACCCAAATCCTGCCAAGCCTGCCAGTAGAAACAGACCTTCTAGTTCAATGCACAAGAGTTGGGCTGGCTTTGCTTTAAGGTTTGATTACTGATTTGTGTGCAGTAGTATCTTCAACAGGCTCCACCAACTGCCATTGCTCCCAGAGCTTTTAGTAGGTCATCACTCACCAGTAGGCAATTAAAATCCAAGTATAGGGAGAAAAGTTCTCAGTGCCAAGAAAATTGCAAGATTCCCAACTCTCAGCTTTTCCTAGAAACAAATAAGTAGAAAATGGGTAGGAGGCAGGATTGTGATATCTGATACAGAAGAGACTAGGTTGCTAACATTTGCACACTAGTAAGAATCTAATAAAATCTGTAAAGAAGATAATGGAAGGGACACAGGGAGACATTTCTTATGTAAGCAAGGAAGTATGAAATTTAGAACCCAAATACAAAGCAATAAACTGTTTTTTATAAGAACAAGGACAGCACAGTGTATGTACATGCAATAGACAGTATCAGTGATCTGGAGAACTTGTGGAGGTTATTTTTCAATATTGCAAGGCTCTCAGTGAAGACAGAAAAGATGGAAAAAAGTTTTCTTGTAGTGTGAGAAAGGACCAGGGCTAGGGAATAAGGAAGATTTCTGGAAGTTAGGTAGAATTATGAACAAACTTTAAACTGTTCAACACATTTGTATGCCTCTCTGTTCAGGTGCCTGGGTGCAAGTGTATAGTGGGTGGGTTTTCGTATTTAATTAGGATGGGAGAGGGCTGGGATGTAGCTCGGTGGTACAGCGCTTGCCTAGCATGCGTGAGGCCCTGGGTTCGATCCCAGCACCAAAAAAGAAAAGACAAAAAAAAAAAAAACCTCTCCCCTAATTAGGATGGGAGTTTTCCTACTGATAACAATGAAGCAAAGTATCAGCAAGTTATTTTGAAGGTATGTGTCATAAAGTGATTATAAAGTTGAATTAAGGATAGGTAAAATAGTGAACCAATAAAGAGATGAGGTTAATTAGGAAAGGGTGGATAAAGAAGTTATTGAGTTAGAATATCCTATGGAACTGGCTGGAATAATAGAAGGGGATTGAAGTATGGGATTGTGAAAATTTACAGAATGAAAAGTGTGTAGTTCATGATGATGACAAAACCCATGCTGTTATTGGGACGGGGAATGCTTGAGATACAGTAGAAGTAGGATCATTGGCAAGGAGGAGATTTTAAACACTGAGAAACTACAGTATCAGTATTAATTACCTGTGTAAGTATCAAAACCACAGTTGGTAAGACAGCAGCAGAATTGAAACAGATACAGTGCATAAGTATACAGAAGTTTTCTATGAACGAGGACGAGTGTCCTGGGGTTTGTAGATTATTATACCAAGGTAAGGGAAAACGAGAGAGTATCTGAAAACATGAAATTCAACATGAGCACTCTTGGGAGAGATGAAAGGATTTGTGTTGGCTAGTTGGCAATTAGAAGCATGGAGGCTTTCTATAGAACTTGAAACATGGTAGTACAAAAGATGTGGGATAGAAAACAGCTTTTACCTGATAGAATCACAGAAAAGCCAATGTCTTTTAGATGGAGCTAGAAGTTAGTTAGGATAAGAAAGCAAAGGGTAAATTAAGAGTTTGTAAAGTTGGGGAGTGATAGACAGGTGAGTGAATAGAGTATGGTTTAGAAGTACACCGAGCCTGATCAGGAAGAATAAATAGGACATCTTAGTTTCCTGGAGGTGTCTGGTATACACTAAGGTGAAGGACATCAGGTGACTTGTCTCAATTTGATGCAAAGCTGATTGTATTTGTGGGACTTAGAGTAACAGGAGAGGGATGTGAGTTCCTTAAATGACAGAGAAATCTGCCAGGTAAGAAATATTGTTACCTAAGGACTATTTTTTATGTTTTACTTTCTTTTATCTATTCAAATCAACTAATTTTATTTTATTTTCCCAATTTCTTCAACTATGAAATATAAGTTGTATTGGTGTTGACTGACTTCATAATTGAGCTCATAAATTTTGCAAGACAAAAATAAGATTGGACCTAAATAAGGAGGAAAAAATGTCATCAAGATTTACAGGGGGGTATATCTTTGGGTCTCCCATTGTGATGACAGGTCAAGGATCTGTTTGCATTATATTGAGTGAGACCATATCCCTAACTAAAATAAAGTTTACTTAGGAATGTTTTAAAGATGTTAAATTGGAAAGGTAAGCAGAGACCAGAAAGCTCAGAGCTTACTTTCAACCAACAAGTAGTTTTGACATGTAATGTGAACTTTATCCCGATCCCTAGGAAGAATTTTAAGAGATTTTTAGAGTGAGAAATGACTCAGCCAGGTTTCAAGAAGAAGATGAATAAGACTGTTGTGGATAAAGGATTTAAAGGAAACAAGACTAGAAACAATAAACTAGTTGAAGTGATAATGCAATTAAATGTGTGATGGATTTGATCAACACAGCTAGGAGAGGAAGTGGAACCAGAGGCAGAAACATCCTCAGGACATATTGAGGATGATGAGATGACAAAGACTATTGGCTAATGGATGCGATATTATGACAAAAAGAGAGGAATCAAGGAAGTCCTCAGATGTCTGTCTCGTATGTTTCTGTGTATGATGCTATCACTCAACAAGTTAGCAAATGCAATAAGAGCACGATGAAGAACATCAGCAATTACTTCGTTTGCATGTAGGCCGAGTTGACAGAGCGTGAAAATATGTAAATGGATGAATCTTTGAGGCAGATTGAAATATGTCTGAATCTGAGTTGTGAAAGACTTAAGAATTATTAGCTCATTGGTGTTTTTGAAGTAATTGGTGCAGATGAAACAACTAGAGAAAGGAAGTAGCATGCAGAGAATAGAAGAGCAAAAATAGTTTTTAGCAAACACAAAAGTAAGTAATTGTTGCAGGGAAATATGATTAAGAGGAGATCAGGAGAGAGGGGAGAAACATTTTTAAAAGCACCAGAGTAACTTTAGAGATGAAGTAGTATTGGAACACCTAACAATGGTGTTAAATAAATATTGAAAAGTATTCTTTTGTGCAGTTGATTGTTCTTTTCAATAGAAATTACCATCAGTAGTTTTCCAAGCATGGTTGCATGGAAAATGGGAGCCAATTTGATAGAAGCACATAAATAAATGGGAATGTAAGTAGAAAACAACAATAAATTTAGAAAAATTTTGGCTATAAAGGGATGAAAATGTGATCAGACAAAAGTCAAGAATTAACTTTATGATGAAATAGATTTGGGTTTATTTATACATTAAGAAAGAGAGGGAGAAATTAAAGATCCATAATATGAGGGGAATAACTGTACATGAGGACTGGACAGAGAAGAGACAAAAATTTGTTATATAGAAAGATTAGTCATGAAGCAGATTAGTGTTTCTCTTTATTGGAAATAAGTAAGAAGTAAGTACAGATGTAGAAGTATCTCTACATAGAGGAGAAATTTAAAAGCTGTCAAGGGAAGAACTGAGGACTGAGAGAAGAAGGAAAACTCGTCTGACACAGGGGAAGTGGGAATAGTAAGTGACAAATGTATTTTTCATATATGAATCACAAGTTTTCTCTAAATTCCAACATCAGTCTGGTGACTTCAGTGTAATTGTGATTGACACATCAGTACATATCCTGTTAAGATCTTGATTTCTTTCTCTGCAGTAACTTTTATACCCTCTCTACCTGAGCAAGTCTAAGGTGTGCCTCACTCTAAAACCTCCCTAGCTCACTCTGTGACATGAATAATTCCTCAATCTAAATGGATAAATGAATAAGATAGACAAGCACTGAAAGGTTCGGGGAATGTGGAGGTCAGATAATGGGGTGCTGAAGTTCAGGAGCTTAAAATTTGGGTGCTTGCCAGATTTAACTAGTTGACCATGAGAGCGAGTATAGGGGATATGCAATTACTGAAGCAATAGAGGTCAAAGTAAAGGTCAACAGAGAACTGTGAAGAGGTCCTGTTCATCCAAAATTTCTAGACTGATAATGAGGTAACCCTGAGCTAGATGTCTAAGAACTCAAAAAACATAGGTGAGAAAAGTCTTTGTGGGGAGATGACAGGAATGACTGGAGTTGAGGTAGACTATCTTAAACATCATGTCTCCAAAAAGATGGGTTTACCTGTCTGAAAAGAAAATTGTACGTTGTGAAAATAGCAATGGAAAGAGGGAGAAGGCTGACCATGGGGCTTAGGACAATGAATAACTATCACTGAATAGGGTGACTGAGACAGATTCTGCAAGGAGGCTGGTTACTGATAAAGTAAGGAGGAGGATTTGAAGCAAGCCAGGAGGTGATTAAATGGTTTGAATTTCAATAAGCACAGTGAAATGTGTTGAAATGAAAATTCACAGTGAGACATAGCACAAATTTTTATGAATATAAATGTACAAGAGAAAGGAAAGTAAGGGATTGAAGGCTTCCCTTTTTGGTGTTGGCTGAAAATGGTGGGATAAAAGATGTGAGGAAGTTAGCTGGCCTGGAAGTTCTGAATGTCCCTGTGAGGCAGAATTGCTTCTGTCCTGCTTAAGGCTGATTTGACACACAGTATCAGCAGAGTGTTGAACTTGGATTGTTCTAGTAATCTGGAGTTTAGTAACCAACCAAGGCTCTGGTTTAGAATGTCATAAGGTAATTTGTTACTTCTTAAAAGTTTTTTCTCTGGTGGTTTGAAGAGAGAAATTTTTAAACCAAGAATGGAACAGAAATGTCAGAAAATAATGGCAAATTTTGTGAATGAAATCCCTTTCATTAAATGTTAGTAAGGCAGGTCCCAGAATTTGAAAACATCTTTTTATGAGCTCAGTGGCTGCACCAACTGTGTGCTACTAACCGTCTCCTAAACTAATTTGTGTTTTTAGTTAAGGCTTATACTAGTTAGTATAGATGTTGAAATTTCAGTACAATAATTGTCAAAATTTTTTCTTTTTTTCATGTTAAACATAAATTGACTTTGATTTTTATTTCATGGATTAAAAATATGTGTATGAATGGTGAAGAAATATTACTCTACTGTCATTTATGCATAAGGCTTGTAATCATTTTCACCTATGTAAATTCAAATAATACTAATGATCTAAAACATTTGAGTAGAACATTAGGAAGGCTATAAAAACTTATGAAAAGTAGTTAACTCTAATAGAAGACTTACAGTACATTTAAAACCATTATTTCCAATGTTTTAGGCAGGTTAGGATTACTATGTATTTTGTGAATATATGCATTTATGAACAAATATAATACATCTTTTGATATTTTGAAAGTCTCACACACAATCCAAATAGACAAACAAATAATATATTGTTAATATATACACAGTGTGAACCTAAGGGGAAAACTGGAAAATGGTAGACAGTGTTACACAAAGATATTCTGATACAGTGAATAAATTCTCCAAGAATGTTTTAAAACACTTGGATGAGAACACCTCTTCTTTCTGGCTTTGGGTGTCCCACAAAAAGTCAAGTATCTATTAAGTCATCTCCATTTATTTCCCAAGTTAACCAGGAAACCAGAATTGCCCCAGGGATGGCTTGCATCATATACACCAGGAAGTTTGAACTGTAGCCAGGTACACAATTTAAGCTGTTCCAGTATAGTTAGTATTCTTGGCTCAGACAAATTCCACTGGCAAAAACATTCAATTGGAAGAATATACTATTTTTTAACTCAGAGTTAATATTTTTATAGTCTATGCTTTAACTGATGGTTTTCTTCAAATAGTTTGTTTTAGTTGATCACTTAGCTTAGTGTTGTAATCTTAAAAGGTGAAGTCAAGATAAAAGAAAGTTATTATCTGTGCTTTACACCTATTGATTTCATGAAATCTGAGCACTAAATCCCATTATATTTAGTTTATAAATAAAGAATGCTTACATTGATGCTTTAGTACCTCAATTAGCATAATATCTAAGTAAGAAAAACTCCAATTTTCAATCTGAAAATCCATGTGAAAATTAGTAAAGTCACAGAAAAGTTTAAAAACATTCAGAATACACTGCAGCAATACAGAGCATCCTTAATGCAATGCTTCTCCTGTGTGGGATAAGAAGTCCTTCTCAGAGGGGGGAGCCATGGAAGAGATACTGGGCCAAATTTATGGTAGTCTTTGTTGGAAACTCTTCATGGGTTTTGTGTGTGTGTGTGTGTGTGTGTGTGAACAGATGTGATTGGCATTCTCTGCCACTTGAGATTCTATTAAGATTTGGGGTAGTGTTTCTTAATTACCAAACCTTTCAGTCAGATTGATTCTGTCATGTTTGTTTAAAACTACTTATGAAACTAAAAGAGAGTGACTGGTATCTTATGATAGAATTATATACTCCTGAAGCAAGAGGAACTTTGAAATGTGTGATATACTTATGGAGAGAAAATAAATATGCAGTTTTTCAATTATAGATAACTTCAACACATTTGGCTGTAACTTTTATAGCTAAATAAACTTAGATACTAACTGGAAAAATCATGAAAGAGTAGAAAAAAGGATAGTAGATTATGCGGGACTGAAGTGAGGACTGCTTTTGACTGCTATATGTGTTTAAGAACTGATATTCTTGTCCTATGACTCAACTAGGAGAACAGTACACAGGTCAAAGGAAGCTGTAATTTTTTTCCCCATTTTCTTAGTCACAGTTACTGGTTCAGAGGTAGGTAATTGAACCAAGCCACAAAAATCTTTTCAGCCAAAAGCCTTAAGCTGTAATGGTCCTTCCCTCTGGAGCAATATGGCTAATAGATGAGAATTTGGACTATATTCCAAAGACTTGTGTCCAATTAGAGAGGATAGAAACAGAGGTGTGTGTGAATAGTCAAGAAACCTGCAGGTCAAGCCCAGTCCTCGAGACTCCTTTTTGTAGCTCTTATTTGACTACTACCAGCTCTCTTCAAAGCTTTCTTAGCTACAGAAGACAATTAAGTAGAGCAAGTCCACAAAATACATATGTCGAAGAATGTTTACATGTCTTCATATAGGCAAGTAATGTCATAGAGGAAATAGTGCAAGAATATTTCTAAGATAGGGACTTTTCTGATATGTGCATTCTGAGACCACTTCATCAAATGTACTAATTAGAGAATCATAGGACTGGGGAGGTGTCCTTAAGATTATTCCCACATCATTGCTCATGAACACTCTCAAGTAAGAAGTAATTGAATATCTATTTACACATCTTTAGTGTTACAGAACTCACAGTCTCACCAAGCATGATATTTTAGTGTTTTCAGATAGGTCATAATTTATTTTGTAATTTGATGCCAACTCTAATCCTGGAGTCCATAGAACTAGTCTATTCCTTCTGGCACACAAAAACTTTGAAAAATTTGGGAATAGTTCCCATATTGTTCTTTAGTTATGTTCTCCAAGATAAACATACCTAGTTGTTCTAAGTATTACTTAAATACACAGACCCTGGAAGTAGTCTTAAGATATCTCACTTAGGTGAATTCTGTTATAGAAAATTGGATTATTCATTTCCAATTCCCATCTCTAGAGATGTTGACACACTTGGACCTGTGAGTATGTAAAATCTTTATCAAGCTAAACAAAACAATAAAAAGTTGTGATTTTCTTTTTAAAATTAATATAGACACATTGGGGAAAGCTTAGAACATTTTTTAAAAGTGTCCAGGTCAGAAAGGAGTTAAAATGGATAGTCCTGGTTAAATAAACATGATTTAGCTATCATAAAGTGTTCCAAAGGAGTACACAAAAGTTATGTTTTATACATCTGTCTAAATAGAGTTATAGATCAGTGCAATTTTTCACCATCTCCAAAATCTATCTACCACAACCACAGGTATGTGATCAAAACACTTACTTCAAGGTAGTCCATCTTCTATTTCTTCCTTTTTTTCTTGTTATCATCTTATTTCTTCTTTTCTTGTTTTTATGAATATCCTACCGTGATTAAGATTCGAACTATTTGTAAGGAAGCTGAGTTTCAGATAAGCAATGTACAAAATAAATCAGTTTGATACTTGTGTTACTTATCTGTAACAAATTACATCAAAGCATAGCCAGCTTAAAGCAATAAATATTTATTACCTTAACAGTTTCTGTGGGTCAGGAATCTGTAGACAGCTAAGCTGTTGGTGCTGGTTCAGGTCACTCCCGAGGTTATAGGCATGCTGCACGTGTTAAGGCTACAGTCTTGTCAAAAGCCTCCACTGTGGTTAGAGAAGATGTTTTCAGTCTCTTCCATGTATTATTGGCAGACTCAGTTCCTTGGTGATTGTTGACCAGAGGAGACTTCACTTTGCTGCCACTTGGCTTAGCCATATGTGCTCACAAAATGGCACTTGTTTCTTCCAAGGTGGCCAAGATGGAAGGCAATACCTTTTATAACCTAACCTAAGAACTGATATGTCACCACTTTGTTACTATTGATCATACAGACCACTGACTCTAGGATCAGATGGAAGAGGACTATAGCTTAGAGGACTAGGAGCCAGGGGTATTTTGGGGGGGGGGTCACCTTGGAAGCTGGCTATCCCAATATTCAATAAAAGAACAAAAACATCTTATTCATGGAATTTGAAAATACTTATAAGCCATCCTGGCAAAAGTGAATCTTTAAAGATGAATTCTCTTCTGAGACTGGGATTTCTCAGTCTATATGAGAAATTAATTTATTTTGTTGATGTCCTTATACATGGGGACTGATATTATTTGTGTTGTACAAGCTCTTTTTCTGTTAGGCACCTCACAATGAGTTACCATTTCCTTTATCTTTTATTAGCACATAATAGTTATACAGGGAGGTTTCATTTAACATTTACATTTGTACTTATAATGTATGTTAATTAGGTTCACCACCTCTATCATTCTCCCTCATCCCTCCTCTCAGTCATCATTTCCTTTAATCTCCACTATGCCCAGTAGAAGCTAGGCCAATGATTTTAATGAAACAGACTTAGGATACCATGTGTTGCACTATCCAGGCAGGCAGAAGACACAGGGACTAAACCCTCAGTGGAATTTTTGTTTCCACTTCTAATTCACTATGATTGACAATATAGTCTCAGACTCAATTAGTCATAGGTATCAAAAAATGAATCTTAATTCATTTTTTGAAACTAATTTTATATTTTATGGCACTAAGTATATTATTTTCTGCTTGCCTTTATATTAAAAAATTGCTATTTAGTTTCTTATAATATGATGTTTCCTTATTATATAAAACTAAATTTTTTTTTCTTTTATTATTCATATGTGCATACAAGGCTTGGTTTATTTCTCCCCCCTGCCCCCACCCCCTCCCTTACCACCCACTCCACCCCCTCCCGCTCCCCCCCTCAATACCCAGCAGAAACTATTTTGCCCTTATCTCTAATTTTGTTGTAGAGAGAGTATAAGCAATAATAGGAAGGAACAAGGGGTTTTGCTGGTTGAGATAAGGATAGCTATACAGGGCATTGACTCACATTGATTTCCTGTGCGTGGGTGTTACCTTCTAGGTTAATTCTTTTTAATCTAACCTTTTCTCTAGTTCCTGGTCCCCTTTTCCTATTGGCCTCAGTTGCTTTAAGGTATCTGCTTTAGTTTCTCTGCATTAAGGGCAACAAATGCTAGCTAGTTTTTAGGTGTTATATACATTTATGTCCTTCAGATCTGCACAGGTTGGTAGGAGAGAAAGAAGCAAATAGTAATGTGTGGTCAGTACTATTTGCTAAGCCAACCAATATTATCTGAAGCTCTACGATTTGTCAAGCACCATGCATGTGTTTAGGGATAGTCGACTATGAAAGGTAGATGGAATATTTAGCTTCTGGGAGTTTGTACTCCATGGAGTCAGCAGAGATTCTTAAGCCAATACCCTTGATCCACTCACATTATGATAGAGCAAAGAAAGACATAAACAATATGTTAAGACAGACAGTAACCAGAGGTAGGCACTTAGAAGAGGTAATCCTAGAAGCTACTTGTGATTGGATGACAGAAAGGTGATACTTAAAGGACTCTTATGGTCTGTCTTGAAATGAATGGGGGAGGCATGCCAGCAGAGTTACCTGGACAAATATGGGAAAGGTTTTGCTATGTTTATAACACAGAAAAGAGACAGTGCAGCCATATATAATAGACAAAGATGAGAACTAAGGAAGGCTTCGGAAAGTAGGAAGGGGATGGATCCATGGGAGAGTTATAGTTCAGAACACTGACACAATAAAATTTTCATTTTATAAAAGGAAAATGTCTAGCCTGCTTATGCTAATGTGTAGGAGAGGCCAGAATAAAAGCTGTTAGGTCAGAACATTATAAATACAGTTATTTGTGTCATTCAGGAACACAATGAAGGAGATTCTTAACTTATCTGTGAAAGTCTAGTAAGTGTCAGAGAGGAGATATTTGTGTTGAACACTGAGAGACAGAATTTGCTAAAGAGAGACAAGGATGACAGTGGGAAGAGGTAGAAGCATGAAATGTTGAAGATAATTTCAAGAACTGCCAGTAAACCAGTGTGCCTTTGAGTTCAGGGTGTGTTTCAAAGACCAAGAGAGGGCTTTAAAAAGTGGGTAAAGGTGAGCTCATAGAAAGCTTAGTTACTGAGCTCCAGAACTCAAACATTATTCTATAAAAGATGAAAACTGGAAAATAATGCAAAACAGGGACATAATTACCTTAGAGTAATTGGAAAGCAATTGTGATTAAAATGAGTATGGTGAATTCTAAGGGATCAAGATATAAGGGTGTGGGGAGTGGAGAGAAAAATTCAGGATGTCATTTTGTTACCCAGTTTAAAGGAAAATGAAGATCTGACCAATGACAATAGGAGACTGGTTACAGCATTATTTGGAGGGAGGAACTAACAGAAATATAGTCATAATATAAGCTCCATAAGAACAGACATTGTTGACTCTTTTAGTTACCCATTGTATTAATCAGCTTTCTATTGCTGTAACAAAATACCTGAGAAAAGTCAACTTAAAGAATTAAAGGTTTATTTTTGGCTCACAGTTTTAGAGATTTTAGGTCATGGCCACTTGGCTCCATGACTTTGGGTCTGTGAGAGCATGCCGAGGCAAATCTGCTCACCTTAAGCAGCCAAGAGCAGAGAGAGAGAGAGAGAGAGAGCAGTGATGTGCTGGGGACAAGGTATAGCCTTCAAAGGTATGCCCTACTTCTTTTAAAAAGGCTCCACTTTCTAATGCCTCCTACAGCCATTAATCCATTATTGAAGTTAACATCCTCATGGTCCAACCACCTCTCAACAATAGCACCAACTGGGGATGAAGCCCTCAATACATGAGCCTTTTGGGGGACATTTCAGATCCAAACCATACTATCAGTCTATCTTGAGACTCTAAAAATGTGTCTGTCACTTAAAGGAAGCTTAATAAAATATTTGTTGAATGAATGTATAGATGGATGAGTTGGTGACAAATCAGGGATGGCATATTTTTTTCATTAAATATTCATTTAATCCCAGCTACTTGGAGATGAAAAGTGGAGGAACGCATTTTAAGACCACCCTGGACAAAGTTATCATAAGACCCTATGTGAAAAATTAACAAGGCAAAGAACTGGAGGTGCAACTCAATTGATATAGTGCTTGCCTAGCAACTGTGAGGCCCTTAGTTTGAATTTGAGTACTGCAAAAAGTAAATAAGTAAATAAAAAAGAAATAAATAAAATTGAAAAAAATTATCATCCACTGTATACCAAGTAATGTTCCAGGCACTAAAAATCATTGTGCTGAAGAGATATGAATATGTGTGTCTATGTTTATTTATGTATCTATGTATCTCTATATATGTATTTTATATATATATGTGTATATATATAATATTTAAGTTATAGATATCAATTGTTCCTGTAGCTAAGTAATTATATCCTTGTGGGGTGTCAGATACCACATGTGATTGTAGATATGTGTAAAAGTTAGCAGTGATAAGTATAGACCATTGATATTACAGTGGTTTTTGCACAATAAAAACATAGATTCATACTGACTTTTAAATTGTAGGTATAATCATAGCTCTAAGACTCCAGCAAACCAGCCAAGAATCAAGGATCCAATCCTGTTCAGGCATAATCCATGGATAATTGCTGCATTTCCTACCCCAAAGCCTGTGTATTTATACCACTTCCCTAAATTAGTCTCTTGTAGTAAACTGTAGTAACTCTAGCAGAAATTATGCAATAAGAGTCTTTAAGGACACACACCTGCAAATATACACTTAATGTCATTCTGCTGGCTGTCATAAGTGGTTTCCAAAGACATTCACAAATGTAGCTTTGCACTTGAGATGGTATTTAAAGCATAATAGCAAGTCTCCTAAAAGCATGGAGAAGAAATAATAAGACTGCTCCAAAGAAACTCCCTAGAATTCAGAGTGGATCCTTAGAGTAATGAGTGGATATTAGAATAATATTTAGCCAACACCTACCAGAATTACTTCATTTGCTTAGAAATAATTACAAAGTGAGGGATATTAACACTTTTTCATATATATGATTTTCAAATATTTTCTCCTCTTCTGGAGATTGTCTTCTCATTTTGTTGATTGTTTCCTTTGCTGAGCAAGAAGCTCTTTGGTTTGATGTAGATCCCATGGTTTTGTTTTTACATTTCTTACATCTAGCCCAGTTCCAAACAGAATGTGAACAGTAAGTACTTATTGATATACTAGTGGCTTAGAGGAGTTTGCTAATCAATTAGGCAGAGAGGATACCTTTCAAATATTTGCATGTTTGAGATAAGAAAATGCAATATGGGCATAAAATCAGAAGTTAATTAAAATGTCAGAGAAAGCTTTCTAAGCACAACTGTGATGATATGACTTTGTTGTGCAAATTTCTTTGACAGACAACAAAACGAAGAGCTCTCCATCCTAGTTTTCCTCATGTTCTGAATACTAACATATCTCGAACTTCTCCCTGTTGTGTGTGCCTATATTCTCACTCTATACACCAAAATGTTTTAATATTTACTAGTCCAAACCTTCCTTCACTTATTTTTACCCCTGGGAACCCATTCTTCTTCAAGGTCAGGCTCCATTGTTCTCCCCTGCAAAAAGCACTCCCTGCTGACACTTCTATCCATATTATCTCTTTCGGATGTCCTGATGACATAGTTATCACAGATTGCATTGTGTTACTCTGTTTCCTTGATTCATTTTGTTTCTGTTTTCTTGCAGTCACTTTTCTGAAGTATAGCATACTTTATGGGCCTTATTGTACACAAGCAAGAGATATTTATTGCCTAAGTGATTGGTTTAACTAAATGAATGTTTTTGGTTATTAATTGGAAAAGTGTATTAAAGTTATTTAATGCTGACTGGGTGTGGTGGCATACTTCTGAAACCCCAGCTACTCAAGAGGCAGAGGTAGGAGGTTCACAGTCCAAGGATGGCCAGGAACCCTATCTGAAAAACCAGTTAATAGAAAAAGGACTGGATACATGGCTCAAGTGGTGGAGAACTTGTCTAGAAAGTGAGAGGCCCTGGGTTCAATCTCCAGTATCTCAAAAAACAATAATAGCTATTTTATACACTTAGTGATGATTATCCTTATTCATAAAATAAAAATGAAAATAACTCCCTTGCAGAATGAAGTGATATCACTTATGTAAAGCTCTTACATCCTTTTAAAAATGTTAAAAGGCATCCCTGTAAATACAAAGAAATGGGGTATAGAAAATGAACTAATTATATTAGTATGGAT
The DNA here is from genome assembly GCF_047511655.1 of Castor canadensis. Taxonomy (NCBI): domain Eukaryota; kingdom Metazoa; phylum Chordata; class Mammalia; order Rodentia; family Castoridae; genus Castor; species Castor canadensis. The sequence goes on along the minus strand of NC_133390.1, from coordinate 13,898,226 downwards.
GGCAATATTAAGGGATGATTCAAGTCAAGTGAGACTTGTCTGAAAAGGTTTCAAACATCACTTATTTGTTCAAAACTGTGTGGGACAGTGATTTGTTCTAGAGTCAGATGGAATGGTTCTGCCCTTCTCATGGTTTGACAGGACTCATTCATGGGTCAGTGACATCAGGTGGATTGCTGCAATAACCCAGACAGCTTAGAAGTCTGGACCTGTGTCTCTCTATCTTGCCTATCATCCTCCATCAGTGTAATCTGTGCTAATTACATTGTAGAGGCAGTCCAAGAGAGCTCATAAGGTCTTGGATCAGAACCATGTTACTTCCACTGTACTCTGTTCCAGGGCTCAGGAATTAAACTTTATTCCTTGATAGAAGAGGCTTCAAGAGAGTTGTGGCCATTTGCATTCTGCAAAACAGAGAAGATGAGATAAGGAGTGGGAATGGAAGGGGCAAGGGTTAATGAAGCAATGAACAATAGAGATTGTGTGGCAGACTTGGGGTAATAAATGTGTAAGCAATGAAACATGAGAAAAGTTGAACCTAGTTGTAGCTCGATGGAGTAATGCATTGTTTTAAAGAGAAAAGCTGAAGAAGGAACAATAAAGACAATGCGGGATAATTGAATGTACTGTAGAGCCTGTGAGCCCTAATGAAGGAAGCAAAATGGTAACAGCCTGTGGTTAGGAGATGAAATTTTATGCTTCAGGATGCAGAAAATATAAAAGGGAGGATTCACAAGATAAAAATAGGTCTACCCTCATAAGCAGGTACGTGGGGTAAAGTTAGTGAGTATATACAGGGAGGGAAGGCAGAGAAGATGCTCAGTAATGTCTTATAGCACAGTGATACAGAATGGAGGAGATAGGGACCATAGCAGGAGTTACTAAAGAGATATTAAGTGAATATATAATTTATCATTCAAACTTAGATTTTGGAAAGAAAAAAATGGTAATATTAATTATATCTCCAGGAAAAGAGGGGTTAAACTAAAATGAACAATCATTCCATGTTTAAGAGGACTAAATGAATTGTCACACTTCTGAAAGCTAAAGAAAATTGTAGAAACATAAAGCTTAGAAAAACATAATGAATATTATTTTTCCCTAAGTTTAAGTCCAACAGAACATACAAGTGAAATGCTTTGTGGATGGAGAAAGCAAGAGAACTTTAAAGAGCTTAAGATGTGGATTGTTGGGAGATAATAATAGTGATTACATATTACATTTACATAATGCTCTGTAATTAAAATACTTTCACAGCACTGCCTCATTTTATCCTCCCTGTGGCCCTTCAGGTCAATAGGGTTGTTGTTATTCTCCTTGTGTGGGGAGGAAGAGAACACTTCCAAAAGTCTGATATGGCGTGGGGCTGCAGTGACCTCACTGTGTAGCCTAAGAAAGGTTATGTAACCTATTTCAGCATCAGGTTTTTTTTTTTTAATCTGAAAATGAAAAATAGCAGAACCACACAAGCCCCCCCCTTTATCTTGCTCTCTCTTTCCCCACTTACATGCAATTTAATCTTATGTAAGCATATATGCTTTTAGTCTAGTAATAATCACATAGTTCATGTTAAAATGCTTATTGTCTCTCTCCATTTTGTAGTGTGGTTGGAAGAGCCAAGTAATGAACTTAAATCTGCTAGTCCATTGTTCTGACTCTGTCTACCAAGCTATTTGCCCTTTACTCGCAGTTGAAATTGTAGGAATGAATGAGTTTTCAAAGGAACTAAATATGCATGGGATCAAAGGAAGAAATACAAAAGCACTGTGTCTTTGAAAACTCTATGAGAAAAAGTTCTCTCAGTAATAATTTAAGAAAAATAATTGTCAAGAAAGATTTTTTTTAAATGGCAAGATTGTTAAAACAAAGTTTGGCAACTTTAATGAGTCCAACATTTCTAGCTTAATATAAACAGAGGAACTTTCAAGGGCACAAAGTGCCCTGTGAAAGGAAGTTCAAAGCTGGAGGGAGACAGGTCCAAGTTCCACTTGATGATGGAGTAGCTGACCTGGAGGAATGGTGGATATCCAAGAAGGTGAGTGAGAAGGTGAAGGGCAGGTCCTGCCTGAGGCAGGAAGAGGTTAGTGTGGAGAATCACCAATGCTAAATAGTGGGAACTAACTCAGCACAGACAGGAGTGAGAGGAGGTGACTTGAGAAGGATGCCACTCTTGCTTCAATTCATGATCTTTTTCAGCCTCACAATTCTGATATTCCAATCAAGCTATCAGCTGTAAGAAGGAGGAGAGGGTGGTGATGAGTTTACAAAGTAGCAGCGGGGTATCTCCGTGCTTCTAAGAATGTTGATCACAACTTAAATGTTGGTGCTCCAAGAATTATTTTCCTCAAGATGAAACTGAATGCTCTTTCACATTGTTTCCCACTTTACCCACTGTTTTTCTCTTCTAATCCTCATGGCCTCTTCTCTCTTTTTTTTGTTTGCTTGCTTTCACAGCTTGCTTGTGTCCCTCTGTATCAGCTGTAACTTCTGCCTTGAGTTCTTTTTGTGTAGTCATATCCGTTTTATATTTATTTCTGAGTAAATATTTTAGTAGTTATTTTTGGTGGTATTGGGGTTTGAACTCAGTCTCATGCTTGATAGGCAGGCTCTCTTCTACTTGAGCCACACCTCCAGCACTTATTTTCCAAATAGGTTCTCGTTATCTTTGCCCATGCAGCCTCAGACTGTGATTTTCCTGCCAATGGCTTTCCCCAAATCTGAGATAACAGGAGCAAATTACCACACCTAGCATATTGGTTGATGATGGTCTTGCTAATGTCTTTTTTTATTTCTTCCTAACATTTTTTCCCTGGTTGACCTCAAGCCACTATCCTCCATATCTTCAGGATCTATAATTACTATGCCTAGCCATTCAGTAGTCATTTCAACCAGCAAATTCTGGCCTTTGCTAAATCCTAAATCACAGTCTGAATTCAGACTACACCTTTCCTTTGCATCACATTTTTTTCTGCAGTAATTACGTAATGAGTAGCATCTGCCCATTAAGCAAATATTTTTCTTAGAAATAATCTTGCTACAAGAATACTGAAAACACAAAAGTACTTACATCCACTTAAGAACTTCTAATTTCCCCTGGGTTTCTCATGTTATGATCTTATTATTGAATTTCTACTTCATTAATTCATTAAATATTCATTCTCTGAGCAAACTGTTGCAACTCCTACGGGGTAGGTGTTTTGTCATACAAATATCAAATGTTTTAAAAAACTGGACTTAATTTTTGTTTTAAGCCCCTATGGAAGACAAAGTTATTTAGTGAGGGCCCCTAAGTTTCTCAGGGTGTATTTAAGTTCTTGGGGCTTGTATAAAGTCAAGTCATTGATCCTGTACTTAAAGTCTTCAGTTGTTCACCTGGGATTCTGCTGAGGTCTCCTATTTCAGGATGATTTTCACTTATCACTCTCAATTCCAAGCTGAAAAACTCAAAATCATCCCAAGTACTCAAAATAGTGAACTTTAATGAAAAAGTCTTTTTTCAAAAATGAGGGATAGGAAGGTAAAACAGGTCCTGTCTGGGGGTTGGTACCAGTGGGAGAAGGAAGGATATGAGGAAAGGGTATACGAAGGTGAATATGGCAGAAATATTATGTGCTCATGTATGAAAAGGGAAAAATTCTGGAACTATTCTAAGAATTGGGGAGGGAGAAAAGGGGAATGATGGAGGGGTGAATTTAATTAGCATACATGGAAAGCACTTTTGTAAATGTCAGAATGTGCTCCCAGTACAACAATAGTATGATAATTAAATTTTTTTTAAATATTGAAACAATAAAACAGAATGATTAAAGATGATAATTTGAAAAACAGACCTTACTGAACATGAATCTTGGGAAAAACTCCTTCAGTTACATTTGCAACAAACACAAACAGTAAGGACTACATGTGTTAGGGATGCTCCAGCATAAATTCTTCTATCTATCTATCTGTCTATCTATCTATATCAGTCATCTATTTAGGTATCTGTCATTTATCTATCTATACTGTCGTCATCTAAGAGAAACAGATAAAAAAGATCATTCACAACTTAGATCAATATTTTCTTTTTTATTTGAGTCACTTTATGTGTTTGAAGCCTAATAGTTGAAGTATGTTGATAGTGAAGTCTATATTTCCACGTTATATGGTGGTTATGAAAAGCAAAAGAATTGAACAAAATGGTTTTAAGCATTTCAAGGGTTTTTATAAATGTAAAGGATTGTGTACATTTAATTAAATTTGTAAGCTGCAAGAGAGTTACTCTTTGAAATAATCTTTGATCATGTGCAATAGATAATATTATGTGATGATAAGTTATTGTGCTTCCTTCCTTTTAATTTCTTCCTTTCTCTTTTCTTTATTTCAGAATTTACTTTTCTCTTCTTTATTTCAGAATTTACTTTTCTCTTCTTATTTCAGAATTTACTTTTCTCTTCTTTATTTCAGAATTTACTTTGGAAAGCATTTCAACAAAATCAATGGTAGAAATAGATTAGAAGATGTCAGTCCTTATGTATTTTTGTTTTTAAAAGCCTTTGTAGCCAAGAGGTCTGGTAGAAATGAACCAATGTGGATTGCAATACACAAGTGCATGGGAGAAACACTAGGAATCTCTCTGTATAGCTATCTTTATCCCAAGCTACCAAAAACAGTATGTCTTTCTTATTATCTCTTATATTTTCTCTTCAACAAAATTGGAGAAGAAGAGGGCGGAACAGGTTCTACCTGGAAGTGGGTGCTGGGGGGAGGTGTTGGGAGGGAGGTGTCACAAACAACAAATACACATGTAATAAGTGTAAAAATGATAAAATAATGGAAAAAGAAAAAAAAACCTTGTGAAGCTGTACAAAATTATAGAAAGTAGAAAAAAAGAGGAAGATTATGGAAGTGACATTAAATACAAAAGCAAACAAACACAAAAACACAACCATTTGAGGGAGGAAGTAATTTCTTCCACTGGTTGCTCATAACCAGCTGTGAACCATATCAGCAGGTCAATTTCTTAGCCATGATTCTTGGAAACAGTGGCAGATATCAACTCAGCTCATAACGGTTTGCATTGTTGTCCTTCAAAGTTCTCTACACAGTTCTACTGTGGATCCAGGGTTGAAATCCACTGATTCAAGTATCCCAGAACAAGAGGATCTCATGAAAGGTGGACAAGCATGATGAAATCTACAGAGCAGAAAAGCCTAAAAAGACCAAGTGGGCAGTGCAACAGACATCTTCTCACAGACGTTCTTGGGTGATGAGCTTGGACTGATTTCTTGAACTCACCTGAATTCTGCTAAGTACTGCATAATATTGCAAGAATGGGTAATATGTGAGATTGCATCTAACAAATTGAAATTGTAGTTAAATGTCAGAAAGTGAAGATATATTTCTTGCACACCTGGATTTGTGATATGAGGTTTACGTTCACAATGTACTTTGAAGTTCATTGAAATTTGCCAAAATTTCTTTTTAGTGAAATAGATAAAATATTGCATTCCAGTAGGGGATATAGACATAACTATTCAAAAGTTGAATACAATACACTTTGATTAATGAAATAGCAAGCATGGTATCTGTTAGTTTCTGAGTTTTTGCCCCATTTTCAGTATCTAATGTTATTTTAGGATTCCACCCATGATTACACCTTTGTACTCTCTGATCCTCTGGCCAACAGAATAACATAATTCAATTTAGAATGAGGAAACCATCCTTGTAAGGCTAATTACTTCTAGGTGAGCCAGAAGGTAAGACAAATGATTCCATGGCAACCTTTAAGCATATATCTTGCTTGTCTTGATGGCTTACTTACTGAACTGTATAAGATAAATGACTCTTTTTCAGGATAACCAATATTAGGATTTTCTGTTGAAGAAAATAATCTTAAGAAAAATCCATCCAAGTCACCATTTTACTTATTTTTATTGCTGTTATGTGCAGATATTTACATATATGTGGCCCTTTCATTTAAATATTACTAATGTTTTTCATGCAATTTTAAACTACAAAGTGTTTGTAATATTGAAGTCTTTCTTGCTGGTTGATTTGTAGAATGGAATAAGGGCCTGACCTCAAGATCTAGCTTTGAGTTACTGCAGCTTTAATATTTCAGAGTTACTAGGTGATCTTTTAGGGAAAGAAATTCTTCTCAATTTGATCCTGCAATTAAGTATATCAACAGCATGTAAATTTTTTATTATTTTATTATGATAGTATGAACATACGATAAATATTTTGTGAGTAAACATAATCTTTCCATTGCAATTATATACTGCAAATTATTTTTTACAAAATAAATATAGTATTTAAAGAGCTAAAATTGTATACATTAGCATTAATTCACAATATTGGGACTATTCAGAAACAAGCTATAGAGTGAACTTGACTCACAAATGTTCTCTATCCATTCCCATCCCCCAGCTCACAAACCACTTTTAACCTTGATATTGGCATGTACACATGGGAAATAAGGAACTGAGAAATAATACATATAATTCAACCCACACAAAATGCTTCCACCATCACTATTTATTTATTAGAGAGTAAAAAGGAGGTACTTATTTAAGCCTGACTAATTCCCTGAATCATTATCTTGACTTTCCATTTTGCTCTGCATGTTTAGACCTGTACGATGTCTAAAGAATAAGACAAGGAACTGAAACCATTCCCTTCAAACCTAAGTTCTCTAATCATGATCAGAGCCTCTAGACCAGTATTGTGTAAATAGTTTTTTATTGATACACCTTATCAAGCTAGATACTTCTGTAGTTTTCATTTAGAAATTATTTCCTTTGAATATACAGCTCCAAACAATTTTAGCTGTATAAATTGAGACTTTGAAATTCAGCTTCTTACATGTCCTAAGAGAAATCAGAGTTCCCTTAAGCTTAAAAATTTCTAATTTTTAGTGTGAGTTTCCTAAAGACATAAAAAGGCATTTTCATTTAAATTTTGATCAATTCAACCAAAAATCATTATTTGATATACACAATTTTCTGGGATTATTCCTTTCAAAACACCACCATTTGTATGCTACTATGCTTATAAGAAATAATTTGGAGGACAAATAATAGGTTATGTTTTTAAATAAGTGGATGTCTTATTGCTATGGGATGTCAATAAAAATTTTAGATTTCTTATCAGAAAATATGTGATACTCAAAAAAAACAGTAGCCTATCATTGTATATCTATTGCTGATTGAGAATATATCTCATTTTTAACCACACAGATAGGAATGGGGATGGAGTCCAACAATAGTAAAAGCATTCAATACACAGGAAGTGAGACTGTCCAAGTAGGTGATTTACATTCCTGCCTCTGGTGAAAAGTTAAAAATTTCATCTCGGTTTAAGCATAGTCATACAGCAAGTTCTCCTGCCTGACATACTTACAGTTTCTGGCAGGATTTTATAAAATACATTGAGCATAATCCATCGTTGGCGCTGACAGCAAGTACTAGACATAAGTGGTGGAGGTCTTACTAAGCACTGTCACGTTTCTTTTCTTATCTGTGTGTGGCACACGGTAAGCAGGGACTGGGTATCTGTGCCATTGCTTCTTTCTGTTGCAGCAGCAGTATCCACAGAGTAGGCCCCCTCCAATGAAGAGAACAGCAGTGCTTGCCCAGCCAAGAAAAAGTGCTGCTCCCAACTCTCGTTTCTGACCTATATGGATGGCTGGGTTGTAGAAATCCCTGATGATGATACTGGCCGTCCAGCACACTGGAATCAGAACGAAGAAGCCTGTCAGGATAAAGAGGACTCCTGAGGTTCCCAGAAGGTATGCTTTGGTCCTCTCATTGGTGCCTGTGCACTGGATTTGCCTCATGCCACAGATCCCAATAAGCAGAGCGATCAAGGAGAGAGCCACGGCCACACACATGAGTGCCCTTGCTGCTTCCAGGACAGGAGGGAGAGCCAACAAGGAGTCATAGAACTTGCACTGCAGCTTGACCCTCGCTTGTCGGATGCAGTTCATCCAGAGCCCTTCCCAGAGTCTCTCGAAGACAATAATGTTGCTGCCAATAAAAGCTGATACTCTCCATTGAGGCAGAAGAGTTGTGGCAAGGGTCCCAACCACGCCGGAGAACCCAAGAACCAGTCCAGCAATTTGCACTGGATAAAATGCCATTGCCTTTACTCTGAAGACTGGTCCAAACTGGAGTGGCAGCAGATGCTCAAGACGCAGAAGGTGGAGGACTCTTTGAGTCTACAGTAGTCTCTGGTGATGTTCTTCACTGCTGCTGCCCATAGTGGATTAGTCCAAATCAGCATCAGTGACTGAACTTGGCCTAACTAGAAGTACCTGTTGTAAAAGCATACTGTCTTTGTGCACACATTCATTTCTGTATGGGTTATTCACTAGTCATATATAATTCTTTCCCAGCCAATAAGAAGGTAGCCAGAGGTGTGTCAAGAAATACTGCATTCAACCTTAGTATTTCTCATATTATTATTGTTTTAGCAGTGCTGTAATTATGTGTCAAAGCTTCCATTGTGGATTGCTAATTACAGAGCTGAAAAGTTCCCATCTAAAAGTCAGTCTGATATGAAAGTACATGTGTAAAGCCACAACTGAAGATAATGTCAAAACCCTGTCAGTTCTTTAGAGAATAGTAGAAAAACATTTTGACTTGAGGCATTCTTTTACTTTCTTCCTGTGTAAGGTATCTTTCCTTAATTTGGTTAATCAACTCTGGTTTTAGTAAAGACTTACAGATACAGAGAAATGTTTAGGTATTAACTTCCAAACTTCTAATAAAACTATTGGTACTTAGGAGGAGTCTTAAGTAAGAGACTCAAATTTCTCAGTTTATTCTTCAGATCCAGAAAGGAAGAACAGGAAAAGCAGTCCATATAACTGATTTGAATTTACCAGTAATTATTCAATTAACAGGTTAGTAATGCCTCTCCCTGTGTTGAAAGATGGTTAGTTTATAAACTTTCATTAGCTTTTTCTTCAATTATAGCTTGAAAAATATCAAAGCCAAAAGTGCATATTTCATTTTTGGAACATTATAAAAATGGCCTTTTGAATTACTTATGACATTATGTAAAATTCAGATAGATAATAGAAAACATTTTACAGTTGGAAATTATCATCAGACTCACCAGGCTTAAGTCTTTTATTTGCCAGATGAAAATGTGAGGTCTAGAGTGGCTTAGTTGAGGCTAGCTATGTGATAACTGAGCCAGGGACAAATCTGTACCTCTTACTCACCGTGTTTCTCCCGTGTTTAATCTGATTTTTTGAAAAAAGGAAGGAGAGGTGTTTTATTTTTTAACTTTTACATGAATAGGACTGAATCTGAATGTAGCCCTACCTTGTTCACAGTTTTTCAAAAAGCTTTCAAAGCAAACAAAATTCAACTGAGATTGTTTCAAAAGTCAAGAGTGACTTTGTCATGCTTGAATACCTTGTCTCTGCCCTTGCCCAGACACTGGGGGAACTAATGTGGGAAGCATGGACCTTTCCCCTTTCTCTTCTACATCTGACAGGAATCCATTTTAAGAATGAAAGTTTCTGAAAAGTAAGCTTACCAAGCAGTCTTTGCCAGGGAGACATTGCAGTTTGCAAAAGGTCAGCTACAGACAAAAGAGTTCATGGGTGGTCCAAACAATCCAGATTTAGAGTCCATTGACTGAATTAAAAACATGAAGACCAATTGAGTTTTCAAGATATATGGTTTGAGAACTCCCTTGGAAAGGAATGTGAATCATTGAGGAAGCAGATGACTTCTGTATAGTTGACAGTTTCCTAACACCAGCTCAGGATGAGGAGTTTTCTCAGCCCATTGTTCTGGGTTCTGAAGCACAGGTTTAACCATTCCCACCCTGTCCCTGTCAAGATTTCCCAACTCACTCTGACTTATAACCTCCATTTCCTCTTCCTCATTCTACTTCCTCTTCTTTTCTCTATCTCAGGTTTAGTCTTGTCTTCATTCATTTTTGTCCTGGAAGTTTCTAGTTTGTTGTTCCTTTCCGATTATTTGATTTTCTAACAGCAAGAACATCTGGTCTTCAAGTAAACAAAAGTAAGAGCATATGTTTACTTAGAATATGGAGGTACATCCTGAATGTAAGAACAATGAGGAACATAAATAATGTAGGAGATTAGTTTTCTGCCCCTCACAGCCAGAGTCAGTTGTTTAATACTAACTTTAATTTTCCTCCTTTGCATTTAGAGAGAGACATTGCTTTCATCTGCAACTTTTCTGTGACTCTTATCCTCATCTACCACTCCTGGTACCCTTACTGCATCAATTATCCCCTTACTTCATAGCACTGATTACATCTCCCTCTTTCTGAGTGGTCCTTTAGAAAATTGAGAAAACTCAATTTTCTTCTGTTTTTAAAAATTTCATATCTGTATGACCTGCTATGTATCTTTACTATGTTTCTGTCTTCCATCACTAAAATTATGGTAGAAGTATTGCAGACCTCCTGGCAGTCTTAGCTGCTGTCTACAAATACATGTTTTGCTTTCCGGACGTCTCTGTAGAAGTGACAACCGATTGCTGTCTTTTTATGAGTCAGTAAAGGACATGTGCTCTGGGGAGAGATTCAATCTTGGCTTAATGCCTTAGGCATCCATCTTGAGTGTGTTTTTGAACCTTTTAAAATTGGCTATTCCACAAAATCAGAATAGTAATAATACAAATCTCAAAGGGCTGCTTTAAAGATGAAATTTATGGACTGTGTGCAAAGCATTTGCTCCCAGGAAAGGTCTTCTGTTGATATTTGTCTCATTTGCTTCTGTTATATTATCATGCTTATTACTTCTTTATCTGCTTATTCTCAGACTCTTCTTTCTGTCAGTACTCTTAACTATATTTGCTGTGTTTGCTTATTCCTTCCAGGGTTCTGTATATAAAACTTGATACTCTTCTCATCTACATATATCTCTCTGGAGTCATCCATGGCCACCACATCTACTACTTCCTATCAGGTTAACAGATCTGAATGTGTTATCTTTTGCTCAAGCTTCTTTCTGTTTATCAGTCTCATTCCTTTTTGTTTTTCTTCAACTAATAGAAGCCTGTAGTAGACGATGTGATGCTCCACCCATATGTCCCTTCTTAGTGCTAAGAGAACTATGGCAAAACTCCTCTGTGGATATCTGAAAACAGGCATCTACCCAAGACATTCTCCATTCCTGGCAGGATCCTATATCCACTGACTGGTCAATATGGGATTTAAAGGTCCAGCCTCACAGTCCCAGATAGGGGTTAAATCTCAGGGGTAATTCCAGCTCTACTGCTCATTCTAGGATCTGTTGAGGGCTTAATTGTGTCTGTAGGAGAGTTTGAGTTCTATATTCAAACCTCTTTCCTTTCTTGTTCTCAGGTGTTGATCATGTAAGAAACATAATGCACTAATCTCTACATCATAGTCAGCTAATCAGCTTCCCAGGAAACCCAACCATTGATTGACACTTTATTCTAATATGTTAAATTTGTTTTCTGTTCTAACATTTACCCCATCAGTGTTTTCATATAAGTCATTTAAATAACATCTTACTTGCTTCTATCTTTAGACCTTTTCTGATCCCTATTCCAATGTGAAATTGTTAAGACTTTGCTAAACCCAAATATGAATATGTTACTTCCCTACTTAAAAATTTCCAGTAGTTCTCCACTACCCCCAAGATAAAATGCAAACAGCTTGACACAAAACACACACACAAAAAAAACCAATTCTTGAGTTTGGTCCCTGCCGTACTTTAAAACTTAGCTTATGACATGACTCTATTCCATGTCCTCATAGTGTTCACAGTAAATCTTAAACAAGCAAGTGCCATAAAACATGGCATTAAAATTTAGATGTAACTATGGATACAAAATAAGGTATAATCTGGATATAAACAGAAATGATCTCAACTTTAATAATAGGATGAAAGAAACATGAATAGGGATTAACCAGATAATCAGGCAAAGAGTGGGATAAAGAGCACCTCAGCTAAGACAGCCTGCCTGAATGAAACACTGAGGCCATTGGGATATTGTATTGGATCTAAGGTATGGAAGAACTTTAACAAGAAGGGAGTAAGAATTAGACTGGGCTGCAAATGTAGGCAAGACACAGATAGGTAGGGCCATGTGAGCCATTTAGTAATCCAAGATCAATGCAATGTGTGTTAAAGATTTTAAATATGGGACTGACACTATCAATTCTCAAGTCTAGATTAAAATAACAACAAAATCATCAATGACCAAAATAATATGGTGATTTTGGGAGAATGAAAAGTCACCAAACTGAACATGAAGAAACCTTTAGGTTATTGTAACAGTCCAAATGAGGGACAATGGGAGCGTGGCCCTGGTGCTGGCAATGTGGAGGAGTGGATGAATCTACCTTACTTAAAGAAGCTATAATCACTAAAGAGGAGTGATGGACTAGAGGTAGAGAAAGGTGTCAGAGATGACTGCCATACCATTGACATGAGCATAATTGTACCCCAGGGGTGCGTTTATTGAGGTGTGAGTCACTGAAGGATAAGTGACCTTTTAGAAAAAGATTACAAATTCAGTTTTCAGATGTGAAGTCTGAGTTGTCAGTCAACCATGCTAGTAAAGAATGTAGGGAATTAGATGTTTGGGAGCTTATAGGGGGAGTCTGTACTGTATCTATCTTTTAGAGTCCATCCTGTCCACAAAATTATCTATTATTACAATAAAGTCAGTGAGAGAAATCTGACATATCCACCCCATGACTTTCTGTATCATCATGTCCTCTGGGACTTATACTGAGGTCTTAGAAAATCTAATTTAGGTTGAAGGATATTTGAATTCTTTCTGTAAATATGTGTCAGAGTTTCACTTGCAGCATTGGCTTCAAGGGAACAGAAGTGAGGTTATAACATCAGCTGGGAGAATGAGGCCATACAAAACTTCTTCACCTTATTTTACTTCTCTTTCTTTTCAGGAGTTCCATACCTGAATATGTTCAGAAATTCTCTTAATTTACTATATGTCTATTTTGAAAGATATGACCTATCTCTCTGTGACTAAACTTTTAATAACTAAAAATGAGTCAAAAAGATTTTAACTAGGTGTCTATTAGATTAATTTGAGCTGTATGTAAGTAAGGACATGTGCACGTGTACACACACATATTTCAACCCTTTTTTATTATTGAACTGGGAATACATTGTGACATTTACAAAAGTTCTTATAATATGTCATAGTTGAATTCGAACCTCCATCATTCTCCTTTATCCCCCTTTCTTGTCTTTCACATATTCTATTCCCTCTACTACTAGTTTCTCAATTCTGCTCAGCCATGTCAAAATTTAAACATTATTCATTGAACAATTATTCATTTTCCTGTGGATTTTGACCGAAACTTAGTCACAAGAGAAACTTGTCCTAAGTTCTTAGATCACATCAGTTTCTATAACATTCCTCAAACTGAAATTATTTTAGTTTTTCTTAGTACTATACATTTTTACACATAGCATTTTAACAAGTTCATAATACATATATATTTCTTTTCATGTTTATTTTAGCTGTTTCCCATTTGGAGTTTAGATTTTATGACAACAGAGACTTTGCCTACAGTTTTACCATTAGATTCCCAATGCATAACATAGATTCTCTGATCTGTGGTAGGTACCCAAGGAACATTGTTTTATGTAAAATATTGTTTTATAATGAATGATTAATCAATACAATGTTTCACTTACTTAAGCCCTCTCCTAATCCAAGGTTTATTGTTTATTTATATCTAAATGTTGTTATTTATATCTATATTGTATATTTATATCTATTGTTTACCTAATTTAAATTATAAACCTGCAGTTTGAGTACTTTCCTACAGAGATAAATATTAGATTGTTATAATGGAACATTACCTCATTTGTTTTAAAACACACAATTTTATCCTAGGAATGCATTTGAGGGTAATCAAAAAATCATGTACATTAAGGTTAATACGACTACCTAGTCAACAAAATTTTCCTGTTATCTTGCATTACTAACTCAAATTTCATCTATTTTAATTCTACTTATATAGAAGTTTTACAAATGGACTTTTCTGTGAAACCATTTAGGGAGACCCAAGAGTTCTACCCCAAATACCACACACCTGGATATGCTATACAAATATGTGAAGCTATCTTCCTCCTTTCTTTCTCTTTTCTTTTTTTCCCATCTAATAAGACTGCAGAAATAATCTTAAAAGACTGTGAAAAGGAAAAAGATGGCCTGTGGCTTATGAAAAGTAAGAGAGGATTTCAGTGACTTTGTGAAACAGGGCAGGAAATAGAAAATAAGATGGCTGGCATAAGGTTTGTCCACAAAAGATGTATCATATTTGCCAAACACTGGTCAAGACAATTTGTCTCTAAGGTTTTTGGGCAGTGTCCACACAAAAACAAAACAAAAACCACAAAAGCAATGAAACAAGCACAAGACCTATTCTTAGGAGTTGTATAGCTCTTATTTCTGACACCAGAAAGAAATTTCTGTCATGGTGGAGTAGAATGATCAACATCCCCACACAGCAAATACTGCAGACACAACGTGTCCAGATGCTTCTTATTTTACAGAAGTCTAAATAATGTGATGGAGGAATGACAGCTTAAACTCTTCATCACTGATTCTCTGACTTCACATTAGAATCATCTGCAGAAGTTTTGGAAAATGACTTGTGCTCCACCCCTTCAAACCAGAATCTTAGGGGTAAGACTCTGTCATCATTTTTGCTTTGGTCTTTTTGTTATAGTTGCATTAGTATTTTAAAATCACCCTCTGTGATTAAAAAACATTCAGTGTGGATTCAAAAACAGCATGTGGAATTTTTATTTTAGTGGTTCTGTTTGGATTTTTAATTAGCATTATGTAGGGACGTATTAATCATATAACTTCCTATGTCGAATAGCTCAAGGTGGGTCAAGGCACAGACATTTTAAGTATCTTAAGTGACTCTAGCGTACAGCTGGGATCGCAGCCACGGACTGCCATGAATGAACGCATTGCATATCTTCGAGCCATTCTACATTCAAATTATTTCTCCCAGTAGTGCTTTTGAAATTTGAGAGTGAATGTGAGGTTATACTGCTTGCCAAGAACCTGGAGTGTAAATATTTTAGATTTCTTGTTAAACTTAATCTTACATGAGTAGGGGTGAATAACTCTGAAATAAAAATGTTAAGTTTACTCCTGTTACTCATTTATTTTGTGTGTGTGTGTGTATGGTGCTAGGTCTTGAAATCAGGGGCTACCCCTTGAGCTGCTCTGTCAGCCTTTTTTGTGAAGGGTTTTTTTGAGATAGGGTCTCATGAACCATTTGCCTGGGCTGGCTTTGAACTGTGATCCTCCTGATCTCTGCCTCCTGAGTAGTTAGGATTACAGGTATGAGCCACTGGTGCCTGCCTGTGTTTACTCTTCTTCTCTCTCTACAATTAGGTGTTTTTAAAAAACAGGATGAGGGCATAATATTTACCAATCTTAATACAAAACATCTCAATTAGATCATTATCCCAGTGCTTCCTAAGGATGAATTATGTTCAAATAGCTTTGAAAATAAGTTTTTATAAAAACATGGTATAATATTATCTCAATTATGTTCATACATAAAACATAGCATAAACTTTTATGTTTGTGGTGCTTATGAAAGGTATAAAACCCATATAATTAACAAATTAACTACAAACAAAGCTGAATGATTGATAAAATCTTAACTATCAACTTTGATTTGATAATCTTGAATTTTTTTATACTAAATTCTAGATGTTAGGTTTGCTGGAAAAAACATAATCTCATAACTTGTTCTCATCTTGTCATTTTTCATTTCTTATATTTTGAGTGTGGTGCTCCATTTTTTAAAGCATCCATTTATCACTGTCACTTTATTTTTCATTTTAACAGTGAGATTGTTTTTAATCTGATTCAATTCTGGCAAATTGAAAAAAAAGTTGTTCTTTACTGCATATTTACTTCTGTACTTAACTATTAATGAGCGTTACAAAGGTCGTATCTGCTCCTTACATTTGACTCACAGATGTGAGAAAAGCTCTTCAAGTTCTTCCTCTCACTTTCGTTACTCGGCTGGCTCTGTGTATTTTAAGGATGCCGTATGCCGTTCATTGGCTGTAGGACTGTGAATGACACCTGTGCACAGTGTGCCAGGAACCACATTTGACCCTTGTATAGAATTTGACAAACTAAAAACTAACTGTATTTTATTTTTTATCGTTTATAATTTTATTGATATGTGTATACATTGTTTGGGCTGTCTCTCCCCCTAGCCTCCCACCCCCCCACCCACTCCCCTCGCTTCCAGGCAGAGCCTGTTCCACCCTCTTCTCCAGTTTTGTTGATGAGAAAATATGAGGTAATATGAAAGACATAGCATTTTTGTATTTAAGATAAAGATATCTATACAGAGAGATTCCTAGCATTGCTTCCATGCACGTGTGTATTACAACCCGAATTGATTCATCTCTACCTGACCTCTTCACTACTTCCCCTTCACTGTCCTATAGTGGCCTCTGTCAGTATAAGGTTACTCTATTAACTCCTCTACTGTGTACACATCAACCACATTCAAGTTTTAGGTTTCCTTCCCTTTCCCTGTTCCTCCTGTATGGGTTCTCCCCTTACTGTTTGATCCATGTCCAATAATATTATTGCATTTATTTTAGGTCTATAATCTGCATATGAGGGAGAACATGCAATTTTTGGCCTTCTGAGCCTGGCTAACTTTGCTTAAGATGATGTTCTCCAATTCTATAAATTTACTTGTGAATGACAAAATTTCATTCTTTGTGGCTGAGTAAAATCCCATTGTTTATAAATGCCACATCTTCTTAATCCATTTGTGGGTAGTGGGGCATCTTGGGTATTTCCGTAACTTGGCTATGTGAATAGTGCTGCAATAAACATGGGTGTGCAGGTGCCTCTGGAGTAACCTGTGTCATATTCCTTTGGGTATATCCCCAGGAGTGGGATTGCTGGATCATATGACAGATCTATGTTTAGTTTTTTAAGTAGCCTCCATGTTTTTTTCCAAAGTGGTTGTACTAGTTACATTCCCACTAGCAGTGTATGAGAGTTTCTTTTTCCCCACATTCTTGTCAACATTTGTTGTTAATATAATAGGAGTGAGGTGGAATCTTAGTGTGATTTTGACTTGCATTTCTATTATGGCCAGGGATAGTGAGCATTTTTTCATGTGTTTTTTGGCCATTTGGACTTCTTCCTTTGAAAAATTTCTTTTTAGCTCAGTTGCCCACTTCTCCCATTGATTTTGGGGGAGTTTAGTTTTTTGAGCTCCCTGTATTTTCTGGTCATCAGTCCTTTGTCTGATGTGTAGCTGGCAAATATTTTCTCCCACTCCGTGGGTGGTCTCTTCAATTTAGAGACCATTTCTTTTGTTGTGCAGAAGCTTTCTAATTTCATGTAGTCCCATTTGTCCATCCTTTCTCTTAGTTGTTGGGCTCCAAGAGTTCTATTGAGGAAGTCTTTACCTATACCTATTGTTTCAAGAGTATTCCCTGCTCTTTTCTGTACCAGCTTCAGAGTTTCAGGTCTGACATTAAGGTCCTTAATACACTTTGAGTTGATACTAGTACAGGGGGATAGGCATGGATCTAGTTTCAGTTTTCTGCAGGCAGGTAACCACTTTTTCCAACAACATTTGTTGAAGAGGTTGTCTTTTCTCCATCATACGTTTTTGGCACCTTTGTCAAAAATAAGTTGGGCATAGTTGCATGGATTCATATCCAGGTCCTCTATTCTGTTCCACTGGTCTTCATGTCTGTTTTTGTGCCACGACCATGCTGTTTTTACTGCTATTGCTTTGTAATATAGTTTGAAGTTGGGTATTGTGATACCTCCAGCATTGCTCATTTTGCTGAGCATTTCCTTGGCTATTCTCAGTCTGTTGTGTTTCCAGATGAATTTTAGGGTAGATTTTTCAATCTCTATGATGAATGTCATTGGGATTTTGATGGAAATTGCACTGAACATGTAGATTGCTTTGGTAGAATAGCCACTTTACTATGTTGATTCTACCAACCCATGAGCCTGGGAGATCTTTCTACCTTCTGTAGTCTTCCTCAATCTGTTTCTTCAGTGGTTTGTAGTTCTCCTTATAGAGTCATTCACATCCTTTGTTAAGTTTGCTCCTAGGTATTTGATTTTTTTTTTTTTTTGAGACTTTTGTAAATGGAATTGTTTTCCTATATTCTTTCTCCATTTGTTCATTGTTGGTGTATAGAAAGCCTACTGATTTTTGTATGTTGATTTTGTATCCTGCTACATTGATGAAACTATGGATTCTAGAATTTTGGGGAGAAGTTTTTTTGGTCTTTGAGGTATAGGATCATGTCGTCTCCAAATAGGGATACTTTGACTCTTTCTCTACCCATTTGTATTCCTTTCATTACTTCTTCTTGCATTATTGCTCTTGCTAGGAATTCCAGGACTGGGTTGAATTGGAGTGGGAAGAGTGGACACCTTTTTCTCATTCCTGACTGTAGGAGAAATGGTTTCAGTTTTTCACCATTAAGTATGATGTTGGCAATAAGTTTATCATTTACAGCCTTTATAATGTTGAGGTACATTCCTTCTATTCCTAGTTTTCTTAAAGCTTTTATCATGAAATGGTGTTGAATCTTACCAAAGGCTTTTTCTGTATCTATTGAGATGATCAAGTGGTTTTTGTCTTTGCTTCTATTAATGTGCTGTATTACATTTATTGATTAGTGTATGTTGAACCACCTACATCCCTGAAATGAAGCTGACTTGGTCAAGGTGAATGATTCTTCTGATATGTTGTTGGATTCAGTTTGCCATTATTTTATTGAGGATTCTTGCATTGATGTTCATTAAGGAGATTGACCTATAGTTCTCCTTTTTGGATTTGCCTTTTTTCTGGTTTTGGGATGAATGTAATACCGGCTTCACAACATGAGTTAGACAGTGTTCCTTCCCTTTCTATTTTGTGGAACAGTTTAAGGAGGGTTGGTATCAGTTCTTCTTTAAAGGTCTGTTAGAATTCAGCAGAGAAGCCATCAGGTCCTGGACTTTTCTTTTTTGGGAGACCACTT
Organism: Castor canadensis; assembly: GCF_047511655.1. Classification (NCBI taxonomy): domain Eukaryota; kingdom Metazoa; phylum Chordata; class Mammalia; order Rodentia; family Castoridae; genus Castor; species Castor canadensis. Next base: position 13,879,184 of record NC_133390.1, on the reverse strand, counting down.
ATTGCTGCTTCAATTTCATTTCACATTATAGATCTGTTTAGGTGGTTAATATCCTTTTGGTTCAGTTTTAGATGGTCATCAGTATCTGGGAAACTTATCCATTTCTTCAGAATTTTCAAGTTTATTGGAACATAGTTTCTCAAAGTAGTCTGTGATGATTTCCTGGATTTCTGTGGTGTTTGTTGTTATCTCCCTTTTTGCATTTCTGATTTTACTGATTTGGGTTTTTTTCTCTCCTCATTTCAGTCAGGTTTGCCAGAAGTCTGTCAATGTTATTTATTTTTTCAAAGAACAAGCTATTTGTTTCATTGATTCTTTGTATGGTTTATTTGGTTGTTCATTAATTTTGGTCCTTATTTTTATTATTTCTCTCCTACTTCTTTTGGATTTGCTTGTTCTTGTTTTTCTAGGAATTTAAGATGTAGTATTAGGTTGTTTATTTGAGATCTTTCTGTCCTTTTAATATATGCATTCATGACTATAAACTTTCCTCTTAGGGCTGCCTTTGCTGTGTCCTGTAGGTTCTGGTAGGTCATGTTTTCATTTTCATTAACTTCCAGTGACCTTTTAATTTCCTCTTTTATTTCATCTATAAGCCACTGATCATCGAGCCATGTGTTATTCAGCTTCCAATTGTTTGCATATTTTCTGGTGCTGTTTTTGTTGTTGAGTTCTAGTTTTAATTCATTGTGATCAGATAAAATGCAGGGGATTATTTCTATTTTCTTGTATTTGCTAAAGCTTGCTTTGTGCCCTAAGATAGGATCAATTTTAGAGAAAGTTTGGGCTGCTGAGAATAATGTATATTGTGCAAATGTTGGATGAAATATTCTGTAGATATCAGTTATATCCATTTGGTCTGTGGTGTGATTTAGTTCTTGAATTTCTTTATTGATTTTTTGTTTGGATTACGTATCTATTGGTGATGAGGGGTATTATAGTCACCCACTAACACTATGTTAGTGTCTACATGTGTTTTTAAATTCTCTAGAGTAAGTTTGATGAAACTGGGTGCACTGACATGGGGTACATATAGGTTGGTAATTATTTACTTTTGATGTATTTCTCCTTTTAGTACTATGAAGTGTCTTTCTTTATTTCGTTTGATCAATGTAAGTTTCAAGTCTACTTTGTCAGATATGAGTATTGCTACCCTGCCTGTTTTTGGGGGCCACTGGCTTGGTAAATCTTCTTCCTGCCTTTTACCCTAAGCCAATGTTTGTTTCTGTCAGTGAGATGGATCTCTTGTAAACAACAGACTGTTGGATCTTCCTTTTTGATACAATTTGCCAAACAGTGTCACCTGATAGAGGAGTTGAGACTGTTGACATTTGGTGTTAATATTGATAGGTATGTGGTGATTCCTGCCATTTAGTTGTTTTTGTTGTTTAAGGGTTTGCTTGTGTGCAGCTGAATCAATGCTATTCTCTGGTTCCTTGCCTTTTATTCTCCTGTGGTTTGATACTTCCCATCCTTGTGTGGTTTTGTTTGCTTTCATCTTCTGTGTGCAGAATTCCTTGGAGAATCTTTTGTAGTGGTGCTTGGTGGTCATATATTGTTTTAGTTTCTGCTTATCATGTAAGGTTTTTATTGCTCTATCTGTTTGGAGTGATAGTTTTTCTGGGTAGAGAATCCTAGGATTGAAGTTATTTTCATTCAGTGCCTGAAAGTCCTCATTCCATGCCCTTCTTGCTTTTAAGGTTTCCTTTGAGAAATCTGCTGTGATTTTGGTGGGTTTACCTTTATATGCTGTTTGTTTTTTTCTCTCTTACAGCCTTCAGTATTCTTTCTCTATTGTCTGTGCTTGTTGTTTTAATGATAATATTCTGTGGGAAGGTTCTGTTTTGGTGTTGTCTGTTTGATGTACGGAAGGCTTCCTGTAACTGAATGGGCAAAACTTTCTCAAGATTTGGGAAATTTTCTGTTATTATTTTATTGAATATATTATGAATCCCTTTTGCTTGCACCTCTTCTCCTTCATCAATACCCATGATTCTCAGGTTTGGTCTTTTGATGGAGTCATTGAGTTCTTGCATATTCCTTTCACAGCTCTTGAGTTATTTGACTAAGATTTCTTCACTTTTTCTTCAATTTCTATTTTATCTTCAAGTTCTGAGATTCTGTCTTCTACTTGTTCTAGACTGCTGAAGTGGCCCTCCACTGTGTTTTGTGTTTCCGCTTGTTTCTTTTTTCCATATCTTTGGTCACCTCCTCTTTTATATTTTTAATTTTCATCTTTAATTCATTTATCTCTCTTTTTATAGTATCCTTTGTTTCACTTTGGTGAAATCTTGTAAATTTTGAGTGAATCTTGTAAATTTTGGCTAACCATGTCTAGTATCATCTCCATGAAATTCTCAGTGATTTTTTACAAGATTTCTTCTTTGAGGATGTTTTTGTGGACATTGCTGAGTTCCTTAGTGACATTTATCATAGTTTTGTTGGGGTCAGGAACTGAGTATCCATTTTCTTCATTTCCCTCTGAGTCCTATATTAAATTTTTTTTTAGTGAGAGTGGTTTCCATCCCTTCTTCTTCCCATTGCTCCACTTGGTGCCATGTGACTCTGTTCTCAATAGGCTAGTTGGTGGTTTTAATTGCCTGTAGTCTTTCCCTTTATTTAATTTTTGTGTTGTGGTTGTCTTGGTTGTTAGCTAGGTTGGTATGCTATTTCTCTCCCTGGCCTGGAGGTGTAATTTAGCAATAACTAATTCACAGGTTCAATGCCTGACCAGTTGTTTATATATTACATAGAAGATTCCTTGGTGATATTATCTATAAACAGAAGGCTTCAGGGGTGGTGGTGGTAATGCTTGTTAGGCAGCTATAGAATTTTGGGAAATTGGTTATGGTGGCACTAAAAGAGGAGGTGGGAAATGGGGTGGGAGAGTAGGAGAAGGGATATGGGGGCTGCTGGCTTTTGTGGCCCTTGTGTGTTTGGGTGTATTTTTGTTTTTATATAAGGTGCTTGTGTCAGGGATTGTAGGGGTTTGGGGTTGGGTAAAGTTAATACAGTGGGTTGTTCAGCAGGTGGTGAGTGTGTAAGAGGGAGGGGTAGTGTGGTGACAGGTGGGAGGAGGTTGGCAGGGGAAGATGAAGGTGGGGGACAGAGTGGATGAGAAGGGACAGAAAGAGTTGATGGGAGGGAGAACAACATATTGTAGCCCAAGAGAAGAAGGGAGAGTGAAGTAGTGAGAATAAGGATGAGAAGATAGTGATGGTGAAGTTGATGGTACAGAAAGACAAAAAGAAAATAGAACTAAAAATAAAATTAAAAATTTTAAAAACAACAATATTAAAACCAAAAAAAAGAAGAAAAAACAAAACAAAATGGAAGAAAAACACAATAAAAAAACCCACCAGTTTCAGGAACAACAGAATTTCAGTCTTTGGTTTAAGTTCTGGATTTAATCCTCTGGCATCCCGTTCGGGTATTGACATATAAGCAAAGCTCTGATGTGGTCTCACAGGTGACTGGCTTGTGAGTAGTGTTTCATTCTTCTGTCTACCAGTTTAATTGACATTGTGAGGTGAGGTAGGTTTGCCAGATCATATAGGAAGTTTGCAAGTTGTTCTCCCCAGCTGACAGTTGTGTTACCCTTGAGCTGCAGCTGTTTGGTCAGCTACTCCCCCAACAAGGTGGAGAAGTTCAGTTTTGAATGTTGCTTTCTGGCTCAGAAGATCAGCTCTGCAATCCGCTACTTGCCCTGCTTTGGGAGATGGTTTGTCACCTGCCACTGCTCTTAGCCTTTGCTGCCTTTCCTGTGTTCATTCTCTGAGAGTTTAGTTCTTTTCCCTGCCCCTTTTCTCCTGGGCAGGTTCAGGGTTCCCATCCCCATCCCCTCCACTGTCCATGTTTGAGTGCAGTTTGCTATTTGTTTTTCAGTTTTGTGGGGCAGTTCAGTTTTCAATGCTGCTCTTTGATTCAGGAGGTCAACTCTGTGATCCACTACCTGCCCTGCTTTGGGAGGAGGCTTGTCACCTGCCCCCTCTCTCAGCCTTTGTTCCCTTTCCTGTGTTTGTTCACTGAGCGTTTGGAGCTGAGAGTTTAGTTTTTTGCCCCGTCCCCTTTCTCCAGGGCATTTTCAGCATTCTGCCCATTTTCTTCACTGTCTGTGTTTGATTGCAGTTCATTGTTTGTTTTTCAGTTTTGTTGGGGGCTGGATCAGTCTGCCCAGGAGATGTGCTAGTTTGTGTTCCCTGGAGGGTAGGTAGGAAAGTCATGCATGGTGTGTGATGCTCACCTGTTCATCTGCCAATTGACACACAGGCAGGCTTGGAGCTGGCAGTGGTGGGGAGAAATGGTGCCAGCTTTTCTCAGGGCGGGGTGGCATGGGGAGGCTTTTCACAGCCAGCGGTTCAGGATGTTGCAGTTTGATTCTGGTTGATGCTCTGTTTCTGCTTGATGGAGGAGGGAGAGGAGAGGGAAAAAAAGAAGAGGAGAGAGAAACTGCCACAGGGGAGGAAGGTTTCCTGGGGTCAGACCTGCACTGAGGGCTGTGCCATGGGTTGCAGCTGTTAGATGCAATTAAAGGCCGGTTTGAGGGTCAGTCTTTGAATTTTTTCCTGCACCTAATGTGATGGCAGTTATTATTTTGGCTAGAAGAAGCAATCAGAATTACCAACATGTGGCTCCAATGTCTCAGGGACGTTTCTGGAGTCACAAAGCTTAAACTTTCTGCCTGTGTACCCTAGTCTCCATTTTGGGTTCTCCTCTAAAAACTAATTTTACTATCTGCAAATTATCACACTTCATTGTGGAAATCATATCTGTGTAAATAATAAAACTAACCACTAACCACTGTTTACTACTTAATTTTGGTGTGCATAGGTAGACCAAATATTCTTATTTTAAAGTTTGAACTAATGCAGGACATGAAATTATATGGCAGTAGACAAGTAGAATTGTCTTCCAGATGACACAAAATAAAAGCACTCACTGAGTGGATGTGTCTCTCCAAATGTTTTGACTACTCCCAGCTTCCTGTGGATGTCAGTATGAAGGATACTAAAGTACCTCTTCTATATAAATGAATTAAACGAGATGTTAATGTGAATTGTTTAACTTGGTACTTATAGTAAGTTTTTCATATATTAATTAAAACATGTCCATTTAAAGATATTCCTTTGAGCTAAATTAAATAATAAATTTTGTTGCTTTTTAATATAGTTTTTAGAACAGTTTTAGATTTATAGAAAAAGTAAGAAAGTATAGAGAGTTTCATATTTCACACAGTTTCCCCTATTATTAATATTATTTGTTAGAATAGTGTATTTGTCACAATTAATAAACCAAAATTGACATATTGTTAATCAAAATTTTTAACCTATTCTATTTTCTTAGATTTTTAGCTAGAATCTTTTTCTTGCACTGTGATCCCTCCAGGATCTCCTTAGGCTTTTCTTGCCTCTGATGATTTTCATTATTTTCTTGTTGTTGATAATCTTGACATTTGAGAAGTAGCAGTTCAGTTATTTTTTAGAATGCTCTTCTATTGGAATTTGTCTGATTTTTTTCTTATTATTAGGTTGGGGGTTGAAGATAACAGAAATTTGGGAGAAGATCACCAAAATCACCAACATATCAAGAATACATAACTCAATATGATTTATGACTGTAGATATTAACCTTGTTCATCTAGTTGGAGTGGGATTTGTCAGATTTCTCTACTATAAAGTTATTCTTTCATACTTTTTGCTCTGCACTTTTTGAAAGGAAGTGATACATAGTACACATTTAAAGAGAAGAGTATATGAATTATGTAGAATTTTTATGCATAGGAAATGTATCTTTCTTCCCCTATTTATTAATTTATTTAATCTTCTGTTTACATCAGAGTAGTGTCATGGTATTTATTATATTCTTTGAGTTGTAATCTAGAACTACTCTAATTGTTTTATTACTCAAGTTGTTCTAGCCGTAGTCATGGGAAGTTCTCTCAGTTGTCTCCTGGGCCTCTTTAACATAGCACTTCCTTACTTTCTGGGACCATAAAATGTTCCATGATAGTCTTGTATATTCCCTGCCATAGTCCTAACATCAGCCATATTTGTTAGCAGCTTTGGCTACTTTTATTGGAGAATGGTATTAGAAATCAGGGTCTGATTCTAGATATGCTTGTTGCCACTGTGATCTCATTTCTTTTAACCCCCTCAGTTTACATAGCAAAGAAATATACAGGTGTCTGCTAACTTGTGTATACACACACACATGTGCACACACGCACATTTATCTCCCAAACCTTTACAATTAGTTATTGACTATGTAAACTATGAGAATAGATGGGTTTTATCTCGTTATCTACTATCTTGTTAACAATTGTTAAAAACCTAGCATGTAAGTTAGTGCAAGATGACCATTGAATCGAAAAGTGAAATGATGGCTTGATTATTTCAATGAATTTTATACTATGAACATATTTCTACTTCATTTAATATTTTTCTGAAAAAATTTATAGAGTTCAATATCAGTCTTTTACATTTCTTTGATTATTTCGAGGACTGAAATAAAATATACAAAGTGGTTGATAGGCTGCTAGCCATATAATAGTCACATAACAAAATTCTTTATTTACTCAATTTCCTCTAGCTTGTTTCTACTGTTAAAAATTTCAAATTACTGCTTGAGAAAAATCTGATTATTTCCTTCTACTTGTACTTATCAGGCCAAATGATAAATAATACTTCACAGATATTTTGTTGTGTATCTTAAAATTACTTTCTACCATCAGTGTTTGAAAAGAACTATTACAGTTTTTTCCCCATCACTGGTGAATTTATGACAAATTATCCAATTGAACAGGTAAATTATAACATCTTGTTATGTTAGAATTCACATTTCTTTGATAAATGGTGGGGGAAAACTAGTTTTATGTCTCTTCAACATTTTAATTTTCTTTGATTGTTTTTGCTTTAGCTGTATATGTTTTATAATTGTTTATAATGATCATTTATAAATCTAAATAATAATACAAAACTAGATCTATATTATAAGTAGCTTGATTTGTTATCTGTCTTTCAGTTTAACTTATGCTTTTTTCAGATGTACATACTGCATACAGTACTGATGTAATACTGATATATACTTTCTATTTTATTGAATCAATTCCCCATTGCACTCTTCTTTGACTATTCTAGTCTTTATGTAGATTAATTCTTTTGTGTAGAAATTTATTAGTCATTAAATCAACATATTATATAGAGGAATACAGTTTCTCTTATCGCATTTTAGTTTTATCTATGCTTTTTACGTACCTACGCCTCTTGTTTTCTCATCATTTTAACACATTTCTGTATTGTATAGACTAGTAAGCAGAATAACGGTCTGCCAAAGATATATACATCCTACTTCCTGGATCCTGTAAGTGTTACTTGGTAAAGAGGAAATAAGTTTAAAGATGAACTTAGATGACTGCAGATGACTTTAAGATAGGGAGCTTATACTACATTACCTGGATGGGTACAGGGTAAATGAGATCTTCAAAAATAAGAGGGAGGAAAGGAAGATCCAGGCAGAAGGCAAAATGTGAAGGAAAGTCAAACACTGCTGTCTTTGAAGATGAAAGGTGGAGGTTATGAGCCAAAAGCTAGAAAAGACAAAGAACCAGATTTTCCCAGTCTTTAAAACAAGTACAGTCCTACCCGAACTTTAATTTTAGTACTTCAGGACACACTTGAAATTTCTAACCTATGTAATATTAAGATAGTAAATTTGCAATATTTAAAATACCACATTTGTGAATATTCATTACATCAGCAGTAGGATATTAAAACATATACTATATCAATTTTAGTTGGAATTCAGGTGTCCGGTTGCTTGAATTTATATACATCCTCATCTGAATGCACATTTCCAGCATTTCTTCCAAACTGTGCCTTTAAAACCAACTCCAAATGTTTCTCTCTAGCCAATGCCCCTCTGGACTCGACTCGTCCTTCTAATGACGTGTTTTACATTTCTCTCTACTAGACAGCTCAGACACAGTTCGTTCAAAACTAAACATTTGTTTACCTAAACTCTTCTAAATTACTCTTCCCCAGTCTCAGTAAATACAACCTCTATATGGATCATTTTTCAGTTCAAAAAACTTAGAGTAACAGTTATCTTTTCATTTCACATCAAATAGGCAATCTATCAAAAATTCTTAAACTGGGTGTGGTAGATATAACTTTACCATCATTATGTTTTTGTTTTTATTATTCATCACTGTCAGGCATTATATAATGAATCCATATGTTGATTTTTTTAAATCATCTTTCTGCCCACTGTAAGTAAACTTAAACAGTACAATGACTTTTTTTTAATCTATTAATATATCCCCAATATTTAGACCAGTGCCAGAAAGATAATATGAATTCAGAAAATATTTTTGGAGCTACATAACTTATTAAAAGGATGTTTGGAATGTCTCTGGATTTTCAATTCTGTGTCATGGGTCCATAAAATTTAATTTGCTAGGAATCTATTAATATTTTTTCCTGCTTTTAAAATTGGGCTGCAAAATTCTTTTTAGCCTATTTTTATATGAAAACCAAAATGTTTTAATTATTGTAATTTCATTTCAGAGTATTTTAAAAATTCCTGTTTTTCTACTTTTTAAGTATGTCTGGCTTTTTTAATTCTCAGAGGAACTTTAAAATTCTTTTGCTACAACAGAACAAATAAGAACATTTTTCTTATTGGAAATTGGTAAGTGGTAAGATTAGGCTGGACATGATCAATCGTTTAATAAAATTAAAGATTGCTGTTACTTTCCTAATTTACATACCTTAGTACTTATTGTGCATAGTTTGATTTTGAGGTAATTAATTTTATTCTTAGGTAATATATAATTTTGTTACCATTCTGATTAAGATCTTGTGTCTATTTTAGTTTTAAACTGTAAAATAAGAATATTATTCATTTTATGCACTTATTTTGAGTCAATTTCTGAGCTGTCTGCTTAAAATTAATTGTTATCTAGATTTTGCAGATGTGGAAATGAAGCAACTAGAAACACAGCAATGTTCAGTGCTGAATTCAAGCTCACATGTGTTTCAGGTCAAATTTTTGGCTTTGAAGACCCTTCCTCTCATTAGCCTCTATAATCCTAGACTTTAGGAATTAGATGATTTTGTAAATTGTATGTCCCAGCACAAAAATCTATCACAATATGAAACAGTGATCCTTAACTGGAAGCGAGTATCCTCCAGGGAACTTTTGACAGTACCTAATGACATTTTTGGTTGTCACACTGGGGAATTTCTACTGGCATCCTGTTAGTAGAGCCTGCACTGCACAGGATATGCCCTACTACAAAGACTCATGCCCTTGAATTTAGCACTTAGATATGCTACACAGTGCATGTGTAAAGATAATCGTCCTTGCATGTAACACTTTTATAATTCATTACCATCAACACTCTAAATAGCCTATGGGGCTGGTATTATTTTCATCTCCATCTTAAAGAAAAGGATATTGAGTATTTGATCTTAAGTTATGGTGTCATTCAATTAATAGGTAAAGCCAAGACTGTCTCTGGCAGGTTGGCCTCAGAGACACACTTTATAACAATACAGACCACCTTAACTTTGTTTCATTTAATTAAATCAAGTTAAGGTCTTCCTTACTCCTAAAAAATATATGAAATTGTATTACATGTGCAAATTGAAAATTGGCAACAATTAGCACTTATTAATTAATTTAATTAGATAGAGTTGGAAAATTGCCTATTTCCTGGGTCAGTTTCTTCCATAGTTAATTTGAAACTTCCTATTTCACTGTGAAAGACAAGAATACAAAAGCAAGGGGTTTTTGCTTGTTTATTTTGGGTGGGTATTACATTTTTTACTCAGGGCCTCAAGCATGCTAAGCAAGTGCTCTACCACTTAAGCCATGCCCCCAGATATTTTCGTTCTAGATATTTTTCAGATAGGGTTTTGTGGTTTTTCCTGGGTACTGGTCTTGGACCCTACTCCTCTTACTTCTGCCTCCTGGGTAGCTGGGATCATAAGCATGCACTGTTATGCCTGACTTGTTCTTTGATATAAGGTCTCATTAACTGTTTGCCCAGGTTGGCGTCAAACCGCATTCTTCCTATCTCTACTTCCTACTTTGCTGGAATTTTAACCATGAGCCACAGTGGGTGGCTTCAAATGAAAGTTTTCTATCACCTGAAAGCAGTGCTTTCTTCTGATCTTTTTAATGGGGATTATAAAAGCAGGTCATGTGGACACTCAAAGTTTTATATAATACTGCTGATCTGTGTAATAAGCCAATGGATATTTTGTATTGTTTGGTAGTTAAGAAAAAAAGAGACAGAAAATACCTTCTACTAGTAAGAATAATCCACAAGAGGACATGATTCATCAAGATCCTTTATTTTGGTTGACATCACAAGATAGAGAGATTTTAATAAGAGGACAGACAACTTTACCATGTCTGAGGAACAAAGGCTTTACACAGATTTTATCTAACCTCGTAACATTCCCAAGAGAGAGTGGGGCAGCAGGTGCTACATCTGTACTTGGTTGTGGGAAAAGTGAGAATATAGAGAAGGTCAGTGTCTTGCCCAAAGGCAGCTTGCAAATCAGTAACTAGAAATTTTTTTCATTTTTCTCTTCTTTTGAGTGCTCTTTTTATTTTATTTTTTGACTGATGCATGATATTTGTGCATTATTTAAGAGGAAAATGTTTTGATTCCAGTATATTTTGGGTAATGATAACTCAGAAAAATTAGCTTATCTGTCACCTTAAATTTTATCATTTCTCTATGGTGAGTACATTAAAAATCCTGTCTTCTATTTTGGCATATATTTTGTATTATTGTTAATTAGATTCACACTACTGTGCCATAGAATACCAGAACTTATTCCTTCTATCTAAGTATAACATTGTACATATTGAGTAATCTCTCCTCAATGCCCTTACTCTCTCCAGTCTCTGGTAACCATTATTTTATGCTAAACTCCTAGTAAATCACCTTTTGATTCCAGGTAAGAGTGAGATTATATGGCATTTGCCTTTCTGTGTCTGGCTTATTTTGCTTACATAGTGTCTTCTAAGTCCATCTGTGTTGTAAATGAGAGAATTTTGTGCTTTTCTAGTATATTATATGTATATATACTAAATCTAATTTATCCATTAAAGAACATTTAGACTGATTCCATATCCTAGTTATTTTCCATAGTACTGCAACAAACTTGGGAGCACAAGTGTCTATTCAAAATGTTGATTTGTTGATTTTATTTCCTTTGGGTATGAGTTGGATTGCTGGTAGATTTGGATTCTTAAGGAAGTTCTATACTATTCTGCATAGTAACTGTCTAATTTACATTCCTACCATTAGTGTATAAGAATTCTAACTTTTCTCCACAAATAATAAATAAATCCTGGTGATTTATTGTTATGGTCATTTTGATAGTAGTCATTTTAGCTGGAGTGAGGTGATATTTTTGTGTTTTTGATTTGCATTTCCTTTGATGGTTAGTGATGTTAAGAATTTTTTCAACCATTTTCATGTCTTCTTTTGAGAAATGTCTTTTCAGATATTTAGAAATTTTAAAATTGTTTTATTTTAAAATAAATTTATTTTTATTTTGCTCTTGAGTTGTTTGCATTTTTTTAATATGTTTTGGATACAATCCTTGACTGATGTATGATTTGCAAATATTTTTTCCCCATTCTGAAGCTTGTATTTTCACTCTGTTGATTGTTTCTTTTGCTGTGCAGAAGTTTTTTAGTTTACAGAATCTCATCAGTCAATATTTGCTTCCTATGAATTTGGGGCCATTTCTATAGCAGTCTTTTTCCAGCTAGTAACACATTGGCGGAAAGAAATACAGTGTTTTTGGCAGCACTAATCCATTTTTCAGTTTTTTGTAATGAGGATATTGTGCTTTCTTACTAAATAAAACTTAGTATTTTTAATTGGCAATTGATCAATAATAATTTACAAAAAACTGTGCAAATTACCTGGCAGAAGGGAGTTTACCAATGACTTAAAAAATAGGATTATTATATGTATTTAAAACATAAAGTAATTGGAAATACAGGTTAATATCGCTCATCAAAATGTTTGGTATATGAAATGTTTCAGATTTTGGGTTTTTCAGATTTTGGAATAAAGTTTACATATACAAAATTAGACATTTGAGGATTAGGACCCACATCTAAATACAAAACATGTTTCTATTTTATGTAAACCTTATATGCACAACCTGAAAGAAATTTAAAGCCATTATTTTTAATGTCCCTGTGTTTCGAATGTGACCTATCATATAAGGGCAGGTATGCAATGTTCCACTTGTGGTGTCACATTGACATTCAAAATACTTTGAATTTTGGAACATTTCAGAGTTTGGATTTTAGGATTGAAGAGATTCAATCTTTAATAAGAAAATAGCTAACATGTACTAGTATACTTCTTCAAATTTGTAACTGAGTTTTTTTTTTTTTCTCATCACAATAACTCAGTGACTTAGGTACAAATTTCATTCATTCTTTACAGATGGGAAAATTGAAGCACACAGAGATTAGGCAAGCTGCCCAACAGCATACAAGATAGCTGATATATAAACTTGAAACACAATCATTGTATTAATGAAGATTAAAGGAACAAGACAGCCCTTTATAAATGAGTAAGATTTGTCCCAGTGGTTCAAACATGGAAATACCATCTTAAGAAAAAATTTAAAATGTGTGTGTTTGGGGGAGTGGAATGTGGTTGCCACAATGACCAGACTTAGCTGTCATTTAACAATAGATGGAGGCCTGCATGTCATCCTGTCTGTGCAAATGAGTCCTGTTCACAATACATTGTCCTGCATCTCATGCAACGCTCTAAGGGTCTTTTGGAAAGTAATTGAAAATTTGTGTATGACCAGGAGCATAAAACTGGAACACATTTTATATTTAAATCTAAAGTAATTTTTAATTCAGAGTGAAGTAATAAAAATGTGGTTCCCTGATAGATTCAAGGAACATTGAATTTTGTTTTGAACTTATACTAAGAGTTCATCATTATAAAAAATTGTGGCATGTATGGAAATACATGTAATTTGAGTCACAAATCTAGCATCTGCATCAATCTGTCTAGCTCTCACTTTGTGAGTCAATTTACACATAAGTCAGGTATCTGACTAATTTTTATGTATTTCCATATAGATGTTTTCATTGGCAGCATAATGAAATACACACTTACTTAACTATTTTCTTTTAAAGTTTCCCTTATAGTTTAAGTAGAACATGATATTGGTATTCCCAAATGTTTATTTTTTATCATGTGTGACTTTCATGTTAAAATAATCAATAGGACCTTATAAAATATTCGCTATAAAAGGGAGGCTGTTGACATAGCAATGACACTCTAGTTTAAGTGAATGCATGAAGAATGGACAAGGGAGTTGAACAATTTTATTCATTCATTTTTGCATTGTTTCATATTTTTGATTGCCTGTTATATAACTTACTGTTAACTGGTCATAGAAGAGTGAGCAAGAATGGCAAAGCTCCTACTTTCAAAACTTTACATTTGTAATTTAAGAAAACCATCCATTACTTTAAAATTAGGGAAAATCATCCATTACTTTTAGTTTCATACTGGAACAATGCTTAACAGATTCCAAGAAGAGTATTCAATGCCACATGCAGTTATACTTTTGTTTTACATGTCATTTGTTGTTGGTTACGACTTGATCTTTGTGAAGTTACTGCTAATTAATAGATTTTTGTCTTGTAGATGTACACATAATTTATGGACAGAAGAAGGAATTTGTGGTTTTATTGATTTCAGGAGACTAAGGATAATGAGTTGGTATAACAAACTTATTTCAGTGTCATTTTCCTCAAATACTCATACATTCAGTATCTTAAACATGCTTATATATTGAGATAAAACTATTTTATTAGTTATTGGAATTTTTATACACTTATCATAATAAGAATTCTACTAAAATAATTAGCTTGGACTAAATAATAGAAAGCCTAAAAACTAAGCAGAAGTGTTTAGACTTATTGAGATAGAAAATTAAGGCCCACAGAAGTTTCTTACCTAGGTTATTTACTCAACAAGGATATTACGATGAATCACAAAACCTTAGAATTTTTTTGTTCTTTACTCAAATAGTTGTTTATTTAATTTCAATTAGGAAATCTGTACTATTAAGTTCAGGACATTGATTCAATGCTTCATTTGACATTCATAACTTTCTGTTGATATTGCAGATGAATATTCTAAAATTTTTTCACAAAAAAATCTAAAATTCTTGAAAGGAAATCATCTTGTTTACTATCTAGACAGTTTTCAAGAACATAAAGGGAAATTCTTCAGAAATAAGATGTAAACAGGAACATAATTCCTGGAAGAGCAGCAAAAGAGAAATCTCACAATGCCCTTAGGGAGGCCATCGTTCCCTGTTGGCCTAGGAGCAAGAGGAAGAAGAAATGGAGTTACAATGGCTGATACACAGGGCTTGGGAAGCCTACACTGAAATGAGAAGTTCCACATTTTCAAAGAACTAGAAGTTCTAAACAGACATGGAACTGGGGAAAATGTCTGCCAGTAAATTAGTAAATGAAAAAGAATCCTTTTTTCTCTACCTAGAATTTGCAGGGTAATCTTAGAAATTAGGTCCATGTAGGGATTTTGGTGTAAATGGGCAGTATTAACAAAGTTAATTACACCTAGGCTGGGAATTTTAATGAAATTCTTCTTTGAAGGAGATCAATTCTCACATATTGCCAATACTAGGACTAACAATCAAAAACTCTAACACATACAAGGAAACATAACAATATGTGAAAACCAGAGAAAGAAAGACAGTAGAATCAGACTTCCAAAAACTTGATATTGAAATTATTGGGAACAGGAAATAAAATTAAAATATATATAATGAAATAAAATATAGACTTAAAATAAGTAGGAAAAGTTTGTTAAAAAGAAGCAGATATATTTGATGCAAAACAAGTTGGAATTCAAGAAAAATTAAAAATGGTAAAAAGTGGATTTTATAATAGATAAAGAAGAATCATTTTTTGGAACACATGTGAAGAATTATTCACATGTGAAAAAAGGAAAACATACTTAGGGATTAAGAAAGAAAAAATTAACATTCTGGATGAAAGAGAATGCCCAATCTAACTCTAACTGGCATCGTATTTAACTAGAAATAACATACATTATTAGGAGGCTTAAATTCAAGGTAATGGATGAGACTCTTCCAGAAAGTCATATTCTGAATCAGAATTCTCAAGTTTTCAGAATTAGGAAGCATTTTGAATTCTATGCACACAGAAAGATATCTTTTGCCAAATGTATTATGATAAACTGCAGAACACCAAGAAAAAGAAATAAAAATGTTTATATCAGTGGAAGAAAAAGACAACTTCATTATAAAGGAACAACAATTAGAACACAAGCCTCCTTTTCAATAACAAAATGAAAGCAGAAGACAACCCAGTAGTATCTTTAAATTTTTGGCAAGATTTTATGCTCCAAGTGAGAAATGGGGATGTCAAGATTGGGAAGGAACAAATGCTGAGGGCTTCTCTCCTAAGTGAAGAGAAATCTGTTCTTAACTTGCTTTGCTAAGTCGTACCTTTCCAAACTCCAAATGTATGCATCAGATATAAATTTAGTGGCTATTTTTTTCCCTTCACAGTGTGTTACTCTGATTTCAGAAGTAAATAAAACATAGTCCCAGCATTGTACAATACAGTAGATGGAATGATGCCTTCCTCCTCCAAGGAATTTTACATAGTAAAAAGGACTTTGCAAATATGATTAAATTAAGGATCTTGAAATGGGAATATTATCATGGAATATCTGAATGGGGTAATCTATATAAAAAAGGAGGCAAAAAGTTCATTGCTAGAAAAAGCAGATGTGACAAAGACAACAGAGGTTAAAATGATGCACTTTCAAGACAGAGGAAAGGGACCATGAGTCAAGGAACACAGATGTCCTATGAAACCGGAAAAGGTAAGGAAACACATTCTTTCTTACTGCAGCCTCCAGAAGAAAGGTAGTCCTGAAGACATCACACCTTGATTTAGTCAACACTCGTTTCACACATCTGACTTTCAGATCTCTAAAAGAATAAGTTTGTGTTGTTTTAAGTCATTCAGTTTGTAGTAATTTATTACAGCAGCAATAGAAAACAAATCTACAGTTCATATTCCTTTACAGGTATTATGTGCTATAGAGCACTTATGAGTGATTAGAAATCAATATTATAATGTAAACATATAATGTAAACATATGGCACAGAGGGTGGCATGAAGAATTCTACCAAGTAGAGGGAGGCAAGCAGCCTGAAATTTAAAGTACATACTCCTTGTACAGGCTCTTAGACCACAATGGATATCATCAGACTCGGGATCTCTTATGGATCCCATATAAATTGGCCCTGAAGACCCTTGTATTGAAGGCTTGATTTCCAGGGAGTGGTGGTATTGAGAGTGATTGAATCATGAGGGCCTAACGTCATCAATGGTTTAGCATTTTAATTAATTCATTGTTGAATGAACTATTAGAAGGTAAGGCTTACTTAGAGGAAATAGGTAACTTGGAGTTTGCTTTTGACATATCTTGTACATGGCCCATTGCTCTCCCTTCTCCTCTCCTCCCCACCCCTCCCTTCCCCTTTCCCCCTTCCTCCTCCTCCTCCTGCTTTCTCTCTCTCTCTCTCCTTTACCACAGTTCCAAAACTAATGAAGTCAACTGACCATACAATGGAACTTTAGAACCAAAATAAATCTGCCTTTCCTTAAGTTTTCTATCTCAGATATTTCAGACCTACCAGAATATTCAAAGAGCCAAGTGTGGCTCAAATTTATTGATACATAATATACAAGGTAGGAGGATCAAAGACTGAGAAGCTTAGTCTCATCAGCTGTTGGATATTAGCATTGGACTGGCAGCTCTGGTCACGTAATCTCCTTTATCCAAAACTATTAACATTACTACTGTTACTTAGTGAAGCAGTCACTTGGTACTTATGGTCCTGGAATCCATATTTTGGAAACCATCATTCTGATCTAATTTGCTGTTATTTCTCTTCATTTAGCACCAGCCCACATTTCTCCAGCTCCATGTTTTTGTCAAAGTTCTTCTATCATTCAGTTTTACTTGAAAGTTTCTAACTCCTACCCACCCAGCTGGATCTCCAACTGTTTGTCTTCCAAATTTCATACAATCTGAGTTGTAAAAACATTGCTGTGTTTTTGCCATAATGACACTAGATAAAATACAATTTTCCATGTAAATGTATAATACATTATCCTTCTTTTGTTACAGTCTGTTTCTTTGAGTAATATACCTGTGCCCATTTGTACTAACTTTCTTCTCTGGATTTATGCTTATTTATTTATTTATTTATTTATTTATATTATTGTGCTGGGTGAGACTGCATTGTAACATTTATAAAAGTTCTTACAATGTATCAAATGCATCATACTTGAATCCACCCCCTCTACTCCACTGCTCTCTTTCATCCCCTCTCCCCCAACGCCTGGGAAAGTTTCAAAAGATACCATTTTTGCATTTACACATATGCATATACATTATTTGTATTATATTCATCCTCCTATCCCTTTCCCTGCCACCTCTCTCTCCCATCCATATGAACCATCTTCCATCTCCAGGCAAAACTTGTTCCACCCTCCTGTTCTCTGGTTATGTATAAGAAAAAAACACAAAAGATAATAAGAGAAACATGGTGTTTTTGCAAGTTTGAGATAAAGATAGCTACACAAGGAGTTTCCTTGTGTTGTTTTCATGAATATATGTATTACAACCTCAATTAGTTAATCTCTACCATTTCTCTTCACTACTCCCTAGTCCTCTTCCCATAGTGGACTTGGTCAATTTAAGATTACTATATTCATTCCTGTACAGTGACCACATTAACCACATTCAAGTTTTTGCTATCCTTTCCTTGTCCTATCCCTCCCGTGTGCAGTCTCCCCTTAGTGTGACCCATGTCCAGTAATATTGCTGCATTTTCTGAGGTCTATAATCTGCATATGAGGGAGAACATGTGACTTTTGACCGTCTGAGCCTGGCTAAGTTCACTTAGGATGATGTAAATGACAAAATTTCATTCTTCTTTGTGGCTGAGTAAAATTCCATTCTGAATCCATTCATCAGTAGTGGGGCATCTTGGCTATTGTGAATAGTGCTGCAATAAACATGGATGTGCAGGTGACTTTGTAGTAACTTGACTAACATTCCTTTGGATACATCTCTAGGAGTGCTGTTGCTGGATCATATGGCAGATCTATTTCTAGTTTTTTAAGGAGCCTCCATATTATTTTCCACAGTGGTTGTACTAGCTTATATTCCCACCAGAAGTGTATGTGGGTTCCTTTTTCCCCACATCCTCACGAACATTTGTTTTTTGTGGTGTTCTTGATGATAGCTATTCTAACAGGAGTAAGTTGGAATCTTAGTGTGGTTTTGACTTGTATTTCCTTTGTGGCCAGAGATGGTGAGCATTTTTTCATATGATTTTTGGCCATTTGGACTTCTTCTTTTGAAAAACTTGTGTTCCGTTCTGTTGCCCATTTCTTTATTGGGTCATCGACTTTTTAGGGAGTTTAGTGTTTTGAACTCCCTGTATAATCTGGTTATTAGTCCGTTGTCTGATGTATAGCTAGCAAAGATTTCCTCCCATTCTGTGGATAGCGTCTTTAATTTAGAGAACATTTCTCTTGTTGTGCAGAAGCTTTTTAATTTCATTTAGTCCCATTAGTCAGTCCTTTCTCTTAGTTGCTGAGCTGCTTGAGTTCTACTGAGGAACTCTTTGCCTATGTCTATTGCTTCCAGAGTATTCCCTGCTCTTTCCTGTACTAGCGTCAAGGTTTCAGGTCTGATATAAAGGTCCTTAATCCACTTTGAGTGGTAAGCATGGCTCTAGTTTCAGTTTTCTGCAGTCAGATAACCAGTTTTCCCAGAACCGTTTGTTGAAGTGGCTGTCTTTTCTCCATTGTATGTTTTTGGCACCTTTGTCAAAAATTAGGTAGGCATAGCTGCGTGAATTCATATCTGGGTCCTCTATTCTGTTCCACTGGTCTTCATATCTGCTTTTCGTGCCAGTACAATGCTGTTTTTATTGCTATGGCTCTGTAGTATAGTTTGAAGTCTGGTATTGTGATACCTCCAGCATTGCTCTTTTTGCTGAGTATTGCCTTGGCTATTCACAGCCTCTTGTGTTTCCAAATGAAATTTAGAGTAGCTTTCAATGTTTGTGATGAATGTCATTGAGATTTTGATGGGAACTGCATTGAACATGTACTTTGCTTTTGGTAGTATAGCCATCTTTACTATGTTGATTCTACCAATCCATGAGCTTGGGAGATCTTTTCATCTTCTGTGATCTTCTTCAGTTTCTTTAATGGTTTGTAGTTCTCCTTGTAGAGGTCATTCACATCATTAGTTAAGTTTATTCCTAGGAATATGGTAAATGAAACTGTTTTCATATATTCTTTCTCAACCATGCTCATTGTTGGTGTACAGAAAGACCGCTGAGTTTCATAAGTTGATTGTGTATCCTGCTATATTGCTTAAGCTGTTTATGGTGTCTAGGAGTTTTGGGGTAGAGTTTTTCACGTCTTTTAGGTATAAGATCATGTCATTTGCGAATAGGGATAGTTTGACTACTTCTTTACTTATTTGTGTTGCTTTTATTTCTTCTTCCTACATTCTTGCTCTGGATAGGAATTCCAAGACAATGTTGAATAAGAGTGTGGAGATTGGGCACCCTTGTCTTGTTCCTAACTTTAGGGGAAATAATTTCTGTTTTTCTCCATTAAGTACGATGTTGGCTATAGGTTTGTCATACATGGCCTTTATTATGTTAAGGTACTTCCTTTTATTCCTAGTTTCATCAGAGCTTTTATTGTGAAATGGTGTTGAACCTCATCGAAGGCTTTTTCTGTATCTATTGAGGTGATGAAGTAGTTTTTATCTTTGATTTTGTTAATGTGCTGTACTGCATTTATTGATTTGCATATGTTGAACCATTCCTGCATCCCTGGGATAAAGCCAACTTGCTCATGGAGCACAATCTTTCCTATATGCTTTTGGATTCAGTTTGCCATTATTTTATTGAGGATTTTTGCATTAATGTTCATTAAGAAGATTGGCCTATAGTTCTCCTTTTTGGATGTGTCCTTGTCGGTTTTGGGTTGAGTGCAATCTTGGCTTCATAACATGACTTAGGCAGTGTTCCTTCACTTTCTATTTTGTGGAAAATTTTAAGGAGTCTTGGCATTAGTTCTTCTTTGAAAGTGTGGTAAAATTCAGCTGAGAATCCATCAAATACTTTCTTTTTTGGGAGACTATTGCTGCTTCACTTTCATTGTGTGTTATAAATCTGTTTATGTGATTAATATTCCCTTTGTTCAGTTTTGGATGGTCATATGTTTTCAGAAATTTGTCTCTTTTTTTTAGATTTTCCAATTATTTGAATGTAGGTTCTCAAAGTATAATCTCTCTGATATTTGCCTGGATTTCTTTGGTATTTATTGTTATCTCCCCTGTTTCATTTCTAATTTTACTAATTTGTGTCTTTTCCCTTCTCATTTTAGTTAGATTAGCCAAGAGTTTATTAATCTTATTTATTTTTTCAAAGAACCAGCTTTCTGTTTTGTTGATTGTTTGTATTTTTTTTTGGTCTCTGTTTCACTGATTTCAGCCCCTTATTTTTGTTTCTTCTCTCCTTCAGCTTGTTTTGGGTTTAGCTTATTCTTGTTTTTCTAGGAGTTTGAGATGTAACATTAGGTTATTTATTTGAGATTTATCTGTCCTTTTAATATATGTACTCATGGTTATAAACTTTCCTCTTAGGACTGCCTTTGCTGTCTCCCATAGGTTCTGACAGGTTGTGTTTTCATTTTCATTAAATTCTAGGAACTTTTTTATTTCCTCCCTTATTTCTTCTATGAGCCACTGATCTTTGAATAATGTGTTGTTTAGCTTCCAATTATTTGTGCATTTTCTGGTGCTGCTTTTGTTGTTGAGTTCTAGTTTTATTGCATTGTGATCAGATAGTATGCATGGTGTTATTTCAAGTCTCTCATATTTGCTAAGACTTGCTTTGTGCCTTAAGATATGGTCTATTTGGGGGAAAGTTTCATGAGCTGCTGAGGAGAATGTATATTGGGCTGTTGCTGGGTGGTATATTATGTAGACATCTTTCAGGTCCATTTGATCCATGGTGTCATTTAGTTCTAAGACTTCTTTGATGATTTTTTTGTCTGGATGACTTATTTATGAATGACAGATGGGTAATAAAGTCTCTTACCACCACTGTGTTGGGGTCTATATGTGATTTTAAGTGTTTAGTGTAAGTTTAATGAAATTGAGTACACTGACGTTGGGTGTATATAAGTTAATAATTATTATTTCCTCTTGATGTATTGCTCCTTTTCTTAGTATAAAGTGACCTTTGTCTCTTTGGACTAATGTAAGTTTGAAGTCCACTTTGTCTGATTGGGACTTGTGGTAGCTCACTACTGGTATGTGCAAGGTGGTCTGATCTATTGTTGTTTTTGCCAGGTGCAGCTACTTTGCCCTACTGATGCAACTTTGATTGATCAGTTCCTCTCTCAGCAAGGTAGGGCAATTAAGCTTTGTGCAAGACACTCAGTCTGAGATTAGCTCAGTGAACAGCTATGCCCCTGTTCTGGGAGGCTGACTTGTCTCCCCAAACCTGCTCTCAGCCTTTGTTCCTCACCCCTCCCCCACTTGTTGAGAGTTGGGCTTCTTGCCCCACCCCCATTCTCTGAGGTTGGTTAAGTGTTCCACCCCACCCCCACTGTCAGTGGCAGATTTTAATTCACTGTCTGTGTTTTTCAGTTTTGTTCAGGATCTGCCCACAAGCTGCACTGGGATGGCGAAAGAGGACATGTGGTGTGCAGCACTCACCTGTTGGTCTGCAGATTTAAGCAGGCAGCTTTGAAACTGGCTGGCAGGGACAAATAGCAGGCAGCTTTTCTCAAGGCAGGTATTTACTAGGACTGGGTTTAGCCTGGCTGGGCTTTTCATGGGTTTGGAGTCCAGTATGTCATAGAGTTCAGTTCTATTTGATTCTTTATCTTTTGTTTTTTGAAAGAAAAGGGTGAAATGGCCAGGGGTCCTTTTCCAGGGCAGACACATCCTCGTGGCTGTGCCAGGCCAGGCGGCATTTCCCTGGCTCGGCGGCATTTCCCTGGCTCTTAGGTGCAATTAAAAGCTGTTTTAAGGGTCAGTCCTTGAACTTTATGAGCACCCTATGTGTTGGTAGTTAAGTTCACTAAACGTATCAGAATTACCCAAATGTAGCTCCCACATCTCAAAAGTGTTTTCTGAAATCATGGAGATCAGGATTTCTGATTCTCTAACATGTCTGCCATCTTGGATCTCCTCCTCTGGATTTATATGTTTAAATCACTGTATTAAACAGCTTTAAGAAAATAACAACTCGTTTAATGTTGTCTCTTTCTAAAATACTTAATTTAATTGATAATATTTTACTCTCAATAGGAATACATCGAATTAATTTTATTTTAGAATTAACAAATACAAAAATATGATAACTGATTTAATTGAAATTCAGTGTTTTAGTTTAGTTATTCCTCTGTTGTGATATCTAGGGTACATTTAATACTGTTTTCAAAAGATTATACATGAATTTACCAGTCATACATGATTACTTCCACACTTCAAGGTAAGTTTTGTCATTAGTGAGAGATATAAGAGAAAGTAGACTCTATTCTTAAGGCATTTCAAATTTCATTATTTTAAAACAATAGGTGGGCATTATTCCCCCAGGCAATTCTGTGTTATGCCTTGAAAAGAGCAGACAACCACATAAATCAACTGTACTTTTTAATATAGCTATTAGAGAAATGTAAAATATTGCATAGAAGGAAAAATAAACCCATAAAGCCTAAGAGAATTACTGATCACAAAAGGTTTTATCTTACTTGATATTTTAGATGTGATTCTTTGAGAAGTAGAAACATCTTTTGTTCTTTAGGTTGTTTAATATGTGTGATCCAAGTCTATGGAAATAAAATAGCCTTTATTCACTTGAGTGCAAAGCCTTCAAAATTTGATAAGTGGTGACTTCTAGAGTATAGAGTATAGTCATGTCTAAAGGCTATCCCTCAGTGACCAGCCTTAAGAAAAACCAAAACCTTTATATCTGTTGACTTGGGGAGAAAATGTGTAACCATGGCAATTATTTTTATATTAACCATAAGTCATTTCCAAATGATATGAAGGATTATAAAAATAAGCCATTTAGGTTCCTCAGATTCTTGTGAGTTGAGTGTATATAAGAGGCTTTCTTGAACCATGTCCTGTTTTATACTGGGTACTCGGCTTGTATTAAGCATGCATTTGTAAATACAAGTGCTAATTATTTAGGCAATTGCTTGCATGCATAGTTCCTGGATTCAGAGTATTTTTATATTTAAAATTTTCCCCTAATTAAGTGTATAATAATGAAAGAACATTTTCAAATATATGAAAATTAATTTTGTGGAGGATATCACATGTGAATTTAGAAGCCAGATTATTGACTGCAAATAAGTGAACTAAATTTTACAATAATTAGAGACTTCAAGATTCCTGACTCATAAAACATTGCCCCCAACCTCCCAGACAGTTAACTTAAGTGATATCTATATAATATTTTTAAATAATTGATATCCCTGAGATCACAGGTAAAAGTTTTTTTTAATATTTATACCGTGACAAACATTAGTCAATAAACAAGTATAAAAAATGAAAAACTGGTAACTTAATTTTTATAACTTTTTTAAAGTTGGTTTTGTGATATTTTTGAGAGTTCATGGCCATCTACAGTGGTATATGTGGGAATGAATGTATCTTTCTTACATTATAAGGCAACAGCTACCCACCCTAGATTTTGGACAGACTAGACACTTTTCATGTTCACCAAATCAGAACTGGAAAAAAAGGGAATTAGATGAAAATAGATCTGGTCAAAGCATGCCATGCATTCTGTTAGTTTCTTTATTTCTTCCACCCAATACTCTGCCATAAACATTTGTCATATTATTACATAATTGTCTACCTCATCATATTTATTATGGTGCTGTGTTTGAATAAGCATAATTTATGTAACTGACTGAGTAAATGTCTTTTTTTTACTTACATCAGAAGACAAAGTAAAGCAGTTTTTAATTTAATAATTTTATATAAAATTATATTTGCTAGCAGTTATACTTGGCTTTATGTAATACATATCTTTAGTGATGATTATTTTTCTCTCTTTTGAGACAGAGTGTACAGTCTGGTAGTTCAGGGGTGGTGTAGCTGCCCTATGAAGTCTCAGAGGTGAGAGGCAGTATCTAGCTTTCTGCTCCTAGCGTGTGCCATTTGACCTCAGAGCAAGATGGCTGAGTCATCTCTGAGGAAAGGAACACAAATATGCATAGAAGAAAGATCCATGCTCGAGTCTGCCTCTATGAGAAAAAAACCCCAAACTTTCTCTTAATTCTCACCTAGAAAATTCCCACTTAGCTCTTCCAGGTCATTTAGATACCACTTGACAATTCCAGGTCAAGGAAGTGATTCAAGGGGTCATATTTTTAACAAGGTATTTCTACTCTGAATGGCATTAGAAAATAAGGAAGAATAGATATTGGGAATGTAACTATCAGTGTTCCACATGGAAATACATACATAATATATCCATCAGAATTTTTATCTTACCGAGGTTGATTAAGTGTACAGTAACACTTGGGTTTGATCTTGGGGTATAGCTATAGGCCTTTAAATGGGAGTATTCTACTTTTAGAATTTTTAAACAAAAATTTTCTAGTGTTACACATAACTTTTTCACTTAGGGTCACGTATTTGTCAAATATTTTGAATTAGAATTTCATAAACAATTTCCCATATGTGCAGTAGAGGTGGGTGGAGAGTAGCTCATCTATTTCTTTCTTATTCCTTTAACAACAGCCATACAGCACCCTGACCAAAGATTGATTAGAAAAATAATTAATTCAATTGTCCTTGTGCTAAGAGGGGCAAAAGCCTAATTTATGAAGATGATAAGCATATCCATGAACTATATAATAAAACAGCCAAGATTTCCTTATTGCTTTGCTTTAAAAGAGGTCAATTTCAGCTCAAATGTTATCTCATGGATCATTGCAATGTACATATTATCTTCTATACTGTCTGGATCCACTGTCCCTAATCAAACCACCTCCTCCAGTCCCCATCTGAATGTCTCCTTTACCTCCTTGCTGCAGAGGAATCTTATACTCTCCCTGAGGGCATGTCATCACCAGCAGCAATGTAGGGCAGGAGGCTCTTTTACTGCCCAAACTCCTTTACTCAACTCGATCTCACTCTCAGAAACAAGTAGGCATTCTCCTCTTATTCTTTATCATTGCCACCATCAAGCTAATGACTCTCCCATTTTCCTAAAACCTACAGATTTGAAACTCTTGCCATCAGATTTTATCATATTCTTTTAAAGGAGTCCCCTTTTTATCCCCAGGAAACATATTTCAAGACCCCCCCAGTGAAAGCCTGAAACTCCAAAGCTATATCCTATTTTTTAATCTGACAACCAAAACAGATACTAAGTGACACATGGATATACTGGACAGAGATGATTTGTCTCATGATGGCATGAGATTTCACTGTGTTACTCAGAACAGTACACAATTCAAAAATTATGGATTATTTCTGGAATTTTCCATTTACTATTTTTGGACTGTGATCAAGTATTAGTAACTGAAACTACAAATAAATTACAGTTAAAACTGCAAATGAAGGAACTACAGTAACTCCCTACCCCCCTACACTTGTTACAATTATTTAAAGACCCCTGGATCACTTTCTCTCATTCTTTGAAAGCTTTAGCTTTTGTCTATCCTTTCTGTCCCATTAATTTTGTCTTAGGATTTTAGAGTATGTCACAAAGTTTCTTCTCATACTCTAGCCTCAGTTCCCTAACACCATCTTCAATGGCCCATTTTCCACAAGCTGCGGTTTGAATGTGCTTCCAGCATTGAGACTTAATGGCCACTATGATAATACAAAGAGGTGGGAATTTTAAGATGTGATTAGGCTTTTAGAGCTTCTCCTTCAAAAAGCAGTTTGAAAACCCTTATAAAGAGACTGTATGAAACCTTTGACTCACTTGCCCTTCCTCCTTCTGCCATGGGAATACACAGAATTCCTTCCTTTCAGAAGATACAGCAAGCAAGGTACCATTTTAGAAGCAGAGACCAGTCCTTATCAGATGATAATCCTGCAAGAGTCTTATCTTGGACTTCTTAACCCAGAATCAGGAGAGATATTTGTGTATTGTTTATAAATTACCCCATTTCAGGCACTGTGTTGTACCAACACAAATAAACTAACATATCACTGCCAGTCACCTATTTGCAAGGTGCCCAAACCTAACCTACATCCTAAAATCATATTGAAAAAATTTAAGGAAATGCTAACATCTGAGCTCCATCCTCAAGGATGTTGTTTTAATTCAGTTTTGATTTTAATTTCCCAATTAAATTTGGTTCAAATATGCAATACAAATGAACAAAGCCCTAGATATTTTCATCCTCAAAACCTTCTCCCACAACATGGCATACTCTAAAGCATCTCACTCTTTCACTTTCACTATCTCCCTACACTATTTCCAATAACTCTTTGACTTCCCTGAAATCTGTAATTCATTGATCCACTGTATTATTTAAACTCTCTAATTTGTTTCATGTCCTCATTAACCCCCTCAAAACAGCCTAGGTTCCTTTTATATACATCTTCATTTTCCAACATGAATTTTTTTTTTACTAAGCTGGAAAAACTTTTGTCTTAGTTACTCTAACTCTCTATGGACTTTTTAGTAAATCCAGGTGACTAAATATGATTGATAAAAAAATTAAAGCATGTGGGAAATTCATGGCTACTAACTTCGTGTTGCCCTTTTTTCTGAATGTCCTGATATTACTCTCTCCATATTTATTATTCACCTAAAATTTCAAAGGACTGTTACATTTCTTTTTTTAACATCTTTTCTACTTCCCTAATTTTAGCTGATGGCACTGGTTTTTCATTTCACTGATGAAGCTATGAGTCTTTCTATCAACTATTGGCCTCTGCCTCTCTAGTCCTCTCTCTGTTACTATGAGTGACATCCTCTCCATGTCTGCCCCTATGCCTGAGATCTCAAGGGATAGGTTGAAAGACATCAATCTAGATATTGGGCCTCTTCTGTAGTATGTTTTTTTTTTTCTCTTGATTAGATCATTCCTAAATTATGATGTCCTATTATTTTCCTGTTGCTTATATAACAAATAATAGCAAACTTCGTGGCTTAAAAAACACCAGTGTATTATCTTGCACCTGTCAGAGTCAGCACCAAAAGAGAATTGGTAGAATGTATTCCTTCTGGATGCTGGATGCTCTAAAGAAGGATCTACTTCTTTGCCCTTTTCAGTTTCTAGTGATTTCTTTTGTCCTTGACTCATGGCACCTTCTTCCATCTACATATTCATTAGTGTAACCTACTCAAATCAATCTCTGCTTCTCTCTCACTCTTGTGCTTTTTCTCTACTTCTGTTAAATCCCTTCTCTGACCGTTCTGTCTCCCTCTTTCCCCTAAAAGCACTCATGATTTCATTGGACCCACCTGGATGATCTCAGATAATCTCTCTGTTTCAAAATCCTAATTTAATCACACCTGCAAAATCCATTTTGTCATGTAAAGTAATACAGTCACAGGGTCTGCAGATTAGAACATGGTCATCACATATGGATCAAAATTCTGCCAACCATAAGCATTCAGACCCATTGCAATATGGCCAGTTTTTCAAAATAAACAAGCAAACACTTTTTCTTGACCCACAATTCTTTCTGACTGCTTCTCAGCTCTTTAAAAAGTAAAAATTGAAGAGTTGCCATTCCTTGCCATCATTGACTTATCCCCACCAGTGTTTTTAAATTATTTTCAAAAAGACTTCATTCTTTACACTCTCATAAAAACTCTTCTCAACGCCATTGGTGATCTGCACACTGCTTCAATTCTTAGCTTTCATTTATTTAACCTAGGAAAGGAATGTGGTCCACTGGCAACTCACTTATTCTTTCAGTGCTAAGTGAAAGAGACACTTTCTTGGTTCTTTTCCTAGCTGTCTGGTCACTTATTCTCATTCTTTTGTGAGTTCTTTCTTATTTCATCAGTCTCTAAATATTAACGGTTCCATGGTGACCATATAAATAGTGCTCACAGCTCCCAAATGTTTATCCCTAAATTTGAGCTTTCCCCTGAAATCCAGAAACATATGTACACACGAATTCTTCAACTTCCTTTGAGATTCTCATGTTTATCCTGATGAAGACCAATTGCCAATTGTTACCACCACCTGAAACTGTTTATCCCTTTCTCAGTGGCAAATCACTTCTGCTGAGTTCAACTCATCTAAAAATCTTGGATCTATCCCCAGGCTTCCTTATTTATTTCACCCTTTAGAATCCATTGATCAACAGCAGTTTTATATTCCAGTGAATCCTGAATCACCTCTACCACTACCCCTAATCCAAGTCACTTTCATCTTTGTCTATATTACAATAGTCTGATCTCCTAACTTCTGCCCTTATTCCCCTGTACTAAATGCTCAATCCAGAAACTAAGTTGATTCTTATGAAATGAATACAAATCATGCCTCCTCTGCTTAAGTCTCAAAGGCAACTTCTCCTACTTGGAGTTAAAGTCAAACCCCTTACCATGTCTTGTTACCTTTCTAGACTCATATCCAGTCACCCTTCCCCTTGCCTATATGGCTCAAGTGAAGCTGAAATCCTAGTGGATAATTACATTGCATAAGCAGACTTCCCCTTCCAAGCTGTACTTTCTTTCTTCCTTACACTTTTCCTTTGGTCTCACATTGCTCAATTCCTCACATCATTTAAACCTCTAAAAAAGTTTTAACTGGCTACACTATATATAATAAATCTTCTCCTACATAGCCACTTCTTATTATGCCTTGATCCTGATTTTTTTTCTTCTCTATAGTACTTCTCTTAATATGTCATATATGAAAAAATAAACAAAAATGAACCAAATGAGAAAAGCAAAGGGTGCAGATTAGAATTTGTCATAGCAATTTATTCAGCTGCTGTAACCTGTGTTTTAGCAGACAAGAAGCCCTGATTAGAGACTGTTTGGATGAGAAGGCTGGAGGTAGTCTAACTTGAAGTTAAACACACTGTGTGATTAGTTAGGGGTACATATTTGAGTTGCTCGTTTTCATCCTAAGTTGGAAGTATGGGAAAACATGGGAGAAACTGTCAGTTTTTAATCAAGCAGTGAACATTTTGAGCCAATTCTTACAGAATTTACTGGATTCTTTCTGACTTTATTACAAATAAGGGGTTGATTTTCTGGGTAGATAACTATAGATTGTGAATCAGCATTAATTTTATGCATGATTTGACCATTGTTTATTTATGTATTAAGCTTCCTATATATTTGTGTCTAGATATCTGTTATCATCCCTTTCCATTGACATGTAAACTTTGGGGCAAAGACAGTGTCACATGATTTAT
Organism: Castor canadensis; assembly: GCF_047511655.1. Classification (NCBI taxonomy): domain Eukaryota; kingdom Metazoa; phylum Chordata; class Mammalia; order Rodentia; family Castoridae; genus Castor; species Castor canadensis. Next base: position 13,849,624 of record NC_133390.1, on the reverse strand, counting down.
TACATAAAGGACCAGGTTTGATGTTAATGAATTTATTCATACACTACACCTTGCATATAGTCCATGCTCAGTAAATATATGAATAAAAGTGGAACAGATATGATCCTACCTATTTTTAGTGATTAAATGAAATATAGTCACATTAAGGGGATTGGATTATTCATAGTATAAGCTAAGAGTCAGGAAACTCTCTGTCCTCTATTTTGTTTTTGTAGATGAAATACCTCTTCCCTACAAATGACTTGGAAATGACCTTTTAAACTTTCAAGTCTATAAAGAGGGTTAAAAGTCTATGTAATACAAAGCATATTCTGAAATGTTGGCCTTACTAATGAGAAATAACATTACATTGTATCTCTTATGACTCATGTTTGAAAGACAAAGTAATGAAAAAATAAAATCACAATGAATTAAAAATATAAATCACAATGGTAAGTTGTGCCAAAGGTCTCTTCCCTATCATTTACTATATTTTGACATATATTTTTCATATTCTCCATTTGCAAGGATGGTTCTTGCTGGTTTCTTCTGCCTGGAGAAAACTAGAGCATCCCCTAGTGTTTGGGTGATACCATTGCTGTCTCTTCAGCTTAGTGCTCTGCAAAGGGTTTCTATGTTTCCAAGATCTGTGCACATTGAATAAAGTTTCCCAAGTGTAAATAAGAGATAAGTTTTTGTGTTGTAATCTCTAACATTTAATACTGAATTCTGGATCCATCACATGTTTTATGATTCTCTAGAGTGTAAGTTCTGATTGATCCAATAACTCCCTTCAGAACTCAGAATTCCAAATGATTTTTCCCAAATCCAACCATCTTCATCCAAAACCACAAAACATTGATGTGCCACCTTTAAATGGTGTGCAGTCATCTGCTTACCTTTCAAGAAGAGCTATTTGTAATTCAGTATTACTGGGACCGCTTACACCGTTCTAGGCCCTGAGCAATTTTTCTACTTCTTTTTTTTTTTTTTTTTTTTTGCAGGCATCATTACATTGAGTCTTCATGACTAACAAAGCTAGTTCTGTTATTCTTTCAATTTTTCAAATCATAAAAGTGACCCTGTACGAGTATTAACAATTTGCCCGGGTTTTTACAACTAGTGACTTGCAGAGGTGATTTGCAGCTGGATCTGTATAATTTAACTATCTAGTTCTAATTCTTGCATGTTTTATTTTGATTTATCCAAACTCCTTTCTTTTTTTACACAAACACAATAGTCTACTGCACACATCAATGTACATAGGAAACTCTTACTTTCTGAGGATGTAAGACTAGTCTTAGGCAAAATTAAGAGACAAATCAATATTTAGGTTCTAAGAACCTGCAGTGGCAGCCTAATCTCCCTTCATTAACCATTGTGTTTTTTAGCTCTTTCTTTCAGATGCTTCAGGCCTGATACTCATTTGACCATCATAAATCCAGGAAGGATCTGCCTTAAAAATCATTGAAATAAAAAAAAAAAACCTTTTAAATTATAAAAGTCCCTTTGAGATAATCCAGGGCTTCTTAAAAGTCAAATTTAGAATGGTAGAGCTTTGTTGAGTGAATGAAAGATGCAGGAATTCAATGTATTTGTAGTATTCTTTAAAACTCCAGAAATTGTGTACGTGCATGTGTATGCTTGTGTACACGTGCATGCATGTGTGTGTACACATACACAATCTCTGACTTGCAATGGTTTCACTTAGAATTGTTTTTAACTTTATAATGGTGTGGGGGCAGTATATATTCAGTAAAAATCTTATTTCAAGTTTTGTATTTTAAACTTTTCCCAGGGTAGTGTATGTTACTGTCATGATACTAGGCAGTGGGTCGTAGCCTCAGATCAGGAGAGTAAACAACAAATACTTAATAGTGTACTATATATGCTAAGTCTTTTGACTTAGAATATTTTCAAATTAGAATATTTTCAAACAAAGTACCAGGATGTAAACCTATCAAATTTCAAGAAACATCTGTTTATATTTCAGATGTGTTTTCATGATTTTCATCAGATTCCATAGAAGATCAGAAACCCAAAGACTAAAACCAATCCCTCTATTTTTGTGATATGGTTGGGTTACTTAAACCAGTTTATACAGAATTCAGGCTTTTTACTCACTAATTTGTTTTAATATTGTATGTCTAACATGTTAACTTGTGAATTTCTACATAAAGAGACCACTGAAGTTGTTTTCTCAGAGCTGATCCAAGAGTGATATTGGACCCTTCCAGCATGGCCCAGGAAGACTGAGGGAGCCCTTGCACTGAACTTAGTCCTGAACATCCAGAAATATTTGCTGAATGAAGGGCTAGATTTTCTGGAGTGGAAAACCTGGAGATTTTTAGAGAAAGAAAATTTCATGATGTTGTTTCTGGGTCCATCAAGGCCAGAGCTTCAGAAATAGTAGAATATTTGAATAGTCAGATTTAACTAGATGTTTAGAGAGAGATGTCCAACACTATTTAGATTGAATCTCTCATAATGCCATCCTCTTATGTATTGATGCTTCAGTTCTTCTTTTGAACAGTAATATGTAACAGTCCTCCATAAGGAGGGACGTACCAAATGGTTAGAAACCATCTCTCTCATACACCAAGCTAAAAAAGGTTTGGTACTAGGGTGTAGTTCAGTGGTAGAGCTCCTGTTTAGCATGCAGGAGGCCCTGAGTTTGATTCCTAGCACTTCCAACATAGGAAGGAAGCTAGGACAGGTGGGAGGAAGAAAGGGAAGAAAGAAAGAAGGAAGGAAGGAAGGAAGATGGTGGAAGAAGGGAAAGAGGGAAGGAGGAAGGAGAGAAAGAAAGAAAGAAAGAAAGAAAGAAAGAAAGAAAGAAGGAAAGAAAGAAAAAGAAAAAAGAATAAAGGAAGGAAGGAAGGAAAGAAAAAAAAGAAATCAAATCACAATAAATTAGTTAAATTAAAAACTAACCTTCACTGATTTAAATCCAAAGAGAAAGGATGTTAGAGGCATCATTACTAGAGTTGGCTCTGAGAAATTTCTTCAGTTATCTTTTTTTTTTTTTTTTGGTGGCACTGGAGTTTGAACTGAAGTCCTCACACTTGCTAGGCAGGTGTTCTACCACTTGAACCACTCCACCAGCCCCTTCAGTTATCTTTGCATGAGGAAATTTAAAAATTTAAATGTTAGAGCCTAGCATACAAAGTCCTACAAGCAAGTGAATAATAGAGTATGATTTCTAGATGATCTGGACTATAGAACCCAACCAGAGATATTCAGAATTTAGGTGAATAGTTTTTTTTTTTTAGCTGTTTTTTTGGACTTCAGAGCTATTATAGAATCTGAAGAAAATCATGGAGAATAAATACATACAATATGGAACCTCTTTCTGCAGAAATAAAGATCATCTTCTAAAGCATATGTGCAAAAACATTCTTCACTTGCAAATAGCCATTTCTGCTCTACAATTCTCCCAGTTGTACATGTATCCAATTTTGCTCAATCCTAAAATACGTTAATGTATTGACTAATGTTGCTACTGAGAGCAAGTAATAATTTTCACATCACAAGTTAAAACCCTTTAATTTGCCTTCTATGAAGTGGTATACATTAAAAAGCAACAAAAGCACCCCAAAGAGAAAGAAGGAAACATTGAGAGGTAGAGAATGTTTTACCAAATTTTTAAAGAATGTTAGCTTTGCAATTGTAACTAGAACTCAATCAGTAAGTGAATTTGTTTGTTTGTATGCATTAAGCTAACAAAAATTAAATCTGTTTTCCTGTTTCCAGTACATAACTCTTGAGTGAATATTTACAGAATATTAGTTTGAGGTGGCAAAATTAGTAATGTGCTCAGAAGTCTATCTAGCCCCATCTGCCAAAGAAGCTTCTCATATTAAGGTGTGAGAAACACAGTGATGGGAAAGGCATGGACTTTAGATTTGGATATGTTTTGTCTATAATACACTCCATTTAGTGACCATGTGACTTGAAGCATGTTCTTTAATCCTGTGGAACATCATTTTCCTCAGGTGCAAAAAATAGCTTCTTTTCAATGACTGTGTAAGCATTCTAGGTCCTATTTGTAAACACTAAGCATAGAGTAGATGCTTCATCAAAAGTTTAACTTACTGATTTTTAATATGTTCATATTTTCCTTTCTGAATACTGACTCTATTTGTAAAAACTGAGCATTTAAAATTAAATGCTAAAATGTTAATACCACTATGTCTTGATAGTAGGGTTTTAGATGATTTTCATTTTTTGTATATTATTTGTTTTTAAAATAAAAAGTATTACGTAAAGTCATATAGTACATATTAGGCATATGAACATAATTAGAAGCAACCATTTAGCAAATTGATTCTTATTTGAAACAATAAAATAAAACTAGATTGATACTGTTCTATAGAAGAAGGGATCCTTGACATGGAATTTTGGTCTGGGTTAACCCAAGGCTTATTTTTAAGCAGTACATGATAGCCCCATAGTCTACCAGTATTAATAAATTCGTTATCTCATATGCTTAAAGGTCAAGTTCATGAACATGTGGATTGACATTCTCATTCCATTCACTGTGATTGCAGAATGTGTTAAAGACACGACAGGCACAAATTGATGCTTCTTGATAGCTTCTCAATGCCTCAGATTCTCAACAGGTTTACTGTTCATGGGATATGTTTGCATTAAACACTTGTTGCTTGTTTGGTTTACTAGTTAGATGCTTAAGGTACATGAACAAAACCTAGCAATTTCCACCATTATTTGTGAACTTGACTCTAATTAAATATTCTCCACATACCTGAAAACATTCTCCAGGTATCTGAGAAAAAAAGACAATCAGAACACATCATGACTGCCAGAGGGGCATGTACTCTAAAGTATTTAGTATGGCTACACCAGCAGATACCTACCTACCTGCTTGCCATTCTTGGAGAATCTAGTAAAAAGTGGCTTTGCATTAAGTCTCCAGATCATCATTGTGGGAAAATATAAATGAGAGCAAACAGTAGGGAAAGATTCTGATTCTAAAATAATATAAATGACCTTCTATTTAGAGCAGCTAGCAAAAATGAAGTGAGATCCTCATTTTTTGCTTTCTCCCATTCACATTTTCATAGACAGATTCTAAATGCATCATCCATTCTACCTCATGAATCTTATTTTACCAGCAAGGGCTGAGCCAGGAATTAGGTATATTTTTGTTCAAAGTTCCATAGTTGGTTGGGTTAAGTATTGGAAGCCTAGCTTCTTCAGTCAAATCTGGCCTTAATAGATTTTGGCAGGAAGACTTTCTGATTAAATCTTGATTTATAAAAGTTCTCTCCAACTGAATTATGCCCTTTGTATTCTAAGTGCCAAAGACTGCCTTTGTGTTACAGCTGGTTTGAAACTTATAAGAATAGATGGAACCAAGATACTACTGGAGTGTGCCCAACACATTTCCTCACAAATGATTTGGTCTGAGTCTCCTTAGTCCTTACCTGCAGTGAGTTGGCGTGAAAGTATTGCCATTACAAAATCAATAGAATGAATGTGAAGCACTTTCAAGACAAGATTCCAAAGACTTGATGAAACCACCAGCCTTTACATTAATTAGTGATAGTCTACTTTTAAAAGATCCAGAAATCATGAAGCAGAGTAAATAGCCCAGAAGAAGACAGTGATCTATGTATGCAGTTACAACTTGGTAAATAATACATCACCAAGCAACAGGGAACAGCTTAATTAACAAATGGAACTAAAATTTACTTCTTTAGGAAAAATCAAAAATTTATATTCACTTTTTACCATGTTAAAAAAGTGAATTCTCTCGAAGAAATAAGATGGCTTAATAGGTCAAATGTAAAAATCCATACCAAAGAGCATATTGAAACAAAAAAAAACACTGTTATCATATTATTGTTTAAAGAGAGAAATCAAAGTACAACTTATGTTTATTTCTTTTAAAAACTTATTATTGCAACTTGGATATTTCCAAAATCCTTTAGTTAAGATTTAAATATAAAAAATTTTTCACAATAGTTTTTAGATTTCTACTAAGATCATTAATTTTGCTGGAAACATGTTAGATCAGTTGTCTGTCAACCATACATCTTTATTTCTACAAGTCTGAAAAATATTTCTTGATACTTCTTGTTTTCTTAAACCATCTGCTATTTTTAATTCCCCTTTGTTATTTTTTATCACATTTTCCCATAGTGTTATTGTTTTTCTCAGAGTTAATAATCGTTCTTCATCTTTTTCTTTAAGCTGTTTTGAATTTTTGGCCAGTCAACTATGTATTGTTTTTTATAATTCTGCCCTTAAAATATACAGGTTTACAGACTCACATATTTACATTTATCTATTCTTCTGACTATGGAAATTTAAAAAGTGAAAGTACAGAAAAATTTAAAATAGTAACTATACACAATTTAATTTTATCCATTTGCTTTCACATGTACTTGTGTGTGTATGTGTGTGTGTGTATGAAAGAGATCTCAAAAAAGGAGAGATTTTTAGTCATGATTGTGGTGATTATATAATCTCAAACTATTTTTGTTCTGTTTTCATAATATACCAAGAACAATATTTATGTAAATAAGGATACCTCAATACCAGGAAGATATTCTGACTGGGCTGAGATGGAATCTCAGTGTAGCTTTGATTTGTATTTTCTCTATGGCTAAGAACGCTGAACTTTTTTTCTTATATTTATTGATTGTTTTTATTTCTTCATATGACAAGTATCTGTTTGGTTCGTTTACCCATTTTGTGGTTGGATTATTTGTTCTTTTAATGTTTAATTATTTCAGTTCTTCACATATTTTGGATATTAGTCTCATATTAAATGAATGTCATGGATTTTGGAGCCTCAGGTTTGTAAAACAATTTACCAAGAGGAGAAAGTGAGAGAAGCAAAAGTTTATTAGTACACTGATGAGGGAAGCAGCAGGCCAGTGAACAACACAGGACTGTCACTACTACTGCACTGACACTGGGTTGGGGACAGGATTTCCTGGAGTTACTTGGGATGTCACTGGTTAGTTGCTTCTTTTCTTATGGTTTAAATCTAATTGGACATTTGTGCATGCAGAAACATTTCCTACAATCAGCTCATCCTTACTCATTTCACTGGCCATTGGTGTATTTTTCCTGTCATGTGCCATAAGAGAGGCCTCCTTCCACAATCCCCCTTGACAGAGCAATGAAACCAATCCTGGTTTAGAGGGGTAAAGTTCTTCTTTTTCTGAAACTGATTTGAGCTGGCCATTGTCATAAAGATTCTCTCACTATATATTTATTTTTCTGGCAGAGGGTTATAGGGCAGAGAGGAGTCTAATTGAGTCTCTGAATTAAACTACATGAAAGCTTGGTCCAGTGAACTAAGGAAAACCAGGATATTAATTGGAATCCATGCTTTAAAATCATTTGCGGTTTTATGGCTTGGAGAGAAGAGAAACCAAACTTGATTAAGAATATTAGGCCCAATAAGGAAGAGGAATAATAGACAGATAAATGTCCCCAAAAGGGGAGGATCCATGAAAACCACGATCAGGTGTTTTCTCATGAGAGTATTTTTGAGTGAGAAGGCTGGTGGGTTAATTAGTGAATGTTATTTTGAAATTGCCCTGACTTATTAACCCTCAAAATAACAGTCTTCCCCAAGCATAGCACAGATTTTCCTTGGGCAGCAGTAAGTATATCTCAAACCCTTTCATTCTGTAAGACCACAGATGCTACAGAGTCCTTTTGTCCCTGAAAATCTGAAAGGGTTTGGGTTATGGTGTTTAGAGTATCAGCTACCTGTAGTGAATGGATTTTGTGGATCAGGAAGGAAAAAAAAAATTCCCCTCTTCCTGACCCTATACTTGATGTGATTAGCAGAGATATAAGTTGGGTAGCCACCTTGTTTTCAAGAGGTTGTGAATGTCCATTCATAAAGAAGGGCATCTGAGTTTTGCTTAGATATTGTAGAATTTCTTGGTAGAAAGGCAAGAATGCAAGTTTCTGTCAAGTCAGAAGGTACACAGGCATGGGCTTTGGCATTGGGTAAGCATGCCTATGAGCTAATTTTTTAATAACCTCTTGGTTTTAGTTACTTTTGGGAGGGTGGCATAGGTGATTCCATTTGGATTCTGACTTCTTTCCCTCTTTTTTGAGCAGTGTTTTTTTCCCCCCAAACTGTCTCTGAAGAGTTTTCTCTGATTATGTACACCAATTAAATGCCCTGTGTTATTTGTTTTAATGGCCTTTCTTCACTGAGGTTAGCTGTCCCCTTTGGTATGACCTGATCCAAGGTTAGAAGTGAAGTCCTAGACAGGTCAACGTGGGAATCAGTGCTATAAGACCCTTTTGGCAAAATTCAAGCACCAAAGATATTTAGAGAAAGTGGCTCTTTGGCTGGGCTTACTCACATTCTCTTAAGATGAATTCTGTCTATTTTACAGGTGATGTCCTAGTACTTCAAAAATGTTGCTCAGGTTGCTATCATTAGAAGTTGTATTTCTGCAGTATGTCAACAGACAAGAGTTACAAAGATTTATAAGGAAAATACAAAACAACCCTCCCCTCAAATAAAATATTTAAAAGCTAACTCATTTGACAAATTAATACATGTAGGAGTCATCCTCTGTAAGCATGATTCTAAGTCCTCCAGAGAAGGATCAAAACTTCAGAGACATAAAGCATGTTTACATTTTGAAAAAACAGTTGTACAATTGACAGAGCAGTCAGGTATTCTTATTGCATACAGTATTTTAGCATAATAATTATGACTGACAGCATTATGTTAAGGTTAAACTCCCCTTGTTACAATTAGGAACAGATGGACATAAGTCTGCAAAAGGCTACTGTCACTCACAATTTTAATTCGGAGGACACCTTTATAAAGTGTTTTCCCGAGCTTTGCATATTAAAGAAAACATACAGTTGGGGAACATAAATACATTTAACATACAAAAAAGACAGTAACTATTAGCATCATGGCTGCAGAAATGTTATACATAAATGTTAAAGTTTTTACCTTTAGAAAGCGCTTTTTAATTTTGACTTTATAGGATGATAGGTTTATAGCACTGACAAAAATCAAAACTTTGATCTCTTTCAGGTTAGGGAACAGTTCCAGTGACTCAAATAATCTTACTTTTTAAATGCATAAGTGTATGTCATATACACAATAACACTCATTTAGTTAAGACAAGTAGATTTAGGCCAGGTTTTAAGTAGGAGAACAGTCAAAATGGTAGGTTCTTTTCATCCAAATGATACTAATTAAAAACAAATACCATACATTTCATTGACCATTTTTATATTTAGAAGGTTTAGGTCTAATATATTTTGGGTAAAAGAGAGCATTAGCTGATCATTTCAAATGTACTAAACTCACACATTTTAACTCTGTAAACATTTGCACAAAATTTAGACAGTTTTTAGAAATACAGCTACATACTTTTAGTCACAGACATATAGGGCACTAAATGTATTAGAATAACCTAAAATAAGATTTGTTTATTTAACCAGTTATAAGATGGTCATCTAAAAGGTTTTGAATTATATAGATATTTAAATGAATTCTGATTGAGTTAAGGCTCAGTTTCCTAAGTAGTCAAAACCTGAGAAAATCTGCAGAAAATACAAATATTTTCATAAATTAAAATTTTTCCTTTAAGACAGTTTCTTTCAAATGTTACTAAGAGCAGAATAATATTGTTAAGAAAGCCTCATAGTTACAGACATAGAGATCTAAATGCTAGTTCTATATCAGTACATTAAATTTTGACCTTAGAAAATCCTTTAGATTATCTTTTTATCATAGCCAATTTAATCACAAACCTCTTGTAAGCTCCATTTTTCACAGTCTTCTTAAGACCTACTTATACACTTTTGCAACTTTTTTTAGCTTTGGGGGTTTTGTTCTATTCTCCTTTTTTCCATTTTGGAACAATCTGTTAGAACAAAGTTTACTTTAAAATTTCCTTCCTCATCCAAAAGCATTTTCTTTACCCTTTAACATGTTTCTCCAAAAAATATTTTCAGATCTTCCTTACATTTCTTTCTTATTTGCTAATTTTTTCCCTTTTAATTTGCATTGAAATAACTTTTACAGTTTTCAAAATTTAAACAAAATTATTTATTTTGCCAGTCAAATAACATACTCTTAGTGGAGACCCAGGAGGAAAGCAATTTTTAATTGTTTCTCTATACAAAAACAATTTACAAAAACATATTTGCTAATAGATCCATATATTGTAAGAGTTGAATGAAAATTATGTTTATGACAGAATGAAACAGATAATTCTTTGTTCAAATAAACAAAATTTAACATCCCTTTTGCAAACACCCATTTAGGTAGCCACAGTGGCCATCTAAGTGTAAAATGACAACTTCTTTGCTTTCTTTTAGTTCAAAGAGTGAGAGCTCACTCCTGAATGCCTACATTTTAGTTAAACCTTGTTGAAGCCTAGATAGGAATCTTGGATAACTGGTTTCCTTAAAAGTGGCAGCAAAAGGGAGGGAGAGGTTAAACAGCTGCAAGTAACTGGTCAGTTGTTTTCTGGAATTAGAATTATGCTCCTGCCTGATGCTTAATGCTTACTAGATTAATAAAATGACTCAAACAACAATCCTATTAGCATACAGTGTGCTCTCAGTTAAACATTTTAGCTGTAGGTTGTTACAGTTTTCCGGTTCTCCAGCAGGGTGGGAGATAACAAGAGAGGACCCAGGATTTTTCATTCTTATGGAAGTCATAGTAGATCTCTTTAATCTTCCATGTTTGGGGGTTTTTTTTCCCCTTATAGGTCACCAAAGATTTTTCCAAAGAACTTTCAGATAGAATAGATAAACATATTAAACATGACACACAAACACAAAATAAACACAGAACAACAACAAAATTGGGGAATTTCCTTTTTCCTTTTGTTTATGCCACAGAGGCCTAAGGCAGTGGAACCAAGAAGCTCTCCAAAACTAATGAGCACTGGTAATATGGTCTCATCCTGAGAAACTGCGATTTGGTGAAGTAGGTAAGACATATCCAATAGGTCTGGATCCTACAGGAGGGACGTGAAGGTCTGAATATAAGAGGCCTTGGGCCACTTGGGGAAATTACATCAGAAAAGGTTCAATTAGAGGACAATATCATAATTGAAGGTACTATTCAGAGGATAGACCTCCTGATTTGAAAAAGCAACCCAGGGATGACTCAGAAGGAAGAGAGTTGGTCTGACCCATGTGTGTATGTGGTGGAAGGAGTTGGCTTTGACATTGGAAATCAAGTCTTGACTGGGTGTCCCAGCAGGAGAGAAGGACCCAAGACATATGCAAGGTGCCAAGGTACAACTTTTGACAAGGACATTCCACCTAGTCAGAAAGGCCACCAATGATAAGTGCAATACCCAGAATTGAGAAGACTCTTATAATGACAAAGCAGTAGGTGCACAAACGAGGGACTGTGGAAGGTAGGGGGTGGTGGAGACTCACTGCTGGCAAGAGATTGTCATCTAAGGTTCTTCCAAAGATCAAAAAAAATAACAATTTTCAAGGAAGATCAGAGGGATTTGAAAGTAAAAGTAAAGATGGAGGGAAAGAGTCATCCATGATTACACAGATTTGCCCAGGATGAGTTGCTGTTGCCTGTTGTGCATTAGAAGTATATATTAGAACTAGAGACTTGAAAAAGAAAGTACACACAGACTTTTCACCTATTCCCTTTGCCCTTAAACTTTTTGAGTCTCACCAGAGAGGAGCTCAGACACAACACCCACATGTTCTTATATAGGCCACAAAAATTTCATGGATTTTGATGATGCTGGTTGGTAAAAGAATTGACTTGAGATAAGGGAATAGAAGAAAAGTTGTATTAGTACACCACGAAGGGAAGTAGTGGGCAGTTGACCAATATGGGAATGTCACTGCTGCTGCCTCTATATGGTATTGGGGCAGGCTTCTATGAAGTTACATGACATTTTGCTTATTGGTTTTTTTTTTTCCTCAGATCATTGTTTGGATCCAATTGAACACTTCCCACATGGGAACACATTTCTGTGAGGTAGGCCCTTATTTTCTCATTCAGCCTAGCTATTGTTATTTTATTCTCTCTACCATCCCCTTAAGGGTGAACTTTCTCCACATTGAATAGCTGACAAAGATTCTGAAGACTGTCTCTTTGCTCTATTAACTCTCTTTAAGCTCATGAAATCCTACTTTGGGCATGGAATTTTAAAGATGGATTGAAATTCTTCTCATTGATGGCAGTGTTCCCAGTGAGAGGTAGAGTTTATTTTTCCACCTTTTGACTCCTAGCTGTCTTTAACCAATTGCCTATGGTAGAAGCTAACCAGGCCTAATAAAAGGATTGGTGTGTTTAACTTGGATCTTTACAGCCCTCAGCTACCATGCTAGATATCTGACTACCTAGCAGAAAAGCCTAGTTGTGAGGGTTCTGAAAACACAGTTAGACCTTCTGAATTCAGACATGCTGACATCATTGCCAAGGTGTCAGGAACTAAGGGAAATTTCCATTGTTGATCCACTGGAACTCAGCTACCAACAGAAGTTGAAGTCATAGACCAATTGTTTAAATTCCTAACTTACCAAATCATAATATATAAAGTGATTGTTATTTTAAGGAACCAGGTGTTTTTTCTTGGAAGGGAGTTTATTAGCATATAATAATTGTACAGAGGGATAGATTGCGATATTTACATATGTGCTTACAATATACCTTAGATTTACCCTCTCCATCATTCTCTTTCTTCCCCCTTCCCCCCTTCTTTGAACAATTTCAACAAGTTTCATTCTTTTATTTCATATATGAATACAAAGTATATCCATCATATTCACCCTCATTCACCCTTTTCTTTTGCCCTCCCCCTATATCACTGGTACCCACTTCTGGAAGAGTTCTGTTTTACCCTCCTGTCCTCCATTTTATTTCTTAAAGTGTAAATTGATAGTCCAAGGGAATTCCCTCTTGGCATTTCAGACATGTATGTATGGTGCTTTAAACACATTAACTTCCCCATTAATTACTCTTTCTTTATCACCATGCTTCCTTACTATTCAACAGCTTACAGTGAATTATATTATATTTATATATAGATGAGATGTTTAAATATTTTTAATTCTCTAACATTTTCTTTCCCTCTCCCACCTCTGTAGTCCCCTCAGACAGACCAACTAATATAATCCTGTTCTCTCTGTCACTGTACATACATATATATGATCCTATATGTATTATGTATACATTTAACTTACAGGTTTAGTTTCCACAGATAAGGGAAAACATGCAAACTTTGACTTTTTGAGTCTAACTTACTTTGCTTAAAATGATGTTCTTCAGTTCCATTCATTTGCCTGCAAACAACGTAATTTCATTATGGCTGAATAAAAAAATATGTATAGATATGATATATATCACATTTTCTTAATCCACTCATCAGTTGAAGACACCACATCTTGAAATAGTTTCTTATGCAGAAAGTAATAATCAGAAAAGGACTCAATGCTGATTTTTTTCCTCTTGCTTAGATAAAAGTAAAGGATCATTGTATTTAAAGTCAGTGTTAGACTACACTTGGGCTATGAGGGTGGATTCATTTTCTTCTGTGGGTTTCTCAAGCTTTAAAGCTGAGAGAAAATTGGATTTCTCAAGCATTTTTCTACTTTAGCATCTAGTAAGGAATAGTCTTTTCTTCAGAGAGGATCTTCATATAGCTGTGCAGAAATACCATCCCATTTCCCTACTTCCAAAACACATTTAAAGGACAACACAGGAAAAGTATTCCCAATTAAAATAAAGAAGAGGGAGAAGGATTCATTTGTGAAGCTCAGACAAGTACATTCTTACTAGGTTGCAGACAAAAATAAAGAAAAAATGTTCAAAACTTGTCTTTCTTCCTACTCACTATGCTTCCATACCTCAAAAGCAAAAAGCAGAGGTTTAACAAGGGTAGAAACAATGTAGGCAAAAAACAGTGATGCTTGAAAAGCTGTTGCACAGGGAGGAGGAGGGGAATGATAAGAAAAACTAAGCAAAAGAGCAGCTGTATGGATGAATTGGTTTCTTTGAGGATGGCCCTGATACTATTTACTCTATCTTTTCTTTTTTTCAGTGCCAATTACTTTTTAACCCATCCTTAAGAAATGTTATATAAATTCTTTCCCAAATCAGGAAAATGCTCAACTTTGACATTTTTTTCTACACATAAAATAGTCTTTCTATCTTCAATGTTTTAATATGCATTCTGTTCACATTTGAGAAAGAATTCAGGGAACAGAAAAGACAGGGGTTTTAGAAGTGGGCAATTAGCATCTATTAAATTACAGTCCCTTTTTGAAGAGAATTTACACATAGCTATGGAAAAGGATCTTCCCACATTTCTGAGTAGATGAGGAAATTTACAATACAGCATAATTTGAAGGATAAGTAGGGATCCATGGAACCATCCTATAGACCAAGTTTCCTCCCAAAAATGAAAGGAGTGAAAGGAGGGAGTTTAGAGTTTAGTACCCATCTGTCTTACAGCAGGGCACGGCTGACACTGAGCTTGGCCTGGCACAGAGCAAAGTGCGTGGGTGCAGCAGGAACAATGAGAAAAAGCAGAGTCAGGGCTCAACTGCTCTGGCCAATAAAGGACAATGAGGGCAAAAAATTACATGGATTCTGATGAAGCTAGAACGTGGGCAGTAGGAAGCATATAGAAGATCAGAATTTGAAAAAAAGTCAGAGGCCAGACTTAGCTATTTGGTTTTATTTGTTTTGTTTTCAGATGGAGACCTGCTGTGTTGCTCAGATTGCTCTCAAATTTGTAGGTGCAAATGATCCTCCCACCTCAGTCATGACCATCATGCCCAGCTCAGTTTTCTCTTATTTTTCAGTGTTTTGGGTTATCACTGTGCTCTTGATGTGAAACTTATCTATAGGACAGCAGAAGCAACAGTCTGAACTTCATAATGAACTTTGACCTTTTTGTAGTGTTCTGGAGGGTGATATTTGAGATGAGTTCCAGAAGATGGCAGCCTGAACCCTGTCAATACTCCTCACAGCCGTGGCCCAAGGACTTCCTTGGGTTTATCGCAAGAGTCAAGATTCCTTTCATTTTCTTCTTCCTCCTCACTGCAGTATCTTTAGTCACTTATTATTTTAGTATATTCCTCAGATCAAGTATGTAGGTGACATAGTCACAAAATGTTAGTCCTAGACTAGCCACAAATAACTGAATGCAGCTTTTGCTGGGAATAGGTTTTTTGGGTTTAGGAACAGTGCTATCTCATTGACTTTATGTACTAATTTACGACCTTCTATTTTGTAGATTTGTGATTGAAATATTTGCTAAAAGTATGATTTTGTCGCTGTTACTATTTAATTTATAACTTGAATGCTTTATTTTTGCACTTGGA
This sequence comes from Castor canadensis, assembly GCF_047511655.1. NCBI lineage: Eukaryota > Metazoa > Chordata > Mammalia > Rodentia > Castoridae > Castor > Castor canadensis. The sequence goes on along the minus strand of NC_133390.1, from coordinate 13,834,294 downwards.
GTAAGAATATTACTAGCCAACCCCCTTATTTTAATTTCAGTAATTTTATGAACCGAGCCATTTTTTATCTGAAACTCTGAGCTCTTCTGAAAATTGAAAACTAGATAATTTTTAACTGATTTCCCCTGCCTCATTTGTTCTTCATCCCTATCCATGAGTTTACCTTCTATGTTCTTGGGTTCATAAATCAAGTTCCTTATATATATTTCCTTATAAAATACATTTTTTCTCTCTTTTCTGATCTTCCAAATATCCAATTTTTTTTCCTACTTGTTTTCCCTTTATTGTTTTGCTGGGTGAGAGTACATTGCAGCATTTACACAGGTTCTTACAATGTATCAAATATATAATACTTGAATTCACCCCCTCCATTGCTCTCTTTCATCGACCTCCCCAGATTCCTAGAATGGTATCAGCAGGTATCATTTTTTGCATTTTTTGCATTTACATACACGCGTATACATTATTTGTACCATATTTAAAAATAACCATTTTTTTTGTTTTACTACAACAATGACCTCCTTTAAACTTCAATCCCCAATAGGTATTTTTAATGTGAAAATCAAGTTGTTTTAGGTACACAGGCTTTTTTTATGCTGTAATTTAATCTGCCTTAAGCTCTTTTTCATATACTTGTTTGTGTAAGATTTCCTCTCTGTGTCCTAGAACCCAGAAAACTCATTTCTTCAAAAGTTGTCAGTTATTTGTATCCAGTGGGCTCACTGAATCACATTTGATGCTCCCTTACACAATTCTAGAATCTCTTTCCTTATGGGAGTCACATTGTTGTACTTAGCAATGGCTAACCCTGGAGTGCCTGAAATTCTTGCTATTGGTAGTGTTTCAGTGTCCTGAAAGTTGCTGGAATCTTTCTCTTTGGGGCCCTGGGAATCATTCTCAGTGCTCCCAGCTCTCTAGTGTCCTCACCCTTAGGTTCAGAGCTTTCCTGGCCCCAGGACACCAAAACCCAGACTAAGCATGAGTATCCCATGATTCCCTGGCTCTAAGATTATCTCCCTAAAATGACACAGATGGACAAATCAGTCTCCTTTCATGGCTGCTAGTGAAGCAGTTAGGGCCCAGTCTCCAACCACCACTTTCACCCTCAGGAGAGCTCTAGGCCTGGCCTTGAGCCTCTCCCCCAGGAATTTCTTGATTCTCTTTGCACAAAGAATTGATCACAGTGTTGTTCTTTCCTTCTGGAATGTGGCAGAGCTTGAAGCTTCTCAGAAGGCTCCTGGGCTCTGCCTGCTGGCTGGGCCCCAGCAGCTGCTCTACTTGCTTCAGTAGTTGGAGCAGAGCTTAGAGGAGGGGTTTGAAGGATACTGGTCAGGCAGCTCTGGGATTCCAGCTCAAGACAAGGAAGGAGGCCTGCCAAGTGGGAAACAAATGGTCTATGTCAGGAGTATTAAAAATATAAATGTTATTTCAAGAAAACAAAGGTATAGAAGTCAAGAACTTAAAGTAGCAAATAATCCAGAGCTGGGAGGGGCAGGAGTGGTTAGTATAGCAAAGGCTAATGATGAGGTCACTGTAGGGCTCAGAAGGAAAAAGTACTGTGACTTGAGAGTCATAGGAAAGCTTTGGAGAAAGAGTTGTGCCCTCATGGTTAATGATGACTTGTAAACCAGAGGTAAAATGCTTAGGACCTGAATTCTGCAAGGGAAGTCTTTGGATTAGATCGTAGTAGGAGGAGCTCAGGCTCCTGAATGAACTTGTTCTCTTATTCAAAGTAATTAATGTCAAAGAGGTAATATGATAAATATACATATGTAATTGTATGTACATATGTGTTGATATGCAAATTAATATGTAAATATATATATTAATACATCAATGTGTATAAAATGTTATTAAAATGTAATATAAATGCTTATATTACTATATAATATGGATTACATATATATATGATAATAAAATGTGCATTTCACCTTTTGAGACCCAGATGTTTCGATAATTTAATATTGAGTTCATACAATTTTAAAGGATCAAGTGTTTCTTTTTTTTTTTTTTTTTTTCTTTTTTCCTAGGGCTAACCTATAACCATGATCCTCCCAATCTTAGCCTCCCATGTAGTTTGGGATTATAAATGCACACCACTGTGCCCCAGCTACTGGTTGAAATGAGATCTTGCTAACATTTTGCTGAAGTTAACCTCAAACTACCATGCCTCTGCTTTCAACCTACTAACTAGCTAGGGTTATAGACATGAGCCACTGGCACCTGGCTGGTTTAACCAGATTTTCCCTAGGATTATCAGGATTCTCATTTTCTATATAATCCCATCAATGGTGACATTATAAGATACTGAAAGAACTCCCCAAATGTCTTTTAGTAAGTCAATATGCCAACTGTACCTCTGAAAATTGAAAAATATACCCTGTAATATAACTTTTTTTTTTCATTTTTCTTTTATTATTCATATGTGCATACAAGGCTTGGTTCATTTCTCCCCCCTGCCCCCACCCCCTCCCTTACCACCCACTCCGCCCCCTTCCTCTCCCCCCCCCCAATACCCAGCAGAAACTATTTTGCCCTTATTTCTAATTTTGTTGTAGAGAGAGTATAAGCAATAATAGGAAGGAACAAGGGTTTTTGCTGGTTGAGATAAGGATAGCTATACAGGGAGTTGACTCACATTGATTTCCTGTGCGTGGGTGTTACCTTCTAGGTTAATTCTTTTTGATCATGTGGTAAAGGCTGCTTTCTCACTCTTGACACTTTCAATTAAATTGTATATTACCTGAAAGTAAAATCTGTGTTTTATTCCCACTGTAATCCCTAGTACTTACATCAGTTTAAAAGCAGCTTTTTGCAGTATATGAGGGAATCATTTTAGGTAAAAAGTCAGTAGAAGAGGTTCCTCAGAAGGGCTACAGGTGATGTAGCATGAAACAAAAAAAGAACAAATATTCTGCTTTGGTTGAAAACATGGATATAATAACCAAGACTAATAATAATTTATTATATGCCCAGTAATGTTCTAAGAGCTTTATGTGTATCAACTTGGCTAATCTTCACCACAGCCATGGGATTTTACACCATTGCTACCCCATTTACCAGACAGGGTCTGGTCTAAGACCACACAGTTATGCGTGGCAGAGATGAGATTCAAACATGGCTCTCTGACTCCATACCTGGGCCCTGAACCTTGTTGACTACTACTGCTTCTAGCTGAGATGCTGATATGTTTATCTGAGAAATGAATGTTTGGCAAGGATAAAGCGTTACAGAAAATATGATGGAAACCCAACATTGATTTTTCCATGTAGAAATAAATGATTGTCAAAAGCTAATAGCTTGAATAGTCATCACATTTTCTTTTATGTATTTTTAAATGAAATCTTCAACATACTGAGGCTTAATGCTGTTTTGAGTAGTCAATGAGTATTAAGTGCTACTCAAGTGCTTCACTTATTTGAAAAAAACTCTTAGAAATTCATTCAGAGATGAAGTCCTTTGAAAGAGAACATTTCCAAAATACCCCCAAATTTCATGTATTGTAAATAATGATAGTAATTAGATTGGGCAAATAGATTAAAAACATAAATTGCACATTTTTTTCACAGTACTGGATATGTAACTCAGGGTCTCATGCCTGGTAGGCAAGCTCTCTACCACTTTAGTGATGCCCAGACCATAATATTTTTTTGATATACAGCCTAACTTTTGTTCAGACTGGTTTCAAATTCACAATCCTCCTTCCTCTGCCACCTGTAATTGGGACTACAGGTGTGTAGTCTAATGCTGGGCTGGAAAGTGCTTTAGATAGCATTTTTAAAATTATAAAACTATGTCTATTACAAGAGATACTTAGAAACTGCTTTTGCTAAGCAGCACTGACTCTTCACTTAAGCCCACAAATTAACTAAAAGCAGGAGAAAAGCCTAATATCCCTACCTTCCTTTTGCATGTATCTCCTTTGCCTTAAAATTTGGGGTTGAACGACCTAATGATGAGAGGGGAGAGAACTGATGCCAGAGAGAGCAACTACACTATGGAAAGCCTATCAGATGTCTAACGGGCTATTGAACATTCTGTGCTGTCCTGAAACTATTGGAACATGCATTTTAAATGGGAAAGTTTTATGGTATGGAAATTACATCTCAATAAAGCTGTTATCAAAAAAAAAATTAAAAGCAAAGTTTAAACAATGAAAAAGAAAAAACTTTAGGTAAAACTTTGGCACTTAGACATGTTAATTACCCTCAATTCAGTAGAAGATTCATTCCCTCTAGCTGTAAAATCATAAAATAATCCATTATTCAGACTCATAGCAAATACTTGTTGAAAAGTCATCATTTTAATATTTTATTCCACATTTTTGCTTAATTCATTCATATGTGCTTTTTATGTACAACTCCAAGGAATAGTAAGGAAGCATGCTATAAAAAGAAAAATGATTCAGCACTTATAGACTCTAGCACTAGGCAGGTCGCTTCATAGTTCATGTAATTTCAGCTTACAATAACCCTATTATGTTCATTTTACAAAAGAGGGGATTGAGTCTAAGAGAGGCTGAGGGACTTTACCTAAATCTAAGGTGATCATTGGTAGTGGATGTGGGATGTTCCCTCATTTGACTCTTTCAGATGATTCTCTTTGTACTATATATATTGTCTTTTATTTACACAGCATGGTTAAGGTTTCCAAATTCATTAGCACACAAGATTTTGGACGTTATATCTTATTATCCCTATCTAATAATTCGAAACTAATAAAGAGGAGATTGAAATATGTCAGATTCTATATTTTGATCAAAATCATAAAGTCAATTAGCCATAAGGTAAAGGCTTAAAACCATATCTTCTGTCTCCCTGTGATCTTCTTGTCACATGGTGTCATTTTTTCTATAAAACAAAATTACAAAACCTATAATTGCACATAATTTGGCACCCAGTAAATCATTTCCTAATTTCAGTGTTCTCTCTCAGGATATTAAAGAAGGCTTTTGGTATGCGAGTTATTCTAGTTTTTTTTTTTTTTTTATCAACCTCCTAATTGTTATTATACTGCTTACACACTTCTTGTTACACTACCTGATAAAATTTGCTTTGGAGATTATAAAATAGATTTTCCTTCATATTAATTATTGTATGTCAGTCAAGATATTTGGGCTTTATGTTTTGGGCAATAGGACATCACAACAAAGATTATGGGCAAGACATGTTGAGACCTGGCTTGCATTTTTCAAAGGACTGAGACTGGAGTTTAGAGAACAGCTGGAGGGAAAATATTCTTCAGACATTGACATAATAATAGAAAGTATTTCAACCATGTAGAGAAAGCATGAAGCAAAAGTAAAGGTGAAAAGGTTGAGAAAGATTTCAGAGATACTTAAAAAGTGACTGCATACAGAAAACTAGCTATGTTATCATTTTGTTTTATAGAAAAAAGGAAATAAATAATAAATTGAGTTTGGGACATTCAGGGAGGCTTGCTAGGTAAAAAAGAATGGTTGATTAAAAACTAGTATTTAGAAGAGGGTAACTCTGGATTTCTTCTCTAAGGCATTTAGTTAGGTTGGCTTTATTTCTGCTCTTATGAATATTTTGATGCAAAAGACTAAAATTAGCTAGGATGAATTAACATATAGGTATAATAAAATCACTTATAGAAGAAAAAATTCAACTAAAAGTTTTCTCAACTAACAGTAATCAAGATTTCATTTCACATACAAAGATCATTATATAAACTAAAACCTGCTGAAAAAAATCCCTTATCCCAGAAGAGCAAAAGAGCATTTGCTATGAAATCTGGCCTTATTTTTTTCTCCTGACTTTATTAGGTAATCAATTAATTGCTTTGAAGGGTCTTCATTTGTGAGTTGAAATAAAAATACTATTAATATCATAAAAGATTTAATGATATAATTCATACAAAGCAGTAGAAGTCTTAGTATATAAGACATCCTAGAACATTAACAACTATTATTAATTCATTTGCTTTTCAGATGTTGAAATATATAAGAAAATCTTTTTAAAATATGGCTATTACATAAATATTTGTAGTAATTAAGTTTGCTAGGACATAAGTATCTTAAGGAATTACAAGTATATTGTTTGCATCAAAAAATTAGTACACAAACCAAATCATTATTAGGTATATTGATATTAAGTTATACATTACATTCTCAAAAATTGATACTGAATCTGTCTTTAGAAAGAGTTCTTGATATTCTTTTTAGAATTGGAGAACTCAAAATATCAAGTTTACAAAATGCTTATACAAATTAATAAAATGTTAAAAGAATAATGAAAGAATATCAGATCATTATAAAAGGGAAAATTATTTATACAAAAGGCATAACCAAATAATATGCATTCATTTAAAACAAACAAATGAACCCACAAACTTTCAAACTGGATTATCAGTTACATCAAATTTGGAGGAAACAAATCCATAACCTTGCTAAACTTTAGTCAAACTCAGCAAATATGGAACAAGTAAGGAATTTACCTTTGACAGACTGAAATGACAATTTTGATTTAGGTATCTACATAGGTGCAGATGGAGCTCTCAAAAGACGTTTTTGTTGTTGTCTTTGGTAATAAAATTGCAACCAGAACATACTTTTCTCCTTGTGATTTATACTGATAAAATCCCAAAGTCTATACTGAAACAGTTATTGAAATAGTCCCATACATGTATAACTTTGTGACAAAATGCATCCTTTTTCTCCAATCACAAAATTTACAATTTAAGAAACCAAGTCATTTTCTTGATATTGAGAATTTGCCTTAGATCATAGTTTTACATTTCTTCTTAGCATTGCCCCAGAAAAGTAATTTGAATAAAAAGCCTCTTGACAAAATATATCCTTTTTAAAAGATGTTACTTTAATACACAAGAAAAGGAAGACCCCTGGGAAAACTGTATAAAGGAGTTAGGATTTCTAACTGCTAGGCTGAAAAACAGAATATCAGAAAGTCTTTAGTTTCCTTTATACTGACGATTAAAGCCTTTATTTTAACCTTTATTGTAAGTAGAGTGCATTAATCCTTAAGCTGATTTTAAACAATTAATATTAGCCTTCTTCAATCTTATTCCCATTTCCCTGAAAAGCATTAGATGGTTTCTATTTATTCAGCATAATGGATTGGCGTTTAATTTTAAACAGAACTATACAAGCTTGTCTCTATTTATGTGAGATATAATGTCATGCTCATCTACATACATAATGTTATGACACAGAGAAATCCTGGCTGCAAAATAACAGTCTTTAGCAATGCCAGTTAGAAGTAACTGATAAAAGAAAGAATTGAATAAACCATTTTATAAAACAAATTATTGTGCTTCCTAGAACAAGCAAAGCAAAGCAGTGTGTATAAGATCTCATTCTCCTAAAATCATAATTAGAATCATAATTAGATGCTCCACAATATCTGTAACGAATATTAGGCCTTTTTTAGAAAACAGTGGACAGTCTACTCATTTGCAGTACTCCACAGGCAAAGGCAAAAAACAACACAACTACACATACTGACTTTTGGAGTATACGCTCGGTGACTTCTTTTCCATGTGAAAGCTCTTTTGAGTTGTGTGATGAGATGGTACTGAGTATCTGTAGCTGCTGCTCTTTTCAGTGAAATAGAAAACACAAAAGAATAGTGCTCCTCCAGCAATCAGGACCAGCGCTGTGGTCCAGCCTATGTAGAGGGCTTCTCCAAGCTCGCGTTTCTGGGCAACATTCACTATTGGGTTGTAGAAATCTCTGATGATGGAATTGGCAACCCAACTGATAGGGATAAGCACCATTATGCCTGTGATGATAAAGATGATTCCAGCCGTCAGCAGGATGCGAATCTTTACACTCTCATTGTCGCCTGTGCACCTGGTACACTTCATGCCAAGGACAGCCGTCATAAAAGCCAAGAATGAGAGAACAGAAGCAGTACACATCAATCCTCTGGATGCCTGTATGTCTGGAGAAAGAGCCAGCAGAGAATCATAGACTTTGCACTGTATCCTGATGTTAGCATGCCTCATGCAATTCATCCACAGTCCTTCCCAGAGGTTTTCAAAGACCACAATGTTGCTTTCGATGAAGGCAGACACTCTCCACTGAGGCATGATGGTGACAGCCACTGTGCCCACCATGCCAACACCACCCAGCACCAGTCCAGCAATTTGCAGAGCATAGGTGGCCATTGTCCTCTGAAATTTGAAGCCGGGAGGTAGGGTGCTCTGTCCCTCAGGAGAGAGCAGTTTTCCTTTCCTGTAGTAATGAACTCAGAAGCCAGTGGCTTTTTTTTTTTTTTCTTTTACTAGCAAGAGCTGCTTTGCTGTTTCTCAGTAGATCAAATCCAGTGTTGGCTGGTGAGGCCCTCTGCCCCCCATTGACTCCAACAGGTAAACTTGCAGATCAGGTGTGACAACTTTCTTGGCCAATAAGCAGGGGGGGAGGTGTAACTCAGGTGTGTCTAAACTAGAGAGATACTTGGAATGGCTGGACTTACACATAAACATTCTTTGTACTTCTCATTTTTCCAAGAAGACAGCAGTGTGTTTACCTATAAGCAATGAGTCAATCCCTTAAACATGAAAGGGGTACCTTGTACAGGTAATTCTGACTCTCCACTCTAAGTAAGAGCTGCTGAGACTAAGTTATAAAGTAAAATATCTTCCTATGAAGTCCTCAAGAACTGTTAAAATGCCAAAGTGAAAGGAGAGTAAGGGATTAAAGATTGCTCATACCTGGGGAACCACATTCTTTGGGACACATGTGATACAAAGGGTTGATTGAATTTGCCTACAACTTCAAAGCAAGCTTCACTGGAGACAAATCAGTGACTAGATCATGACAAAGGAGACAATAATGCCAACATAATTAATGTAATTTAATACATGAGGTTGTCCTCATATATATATGGCACCTATATATAGATATATGATTTTCTTTTAACCCAGGAAAACTTGCTGGTATTTTTCTGATAATCTTGATTTATTAAAAAAATGTTTTTAAATGCAAGCAACAACAACGACAAAAGCCAGATGATTTTCAGATGTAGCATTCACTACAGTGCTTAAAGTATTTTACCGTTAGATAACCTGGTAGATTATTTTCTGGCTGTGTCCTTACTGCTTTGTCTTCCTAGGCTAATGGAACTAGAATGCGGCAGATTGTACAAGAGTACTAGGTCTATGCAAATGCTTGTGTTTCTAAAGAGAATACTTAAAGGACAGGCAACTATGTTGATTAAATTAATTATATTTAGGTTTCAAATTTGTCTTTCTTACTTATAATACCATGTCTTTAGGAGGCCATAGATCCCCTAAATGCAAAGGAATTTGAACTATTTCCTCAAAATAATAGTGATGACAACAGTGGTACTAAAATGAGCATCCTCATTGATTGGGGGCACTAGAAATTTTCTTCTGGAGACCACCTTGATCTCTATCTCCTGTCTTTCCAGACTTCAAGCTATCTTTTCATCTTAATAACAAAAATCATCTTTTCTTTAAAAATTTACTTCCTCTCTCCTTCCTTGCTCTATCTTAAATCCACATATGGGAAAAATATTTTCTTCTCACTTATTACATCTTGAAAGTTTAATGGTTCAAAAAATCTGATAGGTTTATGGAGATTATTGAAACAAAACTGCAAATGATAGAGAGGGAAAGATGGAAATTTCAAAGTAACTACTAAACTGTCTTCTAAAAAAAACAGGAAAGGATAGTAACCCAACTTGCTATTATTTTATTACATGGGATATTTTGAAAATAAGAAATAACTTAAATATTTGATATTTACAAAAATGTTATCATCTGTTGATAACTGTTGATCTGTTAATAAGTAAACTGCTGGTGTTCCTTATTCTTATATAGAAAATGTCTAGCATATTCTTAATCAGGTTTGTGTCAGTTATAGATTTGTGTAGAGAGGGAAACACATACATGTTATCTTAGGACAGTAATATGCAATCCACAAGAGTTGAATTTGAAACAGTAGAGATTTTAAATCTTTAATTGTCAATCAAAGAAAATGGAATGCCTGACATAATTGGAAAGTGAAAATGGATGATATAATTGGTTAAGATAATTATAGGCTAATATACATCCTTTAAAAATGTAAGGACATGTATTATCCCATCAAAATTTATTTTCTAAATTCCTTTGTGATATATTTCCTGAGAGCTCCCTCTAAAAAATGTAGAACATCCACATCAAATGAAGGAAACTTGAAGCAGAAGCAGGTATCCATGTATCTGAATGTCTTGGCCTTTGTTGGATCTGCCTCCCAGGTGTGCACTAATGTAAACTCCTGGCCTGGTACACAATCCAACATCTCTTCCCTTAAGCATTGAACTCTACTAAGAATTTAATTCATGCAAAATTATTTTCCTCATTTCAAAAATATCAAGTACTTTGCTACTAGAATGTCACTAATCAAAAGATTAGGATCTGTATGAAAAATTAAACCTAGGTTTACTTAGAATAATTAATTATTCTAATTATTAATTGCTGTAATAGGACCTAGCCAGTTCATCCAGGTTAAGTCAGACAATGATTCAGTAACCCATGATATTTTGAAATAACCATACCCTAAAGGACAGAAAAAATGAAAAAGACGAGACAGATACAGTAATACCAAGTTTGCTGGAGACTAAAAGACCTAAATTCAGAGATTTAAAAACTCAAGTTCATGTTTACCTATTGTCTGTCCTACAAAGATGATTAACTTGGCTGCAAAATTCAGGGAGTAGTAGCGATTAGATGCTTAGAAAATCAATAATGTTTTTACAGTTCTTTAATACTGCAGAGCCACACACAAAAATGACTCTATCACTCTAACTTCCACTTCGATTAAGAACCCAAATACTGTCAAGAATATAAGACAGAAAAGGCCTGTTCATTTGGACCCTCTGTGCTTCCTGCCTCAGGGTCTTTTGTCTATATAATCAGAAGCTCCATTTAAGTTTAGTAATTAAACTTACTACATTTAATCTAGCTCTGATAACTACACAACACATGCAAATGCTTCCCCTTCATAAATGATAACAAACAAGGTCACTATCAGACTTTCCTTGTTTTCCTCATCCTCATTTATAATACTATCTTTAACCTACTTCAACCCTTCAGTTTGGTTCTTATTCATTCCTTGACTATTTGAAATGATTGTTGTTTCTGCCTATAAAGCACTTTATAATTTCTATTGCTTTCTTATTTGTTTTTGTACTTTTCTGTTGTATTGAGTTTTCAACCTGTATTTTTTTTTAATTATTGCTTCTGCTAATTAACTGTACTTGTCTGACCATCATGCCCTGAGAGAGCAAGTGAACATGTCAATAGATGTCTTTGTTTTTTGTTCCTAAGATAATATTGTGCATTGTTTCATGGTGTCTTGAACCATCACCCTGTTTGTCCTCCATGGCCAGCTGCTGTTCATGTTCCTATTCTCAAAGTGTTCATAGGTAGTCTTCCGTTTTTTTGTCTCTTTTCTGTGATCTGTTCTCAATTATTCTGCTTTAAAATGAGCTCCATATAGGAAAGAGAATCTTAGCCTAGTACCATGGTCTGGCTAGTATCTTAGCCAGTTTAGGCTGCTTTGACAGAATTCCATAGATTGGTTGATTCAAACAGCAGAAATGTGTTTTTCACTTTTCTGGAGCCTGGGAAATCCAAGATTCCATTGCTAGCAGGGATAAATTCTGTTCAGAGCCCTCTTGCTAATTTACAGAAGGCTGTCTTTCTGCTGTGTCTTCACATGGCAAAAGAGAGTGAATTCTATTCTCTGTCTCTTCTTTTAAGGACACAAATACCTTCACAGACTCTCAACTCTCATGGCCTCGTGAAAACTTTATCTCTCCGAAGCTGTACCTCCAAATGCCATTATGTTGTGTGTTATGGTTTCAACCCAGGAATTTTGGGTATACGCAAACATGCAGTCCATAATGTCTAGTTACTGAAAAATCTAAGCAGTTAAATCTACTCTTATTGCCCTAGGAGTTCACCCATACTAACGAAGACTAAACAAACCTCTTGTTTTATTTCTCCAGGCTAAAAAAAGTTTTTAACATAAATAAAAAATAGATGATGGGATAATGGTTATTAAAAAATTTTACCTTTTTTCTTATATTTATTGTACTTTAAAAATAAAAGTATGAGAAGTTGATAAATACTGACTGGTATATTATGGGAGACTTGTGTTATATTGGATATATCCAATAAATCTAGGGAAATAATGGGAGGAAATATTGCTTCAAGTTTGTTTTTTAAAAACACTAAATTAGTGAGAACTTTGTAGGTATAGAATTTATGTGAAACACCTTAACCACAGTGATTTGGAAAAGTTTTTCCAAGGAAGTGGGATTTGCTGTTCATAAAATTATTTATAGAGTATTTAATGTTCCATATACCATACATTTCTTATATTTTTCTGCCTTATTTTTAAAATATCCTTAGAAGGCAGGAGGTATTGGCTTCCTTCTACAGTTGAATAAATTTAAACTGGAGAAAAGCTGTGCTTTTTTTTTAATGAGCTTTTTTGCTGGATTTACAGAAGTGAAATATGAAACCTGTGTTGCCTGCTGTCTCAACAGGGCTCAAGTGGTACAGTGCTTGCTCACCAAGTGCAAGGCCCTGAGAACGCAGGTATTATGCAAAAACAAAGCAAAACAAAAGAAACACATTACCCAGCTACAATAATCAACACAAGGTAGCATTGTCATAAGCACAGACAGATAATTGGACTAGAACTCAGGATCCAGAAATCAACCCTCACATCAACCCCCAGTACCCCCCCCCAAAAAAAAAAAAAGAAAGAAATCAGAGATGGGGAACTTTTTATTTTGATACATATGGTCATAGCTACTGAGGAAGTAAATTGTGTTCAACATTTTTTCCTTGACTAGCATATTGTTGTAAACAATTTGCATGGTTAAGATTTGTAATTTTCTAAAATACCTAATTCACTGAAATTTGAAATATATTTCTTTAGATGACCCATTCAAATAAATTTAAGCTGGGGAAATCTTACAGATCACAGTGTAATTATTCCTTATTTACAATTTAAGAGTCTGATTCTGAAGTTACACAGACATCCTTTCTTTTTCAACCTCCCTTTTTTCTCCCCACTGTTAGGAAAAACGCCGCTATCAAAGAAAGCTCACAAGAAAAGTCTCACGTCCATAGAGCAAAGTTTAATGGCAGACCCAAACTGCCAGGCTGGCTGGGAAAAAGATGGTGCAGCCCCGAGCCTGGGAGAGCAGTGGCTTTTATAGAAGGGGGAGGGTAAGGAAGTTAGTACAGGTGCAGTAATCTCTGGTAGGGGTGGGGCTGTTTTAGAGCACGGGAATTTGTTTAAGGGCACGGCTGCCATTTTGGCTGATTCACAAAATGGCGACATTGTTCTATCATCCACAACTCCATTGGGTTTTTTGGTTTGTTTTATTTTGTTTTTGCAGTAATAGGGTTTGAACTCAGGGCTTCAGATTTACAGGAAAGCATTCTACCACTTGAGCCATACATCCATTCCTTTTTGCTTTAGGTTATTTTCCAGACAAGGTGTTGTTCTTTGTCTTGAACCTCCTGCCTATGCCTTCTGCAGAGCTGGGATTCTAGATGCATGCCAGAACACCCAGCTTGTTTGTTGAGATGAGCTTTTGCTAGCTTCTTGCCTGGGCTGCACCTACTGATCTTTGCCTCCCAAGCAGTGGAATTACAGATATGAGCCACCATGCCTGCCCCTGTTCTTCCCTTTTGATAGTTTTTATTTTGGTTTTAATAAAAAGCAATTTTATTTTCTCACATTTATGAAATCAACCAGTTTTAAATCAAGGCAGTGGTTTCAAAGGTTCTGGGGAAGAGTCTTTTCATGTCTCTTCCAGTTTACAATAGCTCAAGGTTCCCTTTGCTTGTGGTAGCAAAATTGCAGTCTCTATTTTGTCCGCACACGGTCTTCTCTTTGGGCCTTTGGGTAATTTGTCCATTTATTTTATCTTATTTATTCTTTATTGTTATAATGGAGGTACAATGTGGCATTTACAGACGTTCTCACAATATATCAAATGTATCATAATTGAACTGACCCCCTCCATCATTCTCCTTTATCTCCAGGTTTCATTTTTACACTTACATACATGTGTACACGGTATTTGCACCATATTCATCCTCCCAAACCCTTTCCCCACATCCTAACTCCTCTCACTGGTACCAACCCCCCAAACAGGAGACCTGTTCTGTCCTTCTGTTCTCCAATTTTGTAAAAGAAAAAAACCATGTTTTTGTTTTTTTAAGATGGCTGTACATAGCTATACAGGGAGTTTCCTTGTGATGTTTCCATGTGTATATGTATTATAACCCAAACTGGTTCGTCTCCTCTATTATACTCCAGGGCATGATACCTAATGAACTGACTACAACTGAACATGTATTTGGCTAAAATAAGCACTATACAAATTCAGTGCAATGAAGTGAACATTTTTATGTATCAGTGCTCTCAGCATAGAGAGAACTTTACCTTTTACAGGGATTTAGTGAGCAACAAAGGCATGATTCCATGTCATGTTTACATTTATTAGTAGAATTATTCTTTTCAGTAGAATTATTCTTTTCAATAACTTAAAATTGTTCTTTCTGCCTCTGACCAAAGATCAAAATAAAAACATTTTTACATTGCATAAAGACGGATCCCACATTTTTCTTTGGACTTGCTCGAATAACAAATTTATAAAAATCTTCTAATCTCATATAATATTCCTACTCCTGAAATATAAAAGAGGCTGTGCAGCCTTGAATGAGGAGAACGAAGTTTCTGTGACAGAAATTTCTTGCCAGACTGAAACATTAATTGGGAGAGGAAGTGGTAGCATTAGATAATGAGGAAGACCAAAACAGAGTACTTCTCATAATTTTATTTTGTTTCCACAACAATTCACGGTAAGTTTAATTCATGTTAATTAGAAAAAGTCTGTAAGATAATACTTTCAATATGATTGTGGTTTAGAATAATATATTTTAAGAAGCATTGCTTGATATTATGCTAATTCAAAAAAACCACTTAATAATTATTAAATTATATTATAAATAGAATTAATAAATATCATCATAATTAATTGCTTATGTTTTGAGCTTCCCAACCATCTTATTTAAACAGTAATAGTATTATGTCAGATTTACTGAGGAATATTGTGAAGTTTAATAGCTGGCCCATGATCTTACAGCTAATAGGTAGAAAGGTCAATGCTGGAACTAAAGTCTATCTTCACCTGAGGCCAAGTTCTTGACCCACTATGTGCAGTAAGTCACACTAACTCTAAACTAAGGAATCACTTATATCACTTTACTGTCTTATCTTTTGTAATACATAACGTTTGGTGGTGCAGAAAAATTGCCTGAAATAATACTCTGCATCTTGTGAATTTTCATCAGCATTTTGAGTAAGATGTAGAATAAGAAGGTGTCTCCATTACCTGTAGCAAAAAGCTATTGTTTAATATGAGAAATCAATACAAATATTACTGAAAGAAAAGGCCATACATGAAAACCACATACACACACACTTACACACAAGTCCTTTTGAGCAAACAATGAATATGGGAGCATAAGAAATGACTTTCCCTTGTCAAGTTGAAGTTAACAGGACAGGGAAAAGTAATTAACCAGGCAAATAGAGCTAAGTCATGTAACTGATTAATTTACAAAACAATTAACTTTCCACTTAAAATTCAAATTAAGATTCTGTCTGCCTTAGGCTACCAATGTTTGCAGATTTTAATAGGGTTAGACATTAAGTATCTTACTTAAAACCAACTTCAGAACACACTGGGTAAAACTATCATTGGAACAAGCAGTGCATGACATTCTTGCTTTCACTTATCAAAATAAAGTACAATATTACTTGTTGAATTGATGGATATATTTTCAATGATAATATGAGGAAAAAGAAAAGTCATACAAATAATCATCTCAAATACTGATAGAGATTTTGCTCTTATAAAAATTTCAGGAAAATGTCCCATAAGATGTCTTCTGAACACTTCCATTCATTCATCAAGTATGTATATATTGGGTCTTGTGATAGTGTCTGAGGGCCAAGAAATATAAGACACGGTCTTTGATTTTTATAATTTTACATATACGGGGCACTGAGGGGACTAACAAGGGGAAGAAGTAGATGAATTATCTCTGTCCTATTAAACCAAGTCATTAAAAGCAACAATAATAATAATAACAATACAATCAACTCATGGTAACATAGCTTTAAAGATATTGGATTTATTTTTTCAAGCATGATAAACAATAGCTGTTTCCCTAGTCCTTCAGGTATATGAGGACCTGCCAAAACAGCACTGTGTGTTTTCCTGTCTTCCAGAGTTATTGCAATTCTCCAGACACCACTCTCCTCAAGGACAGAAGCCTTGCTCTACCTTTACCTTACCAGTGTTCAACAGCACTCCTAGATGAGTAAGCAACTGCATGCTGAAAAAATTCAGTGTCATGGATTTGTTGTTGATCTACTCAGTAGGTCTTGTTTTACTTGTGGTAAAACACTGCATCAAAGAAACAAAGCATTGTTTTCACCTTGAAAGAGAACACCATTAACTGCACAGAAAGATGAAAACATCTTATCTGATACCATGGGGTTTGGAGCCTTTTAAACGAAATCAAACAAGTCATGAATAGCACTAGTAGGAGCCAAAGCACATTCAGCAGAGAGAAGCCAGTTGTCTCTAGTATTCACTCCACTTCCTGGTTGATTCAAATCATTTCTGGTTGTCTTATCTCTTCTCTGATCTATAACCCTTAATCCTTATATCTTTTTTAGGACTCCTGATACCGGGACCTGTGTGAGTGTGATTTTCTGATTGATTTCTGAAACTCTCTTATAGTTTCAACTGGATTTCTAGTCTCTCACACAGGCCAATATTTCCTCATTTCTGTGTCTCTAAACTGGTTGGGCCTGCCTTGCAAGGCCTCCTTACAGGTCAATAACTTTGAACAGAGAAAGATGCTTGGATTGATTTTGCACATAGCAACAGGATGGACTATTAGACCTGAAATAGGTCTGAATGATCAACTATTGGACACTTCTTTTTCTAGATAAGGAGCCCCAAACTCCAGGAGGCAATGGAAATCTTCTTTGTTCTATTTGGCCTCACATAAAAGTACTTGCATAAAACCTAGCATCAGGAAGCTCCAACATTTGTCTATTATCATACAGACAGTGCTGGAACCTCTGAACCTGAGTTCTTGACATTCCTTTGGTAACTATGACATGGTAGCCAAGGAAACTATCTTTTGTTTATTTCTGCTTTTTCATTAATTAGTATTGTTTTCCCCAATTGAATTTAAATGCTTTGGGAAAAATTACTCAGTCTTCTTCACTAGTTTGTTTTCAGGTACAAGCATATTACCTGGCTCATTGACAAGAACTCAACAAATATTTGACAAGTAAATGAATAAATAAATGGGTATAATATTTAAGAAAAGAACTCTTAGCATGCAGGATATTTTAAATCCACTCTATATGCAAATTATGTAACTTTTTCAGTCCTTTTTGGTGAAACCTAAGCAGAGAAATTTTACAATAACAGTCAGCTTTGGCTCTAATAGTCCCATCACAACACATTTAGCTATACCCTCTTGAGAAATAAAAATAATGTCCTAGGGGATCATAGATTCTGCTGCATTATTGTTCAAGTTTCCTAAGTATACCCTGTAAAACAACTTCTATTATTTATTTTTATCTCTTCTCTCTGTTCTAGTGAGCAAATCTCCATTTTCATAATGTCTAGTATTTTAGAATAATATCCCTCCAATTTTCATGTCAAATATGGGTGGACTAGGAGTCTAGACTAATATTTTTTCCATTTCATTCATTGATTTTTATTTTATTTTATTTTGTATTTCTTTTTTTTTTTTTTATTGTTGTGCTGGGTGGGAGTACATTGTGGCATTTACAAAAGTTCAGGGGTTTAATGAACTCAGGGCCTCATGGTTGCTAGGTAATTCACTTCACTTGAGCCGCTCCACCAGCCCCTTTTTGTGTTGGGTAATTTCAAGATAGGGTCTCGTGAGCTCTTTGCCCGGGCTGGCATTGAACCACAATTCTCCTGATCTCTGCTTCCTGAGTAGCTAGGATTATAAGTGTAAGCCACCGGCGCCTGACTAGGCTACTAATTTTTAAGTAGGATATTTATGCCAGGAAATTAACTGTGATCAATTGTCTCTTTCATGTTAACAGAAATAAAGATAAAAGTTACAGTAATAGGTATGTAAGAAACACATTATTTTATATGTATATATATATATATATATATATATATATATATTATATCTTGGAAAGACATTATGTATATATTTCATGCACTTTCTCAATAAAGTAAGATTTGTTTTCCTGCTACTTTTCAGCAGCTGTTTGATGTCTCAGGTAACCTTTGTCTTCGTTTTTCATCTTTAAACTGGAAGTCGTAGTTAGGATGTTGCCGGGAATGGGGTTTCATTCAGAAGCACTAAACTACTAAAATAGCAGTTTCAACTGCATCCAACTACTTTTTTCAATTTGTCTTGAGTGATTTTCTCTTATCTTAGAAAGAAAAAGCCAAAAACTTCCACAATAAGTGAATAGTAGTTACATCACACCTATTATCAGTGGCTTAGTTGTGAGTGAATGGGGCAAGTGTAAGGGTAAAATGTGAATCTGAGTTTATTTGAACATAATTAGAAATGTGCATGGGTTAACCATTTATACCCATCTTTCTGTTACCTTTCAATCAAATTTTGTTTCAAATTTCATGCTGTCTTGAACAAATTTTAGAATCAGCAAAAAAGTAAAAGGTACAAAAGTATGTTTTCATCATATCAAAATCTTGATAAGGACTATCCTCTGGGGTGATAACTCAGAAATGCATACGTGTATACGGGAAGATGTTGCAAGGTGTGTTGTCATGAAGGAATGACTTTCAGATTTTGCTTTGTATACATCTACATTGGTTGAATCCTCCATGTAAACAAAAGTACAATTTTGCATATAACATCTTTCTAAATTCAAATATAGTTACTACTTGTTTGAGATATAAATTCTATTTCAATAACATTTATTAATTCTCTATCACCTAACAGAAACATTACATGTACTATTGTAATTGATTTAGGTTATTTTCAATTTGAAGATGGAAAATTCCCTTTATCACAGAATTTCCATTTAAAAAAATGTCCATGGGGCAAGTTTCACAAAGGAAGGGAAATCTCTTCATAAAACAACTTACAGCTGATTCTGAAGTTAAAATGAGGAACATTCAAAACAGAATGAACCAGAATAACAGGCAGCAGAATATTTGAATTTTAACACCATCAAACTCTGCTCTCATAGAGTAGTACCTTTCTTTACACTTAAATATACTTATGCATCTATGGTTTTCTTGTGGTCTATGACCACATTTGATCATTCTTGACTTTGGGTTTGAAACTTCAGTTACAATGAGCAGACACTGGTCATTATTGGAAATGTAAAATCAATCAATAAGTTCAATTCTGGAAAACTCAAGTTCGTTTTTCATCTAAAGAGCTTTTTTGCTATAATGCTTCCCGTAATTAACAGCTTATCTATGTCATTTTAAGCCTTTCATTTGTTTGTTATTTCATTAAATCATCAAGTTTGATTATCTAGTGACTACAGGACAGGCACTGTTCAAAGCACTGTGGAAGAACTCATGGGGAATGCACAGTCTTTGCCTCCAGGACATTACAGGCTAATTACAGGAAAGTACTAGCTGGGTGTATGAATACCCCTTAGGACTGTACTCTCAGTTGATTATAAAATCACAGGGTATCCCAAACACAAATGCCTGCTGGGACCAATGAGGGAGGAGAAAATAAAAGATTGGTACTAGTGACAATAGTGACTTACCTAATGGAGCAAAGGTTCCCCAAATCTAGCTGACTTTGACTCCAGGGGAGTAGACTCCAGGATTACTAGATCATTACATTCTTAAAAACAAGTCAGAAACTAGGAGTTTTAAATGAAACTCTCTCATTTTTAATGTAGCTAGCAGTGTGATTGTAGAATTATGTAGATTTGGTTCAAGGTTGGCCAGTTTCTAACCACATGTATAACCCAGTGACCTCTGGGTATCAACATACATCAAAAACTTCCTTACCTGACTGGCTGTTGAACCCACCCATGCTTCAGTTTCCCCATCAACACCAAAAGAGCAGAACCTGCTCACTGCCTCCTTGAAATGTTTTTTATAGAATTAATGGCCCTGGAAAGGGTTTAGATCTCCTTGGATAAAGGAACTATACAAATAAACATTGTAATTACTAATATTGTGCTTCACTCTGAAGAGCTGCCCTTGTTGTCCAAAACCATGGCAGTTCAGTTCATCGTGTTGCACAGTGAAGAAGAAAGTAGTTAGAGCTAGTTAATATCAATTTATAGGATTTTCCTTTAATTAACACACCTGCAATCTTTTTATTTGTAAACCACCTAGAACCATTTGAAAGACTTCCACACACAAAGCACATCTAAAAGATTATTTTAAAAGATAACCTTGATTTATATACTAGCTGCTCATGTAATTTTTATGGGAGCTTGAGGTGCAGTTAAAGAGGAGAAAAGAAGACTGGTTGGTATGTGCTCAAGTTCTCTTATAGAACACAGTATCGCACTTTTTGCCTGGTGGAGAGATGACAGTGAATGAGTACCCCTCTCCTGATGTTTCTACTGTTCAATAACCCCAAGAATAAGGAAGTGGAAATACCAAAACTGGAATTTTCCCGAACAGAAATTCTGTTTTGATAACATCTTTGGTGAGATAAAACCTATGTTTACCTGGGTCAGTGCACTACATACTTCTCTTGTTTCCCTGGTTCTACTGGTCCTTAGGAAACAAGCCAATACCACATGTTGGTCAGGATAGTAGCTTCAGATGCACTCTGTTTTCAGCTTCTTGTTTGTTGTGCTCCTCTGAATGTTGCAAATCTGCCCATATAGAGATATCTTCCAGTAAAAATGATAACATGTTGTATAAATAATAGAATACAATCCAGTGATTTTCTTAAACTGTTCTTTCAACTATGTATGAAGGAAATAACTTAATCAAAATGGCCTTTTCTCTAAGAAAGGTCCTTGGAAAACTTAGTGATAAATACTGCTAACTGCATATCTAGTTCTGGTGGATTGCTCCAGCCTCAACCTTGATTGGAAATAAGATTGTTCACACTCTAAATAAATGTAAACAGGAGCTGTGTAAATGGAAGATGTTAGTTCTTAGGTTGAATAAGCATAATGTGTAATAAACTCTGTAGCGTTGCTCCTTTACATATTTCTACTTGAGAAATAAACACCTGCCCAAAATGTAAGGAATGTCATATCCTGGGAAGAAATTGAATCAATAAGGCAGGGTGGGGTAGAGCGTTCTATAGTCCCACTCTTCAGGAGACAGAGGTGGGAGGATCAAAGTCTGTGACCAGCTCTGGCAAAGTCAGTATAAGACCTCATCTGAAAAACAAACTAAAAATGAAAGGACTGGAGGCATGATTCAAGAGGTAGAGAACTTACTTGGCAAATGTGGGACCCTTCTACAATCCCCAGTCTTGCAATTGGTACAAACCACCCAAGAATATAAATAAATAATTTCTGCTAGAAAGTGCAATTGTCAAGTTGCCCAAGTACAAAAATACTAAACCTCAAAAACAATTTTTAAAACTGTTTTATTTTTAAGCATTTTCATCAATGTATAAACATTAAGATAATTCAAAATTCACATAGCAATGTGAGGCTTACCTAATAAAAGAAAAAAATCTCTTCTGTTTTCTCCCACAATAAAATTGTAAAATATGATCAGTCTACACCACAGATAGCTGGACTTAGAATCTAGAATGGAGTTATTTTCACAAGACTGATTTGTTTCACAGTGCCATCCAGTAGCAATGATCATCAGAGATAAGAATACACAAGAGTAAATTGTGATTAAATAGTCAGCATTTCATACACTCATTCCTGACTTTCTAAGCAGCAAAAGAAAGGTATTGAATGAAGGCTTACCTTATTTCCAGTATGCAGAACTGACATATTTGAGGAAATTGCTTATAATTTCATTGAAACACCAAGGATCCTATCATTTATTCTTAAATCTACATATTTATGTACATACAAGAGGAGTATTGAAGTGCACAACTCAACTAATATGTGAACTTATGTCTCCTTTGCAAAATTATGCCTTGATTTGTACCCAATCATGTGGGTGTAGTGTTCATTAGTCCTAGCTGTGGAGAAAAGGCTGCCACCTGCTGAAGGAGTCTGGTGTCTTTTGGAGTTGGAAGGCATTTCCTCAAGTAACTCTATTGCTGTTGTGGTCATTACTGTATCTATGTGATAGAAAATGAAAAGTGAGGTGCCATGGTCTTCCCTCTTCCACTTCAAGAAATAAACAAGGAGAGGGATAGAGACAGGTGACACTGAGGAACAAAGCATTTAGTGTATGGAGGGACCAATCAATCGTAGTATTTATGATTACTGAAATCTACAATTTCCCAGGTGATTTACAAGGATTACAGTATTAATTCATGTGGCACCCCTGCAAAATAGATATTATTATCTCTAATAACCATGAGAAGGAACAAAGGCTCACAGAAGTTAAGAGCAAAATACATGGCAGAATTAGGACACCAACTTAGTTATTTCTTTCTTCAAAGTCCTTAGTCTTTTTACTTTGTTATGCTCATTCTTCAATGCCAGGTCATTTTAAAAAAATAAGAAAGTTAGAATGTTTCCTTAAAAGAATAGAACCTATTCAACTCTATGTTTTAGGTAAAGGATGAAGTAAGTGAATTCACTAGGTTTTTAAAAGTCTCTAAAATGTGTCTGAGTTTCAGAATATGGTTAGGCTTAGAGGGAAAAGAAAAAATATATATGTGATGGTAGTATAAAACATAAAAGGGCAAAAATATTGGAAGAGATGGAATGAAAAAGCATGAGAATAGAAATCACAAAAATATAGATAGCAGAGAGGAAATGAGGTAGAAGCAGAGGGAAAATAACAGGGAAGTATTAATAGTCTTGAGGGAAGAAGGCATGGAGTCCACCTGACACCTTCCAGACCTGCCTCACACATCTGTGTATCTTATATGTTGATTCTCAGGTTATTCTGTCTCTTCCTTTGGCTTTTGGGAAGCAAAATGGAGACAGTGAGGCAGGGACCAGGGACCACCATCCCCATCAAGGGCACACTACCAATTACCTAAAAGACTTCCCACTAGGCCCACTTCCTAAAGATCCCACACCTCCCAGTAGCACCATTCTGAAGACCAAGCCTTAAACACATGAATGTTTAGGAACATTTAGCATCAAAAGTATAGGGAAAAGGAAAATTTGGAAATATTCTTCTGCAGACAGTAGATAGAGTAAGTGCATGAATCTTAATTATGAATTCTGACTAATACAGAAGGAGACAGTTGATCTGGGTTGGAAAAAAAGGAAAGAATTTCCTTAGTTTTTAACATTATTGAACAGGGCTGTGAACTTGTTTCCCACTCAGTTTTAGGATGTCACTGATTACTCTCTGTTCACAAGAGCTGTTTAACCTTTAAACTCTTAATTGATCCACTTTGAACAGAAAAATACACATATATTATTAGTGGATCAATTCATTATGGTCTAACAGCAATGTGCAAAGCTTAATCACATCAGAGACTTGATAAAATCAAGTCAGTGTCTCAAAACTTCCTAATTCCTGGTGGCCATTTAACATTGCTAACTGCTTTTGCCTTGCTTTGTTTTGTTTTTAAAGAACATTTCAAAAACAGCTGATGATATTTTATGGGAAATATAGTATTAAAAATTGCATGGCTAAGAAGTGTACCCTGATTTAATGCACAATACGTTAAAAATGTGTAGAGAAATCCTAAGTGCAGTCAGACATGGAAAACATGAGTTAATGCAAGTCACATAAGGTGGAGGGTACAACGAGTAACTTCAACCAATATGTCAAGAAGTAGAAAAACACAAGAGGAAATAGGCCCGTTAATAAATGATTGAATAAAAGGAATGAAGCATGCACCATACATCTTAAGGTAAACAGAGTAATTACTACAGATCCACTAAAAGAAAAATAAACAGAAATCTGAGAAATGTATTGAGCAAAGCAGGCTTCTACCAGTGAGATATAAAGCAGGATTATAAGAAAATGCTCATTAAGAAATTCAAATAAATTTGAATTTTAAGTTGAAGTCAGCATTGTCTTCTCTAAGGCACTGTGCTTTTAGGGAAAACAAAAAAAATATTGCCATATTAACATCACAAGATTTTTAAAGGAAGTAATAATTTCAGAAAATCAGTCAGTCATTGTATGGAAGAGAAAAAATAAATCTTAAATGGAAAAGTCAAGATGGTGGCAAAACAGTTCAAGTCCTTACATTCTATGTCTGCAGAAACAGCTTTTGATGTAGAAGATTTACTTCTGGAATATTGAACAATAGCAATGGAGAAAAAGCAAGATTCTACCCTTATGTTGTTACCAACACTTCCAGTAAAAGTCAATAGCCCTGGAAAATAGGTTAATAAGCCACAGGATTGGCTTTAAGGATTTTATGATGTGGGAATAACTTGAATTGAAGAGAGAAATTGCTAGTGGTAAGAGGGTGAAGGATGAGGGAAAGGACAAGAGTTTTTTGCAAAAAAAAAAAACAAAACAAAAAAACACCTCATTCATTACTATGTTGACTATTTCCAGAGCTGTTTTCTTAGACAGTATAAAATATTAATGTTACCTTTTTAAAGTCAATCAATAATATACATTTATAGTCCTGATTCAACACTAAAATTCAACTCACTGTTTTAAATAGTGTGATGTTTAAATTATTCTCATTTCCCAGGAGGAAAAACACTTTCTACAGCAAAGACAGTTAGTCCTCTCAGCCCCTTTCTCCCTAATGGGAGATGAATACCAGTTTTTACAGAGCACTTTGAAGCATTGGGTTTAGTTGAGAATGCCAACTAGTTGCAACAACTCCTGGGCAAGAAGAGAATTTTTCAGAGCCATTATAAGAGAGCACAATTTTTCATCTTCCATATCCCAGGTTGTAAAGACACAAGCAAAGATAGAAGCCAAAACCAAAGCTTAACAAGGAGCACCTGAGAATAAAGCAGAAACCCTTAAGTGTCCAGAAAACAAGAATGACATAGGATTCAGCACTGGGAAGGTTGTTCTAATTATGCCCATATGGATTCTTGCCAATAGCTAAGGAAGAAGGAACTGAAGAGAGATCCCATGTTTACCTTGGCCTTTGTAGAACTATATTTTACACATAAAGATGCAAACTCTATACAGGTTTTATTGCAGACAGCAATGGAGTGAGTCACCACTTTATTGGGGTGAAGAGTAGAGTCAAGTCTCCGTGGTTTCACTGCCTTGAACTTTGCTGGTCTGTTGCAAGTAGTCTTTAGGTGTTGTTATCTCTATTTGCTTTCTTTAAAAATTTTGTTGTACAAAGCTGCAGATTTAAGCAGGAAATGTATAGTTCCATAACTCCATCACCCTACTCTGAACATAGTTTCTTTACCTTATTCAACATAGTGGTTCAGTTCTCTCCCTGGATCTCTACTCTGGTGGGATTATGCAAGTAGCACTTAATTATCTTTATGAAAAAGAGTAAAGTTTTAATTTGCTAGTGGGAACAGAAAAGTTCTTTGCTACTCAAAAACATAGATGCTGTTTTATTATTACTATTCCTATTGTTCAATGTCAATAGCTACTTTTCATTTAAACTTATCCTGTGCCAATCACTGCAAGTCATGCACAGTCATTATCAGGATAGATTAAGAGACCTCCGAGCGGTAGGCATGTTTATAATAAGCTTCATTTCTGTATCAGGAAACTAAAACCTATTGAACTTAAGAACACTTGCTTAAGGCTACACAGTCTACAAATGATACACTCAGATTTGAACCTGGTAAATCATTGCTTTTACTGATAACTTTGCTCTTCCAAAGGAAGCAATTCAGAAGCTCATTACTTAACCAATGACTATCCTGTATCACACTTTCACATGTTAACAAATAATATGTAGATGTTACTTCACACAGCTATATTTTAGCCTTAGAAATAAATACTAACATGCCATTTCAAACTTGTAACATCTTTTGAAGTGAATATGTTAGGTGCTTTTTTTTTAATTTTTATTTTATTCATATGTGCATACAATGCTTGGGTCATTTCTCCCCTCTTCCCTCCCCCCGCCCCCTCTCATACCCCCTCCATGCTCCCTCCCTTACCGCCCCTTCCCCCTCGCTACCCTGCAGAAACTATTCTGCCCTTATCTCTAATTTTGTTGAAGAGAGAGTATAAGCAATAATAGGAAGGATCAAGGGTTTTTGCTGGTTGAGATAAGAATAGCTATATAGGGAGTTGACTCTCATTGATTTCCGGTGTATGTGTGTTACCTTCTAGGTTAATTCTTCTTGAACTAACCTTTTCTCTAGTTCGTGGTCCCCTTCTCCTATTGGCCTCAGTTGCTTTAAAGTATTTGTTTTAGTTTCTCTGAGTTGAGGGCAACAAATGCTATCTAGTTTTTTAGGTGTCTTAACTATCCTCATACCTCCCTTTTGTGCTCTCGCTTTATCATGTGATCCAAGTCCAATTCCCTTGTTGTGCTTGCTCTTGATCTAATGTCCACATATGAGGGAGAACATATGATTTTTGGTCTTTTGGGCCAGGCTAACCTCACTCAGAATGATGTTCTCCAGTTCCATCCATTTACCTGCGAATGATAACATTTCATTCTTCTTCATGACTGCATAAAATTCCATTGTGTATAAGATTCTGCCATCTAAAATTTATGAATAGGGGAATTGGAACTCAAAGATATTACACAGTTTGCCTAAAATCACATAGCTAATAATTGGCAAAATTTGAGTCCTCTCATTTTTGGCCTAATTTTTTTCCCAACCTATAAGTTTCATCCCAAATATGGCCAGTTGATTATATTATGTCTACCTGACTTAATCCCAAAGTACTAACTCTGAGATAGTGTTAAATCATGAAACACTGTTAAACTTACTAGCTAGTATTAACTAGTGAGAACTAACCACTTGCAGGAAAGATTTTGAGAATTTTGTCTTAAACACAGAAATGATCAGGTCATTTGCCATCAATGTGGCACCTATGATGATGGGGTATTTGAAAACAGAACATTTCAAATGCCATTCAAGTCACAGAGAAGATTGATATATCTACATTCCATCCCATTTGCCAAGAGAGATTAGGATCTGAACTTTGCAACATGAGCTCATTGATGAAATGGAGGAAGTATTCAACATGAGAAATGTTTTTCATGTTTGTGGTATCAAACACCAAAAGTTTGTGGTTTTACTTCTCAAAGTGAGTCTGTTCATATGGCACAAAGTACACATTGGTATGTTAGGAGTCAGAGTGTTGGATAGGGGCAATATGATAACCAGGTATTTGGGAACTAAGGGAAGCACCTTCCCGAATTTCTCAGCTTTCTCAGGAATTTGAGAAGAATAAAATTAAGTGACTGAACTGACACCATGAAACACTAGAGAGTGTTTGAACAAATGTATGACAGGTTAGAAAAAAAAAAATCATACACTCACAAGACCAATCAAGACACAGATTTCTAAGAGATTTCATGGTTGCAACTGAAGATTTGCCTAAGGATTTGCCTTCTGTCTGCAGGGGCAGGCCTTTGCTTTGTGGGGCTATCAGTGGAAAAGCTATGAAGCACTGATTTAAGGAAAAAAATGAGAAAATTTTAAGTAGAATTTAGAGCTTTTAGTTTTCTTTTAATGAAGTCAGTGGACCAGGACATGGAAAGTGCTGGAATGATTTAATAAGCATCTCTCTCAGATCAGGACCTTTATGATGTCTCAGTGTTCCGTGAGACCCAAATTTGTAGGGCTGCCAAGGCTTTAAAATGCTTAACCTTTTTAGCTAATGTCATTAGAATCTGAAGACACAGCACTAAAAACTGGAAAAAGGCAAAGAATATTCGCCCTTGGTTTAATTCATGAAGTTCAGACTTTTAGAGCCAACTGCCTAGCACAGATTGTAGATGGGAAGTTCACTCATTTCCTGCTGCCGTGCTACCAGAAGCTGAAGGAGTCACAGCCTTTGAGAAATTGCTCAATTATTTTGTGGACTCCAAGCCTCAAGTTTAGAAAAATTCACCGTCTTTAATACACACACACCTACAAGCTATGAATTATGAAGCATCTGTGTAACTGTATTTCTAATGAAACTGAGAAGACAAATTTTGACCACCAAGAACACAGAACACCCATAACTTTTTGAGATATGTAAATGGAATATAAAATTATCCTGAAATTTAACACAATGTTTTCACTCTAGGTAGCTATGTGAGAGTATGTTGACTTTTCTGAAACTGCTGGTACGGAAAGTGAAAATCTGTCCTGGTGGACTTCTCCAGTGACCTGACCTTGACCTAGGGCAATCGCACCCTCAGGTTCTCTAGAATGACTCTGGTTAATAAAAGTAGCATCTCTGGCTTGATCAGCAATAAACAGTGACTGAACTAGAGAAAGCCTTCACGTTTTTGCTGGGTTTTTTGAGCAGTGCTGAGAATTGAACTCACTATTGTTAGGCAGGTACTCTATCACTGGAGCCACATTCTCATTCCTTTTGCTTATAGTTTGTTTTTTATACAGGGTCTCATGCTTTTGTCTGGGCTGACCTTGGACCTAGCTCTTCCTATTTCTACTTCCTGAGGAAGGAGCTGGGACTGGAGCAGTGACTCACCATGCCCCACCTGCCTCCGTGTTTTTATATGAAAGAAAACAGCCATATTTGTTTAGGGGTAGACCATGGTCTTTATTTATTTATTTTTTTCATGCTCCACTTGACTAAATAAAAAGTGGTCACACAATCTACAAAATAAGTTTTTTTTTTTAAGTTTTATTTTTTTTTATTATTCACATGTGCATACAATGCTTGGGTCATTTCTCCCCAAAATAAGGTTTTTTGTTCACTGTGACCCAGTGCTGTCCTTAGACAGACACTATTTGTTCTATGCCAGGGTCCTGTCTCTGCCAAAAATGGAATTAAATTCTGAAGCTCTTATTATATGACAAATACCTTTAAAACTGCTTTCATTCAACTAATTATCATACCCTTATCAAGACCAAAATAGTATAATTGTATTTACAAGGTAAGAAAACCTAAGAAAGGTTAGGACAGCTAGAAAGATGATTTAAAATGGGACATTTTGGCTCCTAGAATCATCTTTTTTGTAATTCTTCAAAAGGAATGAATTTCAAATCCACTGTACTTTAAGCTTGAGTTCTAGACAAGGTCCTATTATCATTTATAGTCACTCAGCATTACCTAGCTTAATTAAAACTTCATCTTACAGTTGCTGTTGATCTATAATTTTGTATATTACCCAGCATATGAATACTTGATAAATGTACCTGGTGATGACAGTTTTCATAAGAAAGTATGAAATCTGTAGCTTTCGCCTATTGCCACGTAAATTGAAGAGGCTGAATATTCTCATATGCAAATATTCAGCAGCCACCTGTTGGTGCTTAGTACCGTGTGTCAAAGGAGGATATGGAAAATGTTGCTGTGAAAGAATTTTGATAGATGCTAACACACTATTTGAAATGCACAATTTTTTAAATTTTCTGTGCTCCAAATTAAGCTATACTTATCAATACTTCCTTTACTATGAAGATTAATACTGAAACTAACTACCTTAATAATAATTAGTGAATTTAAACTCTTTGTAAATCTCTATGTCTTTAATGTATAGAAAGTTTGTGCTGAGGAAGAAATCTTTATTATCTATTGCAGCTAATGTAATGATAATTAATAATGATAATAAATATATACAGTCAGGCAGAAGATGTCTTAGTTCTAAAAGAAGTTTTTAAGATCACATACAAAATGAACATATGTTGAGAAATTAGCCTCAAAGAATTAATAATGGCTAAATATTTACATTATTGTCTTCCTATTTAATGTAATTCCTTCCACTTCTCCTGTAATTAAGTAGTGATGCCTGCCTAGCTTAATTATTGCAAAGCTCTTCCTTAATGAAGACATTTAATTTTAACTCACATTAAGAATTATCTTTACACTAAGCTTTATTGTACATAACGCAACAAATCATTAAACTACATTTTATTCCTCACCCTAGATTTATTCAGAACAGAAATTCATTTTTCAAGCCATAACAGATCATGATGACTTTGGAGGAAAGGCATTCTAAAGAAAATTTAGAATTAAAGATTATAATAAAAATAAATGTAGGTGTGGCTAAGGTATGACTCAAGCAGTACCACTCCTGCCTAGCAAGCATAAGACCCTAAGTTCAAACTCCAGTACCACCAAAACACATGAGTATAGGGACTTTGTTTAAGTAGAACAATCAAGTTTCTTATGGAATGCTCTGAGGTCAATAAGAGACAGCCTCAGAGTTTTAATGCCTGATAGGGATCCTACTAAGAGTTTATCCATTTTCTTATTTTTTAACTGCTACCTGTAGAGAAGACAAATTGAAATTTTCTTTTCAGTGATTCCAGATGAGTATAACATTTTTTGAAAAACTAGTGAATCATCGATGTACATCTACAAAGTTGTAGTAGATTTTCATGCATTCGTCTGTAACGTAACATTGTCCTCCCAAATTCTTCTGACTGGAAAATGATAATATATTATTTCATGTAAATAATTGTAAATGGAAACCAGGAGGCTATAATAATTTGTTAATGACTTTTCCTTTTGTT